>NC_139217.1:447798104-448408942 GCF_055691185.1 Crinia signifera
CCCAGCATCCCATTTACATCTCTTGGACTGTGTAAAGCTTATTTTTGGGTGAGAGTATAGCACTGTGTATATGTGACAGGTCCCCTGTAGCACCATAGTTCATTGTTCTAAGAGAGAAATGATTATACAAAAGCGCTTTTATTTTTAGCTGGTGCAAACCTACATCTGTCTGCATTCCAGAAGACAAACACATGACCTGACATCCTGACGTTGATGTGGCTTTTTGTACACACAGTAATACATCTCGGTGGCATTCTGGCCATGAAGGAGCCGTAGAGCGGCTGATACGCTGAGTGAGGTTGACGTGTTCTCGAGCAGGACAAGAGCAGATCAGTGCAGCGCTGTGATGTCTCTAGACGTCGCAGGGACTCTTACTGACAATCGCCACATTCTTCCCCTGGCATTTCTCGATTCCAGCCTCGCATTCACTCAGGTTTTGCTGCCTGCCATTCACCAGGACACAAATGCTGATCCCTTGGTCTTCACAGGTCCCGACTTTCCTGCAGACACATGTGTTGGTGTCACCTGGACACAGAGATGGCATTGGGTTAGCATTGCAGCAGCCAGCTACCGTACAGTGTATTATCATGTGATCAGTAATGCTGAAAGCACAATCTTGCATTTGGCTGCGGTACATTGTTTCAAGGTTCAGAATACCCATACAGTATGTCCACATGCAGAATGTCAGCACCTGGATCTCAACATGTTCTGAATGTCAACGTTCATCATTTTTACAAGGATTGGTGGTCAACTTGGTTCTGAATGTCAACATTCACAGTGTCGGCATTAACATGATGCATGTCAAACATTACCAGAAAGTCAATGGACAGTACGCACAGATGTCAATTGTGATGGTTTGTATTGCTGAGCCTAACCCTCATCCCGGCCTAACCCTAGCTATCCTAACAGCTGATCTCTAGCTATCCTAGCCACCTAACTCTTCTAGCGGTCTAACCCTAACTCTCCTAGCGACCTAACCCTAACTCTCCTAGCGACCTAACCCTAACTCTTCTAGCGGCCTAACTCTCCTAGCGACCTAACCCTAACTCTTCTAGCGGCCTAACTCTCCTAGCGACCTAACCCTAACTCTTCTAGCGGCCTGACTCTCCTAGCGACCTAACCCTAACTCTCCTAGCGACCTAACCCTAACTCTTCTAGCGGCCTGACTCTCCTAGCGACCTAACCCTAACTCTCCTAGCGACCTAACCCTAACTCTTCTAGCGGCCTAACTCTCCTAGCGACCTAACCCTAACTCTTCTAGCGGCCTAACTCTCCTAGCGACCTAACCCTAACTCTTCTAGCGGCCTGACTCTCCTAGCGACCTAACCCTAACTCTCCTAGCGACCTAACCCTAACTCTTCTAGCGGCCTGACTCTCCTAGCGACCTAACCCTAACTCTCCTAGCGACCTAACCCTAACTCTTCTAGCGGCCTAACTCTCCTAGCGACCTAACCCTAACTCTTCTAGCGGCCTAACTCTCCTAGTGACCTAACCCTAACTCTTCTAGCGGCCTGACTCTCCTAGCGACCTAACCCTAACTCTCCTAGCGACCTAACCCTAACTCTCCTAGTGACCTAACCCTAACTCTTCTAGCGGCCTAACTCTCCTAGCGACCTAACCCTAACTCTTCTAGCGGCCTAACTCTCCTAGCGACCTAACCCTAACTCTTCTAGCGGCCTGACTCTCCTAGCGACCTAACCCTAACTCTCCTAGCGACCTAACCCTAACTCTTCTAGCGGCCTAACTCTCCTAGCGACCTAACCCCAACTCTTCTAGCGGCCTGACTCTCCTAGCGACCTAACCCTAACTCTTCTAGCGGCCTAACCCTGACTCTCCTAGCGACCTAACCCTAACTCTTCTAGCGGCCTAACCCTAACTCTCCTAGCGACCTAACCCTAACTCTCCTAGCGACCTAACCCTAACTCTTCTAGCGACCTAACTCTCCTAGCGACCTAACCCTAACTCTTCTAGCGGCCTGACTCTCCTAGCGACCTAACCCTAACTCTCCTAGCGACCTAACCCTAACTCTTCTAGCGGCCTAACTCTCCTAGCGACCTAACCCTAACTCTTCTAGCGGCCTGACTCTCCTAGCGACCTAACCCTAACTCTTCTAGCGGCCTAACCCTAACTCTCCTAGCGACCTAACCCTAACTCTTCTAGCGGCCTAACCCTAACTCTCCTAGCGACCTAAACCTAACTCTCCTAGCGACCTAACCCTAACTCTTCTAGCGGCCTAACTCTCCTAGCGACCTAACCCTAACTCTTCTAGCGGCCTGACTCTCCTAGCGACCTAACCCTAACTCTCCTAGCGACCTAACCCTAACTCTTCTAGCGGCCTGACTCTACTAGAGGCCTAACCCTAACTCTCCTAGTTACCTAACTCTCCTAGCGACCTAACCCTAACTCTTCTAGCGGCCTAACTCTCCTAGCAACCATACCCTAACTCTTCTAGCGGCCTAACTCTCCTGGCAACCTAACCCTAACTCTTCTAGCGGTCTAACCCTAACTCTTCTAGCAGCCTAACTCTCCTAGAGGTCTAACCCTAACTCTTCTAGCGGCCTAACTCTCTTAGCGACCTAACTCTCCTAGCATGCTAACCCTAGGCTGCGGGAAGGGAAAGGGTTATGCTGCGGGGAGAGAGAGATAGGTTTAGAAAGCGGAGTACGAGGTTGGGGTTAGGCAATAGCAGGGAGGGTTAGGGTCAGGTTTCAGGGGGATGGGTTAGGGTTAGGCTGCAGGAAGGGATGGCTGGGGGGCAGGGGGAGGTTATGTATCTTTACCTGACCCCTGAAGGGATTCGCTCCTATGGGATACCGGTGTCGGTATTCTGACTGCCGGTCATCCGTATCTATCCCCTTATGGGAAGAGCTGTTCCGTGTGTACGTATTCACCGCTGTTTATCCAAGTTTGTGTAAAATTTTATATTTATATAAACCTTCTTTTAACACTTTACTTTTAATTATTCACAGCAAAATATTAATAGTAACGTTTTATATGTAATATAAAGACAAGTATATGATAAGCTGTTTGGCATTGTGGATATTCAGTACCATAGCCTTTTGGTCATTGTTCTGCAATGATGAAGCAGAGTACAGTACGCTGTGAATATGATGCACACGGCAGAAAAGGGATTAATCTATGGAATATGTGATGGTGAATGGCAGTGATTAACTGGAGTGAGCTCATTTAAATATTGCAATTTATTAAATGTAGGCCTCTTTTCCATAATTACTTTCTGCTTGTCACCATTCTGTTGAATAGCAGAATTTCTTTGGGGATTTATAATCATACAAAGCACTTCTTGTGACAAGTAGTCTCTCATTTATGTGTCTCTTATTCATTTAACATATGTTGGAATCTGCTTTAAATGGACCAAGAACAAATTGCAGAATATGTATCAAGCTTTTTAAATCGTATTGATGGCTGAGTGCCTAATTTTTAATATTTAATGAAAATTTAAAACTGAAACACGTACTATGTTATATTACAAAGAATACTAATGGACCCATTAAATGATCATTTTCTGTCTCTACCGCTGTGCCCACCTACTTCTATATGTAGATACCCCAATCACAATGAAGGTGCATGACCACAGAATAGTACCCACATTTTAAATTATGCTACATGGTGACACAATATAATTCACATTACACCAACCATGGTGCCCTGGATTCACATTACACCACATAGTAGTGTCCCTTATTCACACTGCACCACACAGAGTGTTCCTATAAACAATTTCCACAGTAGAACTGCCCCCTATAGACAGTGCCCAGAACAGTAGTGCCCCTTACACATAATGCCCACAGTAGTAATGCCGCTTATACACATAATGCCCACAGCAGTAGTGTCTCTTACACATAATGCCCATAGTAGTAGTGCTGCATATCCACATAATGCCCAGAAGTGGCAGATATCCATATTATGCCCACAGTAGTAGTGCCCTTTACACATAATGCCTACAATAGTAGTGCAACTTATACACATTATCCCCACAGCATTAGTGCCACTTATACATATAATGCCCACAGTATTAGTGTCCCTTACACATAATGCCTACAATAGTAGTGCCGCTTATCCACATAATGCCCAGTAGTAGTGCCGGATATCCAGATATTGCAGACAGTAGTAGTGCCCCTTACACATAATGCCTACAATAGTAGTGCAACTGATAATGTCCACAGTATTAGTGCCCCTTATACACATAAAGTCCACAGTAATAGTATCCCTTATAAATGTGGCCCACAGAAGTAGTGACACTTATACACATACTGCCCACAGTAATAGTATCTCATACACATAATGCCCATAGTAGTAGTGCCACTTATACACATAATGTCCATAGTAGTGCCAGATATCCATATTATACCCACAGTACTATTGCCCCTTACACATAATGCCTACAATAGTAGTGCAACTTATACATATAATGCCCACAGTAGTAGTGCCACTTATAAATATAATGCCCACAGTACTGGTGCTCTCTGCCAGAAAGTGTATTGGTGTCCCCCATATTTGAAATGGGAACAGCGCATGTACTTTATGTGTATCATTTCCACATACCCTTCATGTACCTTATGCCCATGACCTCCCCTAACTGCTTATATCTTTTTTGCCTATCACTCCCCCCACCACTGCCACCCAAATTGTGTGCCTAGGCACCCTGGGGTGCCTCAGGACACTTGCAGGGGTGCCTTGGATTGGTGGACCAGGGCCAATTCAAATTATGTATGGTCAATGTAAAAGGCAAAACCAGTCATTGTGGCTGAAATAATTATAACATATTTGGATCAGGGGCATAGGGAGGTTAGTTCCAGTGGAACACGAGCTCCAGGAGCCATAAACTGTAGAGGGTGCTGTGCTGCCTCTCTCCATTCCTGCCAGATGCAGCTTCTGTCTCCTATCCCCTCCCTGCTGGGGCAGCTGTGTATATGAAGCTGTGGAGCTGCTGCCTGCATGTAGATGGCGCCGCAGAGCACAGCTCCTCTCAGCTCCACTGATCTTCCTATTTCGCTATTTCTTAGTGAATTAATGGCTCATAAGTTTGTATTGAATTGATAGAGTAGCTATTAAAGGTCCTTGTGAATGGGCTTGTTAGTTTCTAGTGAGTTGATAGACTTGATAGTTCTTAGTGGAGCATTCATTCTATTGAATAGTTATTCAGTCCATAACATGGAAGCTCCCTTGTTCCTCAGTAATATTACCAGCACTTAGCAGGGATGCCATTAGGAATTTTGGGGCCTGGGACTGATTTCCAGTCCGGGCCCTCCCCCCTTCTCACTTCAAATACTGCCCCCGGCTCCTGCTCCCCCATCCCCTCTTCCTCTGTGCTGCTTGCGCTGTGCTCAGTGCACTGAACAAGGTAGGTCCCAGAGCACAGGCATCTTCAAATTAAGGATGCCGGCAGCCAATTAAAACCCAGCACCGGCTGGTGAGCTAATCAGAGCTTGCGTACCAGCAGCCGCTCTAATTGTCTAATGGTATGCGAGCTCTGATTGGCTCAAAAGCCAGTGCAGCATTTTAATTGGCCACCGGTGTCCTGAGTTGAAGAAGGCTGCGCTCTGGGACCTGCCTTGTTCAGCGCACTGAGCACAGCGCAGGCAGCACAGCGGAAGTGCGCCCCGGAGCGTCCCTTGGCTTTTCTTATCATTATGCAAATTCAAAGTACACAGGGGAGGAGCATGGTCAGATAATGTCAATGTCCATTCCCTATGAGCGCAGCATGGAATCAATCATGAACACATCCATGGCGAGCTTCATTTAGCTTCTTAGATTACCTACCTGAGCCGCGCCGCTGAACCAGTTCTTATTTCTTACCCTGATATATGCCAGTTCCATTTCCCTAACTTGCACGTTCTACTTTTCCAATCAATTCTCTTTGTCTGTGCATCTACTAGTACTGAGCAATCAGCAGAGACCCTTACCTGAGCAGGTTTCCCATAGGTGGCATGCGTCACATGACCTTCCTGCCGAGACCGGGAATTTGCAGTTTGCATCTACAGTCACGGTGTATTGCCACCCTGCGCATTCGAGGGCATGAAGTTTGCAGACTGAGAGGGCAACATTTTTGCCCTTTTTATCTATGGCACATACTGGCAGCGAGGAGCTGAAATGAAATAGGAATTGTTAGTGCGTGATTCATCATTGTGTTCTATGTGTAAAATTGGTATATTAGGTCGACACCAAAAGGTCAAATTGCCAAAAAAGATTGGCGCAAACAAAATGTTGACATGCCAATTTTTTATTCATTTTTAAAACGTCTTCATACAGTACTTTAACATCCACTTGGTCTCTGATTTGGAGGCCTGATTCAGACCCATTAGTAGAAGTGCGGAAATCGCCATTTCCCGAATTCTATGCATGCACACACACACACGTACACGGTGGTAGGCGGCAACTGACCCTTTTTTGGGGAGTGACCCAAATAACGCAGTAATGCCCGGACCGCTCAGAAAAGGGGCCCCTGGCAGCTATGTGACATCACATGTAGCTGCCGCTGCAACCAGAAACATGGGAGGCTTTACAACTAGGCTGCACAGTCAGGGAGAAGCCGGTAATGTATGAGCGCTTCTCTGTGTAGCAAAGTGCTTGCACTTAAGAGATGCCCCCGCAAAATATTGCGGGCACATTGTGGGAGGAACCCGGTGGTCGGAGAGGTCTAGCCCTGTGCTGGTTGTCACCCCCCCCTGAAAAGGGAGCACAGCGCTGCAGCGTTACCCGGTAGTGCAAGCATATAGCTGTGTTCCCCGTCAGATGCTAGAGGTCAAATATGACGAGGAGTGCGGTGGAAGGCGGCGGGCAGAGGAGTGCGGGGAAAGACGGCGGACAATTGAGTACATGTGCTTAAAAGCACATTCAATCTGGTCCCAATCACGACTGATGATCATAGGACCAACCATTTGACCCGCGGGACCAATCATTGCACGATTGTGTGCAGTCTTCCAACCCCTCAAAATTTGTACGCTTGTGTTCTGGTGTATGGGGGTCTTCAGAGGTGGGGGGGTCACAAAGGAGGCAAAGTCGTGACACAAAGTGTAGAGAGTACCCTGCTTGGGAGAACTTACAGATTACCATCTGTTCAGACGCAATCTGTGATAAAGCTGGATCATTGGGTATGAAATAAGGTCCTCATGAAACCGCGCATCTATTACCAATAATAAGCCATTGATAAAAGCGTTGGATGATGGAGAACTGCATGATGGGAATATTTGATAGCTTGCCAGTTTGTTGCACATCTGGATCTTTAAATGGTTGCAACCGAGTGCCCGCTGGGCCATTCAACAATGACAAATGGTTAAGGCACAGACTTGGGAGCCTATGTACTAAGGGCCTGATTCAGACCTGATTGCGGTTGTGTGAATTTGCAGAGGACTGCGATCAGATAGCCTCCGCCCAGACAGAGTGAGATCCCGCATGGTCTGGCTGTCAGCATGGACTGTGCTGATAATAGCCCTCCAAAAATGGCCACCGCCTTGGAGGAAACTGATGCAAGAGCTCCTACAGAACCTCTAGCGTCTATCAGGGAAGCACAGTGTGTATAGCTCTACCTTAGAAGTGCCGGATACCGGGAACGCTTGCATGCCTGAAAGCATGTAACCCCTGGCAACGAGTATGTAACACTGGCAATGAGTATGAAACCCCTGTCAACGAGCATATAACTCCTGGCAATGAGCATGAATCTGCTGGTAATGACAGGAAGTGCAATATTTCTAGTTATGCCATTGGATAAGTGTGCTGTGGGGGTGTAGACAGAAGCTGTGGGCTATACAGAGGTGGGCGTATGCATTGATGACTGACATTTCAGAATCACAGTGGTGACTGCTACTCCCACCAATGAATCAATGGTCCCATGCAGCTGCAAGGTCACAGCCAGGCTTCAGGCTCATAGTCTATATTTATTCATCAGCACGCAGATGCAGAGCCAATGCATGTGCTGCCGCTACCCATGTCTATATGCTGTGCCAGGGACAGCATAGCTCCGCATGAAGTGAATGTGGAAAAACAGGACCAGGACTTAAAGCAGCAACAGCAGCAGGACTGATTAGGTCCAGTCCAGGTTTTCCTAAAGATCTGCTGGAATCATGGTTTGGCTAATTAACATCACCTGCGATTTCCTGTAAAATGTCTATTTAGAGCAGAGGGTCAGAGTTCCCCCAATGCCAGTTAATAACTAGGCAATAGGCTTGGGGTGTGTGGACTACGCTAGGGACCGTTGGGAGTGTGTACTGCATTTTGCCTGCTGGAAAACCTGCCATGCTGTAAGCTGTGATTTGCCAAGCTGTCAGACCCGTATACTGTCAACCTGCTACCAATAAAGAAACCAACTTTATCCCGTGTCTGTGATTTTTGCCACAATGCCAATTTGCAATCTTATGGAGGGGCACCTGCAACCATTTTTAAAACTGGCCTGAACGTTTATGTTTTCATTGATACATGATATGTAGTCCCGTGAGAGGCGGAAGATTATCTCCTTAATGGACGTATTAAACTGCATTTAGAGAGAGAGATTCCAGCTCCTTCATATAACTTTGCAGTCAATGTATTCTCTAACAAATTAGTAATCACTGCTCGCTGCATACGCTGGTGCAAGAAACGTATTGATCTCCACATATAACTGAGGATTACAAGGCTGTTCTAAGCCCGGCAGTTGATATATACATTTTGTATTCACTTAATTGCATACGCTAAATAACATAATGTTTCCTCTGGGAAACCTTCACTGAAAAATCCATATCATCACTTAATAGAATATAAAAACAGGCAGCACTAAGTTATGCATTCATCCTAGTTCATGCTATTTATGCCATGTAGGATGGGGCTGCTGCTGGCCGCGATGTCGGTACCGGCCGTCGTCGTTCACCTGCTGCTCCCTCTCTCCTCTGCGGCTCCGGAGCCTGTACGATGCAGATAACAGGCACCGGAACTGGCGCATGTGCAGTATCAGTCTTGGTACTGCGAAGCGCATGCCCCAGGTTCTATGGGCTGCTTCGGCTGTAGCCAGGGAGAAGGCAGGGCTAAATTGCATAATTTAAGCCCCACCCCTGCTTGATGATGTCAAGCTCTCCACCCCCCTACCCCCCACCACCGCCTTGGAAGACCCTCAGAGTAGTTTCTCTCTGGGGTTTCTCCCGGAGAGAAGTGAGAAGTAGGACAGTATGATTTGAGGCACCAGAATAAGGGCCTAATTTAGACCTAATTGTAGTGAGGAGGCGATTTATATTTGACCTGTATTGGATCATCCTATTTGACTAGTAGGAATTGTCTACTGACATAGAGCTTGGGCTTGCAGACTGGATTTAATTGTTGTATTAACAAGAGACTGCAAGTATTGATCTCAACCAGGTGTTTGGACTGAGGATGCTGTCAATCATTGACAGTCTCATGCTGTCTCTGCATCCTGTGTCGCAGGACCCTTTTGCACACACGCAGAACAGGCCCTGCGCATGCACAAAGTACCAGATATTGGTTGATCAGAGCACAAAATCTTTTGCTCCTGAACAAGATCCTAGATGCATTACATCAGTTTCTGCTGCTTTTTTCCCTTTTTTTCACGCACATGTCGATTTTAAAGGTTTTTTTTCCTGCTAATGAATTGTGAGATGGTGTACCACTAATTGCGATTTTATTTACTGTATGTTATAAAATAAATTTGTATTAAACATCCCATCATCTTACATGTCCTTTTCCAACATGTATCCCTTTAACATTTAAACATTTCCTTAATCTAATACCTGAAATAATGACTCGGAGACTTAGGTTTGGCAGAACTTGTTAACTGATTTATTTTTGTAGATTTTTAATTAATTTTTATTGTTTTATTAATTGATTAATTAATTAATGGTGGCCAAGAAAGAACGGCTATTAACTAAACTCCACCCCAACTACCAACGTAACTGGCCTAAACTCATAACAAGCGGTATCCAACTCAACCTTGTCCCCTTGACTACCCACCCCTCCGGGTGAGGTCGCTGACCCCGACACGGGTGTTACAGCAACAGGCCTAAATCAATGAGAGGTGAGTGCACCGAAAACAAGCCATGTACGTAAACTCAATAACTGATATCTAACTAATTTATTCAAAACTGCCGTTCTTTCCCGCCTATCAGCTAACGCGATTAAAACAAACCACTACCTCCACCCAAACCCAACAGGGAGGGCGGGCGGGAAATTCCGCAGGAAGAAGAGGAAGCCTCCTCCCCTTCCTGCTCCTATATTCCTTTTCCTCTGGCCAAACCTCCCTTTCCCATAGGATCCCCAAGTCACATGCCTGTATGACACGCAGCTGAGGGATGTTTAACCCTCTACATGCCTATGCAGGCACTCCGTTCTTCTTATCTGAATATAACCTGCAAGTACACATTGCTCCCTGTAGTGTTTTGTATGATAAAATTATAGTGTATTTACATTTTTTTTTTTTTTACAAGATATATTTTTATTCTGAATTGTTATTGTGACTATTCTCATATCTGGTCCAGTTCAGGGAGATTATAGTTGGTAATAGAATTTAGCAAAGCGCCCCATTGAGGGGGCGTGTTATGCTCCTCCCAAAGGGCGTGTCTAGTTCCTTATATGGAAATTGAGAACGTGGCACCTAGAAGCGTGGGTGTGTACTGCTACATCTGAGGGGAATCTTGTAAAATTACTTATATCCACATGTAGATGAGCCCCAAAGCAGTTAGTAAGAGCTACTATACTTGGTAAAGTGCTGGGAAATGGTGCTGATGATTCAATGTAAATATATCTATCTCTCATTCCTTTTCTCCCAAAAATGTAACAGTGTAATGTGGGCTAGGTGACATGAGGGAGATTGCTAGACTAATGAGGGAGAGAGGGAGATTGCTGCTATGTCAGGGGGTCTCCTGCAGAATGCAGGAGGGGAGGCAGCTATGAGCTAACCACAAATATTAAGTATCACTGGAATGTATGTAGAATAGACCGCAGCATGAATCTCCGGTCCCTGCTGCGATCCCTCCTGGGGAATGCAAAGTTGCCGATGTATCAACATCGGGCAGCAGCGCTTCGCATCCCTTGGCTACCGCCATTCTAAGATGGAGGTAGTCCATTGTAGCCTATGTGCTACATACCGCACTGCTGCCAGGGCAATGCGGTCAGTGGGGGGTCAGCACTAACCGCGCATGCACAGACCCCCGGCACCGGGCTCAGCACATCGCAGAGATGGGCTCTTTTCTGAGCTCTGTCCCTGCGCTTGTGGGATGATACGTCTTGATGATTTTTACATTACATGTAATATTCCGCCCAGATCGCATTGTAAATGTGATAAATCATAAATGGGCCCCTGATACCCCTTTCACATTGCAGCTGTAACACGGTATATTGCCGTTTTTTTAGTACTTTAAAACGTTTCCAGCAGCAATGTGAAAGCTACATTGTCAATTTACCGGTTACAGAAAACCGGCATTTTGACACGTGTTAAAAGGAGGATCCTACACGGTTCGGAGCCGTTTCACCTGCAGTGTGAACAGCTCAGAAACGGTATTTGCTATAAATGATAACCACACTTGATCCCCGCCCACAAGCAGGAAAAAAAACATTTAAAATGACATTGTATGGCTTTCTATGGGTGAAACGGGTTGAATCTGAAAGGTACAAAACGGTATTTAAACTGCAATATACCTTTACATCATGCAATATGAAAGGGGTTTAACTGGCTTTTGACCAGTTTTAAGACACGTTTAGAAAAACGGGTTGAAAGCAGGTTTTTGCAATGTGAAAAGGGTATTATTGATGTATCAAAATATGGGCGAGGCCTGGATTAAGGTCTCTGGGGCCCCAGACAATTAATTTAAGTGCCCAGATCAATAAAATTGTCAATATGATACTGTAGAAAAAAGCGTTAATCACACACCATTGATCCCAGTTCAAAAACTATAATTTCAATAATTTTGATTGAAAATCTACAATTAGTAACTTAAAGTAATCAAATCAACTAACTGAATTTGGGGGGGGGGGGGGGGGGTGGCGGCCATGTGGCCGGGCGTCGTTAAGGTGCTCGCTAGGAAGTGAATATACTCTGCCTAGCGAGCCAACCTGAATAATGTTCACAATTCATGTTTTGGTCGGATGTGGGACCATTTGTAGACAACAAGTAGATAGACAGCCATTAGGTTGACACCATTAGTTCGACAACTCAATAGGTCGACATGCTTTTAGGTCGACATACCATTAGGTCGACATGTCATTAGGTCCACATGTCATTAGGTCGACATGTCATTAGGTCGACACTGCCATTAGGTCGACAGTCAAAAGGTCGACAGTCAAAAGGTCGACATGGTTTTTTTCACTGTTTTTTGGCCGAAATGTTGACACAGTCGACATGGACACAGTTTGAAGTGAACCGCAGCCCCTCGCATCGCTCGCAATGCTTCGGGCACGGTGCCTCGCTGCGCTCGGCACACTATTTTATTCTCCCGCCACGCCCTAGTGGATAGTAGGGCATGAAATACCACTTGTCGGCACATGTCGGCTCAGAAAACAGTGAAAAAAACCATGTCGACCTTTTGACTGTCGACCTAGACACTGTCGACCTAATGGCAGTGTCGACCTAATGACATGTCGACCTAATGACATGTCGACCTAATGGTATGTCGACCTAATGACATGTCGACCTAATGGTATGTTGACCTAAAAGCATGTCAACCTATTGAGTTGTCGACCTAATGGTGTCGACCTAATGGCTGTCTATCTACTTGTTGTCTACAAATAGTCCGGATACCGTTTTGGTCACTGGTAAAGTTATTTATGAGCGTGCAGGCAATAAGAAAGGTACCTGAACTCCGTTCCACCCCCCCCCCACCACCCCCCCACCCCCCCCACACACACACACAGTTTAACCCCTGAAAGCATGAGAGAGGCTGCAGATGTATGTACTGTAGTCTGTATGCGCGTCGCAGAGTCTGTCTTCCATGGGAAAAAACTCTGACAATTTATATTACACTTAATACTTGCCTAAAGGAGGAAAGGCTAAGATTTGTCAGTAATATAAAATGTAATCATAACAAATTACATTATAATTATTTCATCATAAATAAGTTGATTTGGTTTTTAAAGGGAAATGCTCCCGGTCTGCCTTATCCCCTTGTGTGATTCCTTTCATCTGGGGCTTGTGGTGAAGCTCCTTTGTAGTTCCAAACGTTCCAGTAATCATCAATGAGTTTATAGACATTGTAGTTTATTTAAATCACTGTTATTATACCCTTTTGTTGCATAAATTGAATAAAACAATTAGCTCTCATTTAATGTCCTTTACTTTGTAGTAAATGGAACGTATTCACACAGGAGGGAAATGTTACCAGTGGAGTACCCCAGGGATCTGACCAGCGCTCAAATATCTTTGTTGATGACATTGCAAACGGTACTGCAGGGAAAGTATGCCTTTTTGCAGATGACACAAAGGAATGCAGCAGGGTAGGTAGAAGAACTGTCCTTGTGTTAATAATCGCATACGGCCAAACTGCTGCGTCACCGTATCTTACAGCACACCAGGAACCTTTGCATTCTGGTGGACTTTATGCAATAAAGAATATCTATCCTTGTGTGTTCCCTATAGATTGTAAAGCTTGCGAGCAGGGCCCTCATACCTTTGACTGTCTGTAAATACCCAGTTTGTTGTATCACTGTCGCCTTTGTAAAGTGCAACGGAATATGCTTTGCTATATAAGAAACTGTTAATAAATAAATAATAAATAAATAAATATGCGATTATTAACAAAGCGGTACCCGGCAAATGCTGGCAATGGGGGGGGGGGGGGGGTTAATGCATATGCTAGTGCATACTGTATGCGATTATTATGGGATGGGATGGGATGAGGCGATGAGTGGGTGGGCCCGGTGGAATCCGGGAGGTTCGCCTACCTTTCCAGGGGGACAAGGGGGGTACCAGATTTGCGGGACCCTCCCGGCCAATGCGGGAGGGTAGGCAACCCTGACATCTGTAATATATATACAGTATATAGAGAGATATATAAACATACACATTACCCGCATTCATATGGCATTTTGCAGGCACACTGAGAATCCTCCAGCTTTTCCCACGGTTTGCATTTGGGAACCTCCACCTTTGGAGTGGGAGTCACAGCTGCAATATTGTAGAAATATTACTGTTAAAAAGTATACTTCACGTGCGCAATATCTGTGAGTCATTTTGTTTCTGTGCAGGGTAAATACTGGCTGTTTTCTTTTTTACACTGCAAATCCAACTCTCTCTGTTACATTTCTTATTCAGATGGTATTTACAGGACATACGTTTATAAAGCTTGTGTAATATATATATATATATATATATATATATATATATATATATATAAATAAAAGTTCACCTGAGTGATCACAGTTTATTTTTGTGACATTAATAATCTATGCAGCCTAATGGGCCCCATACATCAGCAATCACAATTTATGGATTTCCAGATACAGGGATTTTTTGGCCAGATAAATGGATTTTACAATCTATATGACTTTGCCCACACATTACAGATTTATTTCAGTGATCGGCAGATTTTTCCATCTAAAGATTGCATCTTCATATCTGGAAATTGCCCAATCGATTGCTGTTCATAATGTAAATAGATGAAAAATAAAAACCTGATTGAGCAATCGATTGGCGATTTTGATTGGGATTGCCAAAAGGGGGAGCCCACACATCTAAAATTAATTGTGGCAATCATCTCCATATCTGAAAATTGTCACAATTAATTGCTGATGTATGGGGCTCTTAAGTCACATGACACGAGGATAGCGCATAGAGGACTGCTGTACTTACTGTTCTTTGTACATTGGATGTTATTTACATTAGGATTCCAAGTAAGGCTGGATGTGCACTGCGCCTGGGCTGAGCCACTTAATTCCAGGTCAGATGAGCAAGATAGTTTTATTTTGTCCCCTATCTGGTAAAAGGTTTTCATTGGGACATAGCGAACGTGTTCTCCGAGAGCAGGCCTGGGACACAGCAACCCTAAGGAAATAGATTTAAACATACAAAACATTGGATGTATGAAGTGCACTTATAAACATAAGTGTATGACACCAAGGGGCTGATTCTGGTCAACTCAGTCAACTGCAAGGATCGCAGCTTAACAAGTACCAAAAACCCCATGTCGACCTTTTGAATGTCAACCTTCCCCATGTTGACCTAATGCTTGTGTCGACCCAATGATCCTGTCGATTTAACCCATGTCGACCTTCAGTCATGTCGAATTTCCTGCATGTTGACCTTGAATTATGTCAACCTTAATGCATATCGACCTAGTGGTGTGGACCTAATGCTTGTCGACCTACTTGCTGTCTACCCAATGACCCATGCCCCTCTGTATGTATATCTTAGTATCATACTATGTGTTTCAAACAGAGATATTTGTTTTTTTCAAGATAGGTCCACCCTCAGCCAATATCCTACAATAAGTATCTGCCTTACTAAAACGATGCTAAATGAATCATAGGTAGAATCTGATTGGTTGCTACGGGCAACATTCTAGCTTCAATAGAACTCCCATCTTAGTTAATGTACCCCCCTATGTCTGGATCACTTATGTGTAGCAACCATCAGAGATATTTGTTTCAACAAACATTTAAAACCATCACACCCGGCGAATCAGACGTGTCCGAGAGATAAGCAGCCAGAATTTATCCTTATTTCCCATGAGTCTCTATCAGTCAATAAAGGCAATGCTATCCCCATTAATTACTACACGTTGGGTATATACTTCTCCTTGTAGCAGTGTGTGTGTGTAACATGTGTCTGCATGTAACTGCCAGGCCTATATTAGCGGTCTAATCAACATTTATTACATTTTGCACTATCACTGAATAAGATCAATCGCAGACTGTAACTGCTCCAATTCCCGACAGAGAACTCAACCTATATACCAGATTCATGTGTTTGTCAATGAGGGTCATTAACCACTGCTGTGGCACTGCATTGTATGCAGTAAAGGCTCCAGAGCAGGGGCTGGAGCTCAGTTCAAAATTCAAATGGGGGGGGGGGGGGGGGAGCAACTGCCACAGACTTCCATTCCAAACTGACCCACGGCCAGTTGATGTGTATCCTCTATTTGAATTTTGGACTCTGCTGCAGCCATTCCTCTGGAGCCGCCAATGATTTTATGATATAAAGAATGGAATGACTAGGAGAGAAGTGGGGATGTCCTTGGGAAGCACTTCGGCATCCAATAACAATGCAGGGTTGGCAGAATTAGCTGGAATATAGGATCTGGTTAGAGGAGGATCCAGTATCTTTTTCCGGATCTTCTCGCCCTTCCTCCTTTTTTTAGTGGTGGTGGTGGGTGGGTTTAGCTGTTTAGTTGGAAAGAACGGCCATATTTAAGGGTTGATTGATTGTTCACGGTTGTTTCTTGGTGCGCTCACCTTCATTGACTAGATGCATCTGCTGGATCAACCAGTCGGGGACGGCGACACCACCCGGACAGTAAGTAGTCAAGTTAGAAGGTGTTGTTAGGCTGTTGTTTAGGTAGGATAGTTATGGGCGTGATCTGAACATAGCCGTTCTTTCTTGGCCACCATTATTTATTATTATTATTTATTTAATTAAGCATTCAAGTTTAGAGATGTTTAAAAAAAATTTAGCTCACATTTTCTGCCAAACCTACTGTAAGTCTCCATTTCTTCATTTTAGGATAAGTTAAGTGTTAAGTATCATGCAAGCACAAGGTCATACATCAGTCGCTGGGATGTTGACTACTGTGATGATTTGTAATTATGCACTCACGTTGGCATTTCATGTCTCCAGCATGCCACTGACGATCTTCTTTGCATTCAGCAACAGGATTGCCCACCAGAGTGTAGCCATTGGTACAGGTATACACAATGCGTTTGCCAACAAAGTACGAGGAATCGTCATCCTAGTAGGAGAAGAAATTGAGGAATTATGATGGGTCATCTTAATGTATAGCCAGTGGCATAACTACTAAATTTGCGCCACCCTGCCAAAAATTTAATCAGTGCCCCCCCAGTAAAGTTAAATCCCCCCCCCCCCCCAACCCTACCTTACCCCTCCGCATGCCGCGTCTTGTCTGCGGTCCCGGAGCTCCACGAACTCCTGGTAATGAAAACTGACCCTCACAAAATGGCTCCCCCTAATAGCAGACCATTTTTAAGCCTTCTCCTCTTGCATCCTCAAAAACTTTCTGCTCTATGAGGGCAGCCATTTTTTGATGGTCAGTTTTCATTAGCATGTGCAGCAGGAGCCAGGAGAGCCGGGACTGCAGACAAGTAAATCTGCGGGTCCCGGCCACAGACGTGGCAGGCGGCAGGTGGCAGCGGCGTAACAAAAGCTCCCTGAACCACACACTTTCTCAGTGCCTCCCCGCCACAGCGGGGTCTGCAGGGCTATTGTTATGCCCCTGTGTATATTAATATAAATGTAAGACAGGCTTTGGGTAAAACTCAATGAAATGTGTGATTCCGTGATGTCAGTGACCCCCCCCCATGTTTTGAGTTTGGTTTTGATTCATCATCGTGTTTTGGTTTTGGTTATGGAAATCCACCCTTAAGTGTTTGTTTCAGATTCAGTTTTAGGTCCCTTTAAAAAAAAATCCAATTATTCAGGGGGAAAAATACTGATAAAAGTCATGTCATTTTTGCAATCAAAAATCTAAAATCCAGATTTAAAATCCAAATTCTAAGTTGCAGGAACATCAGAACCAGGACTCAGGGGTTTATGTATGAAGTAATGATAAGAGTGGAGAATGTGCCATGGCAACCAATCGGCTGCTGTGTATTATTTTATAGTATGCAAATTATACATGCTACGTCAGTGCTGATTGCTTGCCATTGGCAACCAACCAGGCTCACTACTCCATTCCATTACTTCACACTTAGCAGTGCATCGTACAGTCATAAAGTCATAAAACCATACATATTTATTTGGGGTAGTGGGGTAAATATACTAAGATGGGAGGAATATTGAAGAGGGGATGTTGCCCATAGCAACCTTTCAGATTCTACTTATTTATTTAGCACTTTCTAGAAGATAATAGATCAAATCTGCTTGGTTTCCCATAGCAACATCCCAACTTGAATAGAATTCCCACCTTAGTAAATTTACCCCAGTGTTTCTAACTAGATCCAACATCAATCAATGACAGACCACCGTGGATATGGAAACAGATCAGCGCGCTTGATACATTAGTCATATGCCCGCTATGTGTGGCCACACCCCATTCTTGTATGAGCACCAATTACCAAATGGAATACTTGGATGTGATATGAGTTCAAATATAGGGAGGTTGCCATTTTTGTATTGGGCATATACTGAAGTCGTATTGATTGTATCTAGAATATTTTTTAGCCAATAAAATGGCTGACCTAGAAAGGGTGACGGTTGGAGGTTGGTGAAAATGGAAAGCACAGAAGAGAACGACTTTAAGGTGCCCATACACTAGTAAGATTTATCTTCAGATCTGGCTGGTTGGAACAAAAACCTGGTAATGGATGAGTGGCAGTTTTTCAGCATTTCCAAGCAAAATGGTCAACTGTCATTTGCTCTCATCCATAACCATGGTTTTGTTCCAACAAGCCAGATCTGAAGATAAATCTGCGTGTGTATGGCCACCTTTAGGGAAATGATGGCAAAAGGGACAGACAGTGCAGCCACTAGCACAAGGAGCAGGTGAACATTATACCTGGACAAATCCATTTTCCAGGTCTGGAGGAGAAAGACAGAACTCTGTAGGTAAAATTTGGATATCGAAGCAGTGAGGTTTCACAGTGCTGCGGGGATATGAAAACCATATATTGTAATTAATGAAAAATAAATGGAACCAAACACTATTATGAAAGTAAATGATACTTATTGGCAGTTAATTTAGAAACATAGAATTTGACAACAGATACGAACCACTTGGCCTATCTAGTCTGTCCTAAACAGATATACATGTACACACGATAGTTCATTATTCGCTGAAAGCCAATTAGCCTACCAGTATATTTTTGGATTGTGGGAGGAAACTGGAGTACCCAGAGGAAACCCACGTAAGCACGGGGAGAATATACAAACTCCACACAGTTATTTGCATGGTGGGAATTGAACCCATGACCTCAGTGATGAGAGGCAGTAATGCTAACCATTACAACATCAGTAATGCCCAGTTTGCAAAAGCATGTATGCCACCGATAATGTTACGTAGTAACAACATACTATAAGTTGCACATGGTAACCTGAAAACTCACCACAGGTCATTAGCCATACTATAATAAGACCACATCCTTGGCCACGCCACCATAGTCCATGGTTTATGGCCAATGTGGAATACTTTTGCCATAGATGGTAGTGAACCAGATGGTTTCCCACCATTGATGGCGCAGCAGAACCAATGTTTTTTTTTTAAGGTGCCTAGACACTGAGCATAGCTCCGCCCCGACAACCCTTAAGCACCGCCCAAATGTTCTGATCATGCCACATGCCAGTCAGTAAAAGTAAATGGATGACCATCAATAGCTAATACTATCAATGGTTATCCATCACATAGTTTGTTACTATTGATGGCTGGTTGCAGTATCGCTATCGATGGCAACCATCGATGGTGACTGCACCGATGGCCATCACTACGCCACCATATTAACGTAGCTCAAAGAAATTCACTACAGTCATGCCACATAGTATTATACAACCCCATGTGATCTTAATCAGTCTCTGTGTACAAGCCAGTCATTTAAAATCATCAAAACTGCTTCAATTAATGACAACCACAGTTTTTGGTTCTTTATTAGTATGGAGCCATTAGTTAGTTAGGGGCAGATTTATTCAGCCCGGTGAAGTGATAAAGAGTCTGGTTTTTATCATAGGCCAATCAGCTCCTACCTGTGAAGTTACAGGCTTGATTTGAAAAATGACAGGTAGGAGCTGATTGGTTTTTATCACCGGTCAATCAGCTCCTACCTGTCCTTTTTCAAATGAAGCCTGTAACTTCACAGGTAGGAGCTGATTGGCCGGTGATAAAAACCAGACACTTTATCACTTCACGAGCTTAATAAATCTACCCTTTAGTTTGGGGCCATTACTTGCAGGTTCACAAATCCTGTTCTATAAACCTCTACTGATCACAATGATGGAAAACACTTTGATACTTCTAGGACGTAACATAATATACAAGAATAGAGCATTCAGTTCCATTGGCAGAGATTCCCGGGACAGGACAAGTGACCTTTGTATAAATCTGCATTAACATGCATTGGTAATAACCTAGCAGCCTTATTCTGCAGATTATGAAAGGCAGTGACAAAGTGACAATGACAGTTGTCAGAACAGGTGAGCTTTCATCAAGAACATGACATTTGGAAAGAACAAATATTAGCACATGGCAGCTGCCGGCTTTGTCTGAGAGAACTGTAATCATATTAATAAATACATGTATCTATTACAGCTCATTTTATTTTATTTTTTTTGCTTTTATTTTTTTATGCCATTTGTGGCCAGGATCAGAGTACGCATATTGTACTCTAAAAATCAAAAATCATGATCTGATAATATTCCATATTAACATTTAATGATGTTCTGTTAGTGAATGTATCTTCTGTAAGTACATTCTGTAAGTGAATGTATCTTCCAGAATCATACCTCCCAACTGTTCCGCTTAACGTGGGAACATCCTGATTTTTGGCGTCCCTCCCGCGGCCGGCAGTGTCCCGCTGTGGGGGGGGGGGCAGTTGGGAGTCCCCCCCACCCCAATCTGACAGAATAGACGCACAGCATCCATTCGCGACCGAAAATGGGTGGTAGCTTAATTTGCATAAATTGCACCCTCATTTACATACACCACGCCCCCTTTTGGGCGTGCGGCGAGGTCGCGCGAGTGTCCCTATTCTCTTATTGATAAAGTTGGGAGGCATGCAGAATCCAATTCACATTACATACCCTTATCTGCAACACCAATCCTTAATACATCTCTAGCAACTCAGCATACTCTACCTTTCGCCCTGAGTCCTTGTAATGCTACTTGCCTACTTTTGAAAACTAGTTTCAGGGAAAATATAGTTGGTAGTAGCATTTTGCCCATTGAGGGGGTGTGTCATGCTCCTCCCAGCAGGCGTGTCTAGTTCCATATATGGAGAGATTAATTGTCTTCCTTTTATTTAAGGAGTTATTGATGGCAACTCAGTGTGAATGATGTCATAAGACCGTTGGAGTGTGGGAAGGCAGCCATAAGGCCAAGTGTGCGCATTTACCGAAGACATCTATAGGCATGTGAAGATGGTGTAAGCATAGGAAGGAAAAGCTCATTTCTGTTAATTTGGGTACACAAAGTAGAGGAAAGAGGCATTGATAACGTACCGTAAATGTTCCAGCTCATCCTGTTCACACAAAACGCTTTCTATGGAGTCTCCAATGCAATTCAGGCCTCCGCCACTAGGTGCAGGGTTATTACACACGCGACTCCGAACCCTCCTTCCTGAGGTTCCCCGACAGGCATTCCAGGGGGACCAGCAGCCCCAGTTGCCATCGATAACTCCTTAAATAAAAAGGAAGGCAATTAATAACTGACACATTTTTATGAATTTACCATCATAAAATGGGGGTCACACACTTTCTGGGACCCTCAGATATATATCTGCAGGCGGAAGGGAATTGGTGAAACCCTGTGCTCCAAAAATCCCCATCACTATGTTTAAGTCATGTGATCTGCCCAGACCAGAGTTCTGGGCCTGATTCAGAACCGCTCGCTAAGCAATCTCTGGCTTTGAACAAGGAACCGCGCATTGGATTGGAATCAGAGATAAGAAATGTGACTTTTGATCCGATTTATAGGCTCGATGCATCAAAATCGGGCGTTCTCATGCTAATGAGGCAGTGACGCGGGTGCGGGGGGCGGGCAGCTGACATCACTGGATTATGAAAATCATCCATTCGCAGGCATGCGTAGGTCACGCGTGCGAGGGGGGGTGGCCGGCACTACGGGCAGCGTCTTATGCACTCGCAAGGCTGCGAATTTCGCAGCCTTGTAAGTCAATCAGAATAAGGTCCTTTGTGTTAAAGCACGTTTATTTTATGTCATAGCATAGGATGCATACAAAAGCAGCTAGTGTGACATCTTACCTGGATCATCATTTACCAGAGAGCCGAGTTCACACCCAGCGCCGTACGTGTTCAGCTTACAGTTGCACACGCACTTTGATCCCTCTACGGCAGGCACGCCTTTGTTCTTGCACGGCCTACAGCGGCACGAGTTATCCTCACTTATGTACTCCTCAATGGCTCGCTTCAGGAAAATTCTTTTAACTGAAGCACATGGCACCTCTTTTACCAGCTCATATAGGGGAACAAGCTGAAAAGAGAGCAAATCAGAACAATAAATTATTACAAGGATCATTTGCTCCTACATTACACCATGAATACAGTTATTTAAAATGGCAATTCATTGCAATAATATTGTGGATGTATCAAGCTTCAAAAAGTGATAAAGTGGAGAGCGGCAAACAACCAGCCAACCAGCTCCTACCTGTCATTTTTCAAACACAGTCTGTGACAGGTCAGGTAGGAGCTGATTGGCTGGCTGTTTATCACTCTCCACTTCTATCACTTGTTGAAGCTTGATACATCTGGCCGTTAATGTTTTTTGTTTGGATAACAAAGCTTTGCAGAATGGGATAACATAAAGGCATTCCTGGATCTTATGCAAGGGGTACAAATCAATAAATCACGCCCTACGCCCCCTTTGGATCAATATAGGGTTCTTTAATTTAAAAAAAAAACTGCATTGATTTCCAGCGACAGTACATCAACTGGTTATATTGCTAGCTTTATTTCTGACACCTTGAACTTAAAATAAAAAGGGTACTTTTGTATCATCACGGCGCCCACTAAGCAAATTGCTTAGCGGGCGATTCTGCGTAAGAAAATCGCATCGCATCGCATGCGGTTTTTGCATGCAATGCGATCCGATTTTCCTATGTAATTTATTCACTGCTCTTTTTTACCCCTGGGCGGTGCGATCACATTGTATCGCATGCGATCGCATTGCAGCGCAAAATCGTATGCGATTGCATGCGATTTTATAGGGTACAATGCAATTAACTTTACTATACACTTATATGAGATGCAATGAGATTTAGGCACCACCCCCCCCCCCCACACTATCCACGCCACCACGAAATGACGGAACACGTCCTCCCGAGCTTTGGATACCCACACTATCCACATCGGCGTGGAGTTGATTCAATATAGTGTGGCCAGCGCAGCGAGCCACCGAGCCCGAAGCGCAGCGATTACAGCTGCGCTCAACACACTATATGAAATCAACTCCACGCCAACGTGGATAGTGGGGGTATGAAAAGGTCGGGGGGACACGTTCCACCAGCCCTCACGGGGCTTGCGACGCTCACCATGCTTCGGGGTGGCGTGGATAGTGGGGGGGTGCCTAAATCTCATTGCATGTCATATAAGTGTATAGTAAAGTAAATTGCATCGCACCCTATTAAATCGCATGCGATCGCACCGCCCAGGGGTAAACAAAACAAAAACCACATACGATGCGATGCGATTTGCCTACGGTGCCATAAGTATGCTAATTGGGCGCCGTCAGGGCCGGCGCCACCACTAGGCAAACCTAGGCATTTGCCTAGGGCGCCGGCCACTGGAGGGCGGAAAATGCCGCCCGGGTACCTGTCCTACCGGCGCTGTCTATTTCAATCTGGCGGCGGAGGCAGCGGGGGTCCCTGCAGTCTATTAAAAATCACGAGCGCTATCCGCCGGGCTATGCGGAAGCGCTTCTAGTGTGAAAACTCTGGCAGCACGGCGCACGCTGATCTCAGCCAATCAGCGTGCTGCCAGTGTTTTCACACTAGAAGCGCTTCCGCATAGCCCGGCGGATAGCGCTCGTGATTTTTAATAGACTGCAGGGACCCCCGCTGCCTCCGCCGCCAGATTGAAATAGACAGCGCCGGTCGGACAGGTACCACCCCACACACCCACAACCACCCACCCCCCCCCCGGCACCGGGGCGCCCCCAGCCCGACTCGCCTGGGGCGCTCCGGTGCCTTGCACCGGCCCTGGGCGCCGTGATAATACACAAGTACCAGAAAAAGTTGATGGTTGAAGCAGCCCTGTCTCTTCCAGCTTGTACATAATTTATATGGAAATTAAACCAAGATAACGCTAGCTTTTACCCTTCTACTCAACTTAAGTACACCCACGATCATACTGGCCAGGGTCAGACTGTAAGTCAGAGCCGGCCTTAGGCATAGGCAAACTAGGCAATTGCCTAGGGCATTTGGAATGCCTAGGGGCATCAGCAGCTTCTGTTGATTAAAATGATATGCAGCATGCCTATATAATGTGTGTGAGTATCTGCATATGAAATAGTGTATTCATGGATATCACTGTAACATAGCATTCTGTGCAGGTACAGCCACAGTCTCACACAGAATATAGGCATGCTGCATATCATTTTAATCATCGGAGGCTCCTAATAATGCAAATAAGATGAATTTTCAGCAAAAAATGCACCCAACGTTAGCAGAACTGGCCAGGAGCTGCATGGCCTATTGAGGCAAGATATATGAGGAAACATCTGTATCCAAGCAGAGGCAGAGGTCACAGTGTTAGCGGCTGTGCGAGTGCTGTCTGCGGGTAGGTGGGTTGTGCAATAGTGTTCGGCATATGTGTAAAGGGCATTAGGTGTGTTATGTATAAATGCATTAGTAATGTGTGACATATGTGTAACAGGCATTATGTGTGTCATGTGCATAAGGGCATTAATAATGTGCAACATATGAGTAATGGGAATTATGTGTGTCATGTGTATAAGGGCATTAATAATGTGCAACATATGTGTAAGGGGCATTATGTGTGTCATTATGTGTATGAAGGGCATTAATAAAGGTTGGCATAATGTGTTAGGGGCATTATGGTTATAAGGACATTAATAATGTGTGTCATGTGTAAGGGGCATTACTGTGTGGTATTATCAGGGGTGCCGAGAGAAAGGGGTAGGGGGTACAAATTACCCAGGCCAAAGTCTGATGGAAGGGCCCAGTGGGGGCCCCGGGCCCCCTCCCCTTAAGTGACAGCAGCAGCTGCAGCTCTTCTCCTCTGCCCAGCACACACTGCTTTGTGCTGGGTTGCAGTGTGTCCATGGAGGTGCTTAAAATACAATATTTTCTCAGGATTTTTTTCTAAGGGTATAATGTGAATAATGTGAGGAGTAATGTATATAAGGTAAAGTGGTACTACTGTGTGATGTAACATGATTAAGGGACACCATCGCATGATATAATGTGAATAAAGTTGCACTACTGTGTCGCATAATTTGAATTGGGTGTACTATTGGGTGGCCATGCCCCTTCCCAGCAAGAACACACCCCTGTATGGGCTGCGCACCGAATGTGAGCACTGTTTCTATTTAAATATTGCGGGTAGGAGCACCAAAATGATGACTGCTATGGTGTGGGATGGTGCTGGGAAAAGGGAGCAGGTCAGAGGCGGAACTAGTGGCGGTGCTAGGGGGCACCAGCAAAATCTTATCTAGGGCGTCATTTAGGCTAGGGCCGGCTCTGCTGTAAGTTATGGTCTCTACCCCGGTGTGTCAGCAGGGTACCGATTACTTGTAGTCTGGATCATAATGTAGATTCAGATGAAGGGGGAAATTTACTAAAGGAAATTTGTAAAAAAATTAGGTGTATTTGTATCCAGAAATTCACTTATTTTTGACATTTACTATCCCGAAAATACGGCAATTCATATTCGTATTGATGTGCTATCAATACGAATACGAATTGCCGTATTTTCAGGACAGTAAATGTCAAAAATAAGTGTATTTCTGGATACAAATACACCTATTTTTTACAAATTTCCTTTAGTAAATTTCCCCCGATATGTCCTGGGGTGGTTTCCAGTCTCATGACCAATCTGTACATCAGTGATGGCTAACCTTGACACTCCAGCTGTTGTTGAACTACACATCCCAGCATGCTCTGCTACAGTTTTGCTATTTGGCCATGCTAAAAATGATGTAGGGCATGCTGGGATGTGTAGTTCAACAACAGCTGGAGTGTCAAGGTTAGCCATCACAGCTCTACAGGAAACTATTCAGATACTAACAAAAATATACGATACATGATCACCGCTAGAATTGAATTGGTCAAAATCATGTTAAAAATACGGAATACTTAAACAAAGACGATCACCTTGCGGTATATCTCCGAGAGAACTGGCAATCAGCTATGCTAGTCTATACAGATGATCTCACCAGAACCATATGGTGAGGCAGATGCAGGAATGATAATGTTAAGATGTTGTAAGGACATGATATTTCCGGTGAGTGAGAGAGTCATATAGGCCGGTGACTTGTGCATAGCTTAATCTTAAATAATAAACACCTATTTTCACACATACACACACACAGAGAGGTCATTTAATTTTTTAAATGACGTACTGGTAAAAGAATGAAGGGTGGCTGAGAAAGCAATGCATTCCATTCAACATCTGAAGGGCAGAATCGGTTCATATTTAGAAAGAGGGCGTGGCTATGGATAAAGGGGGCGTGGACATGCCCCCTTTCCTATACTTACAATGGACAGTTGGAGACCCAGAAACCTGTTAAAGTAGGGATGGCCATCTGTGCCTTTGCCATCAACGGCAAAAGTGCAACTGGCCAGCGTAGTACTACTCAATGGATTACCATCAATGTTTTTACATATTGCTGGTCATCCATTGTCTTTGATTGATTGGCATGTGGGCCAATGAAAATACGGAGGCGGGGATACACGGGTGTCAGGGGCGGAGCTATGCTTAGTTTCCCGGTCCCTTTGACATCGGCCATAAACTATCGATGATTTCTAATCATCGATGGTTGATGGCCATCCCTTTTACAAAGCTCTCTTTGTTGGGTTCAGGCCATAAAAAACTGTACTGTACCCAGTGGCGTAACTAACTCCTTGAGCGGAATGTACTAAAGACAAAATGCATTTTTAAATGTACTAAAGGCCCTCATGGCGGGGCTTCACTGTGAAGGGTTACCTCATAGAAGCCTATGGCTCCTCTCCGCAGCGCTGCTGTGTGAGGGATCCAACACGGATACCTCCCAGCATGCCCGGCGCCCACCAGACCCGGAACTCCAGGCAATGTTAGAGATGGGCAAAACAGGTCACTAACGAGAGCTGGGATCCAGCAGATCAGTCCGTGAAAAGACCCGGATCTTTTCACGCAGCTCAACGGTTCACTTTGAAAGAAGGGGTAATTTGATAATAAAGAAGCATAATTTGTTTTACAATCATTTTTTTTAACTTTTTTTTTTTAAACAGTGAGCTGAACAAATAAGAACAGTAACAGTAAAACTGATCGATGGCTGGGTGCAGAATCGCCATCGATGGAAACCATGGATGGCGTCTGCACCGATGGCCATCCCTAGCAGCAGCAGCCTTGTTATTCTTTCTTTTACTTGCAGTCTCAGCACTGTACTACTCAGTCTCCAGAGTTAGTACATCTCAGCTGCCACAGGTGGCAGTGCTGAGCTCAGGCAAATGCAGTGCAATGAAAAACGAAACTGAAAGTAAAAGAACGACGGGTCACCTTTTTGGGATCGGCGGCTGCCTCAGGGGGAGATTCTCCAAGCTAAAAATGCGGTAAAAACCCCGTTATCGGGGTTTTTACCGCATTTTGGGATGCTGTAAGCATCCCTTGCCGGGTTACCGCGGCGGGGGGCATCGCCAGAAAAATCTGGCGATGCCCCATAGAAGCCAATGGGCTTCTATCGCAACCCTCCGCCGCCCCGCGCTGACCCCCCGCCGCCCCGCATCGCCCCCTCACCTGTGTCCGGGCAGCACAGCGCAGTACTGCCCGGACCTGTGACCTCCTCCCTGCACTGATCCTCTTCCGGGTGCAGGGAGGAGGAGAGCCCGGCGCAGCAGCAGCAGCGCCGGGTGTGGGAGGGAGGGGAGAGCAGCCAGGATCTGCTGGGACCCGGCGATTCTCACCGCAAAGGACAGCTCTTAACGCAAGAGCTGTCCTTTGCCTTAATTATCGCATATGTTACAGCATATGCGATAATTAAATATGCGATGGGCGGCGAAGGGGGGCGGAGATTCTTAGAGAATCTCCCCCTCAGTCTTTTATGGGATCCGTTCAAAACACCTGCTTTGTTCGCGAATGACCCATCTCTACCAGGCATCCATGGGGATTGCAAATGGCAGTTCTTATTGGCAGAGCTGCCCTTTGCATTGCTTATTGTATACGACAGTACATATGCAATGAGCATCGTGTTATGGGCGGCAGGATGTACCAAGCCGCTGCTTAATACATCCCGCCCATTGTGTGCCCATTATCCCATGTGAAGCAGCCTAACCATCCCCCCCAACACTAACCACCCGCCTAAACCTAAGCTCCCCAGCCACCCTCCCTAGCTAATGCTAAGAGACCCCGGCATTCTCATGCTCGGGATGCCGGCTGTCAGGATTACAGTGTCAGCATTACCAGCGATGTCGGGAGTCCGGCACCTGGATTTGCCGGTATCCCGATTGCGGGCGTGCCGACTGCATCCCGCAGCAGTACATTAGTTACATCATTTACTAGAGCTTTAAAACGAGTGGTAAATGGTTCAATCTAGCGACTGAAATCTATATCTGTTATATCCCGAGACGCATCCAGCGCCGCTCCCATCAGTATCAGCAAGCAGAGGAAGCAGAGCGCCAGGGATGTGGACTGAATGATAATAACATTGATAAACATATTTCAAACAAAATCATTGATCACGGAGAAAGGTCATCACTATTCCTGTCAGATCCCTAATTACTTTTCGCCTCCCATATTCCCTAATGCAAAAAGGTGTTGAAATGTCTGGTAATGTAGGACATGATAAATGGCGCTGTCATAAGCTGCTTGCTGGAATAAAGGTCCACAGGAATGTGCTTGGTTTAAATATATCTTCTATTGTCTCCACTGTGCCTGAGATCCGGCATTTTGCTGGATATAAAAACACCATGTACCGTGTACTACAATACAATAATGGTGTCTGCTTCAAACACAAACAGAGAATAAGGAGATCGGATTCCCTGTATGGGTGATGCTCACATCGCGCAATATGACATTTTTATATTTATGTCATGGACGGTTATTACATTGAGGAGATTTATTAAACAGTCTAAATAGGATAAATTGAGTTTTTACCCATAGCAACCATCCTTGCCCTCATTTTAAACCTCCACAACAAAAAAAAAGTGTGTGTGTGCTTTATTTGTACACTGCAGTATAGATCTCACTTTGAAGTAAAACCCCACCCAAATCTAACTCTGTCTGCACAAGTAACATCCGCCCCACCTGCAGTGCACATGGTTTTGTCCATTTGAGAAGGAATTTGCCAGAAGGAGTGAACCAGAATAACCCCCAATGTACCAGGACAATATGTATCAAGGAAAATCAAATAATGAAGAATTCCCATATTTCTAATGGGAAAAAAATCAATAACCAGCCACTTAAAATATCAGAAGAAACATCATAAGCTTGACTCCCATTTGTGTGGAGTTTGTGTGTTCTCTCTTGTAATTGTTAGGTTTCCATTGTTTAGTTTCATCAGCTCAATAATAAACTGGCTTTAATGGCTTCTAAGCAAGTTAATCCCAGTCTATGGGGTAAATATAGTAAAGGTTCTAAAAGTAAAAAGTGTTGGTTGCCCATAGCAACCAGATTGTACCTATCACTGCATCATAGAAAATGATAGACAGAATCTGATTGGTTGCTATGGGCAACATCCACACTTTTCAATTTTAGTCAAAGTACATTTACAACTGAAAATTTAATAATAACGTTTCTAAAAGTGAAAAGTGGGGTTGCCTATAGCAACCAATCCAATTTTAGTTCTTATTTATTTAGGACCTTCTAGAACAGGGGTGTCAAACTCAAATTCATCGGGGGCCGCATCAGCAGTTTGGTTACCCTCAAAGGGCCGCTGTATAATAATAATGCAATGACACCACAGGCTGCTCCCGCTGTATAATAATAATGCAATGACACCACAGGCTGCTCCCGCTGTATAATAATAATAATGCAATGACACCACAGGCTGCTCCCGCTGTATAATATAACAATAGTAATGCCATGACACAAATTATTATACAGGGGGAGCAGCCTGTGGTGTCATTGCATTATTATTATACAGAGGGAGCAGCCTGTGGTGTCATGGCATTACTTTTATATTATACAGGGGGAGCAGCCTGTGGTGTCATGGCATTATTATTATACAGGGGGAGCAGCCTGTGGTGTCATGGCATTACTTTTATATTATACAGGGGGAGCAGCCTGTGGTGTCATGGCATTATTATTATACAGGGGGAGCAGCCTGTGGTGTCATGGCATAATGCCATGACACCACAGGCTGCTCCCCCTGTACAATAATAATGACACCACAGGCTGCTCCCCCTGTATAATATAAAAGTAATGCCATGACACCACCACCAGATATATTGTTTTTTTATGTAACTTACTGTATTTTATCCCTCAGGCTCCTTTACTGCTGCTGCGGCTCCAGTAATTTCAATTCCACTCTCTGCGCCGCTGCCTGTCCTGCTGCGGCCCCCCGACTTGGCCTGCCTTCCTTCCTCTCTGCAGATGCATGGGTGGGAGGCATCATCGTCATGACGTCCCCACCCAGCGTCTGCCACTGCCTCGATAAGAGGGAACAGGCTGCCGGGCCCTCCTCCACGTAGCCGTGGAGGCCGGCGGCCATGTTCCTGTGGCCACAGACATCTTAAAAGACCACAGGAACATGGCCGCCGGCAGTGCAAAAAAAAACATCTAAAAAAAAATCTCAAAAAAGAGAATAAAAGGTGAAGGCTGGCGGCGGCTGCGCGGGCCACATGACGAGGTCTGTCGGGCCGGATTTGGCCCGCGGGCCTTGTGTTTGACACCCGTGTTCTAGAAGATAATGGATAGAATCTGATTGGTTGTTAAGGACAACATCTTATCTTTAATAGAACTCCCACCTTAGTAAATTTACCCGTAGGGAAGCAATCAATCTGTGCAGAATTTTTTCGTCAGACGTAAAATCAACAATTTTCGCCCGTTTTGAGGGCATGCCAATTTTTTTTGCCTGGGCGAAAAATCCAGCATGGTAAAAAGCCACGTGGATTGATCGTGGAAATTTGCCGCCGCACCCTGTGGTTTGTTGAATTCTTGAGCGATTTCACCCCTGCCGATTGGACAAAATAACGGTAATTGAATACGGATCGGAAAATGATTGCAGATTTTTCACTTGGTGAAAGAAACGGCAATGATTTAATACCCCCCTTTGTGTCTAGGATACATGCTCTATAGCTGCCCCCTTCGGCTTCCTTCGTGCAAAGTAGAGCAATCACTTTTGTTAAGTGTTATCATGAAGTATAAAAATACCGACCTTTTGTTTGATGACGCTTGGCAGATTTGTAACGGAACCAGCCCAGGCCGCGTAGCGCTCATCATTAGCGACTGGGTTATCCATGGAGAAATAGCTGAGACCTGTGGTAAATTTGGGCTCTCCGCCTGTGACAATTGCCTTGCCACGAACTTCTTTGCTGCCGGTACCTTCACATAGAAACAAATAGCATGTACTCTGTGTACAATGAATGTTAGGGCACATACACATGGGGGGTTAGCAATGTAGGCTAGGGAAATTGCCCTTGAATTTCCAGACGGCTAGATCGCCCGTAGTGATGTGTGTATGGGTGATTGTATAGGCCAAGTGTGGCCAAACCTGTCTTCAAGCTCTAAAAACAGTTCATGAGTCTATAGACCTGTGGATCTATAGTAGGATTGAATGCAGCAGGTTTGAAAATGTGACAGTTAGTAATGACTACAGCTGTGTAGCAGCTAGGTGATATGGGTCATGTGACAGTTAGTAATGACTACAGCTGTGCACCAGCTAGAGGATATGGGGAATGTGACAGTTAGTAATGACTACAGCTGTGCACCAGCTAGAGGATATGGGGAATGTGGCAGTTTGTAATGACTACAGCTGTGCACCAGCTAGAGGATATGGAGAATGTGACAGTTAGTAATGACTACAGCTGTGTAGCAGCTAGGTGATATGGGTTATGTGACAGTTAGTAATGACTACAGCTGTGCACCAGCTAGAGGATATGGGGGATGTGACAGTTAGTAATGACTACAGCTGTGCACCAGCTAGAGTATATGGAGAATGTGACAGTTAGTAATGACTACAGATGTGCACCAGCTAGGGGATATGGGGAATGTGACAGTTTGTAATGACTACAGTTGTGCACCAGCTAAGTGATCTGGGGAATGTGACAGTTATTAATGACTACAGCTGTGCAGCAGCTAGAGAATATGGGGAATGTGACAGTTGGTAATGACTACAGTTGTGCACCAGCTAAGTGATCTGGGGAATGTGACAGTTATTAATGACTACAGCTGTGCAGCAGCTAGAGAATATGGGGAATGTGACAGTTGGTAATGATGTGCACCAGCTAGGTGATCTGGGACATGTGACAGTTAGTAATGACTACAGCTGTGCACCAGGTAGGTGATCTGGGTTATGTGACAGTTAGTAATGACTACAGCTGTGCACCAGCTAGAGGATATGGGGAATGTGACAGTTGGTAATGACTACAGCCGTGCGCCAGCTACGGGATTTGAAAAATGTGGACCGTTGGTAGATTTTGAGGGCCGATTGGGCCACCTCTGGTATGGGCGATCTGTGCTAACCAGTGTTTTGCTTAGCACAGGCCGGTGGTTTGACTAGATATTGAATACATGTAGTCAAGATCTAAGCAGGAGATGTCACCGCAAGGGACCGTGCATCGCTGTCATTTAGGGGGTTCCATGCTAAAAATTTCAAAGCGTTCTAAGCAGATCGCTTATGAATAAGGCTGGAATCTCCCCATGCGTACGCCCTGATATACTGAATACTTTATGTTGTAATATACAAATTCCACAGACTTTATATAATTTATGGGATGTGGATTATTAGATAGACAGACAATAACTCGACACCAAAAGGTAAAAAGGTTGACATGGACAAAAAAAGGTGACATGCAATAGGCCGACAGGGCGGACGTGTAAAAAATGGTCAACACATGAAAAGGTCAGCAGCATTTTTTCCATTTTTTTGTCAACATCGACACCCGTCAACATGGATCCCCAACTAGTGTAACATGTACCCTCGCATGGCTCACTCCCCCTGCCATGCTTCGAGACTGGCGCTTCGCTCCACTGTCGCTTTGCTTGGCACACTTTACCATTCTCAATTGTAATCCATGTGGATGGTAAAGTATGAAAAAGACCAAATAAATGTAAAAAACTCACGTTGACCTTTTTCATGTCGAAATTTTGACTTTGTATCTAGACATTGTAGATCTATGAACTGGAACCACATTTACTTATGCCATATGCAATTCCCCATCAACAGGCCACGCGGAGTCCACCAGGGTGGACAGGATTCTCAAACCATTTAATGTGTGTCTGCGTAATTGGCGTAATGAGGACCCAGGTTGAATTAGGGGAAGAGCTCAGAGACATCGTTAGCCAGCAATTACTCCAGCTGAGGGTCAGTTACGTGAGTCGGGAAATACAATTTCCAATATAATGGCTCTTATATTGGACAAAACAAAAACATTTAGTTAGCAGCAGTTGCGGCTCAATTTGTATAAATATGATACGCACCAGAGGAAGATTTGATCACTTCAGACACCTGCTTGCATTCTGCCGATGAATACTTCACAAAGAGGAAATCCACTTTGGTGGAAGTGCATTTCTGCACATCGGACAACGTCACATCTGGAATACAAGTACAAAGCCCCAAAGCTTGGTTGTATCACTGAGCAATCTACTGACCAAGATATCATTATAATAGTGGCCTACAAATCAGTACTACTCATACTGTATATATCACATAATAATAATGTAATGGTTATTCGGAACCCTGGGCTGTGATGATAGTCTGTGTTGTCCTAGGTGATGCTAGAATTTCAGGAATAAGAGGGACATGTATCAATAATTCCAAAGAGATGCTAAATGGACAAGTGGAGAAATTGGCTGTCAACCAATCATTTAGCCCCCCAGCGGGTAGTGAATGCTGATTGGTGGATTTGGAGCTATCCAGCATTTCATGCTGGTCATTTCAGAGGAGAAGGATTTCATATTTATAGACCTTGCTTTAGATACACAAAAAAGAAAATCTTCGGATCATGTGCAGCATTTGTTCATCGTATACATGGAATTTCATATTAATACCTATTACGTACAAGTGAAAGAATAATATTTCGTCTGTAGAGGGCAGTATTAAACTACATAAAATAATACATTTTAATGAGGTAAATTATCAATTATGTCAATTAATAAGTGTTCATTATTTATAGTCTACAAAGATATTCACTGGCCTTGGGTAAGATAACATAACGCTTCCACCTGTGGATATAATTGGTCTACATTCCTTCTTAGGTATTATCTAATCTTACTGGATAAATAATATTCTTCATACTTGGCCACATTATCTTTTAGTTACATTCCTTAACAACAACCTCATTCTTCCATTTAGGAAATAATCATCCAGACATTTGAATAAACCTAAAATATCAATTTTAAAACATTTTACAGAAGATGGCTGCCAGGAACAAAATGGCTGCTCTGAGTATTTCTGATTTCACACTTGCTTATAGAGGAACTTGTAATCACAAATCTCCCAACTGTCCCGTTTATCGTGGGAATGTCCTGGTTTTTTTGGGACATTCCCGCATCCCTCCAGTGTCCCGCAGTGGGGGGAGCAGTTGGGAGTCCCCCCCCCCCCCCCCCGTCCCCTGTGAATAGATGCTGTGAGCATACGCACAGCGTCTATTCCTGCAGACTAATGGACTGGGGACATAGCCAACAGCTCCCAGAGCCGCTAGACACGCCCCCACAGTCGTGAAAATGGGGTGTGGCATCATGCCAATAGGCCATGCCCCTTCCCGCAAGGCCACTCCTCCTAAAATTTCAGGTGCGGTGTGTCCCTCCTCCTTGAAGTTCAATCTGTTAGAAGCACCTAATCTAAGTCCTTTATGTCCTTTACTACACCACAAGTAGCGGTTGCCCATAGCAACCTTAATAGCTAAAATCCCTTTTCATTTTAGAAGCCGTAGTAACTGTAACCCAAGTGATTTGCACAATTCGTAGCATAGAGAAAGCTCTACCGTTTCTGGTAATTTTCTCCGTCTCCAGGTAAAACTGAAACTCATAGGTTCCACCCAAAGATCCAGACTTTCGAAAATGGGTTCCGTATCTGTCAATGAATTTTCGGTAGGAGCTGTATTCATAAACCGAAGGAAGACTGAAAAGTTCCTTCCAGAATGGTTCAGCGAGGATTAAAAACTCTGGATCGCGATTGATGAACTGTGCCACTTCCACATGATTCCTGATGACCAGGTATTGGTAACTCTGCGGGAAAGAAAAAAACACAGTTATTTATCCTAATACATAATATGTTGGGCGCGGCCAAAGAAATGCAGGGCATCCCCCCCCCCCCCCCCCCCCGCCCCTGCGAATGTAGGCATGCCTGCTGGTGGCGGGGAGCTGACAGGTGACAAAATCATTTGATTGCTCTTCCGCTCCTCTGATCTGCTCGGAAGAGCAATCGAATCAGGCCTGATTCAGGCCCTTAGTTGCCTGGGAGACCCCACAAACCTTAATTCTGACCTTGGTGTGTTATGTGTATGGACTGATTTGGTTACTATGGGCATCTTTTCCACTGCTCCAATCTATATAACGTTTGGTACACCACCCCCATTGTTCCCTCCATACTATATGGGTGGGATTATGGCCATCTTATGTTAAAATCTACTGCAGCCTAAGTGGATTCTGGTTATCGAGTCCTTATCATTACACTATGTAGGGGTAGGAAGAGATCCTGGGGAAAGGTGTACTAATAGGGGACCATCAGTGATCAAGACCAACACTCATTTCTGTAGATTTTGGGGTTGTTTGATCTTTTTGTGGGTTTCTGTGTAGGAAAGAGGTCACACTGACACTGACGGGGAAGCACGGACGGTGTAATGGTTAGCATGGGTTCGATTCCCACCGTGGCCCTAACTGTGCGGAGTTTGTATATTCTCCCCGTGCTTTCGTGGGTTTCCTCCGAGTACTCCGGTTTCCTCCCGCAATCCAAAAATATACTGGTAGGTTAATTGGCTCCCAACAAATTAACCCTAGAATGTCTGTGTGTGTGTGTGTTCGTGTGGTAGGGAATATAGATTGTAAGCTCCACTGGGGCAGCAACCTCTCCCTGCCTGTCACTCAATTTGCAATCACCTCGGCGCGTGAAAAACTTTTGCTCCGGTTGTTTGCACATGTGCATGAGCGACTATGCGCATGCTCACACCCCCACCATCAGAGAGGGGGTCAAATTTGGTCTGAATCAGCCCCACAGTGGGTTGTACATGATGAACATTTCTGTGAAACTCCGAGTGTGGTCCTTACCTTGTCCAGTGTATATGATTCACTCGGTGTATAATCGCTTCGTTCCCCATAGTTACTCCGCACGCGTCTTTCCGTGTCTTTCGCATAGGACCATTTGCTTTCATAGAAGTCGTAGCTAAAATCATTCTTTGCTTCTACCTGTAAGAAAAGCATTGGATAAGAACACAGAGTAACCATATGACCGACAATGGCCCTTATTCTGATCGGTGCGGATATATCCGCGTGCGTTCGGCCCGCCGATGTTTTGTGTCTGCGCATGTGCAGAGGCGTCTCTGCGCATGTGCGAACGGGGCGTACGGCCAAATCCCGCATGATATGTGAACACTCCGAACAGGGGGTGGAGAGGGGCGTGAAGGGCTATTTGGGCTCATTACCATATTCATACGCCCCGCGTTTCATGGGCGTTCCCATGCAAACGCTGGGCGTACGTATGGTAATGCAGTCGTGACGCACGTGTAGGGGGCGGACATATGACATCGCCGGATGTCAGCTGCCCGCCCAGATCCCTGCTTTTGCGCGGAAAAATGTCCGTGTGGTCTGAGGTTGCGGGAGCTGGTGGAGCACTCGGTCCTGCATTCGATGGTCTGCGACCATCGAATGATGGGGGAGGTTCCCTGAGATGGAGGAGGCGTATTCCGTGAAAAATACACGTGCGGTCCGTTCGGCCAGCTTCTTACCGCATACGGACGGAGTTGGCGATCCGTATGGAAGGCGGGGTTTCGCACGCACGGTCCTGGCCGCATAATCGGCTCCGGCCGCACCGATCAGAATAAGGGCCCATGAGAGGAGGAAACAATGCAAACCATACCTAATGTAATCTGTATATTGTCATCTAGCTACATGTTTCACTGTATTATGACAATTGCCCTTATTCAGATCTGATCGCAGTACACATTTGTTCTCAAAATGGGCAAAACCACGTGCACTGCAGGTGGGGCAGATGTAACATGTGCAGAGAGAGTTAGATTTTGGGTGAGTTATTTTGTTTCTGTGCAGAGTAAATACTGGCTGCTTTATTTTACACTGCAATTTAGATTTCAGTTTCAACACACCCCACCCAAATCTAACTCTCTCTGCACATGTTACATCTGCCCCACCTGCAGTGCAGCATGGTTTTGCCCATTTTGAGAACAAATGTGTACTGCGCTCAGATCTGAATAAGGGCCAATATCTAGATGTCTGCTTACTCGGCATTTTTTCATATTATAGGGTTAATTCAATTGTTGACATATTGTGGCCTTATTCAGAACTGATCGCATGGCTGCAAATTCACACAGCGGTCTATTATCGATGGGTCGCAGTGTGCATGCGCACCGCTGGCCAGCGATGACCAAGTTAGTGTCCGGCTACTCCTAGCTTGCTATTAATGGTTGCCAGTGGAAAAATCATTAGACAGTGACCCACTAACAAACGATTTTGGTCATCCATTCGCACAGCGTACATATTAATTTGCATGGCGGGATTTTACTATTTACCTGATTGCTGGCAGCTGCCCATTCGTGGCCGTGCAATCAGGTCTGAATTACCCCATAGTGCAAACCTCCCAACTGTCCCGATTTTTTCAGGAACTGCACTTTCTGGAGGGCGATGTTCCCATGTCCCGCCGGGGCCGGCAGTGGGAATAGATGTTGTGCATGCTAGGAAACCATGCAATATACACTCAGCAAAATGGCTGACGTTCAGCTCTGCAGAAGGCCCAGCAGGAGCACTTGTACTGCTCTCTAGAACATCCAGAAAATAACCCTAACAAGGATCAGGTAAAAAATAACTGTAAAACAAACAATACCTTAAATGTGTAGGTGAGGACATTGTTACTTAGCCTGAAGAATTCTCTGCTGTCCCCGCTGAATACTTTGCGACACTGCCCCCCGAAGCTTTTTGTGTGAATGACACCGCTCTTTGGTTTTCCGGTGATGATATCAAAACTAGGCGAGGAAAAGTTGAAAGGGAAAACAGGCTTTATTCATTTTCATACGCTAACAATACCTTACGGAGAACAAATTTACCTGAGTCCGTCCTTGACGGTTATTTATCTTATATACAGTATTTTTTATTGTACTTTCGTTATCTACTATACTTATGGTTTATGTTACAAATACATTTAATTTGGTTACTTAAAGGGTACTTGTGTAGTTTTACGGCGGGGCTCGCTTCGCTCGCCCACGCTGCGGGCTCGGTGGCTTACTACGCTTGCCGCGCTATTTAAAACCAACTCCATGCCAACATGGATAGTGGAGGTATGAACTATCCATGTTGGCATGGAGTTAAGTTACTTTTTTGGACATATTTCGTGGCGAGCGTACACCCGGAAGTAGCAATGCTGGCGCCGTGAAACTACACAAGTACCACTTAAAGTTCTATTCTAAGCTTGAGTCCCATTTTATTAGTATGCTAGGTGTGGTAGTATACCGTAGAGCAGGGGTGGCCAAACCTGTCATCAAGATCTAGGAAACCTGTGGATCTATAGCAGGGTTGCCGACACTCCCGCATTTAGCGGGAGTATCCCGTTTTTTGTTCCTTTCTCCTGGTCTCCCGGTAATGAGTGGGATCCTCCCGGTTTTTTAGCCCGTCTGGCAAAAAAAAAAAAGTGACTGCACATGCGCAAATCACAAAGTGCCAAGGCAGACGCCGCGGCTGTCCGGCCGGGGATCTGTCAGCAGTGGCTACAGGCCTACAGCGGCAGCGCAGCAGGGGGCAGCCATCGGAGGCGGAGCAGGAGCAGCAGAGGGAGCGGCACAAGCAGCACAAGGCAGCGCCGCAGATAAGATGGTAAGATAGCGGCTAGCTGCTTCGTGCTTCCCTCCTGCTTCTCTCCCTCTGCTCCCCACTATTTTTCCTTTAATAGGGTTCCTTCCTTTAAAAAGTGCTACGGTACTATCTGAAAATGTAATTTAGATAGCTCCGCCCATGGCCACGCCCCATTTGTGTGCCGTAAATGGGGCAGGGCCATGGGCGGAGCTATCCAAATTACATTTGAGAGCTCCCACGCCCCCTAATTAGCTGCCCTCTGCCTGGTCTCCCACAAAGGGGAGATGAAAAGTCGGCAAGTATGATCTATAGTAGGAATGAATGCAGCAGGTTTGAATATGTGACAGTTAGTAATTACTATAGCTGTGCACCAGCAAGGGGATATGGGGAATGTGACAGTTAGTAATGACTACAGCTGTGGACCAGCTAGGTGGTCTGGGACATGTGACAGTTAGTAATGACTACAGCTGTGGACCAGCTAGGTGGTCTGGGACATGTGACAGTTAGTAATGACTACAGCTGTGCACCAGCTAGGTGGTCTGGGACATGTGACAGTTAGTAATGACTACAGCTGTGCACCAGCTAGGTGGTCTGGGACATGTGACAGTTAGTAATGACTACAGCTGTGCACCAGCTAGGTGATCTGGGACATGTGACAGTTAGTAATGACTACAGCTGTGCAGCAGCTAGGTGATCTGGGAATGTGACAGTTAGTAATGACTACAGCTGTGGACCAGCTAGGTGGTCTGGGACATGTGACAGTTAGTAATGACTACAGCTGTGGACCAGCTAGGTGGTCTGGGACATGTGACCGTTAGTAATGACTACAGCTGTGCACCAGCTAGGTGGTCTGGGACATGTGACAGTTAGTAATGACTACAGCTGTGCACCAGCTAGGTGATCTGGGACATGTGACAGTTAGTAATGACTACAGCTGTGCAGCAGCTAGGTGATCTGGGACATGTGACAGTTAGTAATGACTACAGCTGTGCACCAGCTAGGTGATCCGGGTCATGTGACAGTTAGTAATGACTACAGCTGTGCACCAGATAGGTGATCTGGGACATGTGACAGTTGGTAATGACTACAGCTGCTAGGGGATGTGGGACATTTGACAGTTAGTAATGACTACAGCTGTGCACCAGCTAGAGGATATAGGGAATGTGACAGTTAGTAAAGACTAAAACGTGGATCATTGGTAGATCTCGAGGACCAGTTTGGCCACCCCTGCAGTAAATGGTATAATAATATACTGTAAGTAATCAAAGCGCAGAGTAGGGCTCTAGGTTACACATGGGAGGGGGGGGGGGGGGGCATGCAGATGTGCCCATATAAACCAATATTTTATATTTAGTGTCCTATGGTGCGAGACATATGGTGCAAATTAGATGCTCCGCCAGGGGTAAGGAGGACTTTTGTACTTTTATCTGCATTTGTGTCACATTCATTCTCAGCCTTGCTAATATGTCCAAAACCCATCCTCACAGGCTCATTATCGAATGAATTCTACGCTGGCAACAATTCATCCCAGGCGCCGCGTAGCCAGAGACTTACCCGGCAATGCAATGGGGGGGGGGGGGGGGGCTCTACGGTATAGATGATAGATCAATAGTGACTAGGTAGACACCTAAAAAGGGTGGACATACCTAAGGTCAGTGGTGGCTAACCTTGACACTCCAGCTGTGGTTGAACTACACATCCCAGCATGCCCTGCTACAGTTTTACTATTTGGCCATGCTAAAACGGATGTAGGGCATGCTGGGATGTGTAGTTCAGCAACAGCTGGAGTGTCAAGGATAGCCATCACGTCCTTAGGTGAACACTGCCATTGAGCTCACAGTGCATGTTTTCCAGGACTCCTGAAATAATCATGTTAATTAGCTTCGGGTGCGGATCTATCAAATGATGTCAGTGAGTACTGACTACACCTGTGCACCTGCCAGGTCACCTGGTAAATGGGAACGGGCAGGCGGTGGGCGGTGTTTATTTGTTCGCTAGGCTGCAAATCTATACTGCCTAGCGAACACGTCTGAATTAGGCCCAAAGTACGGGCCAATCAGTCTCTGCTGGCTTTTTCCTTCATTGCCATACAGAGGTCGTCTGGTTCTTTATCTGAGGTTAATACTACAAGGGGTGTGGATCAGTTAGGCACCAGCAACTCGTTAGACAGTCATTGGGTCGACATGTGTCTAGGTCGACAGGCAGGAAGGTCGACATGAGTCTAGGTGGACATGGGTTAGGTGGACAGGGTCATAATTTCCACATGGTCATTAGGTCGACTTGCGTTAGGTCAACAGTCAAAAGGTCGACTTGAGGTTTTTCACAGTTTTTTTACCTGAATGTCAACGCAGTCGACATGGACACAGGTTAAAGTGCACCACGTCCCCTCGTGAAAAATCCCATGTCCACCTATTGACTGTTAACCTAACCCATGTCGACCTAATGACCCTGTTGACCTAACCCATGTCGACCTAGACTCATGTCGACATTCCTGCATGTGGACCTAGACACATGTCGACCTAAATGCATGTCGACCTAATGACTGTCAAAAAACTTGCTGGTGACCCAATGACCGTATCCCAATACAAGATCACTTTATTGTAGGTATGTATTTTGTTTAAAACCACATATCAGGTGTTGTATTTAGCTGCAGAATTGCACAGAAAACATTTGTCTTACCCTAATCCCGTCTTTTCTGTATTCGGAGCATATTTGTCTGTGTCGCAAACCAAGGCACGCACGTCACAGTTCGCCTCGTCATAGCTGTCTTCTTCACAGTCATGGTCACCATTACATACCAGCGTTCTACTGATACACTGACCTAAAATACAATGTATATGTATGTATCGTTTCTGCTCTTTCAATACATTGGGGCAAATGTGTGAAGCCTGACGAAGCGATAAAGTGGAAGGAGATAACGCCCCAGCTGTGTTTGAAATATGACAGTTGGGAGCTGATTGGCTGGTGCGTTATCTCCTTTCACTCTATCGCTTCACCAGGCTTAATACATCTGCCTCAATGTTATTTACAGTATCGAATTGGTACTCTTTACTTAGAAGCAGTGGCGGATTCAGGGGGGGGGCACCCAGGCACGTGCCCCCCCTGTCATTTATTTTGTAGCTGAGGACCAGGGCTTTCCAACGAGCCCAGCCCCGTGTCTCTAGCCCCCCGGGAACCGGAGATATCGCCTGGCAAACCTGTAACGTTTTTTCCCCATAGGATAATATGGGACCCGTCAATTCTGACCCCCACCCGGTTCCGACGGCTGCCAGTTCCCGGCCTGGCATCGCAGAAGCTTGTGGTTGATGTCATTCAATTCAAAATTGCTGGGCCTTCAATATGATACCAGGTCCAAATCGGTCAATCGGTTCCAGAGATATTGCGTGTAAACCGATTTTTTTATTTTGGAAATGTAATTTCATGGCTGATCATGTTCTTTGAGAGCAGATTACTCTGGAACCAAAAGTTCCAGTTTCACGGAACCAAAATCAATCTAAGCCCACTCAAAAGTTCTTCAATATAATACTTGTCTCATGTAAATGGGTCAGTTGGTTCCGAAGATATAGCCGGTTAAGGGGCAGATGTATTAAGCTTTAACAAGAGATAAATCCAAGTGTGATAAGGAGAGATAACCGTCCAGCCAATCACCTGCTAACTGCCATGTTACAGGCAGTGTTTGAAAAAAGTCAGTAAGGAGCTGATTGGCTGGACGGTTATCTCTCCTTATCACCCTTGCATTTATCTCTTGTTAAGGCTTAATACATCTGCCCCTAAATGAGATAACTGGTTAAAGGGGGGAGTGGTGGTTTTCTCTCCCCCCTTACACTAGAAAATGCAGGGACTAGGCTGGTGTAAAAGGGGCCAACCTGGGAATGCATTTTCTGGTGTGAAAGGGGTATTATTTCAAATAGCCGGGACCTGCAGTGCTCTGAATACAGCCAGGCTCTGCCACTGTCAGTGGCTATCACTTCTGCCTGGCGGTGGCTGTCCCCCATTTACCACGAGCATTTATTCCCCCTTGGCAATGAGCATGTAATCCCACATGGCAACGAGCATGGAACCTCTGGCAATGAGCATGGAACCCTTGGCAATGAGCATGTAGAGAAGCAGCACTTATGTAGCATAATTTTTAACAGGCATTATGGTGTTTGGCATAACACATAATGGACATAATGGCGTGTAATTTAACGTGTAATGGACATTATGGTGTAAATGTTTAATGCGAGCCTTTGGTGGACAATGTCCCTGTTTATGAAGTGTATTGTGAATTTTGGCTTAATCTGTGTGGCATTATGTGAATTCTGGCTCAATCCATGTGGCATTATGTGAATTTTGTCTCAATCCGTGTGGCATTATGTGAATTTTTTCCCACTCCGTGTGGCATTATGTGAATTTTGGCTCAATCCGTGTGGCATTATGTGAATTTTGACACAATCCATTTGGCATTATGTGAATTTTGGCTCAATCCGTGTGGCATTATGTGAATTTTGGCTCAATCCGTGTGGCATTATGTGAATTTTGACACAATCCATTTGGCATTATGTGAATTTTGGCTCAATCCGTGTGTGTTATTATGTAAATTTTGGCTCAATCCATGTGGCATTATGTGAATTTTGACACAATCCATGTGGCATTATTTTAATTTTGGCTCAATCCATGTGGCATTATGTAAATTTTGGCTCATTCCATTTGGCATCATGTGTAAGGGGCAAGTATAATGGGGTCTAGTATTTTGTTGCATGATGTGTAGAAGTTGTATATGGTGTTGACACGCCTGTTGAGTGGCCACACACCCTTTTCCGAAATGCGCCTTTGGCGTGCGCACAACTACATCCTTCACTTTTGTCGCCATGGTGGGCCTGCGTACTTTAAATGCCAGGGCCCATTTTTAATTCCATTCCCACCCTCTTCTGCCGCTCTCTTAACATGTACACTGGCACCACTAACAGCGCCCCTCCCCCACCCAAACCCTTTTATCATGGTGCCCCCCCTGTCATTTTATCCTGGATCCGCCCCTGCTTAGAAGGGCGCCCATCTCGGCCATCTCGGGCATTGAATGCACTAAAAAATCAAGTGCGATGCGACAGACGAGATGCCCGAGATTTCCCATAGGGAACAATGTTAAATGTCTCAATTGACCCGATTTTCCTGTTCAATGCCTCAATTGACCCAATTTTTCCATAGGAAACAATGTTAAATGGGCCACAGAGGCCAAATAGGCACCCTGAAGTGAATAATGGCCACCCGAATTGTTAACGCCACCCCACGATCAACGTCAACCCGAAGCGTGGCGAGCGCAGCGAGCCCGCGAGGGGCGGCGGTACGCATCCTACGACCTTTTCATACCCCCACTATCCACGTCGGCGTGGAGTTGAGAATAGAAAGTGTGGCGAGCGCAGTGAGCCACCGAGCCCAAAGCGTGGCGAGGGGACGCAGATACCTTCACAGGTATCCGCGTCCCCTCGCGGGCTTCACAGCTGTCCGCGTACCCTCGCGGGGCTCGCCACGCTTCGGGCTCGGTGGCTCGCTGCGCTTGCCACACTTTCTATTCTCAACTCCACGCCGACGTGGATAGTGGGGGTATGAAAAGGTCGTAGGACGCGTACCGCCGCCCCTCGCGGGCTCGCTGCGCTCGCCACGCATCGGGTTGACGTTGATCGTGGGGTGGCGTTAACAATTCGGGTGGCCATTATACACTTCAGGGTGCCTATTTGGCCTCTGTGGCCCATTTAACATTGTTTCCTATGGAAAAATCGGGTCAATTGAGGCATTGAACAGGAAAATTGGGTCAATTGAGACATTTAACATTGTTCCCTATGGGAAATCTCGGGCATCTCGTCGGTTGATCGCACCCGATTTTTTAGTGCATTCAATGCCCGAGATGCCCGAGATTTTTTACTAACGATGCCCACGATCAAAATCGTGGGCGCCCTTCTAAGTAAAGAGTACCATCGAATTTACAGTATTATAGGGAACAGTTTATCAAACGGCTGCAAAGCTTTGCGTCTGCATAGTTTGGCCCCAATAAGTAGCATCACCAAGTGTGTACCAGCTGTAGGGGCTGTGGTGGGGGTAGGGAGCATCGCCAGCAGGGTCTGTGGTGGACGCTGCTGGCTGAACTGACAGGTGACCCAGGCAGCAGTGAGCCCTGAGCTGGTCCCACCCTGTACATATCTAATGAGCGGGGACCAAGTGCAGTGCATATTGAATGAGTGAGTCCCTGCCCTGTGCATATGTAACTACAGCGCCCGTAGACCATCGCCTCGCCTCTTCTTGGGGGGGTGGGCGGCAAAATTTTTTTGGCACGGGGGAGAATTTTTTTTAGCTACGCTACTGTAATCAGCCCCTAACTGTCATTAAAACACAGTCTGTAAAATGTGAGGAGCTTATTGGTTGGTACTCTCCATTCTATCAGACCTGATCGCACAGCTGTGAATTCTAATTTTTATAAGCCATTCACAAACTGTGCACATCGGTTTGCAGGCTTGCACAGGGCGGGCTTTCACAATGTCTGGTCGGTGGATTTCCTGATCGCAGATCTCTGCAAATTAGCAGCCCTCTCATCACCCTGAGTTCTGCCTGGTGTGTAATGTGCAATGTAAGCTCCTCCCCCTCTTTCTCCCTCCTTCATACGACATGCTGAGAATCGTTTGTTTGTGACTGGGAGCCATACTTATATAATGGGGCAGATGTATTAAGCCTTAACAAGAGATAAATGCAAGGGTGATAAAGAGAGATAAACTTCCAGCCAATCAGCTCCTTACTGACATGTTACAGGCTGTGTTTAAAATAGTCAGTAAGGAGCTGATTGGCTGGACGTTTATCTCTTGTTAAGGCTTAATACATCTGCCCCAATGTTCTGTAAGGAAACTAATAAAAAAGACTATGAGAAGCTTAAACGCTACATAACTTGAAGATGGTCAAGGGCCAACTCCATCCTGGCCATGGCTTGTTTAACCTGCTGCCATCAGCCAGACGCTACAGGGCCGTTCCGGTCCACAAGAAGCCTATAAAAGTTTCTTCCCACAAGCGATTCACCTGCTGACACGGGGGCGGGCAGAGGGCAGCTGTAAGGGAACACCCAGCATTTTATGGGCATGGAAACACAGGGTGCATTCCCCTGGGTAAGCAGGCGGGTCAATGCCTGCTAGGGGCGGGTGGCGGAGGTCACCTGACATCAGCACCCGCTCCGTATTCGGCAATCAGTGGCGGAAATAAAGGTCAGTTTAGACCATCGAATGATTTCTCTCCCCTGCGGACACATGCGGAGGGATGTGTTCTTGTACGTCCCGTGGCATGCTAGTAAGGGGATGTGGGTGGCAAGGGTGGCTGGGGGGGAGCAGGTGTTCGGTGGGGTGGCGCTATCCTGTTCACTTGGCTGCGAGAATACGCAGTCTAACGAACAGGTCTGAATCTCTTGTGCAAATCTCTTAGGGCGGGATGTATTAATATACATCGCCGCCCTTCGCTGCCCGCCCGCCGCAATGCCAGCGCATATGTACTAACATATGCAGCTGGCATCGTGGTGTGGTAACGGAGACCCCCCCCCCCCCCGCAATACCTGTACTGTGGTTTCCGTCTCCTCCCTGCCGCCTGAACTGCCTTCATGCTGGGGACAGCTAAGCAGCAAGTCCCCGGCGCCTCCTCCTCCCCCCTGCAGCCGGAAGGACGCCCGGCTGCGTTGATAGGGGGAGGAAGGGCTTACCTTCCGGGGTCCAGGAGGACCTTCAAGAAGGTAAGCCCAAGGGAGGGGGAAAGGGGGGTCGGAGAGGCGGCGGGGGGTGAAAAGAAGCTCATAGGCTTCTATAGGGTATCGCCACCCAAAGGTGGCGATAACCTGGCCAGCGAAATCAGTGCGGCCGGGTAATAGTACATATGAAAATGCGGTAAAACAGGGGTTTTACCGCATTTTCATTTTGATACATCTCGCCCTTAGTGTGTATGGGAGATCTAGATTGTGGGAAATCTCCCATGGATATGGATCATTGGACAGACAGCAACTAGGTTGACAAGCATTAGGTCGACACCACTAGGTCAACATGCAGGAAGGTCAACATGACTAAAGGTCGACATGGGTTAGGTAGACCTGTGTGAAGGTTGACATGCAGGAAGGTCGACATGACTGAAGGGCAACATAGGTTAGATCGACAGGTCATTAGGTCGACACAAGTATTAGGGGTTTTTCACATTTTTTAGTCCAGAATTTTGACACAGTCGACATGAACACTGAAATGTAGCACCGTGTCCCCTCGCATGCTCGCTGCGCTCGCCATGCTTTGGGCACTATTTTATTCATTCCCCCACCACGCCCTAGTGGATGGTAGGGCATGAAATACCACCTGTTGGCACATGTCGGCTCAAAATAAAAGTGAAAAACCCCATGTCAACCTTCCCCATGTCAACATAATGCTTGTGTCGACCTAACGACCTGTCTACCTAGTGGTGTCGACCCACTGCTTGTCGACCTAGTGACCGTATCCCTCTCCCACACTAAATAGATCAGAACACATCTCTTGCTCAGGTCTTGTACCCCATAAGATGTGGTTCACAATTGAAGATTCTGTTTAAAGAGCACAAACAAATGATGCGAAAGGTAAAACACACAGAAGAGGCAGAAATGTGACCAAACCAAATGTGACCAAATCAGTAAAAACAGATGTTTGGACAAAATTCGCAAAAATCCAAAGCTTAAAAAAGACTAAGGGATAGATCTAACAAAAAGTCCTAAAAATGAAAAATAGAGGTTTTGACCTTAGAAACCAATTACATTAGCTATCATTTCTCTATTGCATTCTAGAAAATGAAAGGCAAAATCTGATTGGTTGCTCTGTACAACAACAGCACTTGTGTGTGTTTTATAAGTTTTAGTACATCTACTTCCCCCCCCAGCAGGGGCGGATTTAGGGAGGATGGCGCCCCTAGGCACAACAATAATGTTTACTAAGTAGGACAGTTTTAGGGGCAGTATCTGCATGTCCTATCCATTTACACTCTATTTAAGAAGGAATATAGTACAGTACAGTGGATATTTTGCAGTTATTGGTACATTTTGGGCTGACAGTACTATCACAGGCATCCAAGTGCCACCCCCAAACATGTGCCGCCCCTAGGCCGGTGCCTCACGTGCCTAATGGGAAATTCGGCTCTGCCCCCCAGTATTGATAATGGAAGACTATTACCTGAAGTGCATCTAAATCTTTCTCCACACCCATCCTCTATAGGACATCCTCTGGTAGGAACACAAGACCGGGTTTCATATGCAGATCCAGAGCACTCCAGGCCCCCGAACTGGGCATAAACATCGATGGACCGTCTACGTGTCTATATTAAAGAGATGAAAAAAACCTATAGCACTATACATAAGAGATTCAGTATGAAATCAAAGATGGGATTACATGCGTCTGGTCCTTGTATACATGTAGCACTATAGCATTGTATGTGGGCAACCTAGGTGATGGGGATATGGGCCTCAGTGGTTGTTGTCCAGCTCGGAATATCTGTTTTCTAGGAGTCATAATAAAATGATTTTTGTTGTGTAATGATGTGGCTATTGTGGTCTTATTAGCAAGAGACTTTAAAGAGAATCAAAGAAACCTTTATCTGAGGCTCCTAAGCACATTATGGGGGTGATTCTGGTTGCCATATTTGTAGTAAAGCTAGAAAATCTGCCCTATTTATGAACTGTATTTTTTTTTTAAACATTCTGGTCATATGAATTCGTACCCAGCATTGGTTGCATTTTACAATCTTAGTAAATTTCCCCCAACATGTGGTGTAATTTTATGTTATCATCCTGATCTGGGGAAGTTGAAACTAAAGATACCTTTATATGATTGCCACCTTCCCAGCCAGGACCGACTAGTTGGGAGGGTAAATGCTACGGCTATAGGGACAAATATAAACATGTCCCTTGGCTTTGGAATTACCCTACTGACTAGTGGAGCCCAGTGCTGGTTTCAAAAATTGCAGGGGACCCCTATATCTTTTCCCCCCATATTTTTGGAATGAGGATCCAAGAGCCCAGTGCTCATTCTTTAAATACCGGGGAACCCTATGCAATTTCCCCCCTGTATTTAGAGAACCAGCACCTGCTGAAAGAACCCAGGGATAGTTATGATATGTAGGGGAGGGGCCATGGATCTCACTGATCTGTGCAGGCTTCTTCAAACACGCCAGTCAAGAGGTGTTCTATTTGAAAAGCACATTTTGAGGCTAATTTGTGATATTTGCAGGTACATTTTCTTTGTTATAGTGGTACCTATAGAAAGTCTGGCTGAGTATGGTTGATGGTCTATTGCAGGGGTCAGGAACCTTTTTTTACCTTTTACCCCAAAATATATTTAGATACCCCGATGTTACCCCCTTGATTTTACAGGAAGGAAATCATAATCAACCCTGTACCCCCAGAAATTGATGATATATCCTGCTAGTATGGTGCACAGCCCGGCAGCCATTGATGATGATGATGATGATGATGATGATGATGATGATTACCATGGCCCTTATTCTGGTTGGTGCGGCCAGAGCCGCACACGGTGCTCTGGCCGCACAAACCAATCCCCGCCCACGAGACGGATCGCCACGGCCGTCCGTACACGGACGGCTGGCGATCCGCATAAAAATGGTGGGGCGTACGCCTCCACCATGGTGGGAGCTGCCCCCTGCATTCGATGGTCGTCGACCATCGAAGGCAGGGCCGCACGCCACAGCAGCTCCCGCAAGCTGAGACCACACGGACAATCGTCCGTGTGTTAGCTTGTATGGGGGCTGAGAGCTGACATCCGGCGACGTCAGCTTTCCGCCCCCATCAGTGGCGTCATACCCTCATTAGCATGCATACGCCCCGCGTTTGCATGGGAACGCCCATGAAACGCGGGGCGTATACATAGGGAAATGAGGGTATGAAGCCCCTCACGCCCCTATACGCCCCCTTTGCGGCGGACGAAATTCGTCTGCGGCGAATGGGGCTGCACATGCGCAGATTGACCTCTGCGCATGTGCAGACTAAAAACATCGGCGGTACGGCCGCACGCGGGCCGTACCGCACGATGCAGAATAAGGGCCCATATATGGCTGTGTGTGGTACACAATTTGTACCACACACAGCCATACATGGTAGTTATCATCATCAACAATGGCTGTCAGGCTGTGTGTGGTATAGCCATTGATAATGTGATGTAAGGGTCATCTATTAGTGACCGTCTGTGCAAATTTTTTTCCCTAGACTAGAGATGGGTATACGTTGACAGGAGCTTATCACCAGGCAAAGACACTTGGCGCCGCAGCGGCAATACAGACTGTGCGCTGCTGAGATGCCGCAGCAACTAGTCGACTCTACTGAAGAAGCGGGTGGACTTGGAGGCGGGGCCTGGGGCATCACACAGGAAGCGTGTTATACACAGGGGCCTGATGCACTGCGCCAGGTCCTTGTACACTACAGTACTGTAACACACACACAGCCGGGCATGCATAGAATTAGAATCTACTGTATATATAGATTCTATATGCAATTAATGAAATTCCTAGGGGTAATGGATTGTCACACTGCCGAGACACAGCCGGGCATGCATATAGATACATATGCATGCCCGGCTGTGTCTTGGCAGCGCGACCGTCCATTACCCCCAGGAATTTCATTTTTACCCCATTTGGGGTAATTTACCCCAGTTCTGTGACTACTGCTATTGATTCATACATGTGTGTTCTACTGTGATTTTCATTCGCATTTGTGCAAACGCTGTTGTGTTTTGTGTCGAGTAAATTACTCAACTCAACAACATCGTCAGTAAATTTACCCCATAGGTTTAGTTCTATTAACATATCCTGAATTACTAACAGCAAAGTCAATCACAGCAGTTATTGCAACTCTACTTTTATAAATTAAGCCTGGTACAGTATAGTGATAAAGTAGTGGAACATGATAATGCACCAGCCAATTTACTGTGTTTGAAATATGACTGTTAAGAGTTGATTGGCGAAGCGTTATCACCTTCCACTTTATCGCCTCTTTATCACAAATTTATCACTTCACCAGGCTCAATACATCTTCCCCAATGTTCCTTTATTTTCCCTCTTCATTATTTCCAATTGTACTCTGCACATTTGTGATGTGCTCAACAAAAACATGTTTATAAAAATAAAAAAGAATAGACTTTGTACAAAAGCAGACCGATGACACCTTTACCGCCTGATGTCACATACCTGAGTTTTACTACAGCCGTCACATTCTGACCATGCACCAAATGTGCTCCAATAGCAATTTACCGGCGACACACTTCTGAAAACACATAACACATGGATTGATTGATGGCTGTTTGGCAGATTTGTGTTCTATTGCTGTATACAGTGGTGTAGCAATAGCCCATGCAGTGGCTTTGGGGATGCTGGGTGGCTTGCGGGTGGGGGTCTGTGGGGGCTATTGCATACCTCCCAACTTTGAGCATGAAGGTAGCAGGACTTGCCGCACTGGACGTGTGGCCGCTGTGAAAAGGGGGGTTGGTATGGATGGAGTGTCAGGTCTACAGGGCGAGGGGTATGGCCTAGCACTGCAACCCTTAATTTTTGTCATTTTGGGGTCATCTCCAGGACTCTCTGAGTAGCTGGCCAGCATCCCGATCCCATTTCCACAGCCGTGCACATGCGTACAGCATCTTTTCATTGATCACATTTGCAAAGCAGAGCAGTGGTGATCAACTGTACCTCCTGCCAGGTGGACAATGAGACTCACGGGTGGTACAGCAGGACAGTGTCCAATTAGCGGGACTGGTGGGAGGTATGCTATTGCTACCACTGGTATCTGCTCGATGTCAGGGGATTCCCTCACCCCCACTATATAAGAAACTGTTAATAAATAGATAAATAATAAAGTGTATCATCTTAAGCAGAATTGTACATATTTATAGCCATCATTATAATCAGTGGACACTTACACCACCTCTATCCCTGGTGCAAACACTCCATCTGAATGCATTTTCTCCCTCATGGAGAGGGTCAGGTAGGCAAAGGGCGCTTATTCTGGTTCAAATGGACAAAACCATGTGCACTGCAGGTGGGGCAGATGTAACATGTGCAGAGAGAGTTACATTTGGGTGATTTATTTTATTTCTGTGCAGGGAAAATACTGACTGATAATTTTTTAAGCAAAACCCCACCCAAATCAAATTCTCGCTGCACATGTTACATCTGCCCCACCTGCAGTGCACATGGTTATGCCCAATTTGAGAACATATTTGTACTGCGATCAGATCTGAATAAGGGCCATGGTTTTGTCCATTTAAGAAGGAATTTGCCTTTGCGAGTGAACCAGAATAAGGGCCAAGATCTCGGTAGGAACTGTATTATACTGGGGTAACTGTCTCTAATGCGTTTTGGAGTTTCTTGTGGGACTTTTGGTGAGACTGGTGATTGTGTGTGTTTTTTAAATTACCTTCCAATAAATGTGGGATTAGGTACTTTCTCCCTTACCTGTGTGAGCGCTGTAATTAAGGGGTGTCTGAGAATAAAGCGTTCATACCGGGAAGTAAATCTGTTTCGTTTACATTGTATCAGTTAACAGATGCTGGTGATGGAACGGCATATACCATGTTTTGCATTTTTTATTGAAATGGTTTTGTTATAGAAACCATTGCTTTTTCAGTTCACCGCTAGTTACAAAATGAATGTAAGTTATGGTTATTTATAAAACGACTCCTTGACATACCGTCACTGATATACAAATTTCCAGGCTGCCATGGCAAAAGGAACACTAATTATTATTACAGGGCTTAATGTGGACTAATTAGAGCCAGTGCTAATGTGACAATAATAAACAAAAATATTCTGACTAATTAGCTTTCTTTATCGTGTATGACTAAACATCCGCAGGACGCATTCTCTGTCACAAGTTCAATCACTGCGAGAAAAGCACTAAACACAGCCAGATGTAACCTATTTTTGTTTGTCTCTCACAGGGGGAGATGTACTAAGCTGTGGAAAGTGATTGTGGAGAGCAGGGGCGGCAGCCTGAGCTGCTGCAGAGCTTGGTGCTGCAGGGGGGGATGGATCACAGTGCACATATATACATGCATGTAATGCCGTGTTCTTACTGCGAGTGAGAAAGACACGGCTTTTACCCGGCATTAAAATGCCGGGGACTGCCGCGCTGGACCCCCGTTCTCACTGCAAGGCAAATTCCCGGGTGAAGAAGTTCTACCCGGGAATTTGCCTTTAAACACGAGTTTTTCGGCAGTGTGAACGGGTCAACCCGTGTCTGCATATTCGGATCTCAGACACGGGTAAAAAGAAGGGTTTTACCCGTATATGAAATCCGGATATGCAACCCGTTCACACTGCCAAAAATCCCGTGTTAAAAGGAAAATTCCCAGGAATTTGGCTGCAGTATTATATATGTGCTGGATCGATCCACAAGGGATCACCAGCACTGATTAATTTGGGCACATTGCGGTGCTGGAGAATCAGCATAAACCAGTGCAGTTTAAAGCCCACCCAGGACTCCTATTGGCCAGATGGCAGGCTTAACCAGTGCTGTCGAGAGCCTTTCTACTCAGCTTAGGGATGGCCATCGATTGTTGCCATCGATGGCAAGTTTGCGCCCAGCCATCGAAAGTGTCAAACTATTTAATTGATAACCATCGATAGTTTTAGCTATCAATTGTCATCCATCATACTTGACTGAATGGCCCCTGAGCCAATCAGAACTTGGGGGCGGGACTTTCGGGTGTCAGGGGCGGAGCCATGCTCCGTGTCCCGGCACTTTTAAAAAAATAAAATAAAATTAAACATCGGTTCTACTTTGCCATCGATGTAGGGAAACCATCTGGTTTTCTCACATCGATGGAAAAAGTATTCGACATCGGCCATAAACCATCAATGATTTCAAATCATTGATGATCGATGGCCATCCCTACCTCAGCTTAGCAAATGCTGCTCAGTGCAGTATGCTGAGCTGGGGAGAGAGAAGCAGCGGCAGCCTGTCATCTCTCTCTCTCTGTGCACAAATTACACAATTGCAGGTTTTTTCTTCATTTTACTGTGGCGCGGCCGAGCTAGCACTGTAATTGTTTAGGCTGATTCCAGGTAGCACTGGTGATCCCCGGGGGATAGATCCAGCCCATATATTACATGCATGATTAATAAAAATTTAGGCTGTCTGGAGGGGCTTAAGATTAGGCACTTAGATGGGAAGGTAAATGTTAGACTGCAATATGGCAGGATTAGGTTTAATCAGTGGGGTACAGGGGTTAGGGTTAGCCACTACTGTGTAGTAATAGGGTTAGACTGCAGAGGGGGGGGGGGGGTTAGGCTATGGGGGGTGTTAGGGTTAGGCTTGGGGGGCGGGCAAATGTTAGGGTTAGGCTGCAAGCAAGGAAAGTTAGGGCACTTAGGGAGACACTGTCGGGATCCTCTGTTTAGGGATGCTTGCACTGGTCTTTTGAACGCTGGCATCACCACAGCCGGTATCGCGTATGTATCCCTTTGTATCAGGTATGCAGACATAGAATGTGCATTTAACATATTAGAAATATATGTGTGTGTGTGTGTGTGTGTGTATAAATATATATATGTACAGTATATAATAGCTCCTGTTCCCACCCCCATTTAGGGCTGCTTCCAGAAACTCCACAGAATGGTTTTCCATCCCAATCTGCCCCAGGCAAAGACACGCAGAACCAGGATGCTATGAAAAACCAATTGGTTAAGCTGAAATATCCTAATAACGGAACATCGTCTTACCTGTCAACCCCAAATAAACCTTGCCAGATGGCAGCAACTTGCCAAATCTCCAAGAACCACACCAGACAGAACAGCGGCTTCTAGGGATAAACATAAAGCGTGTGGTTTACACATTGCAAGGTGAGGTCTCATTGGTTACAGCTCCAAAAACACAATTTCTATGTTCCTCCGAGTGTTATAACAACCCATCAGAAGGCAAACAATGGCATATGTAACACCGTTCAGCAGGGCCGGTGCTAGGGTGTCCTGCGCCCTCCTGCAAACCATACATTTTGCGCCCTTTCACATTGCCATTGCAACAAGGTGCAGCCCGATTGTGGGAGTGTATGCAACATGCGATCCTACTGTATAGAGGATCTCGGGTACATGTACAGTACATGTATATGGCAATTCGTATTCATAATCATATTGATGTACTATCAATACGAATACGAATTGCTGTATTTTCGGGATAGTAAATGTCAAAAATAAGTGTCTTTCTGGATACAAATACACCTACTGTATTTTTTACAAATTTCCTTTAGTAAATTTCCCCCGACATGTCATCCAGGCATTCACAGACAGCGCTACATGCCTCAGCGCAAGTGTCTGTGAGGAAGAGGGGGCAGGTCGCATGAGGAGGACAGTGTGTGCGCGGTGCAGGGAGCTGCTCAGCCTCTCCATACTGCCGCCCGCTGTCAGACAGGCGTGCAGGTGGCAGTGACAGTGAGGGCTGAGGCAGCTTTAGCAGAGCAGGCAGGGAGACAGCGCCTTTTCAGCATGGCGCCTCCCTGCTTTGCAGGAGCTGCTGAGTGGGTAGCGCCGGCCCTGCCGTTCAGAGAAGGGGCTTCTCTGTCTTGCATCAGTCACAGGGAACAATGTGGTGATGGCGGTAATCTGACCTCACACTTTTCCATCATGAGAATACATATACAGTACAGTACATCAGGTGAGTTTATTATGTGACAAGGAATCACATACACTGGATAAGATGACGTCTTTATTGTGTAGCAGGTACACAGCATACCAGGTAAACAGCATAGGCAAGGATGGATACAGTATTGCAGCATACAGATACCACAGCATAGCACAAACTCCTCAGTATGTTCCGAAGCCCACATCCCCGGCCTATCACCTGGGCAGCTATTACACCATCAGGAACAATGACCTCCTGCCCTGGAAACACTTATATCACAAAGCCACAGGTGCTGCTAATCAGCCCAACCCTGTTGAAATCAGTTAGGAAACCTGGACTGGATCTAATTTTCCTGCTGCTGCTCTGAAACGTGGCCTGGACTTTCTCCATTATCCTCATGTGGAAGCATGCTGTATCTGCCACAATTATTAATAATCTAAGATAAGTACATTTAAACTTGAGATACTTAATATTAAAGACGGTTTATATTTGAGACATATTTATCCTTTTATGAAGACCTAAAAAGTGCTAGATTAATGACTACAGCAGTGGTTCCCAAACTGTGTGCCCTGGCTCCCTGGGGTGCCTCAGGACACTTGCAGGGGTGCCTCAGGTAGGTGGTCCAGGAACAATTACAATTTATGGTCATTGTAAGAGGCAATGCCAGTGCTGGTGGCTGCCAATCATAAAATATGTATATAAACAGAAGCAAATCTTGTCCATCGCCATGTAACGGACCACATAAGGATGACATTTAAACACAAGTTACTTCATTTAATATTTGTTTCAGAATTTTTCTAAAAGAAATATTTGGCCTAGGGGTGCCCTGCCAAAATTTTGAAGCTCTAGGGTGCCGTGATTTAAAATAGTTTGGGAACCACTGAACTACAGTATGGATACAGGGCTTTGTGATATTTATCAAAGGCTACTGCCAGCCGTTGGCCTTAAGCAAGTTAAATACAAACATCTGTTCTTTCCCCCGCATCCACCAAGGCGTCCATGTTGTCCCACAATGTCCAGGTTGCTCCTGGATTTCTCGGACAGCAGGTCATAATTCCGTATGCTGCATACTTGGCTGCTGTTAAATAAGCATTTGCAGTGAGACTGTGAAATAACACCTACAGTATAAGTGCAGGCATGTACTGCTACATCTGAGAGGCGTGTCATAGGAACGACTCACAAGCCCAGTGATGAAGCAGTGATAAACTGGAAGGTGATATCGCACCAGAAGGGGCTTAACTATGGATGGTGCAGAGGATGCAACTGTTATTGGGTCCGGCCATTTGGGGGGGCCCAAGGCCCAGCAAGCAATCCCCTGCACCCATTTGAAGTTTTTTTGTCTTCCTCCTTTTTTAAATTGGTTAGTGGTGCAGCAGTCTTTTGTTCCAGTTTTAGCGGCGCCACTACACTCCCGTGCTGACTCCACCAGCTGTGCCACTGTCCCATGCTCAACCTGGAAGCGGTTCCGCTGCACTCCAGTGCTCACCCCGCCAGTGGCAGCTTTCCCATGCTCACCCCGCAGTCAGTGCCCCTGCACTCCCGTGCTCACCCCAACATCACCGCCGCCGCACTCCCGTGCTCACCCCAATAACGCCACCTTCACACTACCGTGGTCACTCTGACAGCACCACCACCGCACTCCTGTGTTCCCCCCAACAGCAGCACCACTGTACTCCTGGTTCTCCCCCGGCGACGCAGACAAGAGGGAGACCCGAAGCTCCCCATGCTGGTGAGGGGAAGACCAAGCGACCCTGTGTTGCATGCTGTCAAAATCTAATCAGATCGCCATTGTTCCCACCAGAGAACACTGGTCAGCACATATTGCTGAGCACACATCACGGGTGCATAGACGTGCACAGCACATTTCATTAGGGGGTGTCTTACACGCCCATTGGGTGTGTCTAACACCACCAATCCGGTGTGTCTACCATCATCTATTGGCACTCACTACAATATAAAACATCTCTCAGCCACACCATAATCTCATGAATATTCCAGTTTTAATCTTCTAATTACTCTGTGTAACAGTTCATGCAAATAAAGTCATAAACATATATGGATGACGCAGGTATGTAGTGATATGACAATGGTCTAGTACAAGTAACAATGCAAAACACACATACTTGATTGATGGGCGCTTGTTTTAATGGAATACCATTTCTAAAAAGCAAAAGTATATAAGGGTGGGCCCAGCATTAGGGGGTGCCTGTGCACCTCTAACACTCTATGTGCGCACACCTATGCACGGGTGCATCGCATTTGTGCCAGCGATGTGTGCTGAGCGATCTGTGCTTAATGACCGTCGCCCCGTGTGTATGGGGCTTAACAAATGTAAAACAATTCTTATTGCAAGTGGAAAGAAATATTCACGTAATTCAAAACACTGGACATAGTAAATTTACATTGCGGGCGAATGGCATTGGGGGGGGGGGAGGGGGCAAGGGGAGGCTGTTCCCATGAAAATGCTGGGCGTTCCCATGTAAATGGCTGGTTGATGTGGGCGATGGGGGCGGGCAGCTGACATCACCGGATGCCAACTGCCTGCCCACTTTCTCCCGAATGCGCATGCATATATCAGTGATCTTTCGATAGTCGGCGGCCATTGAAAGATGTGGGAGTTTCCCCCCGGCCTGCGAATGGATGTTTATGTAAAACATCTATTCGCAGACCGTGCAAATGTGCACTGCGTGCGAATGGGCGGCAGGCGGCCTGCCATTCGCAGGATGTGTTCTGGTGGACTCGCAAGGGAGCGAATTCGCATATGAGCGAGTCAACTAGAATAACCCCCATTATGTAATAAATTCTATAAAATACTATAGGGAGTATTGATCAAAGCTCAGAGAGAATTAAAGTGATGAGCGATAAAATATTTGCCAGTCAGTATCTGCCTGACATGTTACAGACTTGAAAAATGACAGGAGCTAATTGAATGGTACTTTGGGGGGGGTCATTCAGGTTGGCTCGCATTTGGCCGAATTCAGTCTGGGGACCGATGTTGCAGGTCTGCGCATGCGCATCGGAAAAAATATCACCTGTGCAGACCTGCAGTGCAAACGGGTGGAACAATCATTCGATGCTCACAGACCATCGAATGATTTTTCCCTTGTACACTCAAATGCAAATGTATCCGTTCGCTCGGGGAAGGGGGGGCGTGAGTTCGCTCGCCCGGCGGGCAGCGTATAACTGCTCGGTAAGCAGCGAATGTACGCTTTTTACTGAGCCAACATGAATAGCCCGCTTTGTCTCTCACACTTTTACCTGTCCAAGCTTTAATACATGGGTCCTCAAACTGCGGCCCTCCAGATGTTGTGAAACTACAAATCCCAGCATGCCTTGCCACAGTTTTGCTATAAGGGAGTGTTAAAACTGTGGCAAGGCATGCTGGGATTTGTAGTTTCACAACATCTGGAGGGCCGCAGTTTGAGGACCCATGCAATAAAATACCACCAAATATAATAGTCAATAATATAACATGGTCCCAGTTGGAGAATTAGGGGGTTATTCTAGTTCACTTTTTTTGACAAATTCCTTCCTAGATGGACAAAACCATGTGCACTGCAGGTGGGGCAGATGTTACTTGTGCAGAGAGAATTAGATTTGGGTGGGGTTTTACTTCAAAGTGAGATCTATATTGCAGTGGAAAAATAAAGCAGCCAGTATTTACCCTGCACAGAAACAAGATGACTCACCCAAATCTAATTCTCTCTGCACATTTTACATCTGCCCCCCCCCCCCCCCCTGCAGTGCACATGGTTTTGTCCATCTAAGAAGGATTTTGTCAGAAAGAGTGAACTAGAATAAGGCCCTTACTGCCGGTTACACTTTGATTTTACAGAACATTATGACAATAATCTGTCATAAATAATATTCCCTAGAACATGGGACACAATGCCCACCTCCACTTGCATAATCCCCAATTACTGACCCATTTACAGAGCGGGGTACAATCCTATCCGTGGATGCCAGCAGCCTTATTATAGGGGGTAGTATAATCGCTTACCCTCATGTTTGCAGGAGGTCAGGACACTTTCGCTTCCAGCAGCAAACTGAGAGGGTTCTCGGGATTTGAGGTGTACTTGAAGCTCAGAAATGTCCTTTTCTGCAGATAGAGATAATTGCTTTCTGCATCCTGTTTATTGCAATCACTGCTCGCCCGCCTTCTCCCTGCCTTTTTCTCAGGCCTGCCCTTTGGCTGCTGTCTTTGATGCCATCCAGCTGTTTGGAGGATGTGGGATGTCCAGTGACTCCTGGCAGGGCAGGGCACTGGGCATGCAAATAGCCTAAAATCAAATCAATGTAAAAAGTTCTCAACAGCACCAGTGCTGTTAATAAATCTGTTACGCTGGCTGTATTACCCTATAGGAAATTCTAGTTCTAAGGTCAGCAGGAAATGTTTTCTTTGAAATATCTTCTTTTTTTTTTATTTCTTTTTTTGGTCGATTGACTAGTAACCACCTATTCTACAAGAATTTCTCAATGCCTAAGGCAGGGACAGCTCCTAATGCCCCTCAGGGGGGTCTTTTATCCCCCTTAATGAATTTATGCCTTCTCATGAATATCGGCCATGCTCACAAAGCTCTTCATTTGGAATAGAATATACAGGCCTTTAGTATTTAAATGGTGCCTGTACACCAACATTGCATCTGTACATACGCCCTTATTCTAATCTATGCGGTACGGCCCGCGTGCGGCCGTACCGCCGATGTTTTGACACTGCACATGCGCAGAGGTCAATCTGCGCATGTGCAGCCCCCTTCGCCGCAGACGGATTTCGTCCGCCGCAAAGGGGGCGTATAGGGGCGTGAGGGGCTTCATGCCCTCATTTCCCTATGTGTACGCCCCGCGTTTCATGGGCGTTCCCATGCAAACGCGGGGCGTATGCATGGTAATGAGGGCATGACGCAACTCATGGGGGCGGAAAGCTGACTTCGCCAGATGTCAGCTCTCAGCCCCCATACAAGCTACCACACGGACGATTGTCCGTGTGGTCTCAGCTTGCGGGAGCTGCTGGGGCGTGCGGACCTGCCTTCGATGGTCGACGACCATCGAATGCAGGGGGCAGCTCCCACCATGGTGGAGGCGTACGCCTCCACCATTTTTATGCGGATCGCCAGCCGTCCGTGTACGGACGGCCGTGGCGATCCGTCTCGTGGGCGGGGCTTGGTTTGTGCGGCCGGGGCACCGTGTGCGGCTCCGGCCGCACCAACCAGAATAAGGGCCATAGATTGTTTTGCATATCGTCTCTCTAAACCTGTACGGATTCCCTACGTGCGACACTATCAGCCATGGACGCATCTCCAGCTGCAGTCTTGCAGAGAGCGTATCTCCTGCGGGGACCTGATGCTTGGTGCACACATGTTCCCTCTTCTTAATTAATTAGCATTGCAGCTTTATTATATGAGAATCAGGATCAGCTTTATTGGCCAGGAATACATCCGTATACTGCCAATGCAACTACCAAGAGACAACATAACAGGGGGGAGTATGCAATACAATATACATAGACAACGTGCATATGACTTTGCAGATAATGGTTTGGGGTCATGCTAGAATTGTTCATTTAGTGGACCGCTTGGGGGAGGAAGCTCTTTAAGCTTCTAGTTGACTTTAAAGGAATAGCCCTGAAGGACCTGCCAGATGGAAGCATTTTGAGCAAGTCGAGGCCAGGATGCAGATGGTCTTCTACGATTTTACCGGCACGTTTTTTGACAAGTTCAGGTCCTGAACAGGGGGAGGCCAGTACCAATGATCTTTTCAGCCATCCTCACCTCCCTTTGTAGCCTGCATCTGTCCCCCTCACTGGTGGATCCGTACCAGACTATGATCTAGGAACTTAGCACAAACTCAACATTAGCGGAGTAGAAGAGGAGCAACAAATTCTGAGGGATGTTGAACTTCCTGAGTAGCTTCAGGAAGAACAGCCTATGCTGGGCGATTACAATTATGGTGGTGAACTTGGGCTCCCATTTTAGGTCTTAGGAGACCTTGCACCATAAGAACTTGAAGGAATCTACTAACGGCACCACATTTTCAGTGATCATGAGTGGGGGCATGACAGTCGCTTTCCTTCTAAAGTCCACTACCATCTCTTCTGTTTTTAGTGGGTTAGAGCAAGGTTGTTGCTGCCACACCATGATGCCAGCTGGTCCACTTCACATCTGTGGACAGACTCGTCCTCATCACTGATTAGACCTTTGATGGTGGTGTTGTCTACAATTTTTTATATTTTTACCGATTGATTTTTAGAGGTGCAGTCATAGGGAGAAAAGCAGAGAGTACACCTCTTACAGGGGCCCTGTGCTGATCGTGCAAACACTTGAGGAGAATTTACCAGCTTTCACCACCTGGTTCCTGTCTGACAGGAAATCCACTAGCCAGGAGCAGGTTTTTTTTGGGACCCCTAGATGGAGTAGTTTGGAGAGCAGGATGCTAGGAACAATTGTGTAAAACACTGAGCTACAGTCAACAAATAGGACTCTTGTGTAGGTACCCAGACGATCCAGGTGCTGCGGAATATAGTTCAGTCCCATGTTGACTGCATCCTCGACACACATATTTGCCCGGTAGGAGAACTGCAGGTGAGGGACAGTTACACCAAGCCCTGACCCAGCCATCTCCCACTCACACACATATACAGTACACAGCCCTGCCCCAGCCACCTCCCTCTCACACACATATACCCAGCCCTGCCCCAGCCACATCCCTCTCACACACATATATACCCTAGCCCTGCCCCAGCCCTCTCCCTCTCACACACATATACCTAGCCCTGCCCCAGCCACCTCCCTCTCACACACACACATGCCCAGCCCTGCCCCAGCCACCTCCCTCTCACACACATATACCCCAGCTCCGCCAGAGCCACCTCCCTCTCACACACATATACCCAGCTCTGCTCCAGCCACCTCCCTCTCACACATATATACCCAGCCCTGCCCCAGCCACCTCCCTCTCACACACATATACCCAGCCCTGCTCCAGCCACCTCCCTCTCACACACATAATTCCCAGCTCTGCCCCAGCCACCTCCCTCTCACACACATATACCCCATCTCTGCCCCAACCACCTCCCTCTTACACACATATACCCAGCCCTACCCCAGCCACCTCCATCTCACACACATATACCCCAGCTCTGCTCCAGCCACCTCCCTGTCACACATATATACCCAGCCCTGCTCCAGCCACCTCCCTCTCACACACCTAATTTCCAGTTCTGCCCCAGCCACCTCCCTCTCACACACATATACCCCAGCTCTGCCCCAGCCACCTCCCTCTCACACACATATACCCAGCCCTGCCCCAGCCATCTCCCTCCCATGCACATATACCCAGCCCTGCCCCAGCCACCTCCCTCTCACACATAATGTATATACCCAGCCCTGCACCAGCCACCTCCCTCTCACACACACACATATATACCCAACCCTGCCCCAGCCATCTCCCTCTCACACACATATACCCAGTCCTGCCCCAGCCACCTCCCTCTAACACACATATACCCAGCCCTGCTCCAGCCACCGCCCTCTCACATACATATACCCAGCCCTGCCCCATCCACCTCCCTCTCACACACATATACCCAGCTCTGCTCCAGCCACCTCCCTCTCACACATATATACTCAGCCCTGCCCCAGCCACCTCCCTCTCACACACATATACCCAGCCCTGCTCCAGCCACCTCCCTCTCACACACATAATTCCCAGCTCTGCCCCAGCCACCTCCCTCTCACACACATATACCCCATCTCTGCCCCAACCACCTCCCTCTTACACACATATACCCAGCCCTGCCCCAGCCACCTCCATCTCACACACATATACCTCAGCTCTGCTCCAGCAGCCTCCCTCTCACACACATATACCCAGCCCTGCCCCAGCCACCTTCCTCTCACACACATATACCTCAGCTCTGCCCCTGCAATATCCCTCTCACACACATATACCCAGCCCTGCTCCAGCCAACTCCCTCTCACACACATATACCCAGCCCTGCCTCAGCCAACTCCCTCTCACACACACATATACCCAGCCCTGTCCCAGCCACCTCCTTCTCACACACATATACCCCAGCCCTTCCCAGCCACCTCCCTCTCACACACACATATACCCAGCCCTGCTCCAGCCACCTCCCTCTCACACATATATACCCACCCCTGCCCCAGCCACCTCCCTCTCACACATATATACCCAGCCCTGCTCCAGCCACCTCCCTCTCACACACATAATTCCCAGTTCTGCCCCAGCCACCTCCCTCTCACACACATATACCCCAGCTCTGCCCCAGCCACCTCCCTCTCACACACATATACCCAGCCCTGCCCCAGCCATCTCCCTCCCACGCACATATACCCAGCCCTGCCCCAGCCACCTCCCTCTCACACATATATACCCAGCCCTGCCCCAGCCACCTCCCTCTCACACACACACATATATACCCAACCCTGCCCCAGCCATCTCCCTCTCACACACATATACCCAGTCCTGCCCCAGCCACCTCCCTCTAACACACATATACCCAGCCCTGCTCCAGCCACCGCCCTCTCACACACATATACCCAGTCCTGCCCCATCCACCTCCCTCTCACACACATATACCCAGCTCTGCTCCAGCCACCTCCCTCTCACACATATATACCCAGCCCTGCCCCAGCCACCTCCCTCTCACACACATATACCCAGCCCTGCTCCAGCCACCTCCCTCTCACACACATAATTCCCAGCTCTGCCCCAGCCACCTCCCTCTCACACACATATACCCCATCTCTGCACCAGCCACCTCCCTCTAACACACATATACCCCAGCTCTGCCCCAGCCACCTCCATCTCACACACATATACCCCAGCTCTGCCCCAGCCATCTCCCTCTCACACACATATACCCCAGCTCTGCCCCAACCACCTCCCTCTTACACACATATACCCAGCCCTGCCCCAGCCACCTCCATCTCACACACATATACCCCAGCTCTGCTCCAGCCACCTCCCTCTTACACACATATACCCAGCCCTGCCCCAGCCACCTTCCTCTCACACACATATACCTCAGCTCTGCCCCTGCAATATCCCTCTCGCACACATATACCCAGCCCTGCCCCAGCCAACTCCCTCTCACACACATATACCCAGCCCTGCCTCAGCCAACTCCCTCTCACACACACATATACCCAGCCCTGTCCCAGCCACCTCCTTCTCACACACATATACCCCAGCCCTTCGCCAGCTACCTCCGTCTCACACACACACACACACACACACACATACCCAGCCCTGTCCCAGCCACCTCCTTCTCACACTTATATACCAATCCTGCCCCAGCCAACTCCCTCACACACATATATACCCAGCCCTGCTCCAGCCACATTCTTCTTACAAATATCTACCCAACCGTGCCCCAGCCACCTCCCTCTCACACACATATACCCCAGCCACCTCCCTCTCACACACATATACCTAGCCCTGCCACAGCCACCTCCCTCTCACACATATATACCCCAGCCCTTCCCCAGCCACCTCCCTCTCACACACATTTACCCCAGCTCTGCCCCAGCCACCTCCCTCTCACATGTGGCACCCCAACCTCGGTGCCCAAGGGGTTAAAAATTGGAAGCAGCAGAGGGGCGCGGAAAGGAGCCCCCGGGCTGAGTGACAGCCAAAGGGGGACCAATAGAAGCAGGGAGAGCTGGTGTCAGAGGGGGTCAGAGGTCCCGGAAGCGTGGTGAGCGGCGCTGATAGGGAGACTGAGAGGAGAGAGAGGCAGCGTGGAGCCCCGACTTGGAGCGGAGAAGAGTGCGGCAAGAAGAGGTTCGGCGGGAGCACAGCAAGGAGACAGAAGACCGGCCAGGAGACAGCCAGTGCCGCAGCAGCACTAAGAAGACGCCGCGAGGTGAGAGAGGAGCTGTTAGAGTCACGGAGGAGAGCCCAGCAGAGCAGGAGCGCACGGCTGAGTGCGGCAACGCTGCAGTAGCAGCGCCCACACTAGCAGCCCTCCTGCAAGAAGAGGACCGGCGCCAGTCGACACAGAAGCCAGGGGACCCGATCGCGATGGGCAGTAACCTGCACCTTGCTCCTGACTACAGGTATCCCATGTGCTGGCTGCCCCAACATCCACTCCCTGCCACCAACGCAGCATACCCTAGAGGGCAACCCTTTGCTCCGACTCAACGTATTTATCTACCCCCACCGGCGGCGTATTACAATTGGCGTCAGACCGAACAGGATCCGAGTCGCGTTGAGAGAACAACAGAGCAGGAAAGATGGAGCAACAAGCTGTGCAACCGGCGGAACAAGCCACCGCTGCACCAACCACCCAAATCACGCTCCCTTACTGAGATGCCAGGAACCACATTTGCGGAGTTCAAGAGGGGAATAGAATCAACATGCCTACTGTATACCCTACAGGAACAACAGAAGATTCAGATCCTAATAGGACAACTGACCGGATCTGCCCTCCGTGAAGTGATGTCATGGGCACCCGAACACAAGACGATGGTAGCACAGATACTAAAGAAGCTATCCGCCACCTTTGAGACGCGAAGCCTCCCAGAACAAAAATTTAAGTTGTATGGAAGAAATGAGGAATGCGGATGAGATACTAATAGTTCAGCTGATCGAAGGGGCCGGACGAGAGAGCATACGGGCGCAACTGAGGCTGTTGCAAAGGCAGATGTTGGGTGCGACCTTCGCCGACTTCAAAAACGACGCCATTGGGGTGGTCGAGACACAGGATGAAGCAGAAGAGAAGTACCCTGAATTACTAGGGTTTCACGAACAGCCGTACTCACGGAGAGTCTTCTCTATCAGCCCAGATGGGGCAAAGAAGAACAGAGACACAGCCATACGGGCCGCACAGAACCTACCGGACGACCAGTTCAAGGTTCTACAAAAGCAAATTGAGAACGTCACCGTCGGCATGGTGGATATGCAGAGGTAAATACGCCAGTGACCCAGAACACCGGGAGTAGACCCAGACACGGAGGAATGGTGGGCCCAGTACGTAGGACAATGCCTGAGGATCAAAGTGCTGATCAATTGGATAGAGACAGTGGCCATGATAGACACCGGGTCGCAAGTATCTATGATACAATTACCCACTCTCCAAAAACACTGGGGAAAAGAAATACAACTTGGACCGCCCCCCCCACAGGTGAAAGTGGTCGCTGGCAATGGCCGGGAGATCACCTGCACCGGGTACTGGGAGGCCGACCTGAAGATCGGACAAACGCACTTACCCAAACAGGGGTATTTGGTGATCACCTGCGGGAAAGGAAAGGTTTCCCCCATCATCCTGGGCATGAACATCCTAAGAAATTGCCCTAAGGAGCTGATTTCGGCCCTAAAGCAGGAACTGGTTGACCAAGATCAGGCTGAGAAGGTAACCCTGCAACACATCATCTGCGTCCAGAGGAGTCAGGTGGTGAAGAAAGTGCTGGCCACACGGGCACAAGGAACTATCAAGTGGTTTAATGTCCGAAGAGGATATGGCTTCCTTAACCGGAATGACACGAAAGATGATGTTTTTGTCCATCGGACGGCCATAAAGAGGAACCACCTGCAGAAGTTCCTGCACAGTGGCGAGACGGTGGAATTCGATGTGGTAGAAGGAGAAAAGGGTGCTAAAGCAGTGGACGTGACGGGTCCAGGTGGGGGACCGGTAAAAGGAAGACGGTTTGATTCTGACAGGCGTCGTTCCCGCAGGCGTTTTCACCGGTGCCGAAGTAGGCGCTGCCACACCAACGCCGATGCCCCCTCCCGCTTGCCTCTACACCCGGAGGGAGAGGTGGAGGATAGCAGGGAGCAAAGCGAAATGCCAACGTACACCAGTCCAGTAACGTCCCGCTGGGAATCATGCGCATCCTGGGTGCAAGAACACCAGTCCAAATTGGCTGACGCAAGAGGCTTGGTCGACCAGAAATCAGGGCAGAGTAGGGACCGCCAGAAGGTCAACTATGAACATATCGCCCCAGCTGAACGCATACCTGTTGGTACCCCAGTGTTCAAAAGAAACAATCGCCCCAAGCGCAAGCTCGATGAGAGGTGGGAAGCGGACCCCTATGTGGTAGCAGAAGAACCACGAGATGCAGTAGCAGCCTACCGCATCACCCAGCACATTGGCACCCACCCCCAATGGATCCATCAAAGTCGGAGCAGGCCGTATCCGAGTCACACTCCAGTAGATTCCAGGTCAAGTAGTGAAGAAAGCCTCGAAAAGGAAGATCCCGTCACAAGGTGGTCCCAGGATCCGTTGGAACTGATGCCGAATGTCGGATGGTCCGTGCCACTCCTTCCGAATATACCGCCACAGACCAGTCCGAGGATCGTTGAACCTGCTCCTGAGGCCGTTGAGATCGCACCCCCTGGGACTGGAGCGAGGCGTTCAGTTAGGAGCATGCGAGGCGTGCTACCCCTGCGGTACAGGGAATAGATATGCTGTACATAATGGGGGAAATTTACCAATATGAAAAACCTAGTTTTTCGTATTGGTAGTTTCCCTACGACTGCATACGACTGTTTAAGTCGTATGCAAAGTCGTGTTCCGGAGGATCAGTTACAAAGCAGTCATATACGACTGCTTTGTAACCCTCCGATGGTGTAATGATTCGTATTAGCGGCCATATATACGGCTGCTAATACGAATTATTTGTAGCAGTCTGCACGGATCAGTCAGATCCGTGCAGGCTGCAAGGTGTAAAAAAAAATTAAATAAATTAAAAAAAAAACGGCGTGGGGTCCCCCCCACAGCCATAACCAGCACCAGGCTGAAGGAGCCGGGGCCGGTAATTAAAAATCAGGGAGCCCGACAAATAGGGGCTCCCCGATTTTTAACAACCAGCCCCAGGCTCCAGGTCCGGGGCTGGTTCCCAAAATACGGGGGACAAATTGACTAGGGGTCCCCCGTATTTCAAGAACCAGCCCCAGGCACAACCAGCCGGCAGGCTAATGCCACAGCCGGGGGGAGACTTTTTATGCAAGTCCCCCCGGCCAAAGCATTAACCCTACCGACCAGTCAGCCTGGCCAGGGGCCCTGGGGGAGTGGGGACCCCCCCAATAAAGGGGTCCCCCCCCCTCCAGGACTTACCTGACCAGGCTGAAGCCTGGTGCTGTCCTCGATGCCCCTGGGCGGTGGGCATCGAGCTGATAGTGTTGTAAAAAATAGAAAAATCTATTGTTTTTTACTGTGGCACTACAAGTGCCAGCAAGCCTCCCCAGCAAGCTGGGACTTGGAGAACCACAAGTCACAGCCTGCTGGGCATTAAAGGGCCCGCTGGCACTTGTAGTTCTACAGTTAAAAAAATAGTGCACAAAACACACTGACACACATTTAAAATAAAACTTTATTACACACAAAGCCCACACATACTAATACTTACCTATCTTCTCTCCGTAGGTAGCCCTGATGTCCTGTGTCGGCGTCTTCTGGTCCTGTGTCGTCTTCTTCCTCCATGTCGACCGTCGCTGTCGCCGTCCGGATCCGACGAAATCCATGTGGAAGCTGTGGAAGGAAACCATACTCACCTGTCCCAGCGCGACGTAGTCCAGGTAAGGGTCTTTGCAAAAAAACAAAACGTACACCCCGAAACCAGACCGGACTGACGGAGACGCACGGTGTTTACATCGTGCGGCTCCGCCTCCCGAATGCCGCTATTGGCCGCCTTGCGGCCTAGCGGCCAATCAGGAGCCGCTAGGCCGCAAGGCGGCCAATAGCGGCATTCGGGAGGCGGAGCCGCACGATGTAAACAAACACACGTGCGTCTCCGTCAGTCCGGTCTGGTTTCGGGGGTGTCGGTTTGTTTTTTTGCAAAGACCCTTACCTGGACTACGTCGCGCTGGGACAGGTGAGTATGGTTTCCTTCCACAGCTTCCCAAATGGATTTCGTCGGATCCGGACGGCGACAGCGACGGTCGACATGGAGGAAGAAGACGACACAGGACCAGAAGACGCCGACACAGGACATCAGGGCTACCTACGGAGAGAAGATAGGTAAGTATTAGTATGTGTGGGCTTTGTGTGTAATAAAGTTTTATTTTAAAAGTGTATCAGTGTGTTTTGTGCACTATTTTTTTAACTGTAGAACTACAAGTGCCAGCGGGCCCTTTAATGCCCAGCAGGCTGGGACTTGTGGTTCTCCAAGTCCCAGCTTGCTGGGGAGGCTTGCTGGCACTTGTAGTGCCACAGTAAAAAACAATAGATTTTTCTATTTTTTACAACACTATCAGCTCGATGCCCACCGCCCAGGGGCATCGAGGACAGCACCAGGCTTCAGCCTGGTCAGGTAAGTCCTGGAGGGGGGGGACCCCTTTATTGGGGGGGTCCCCACTCCCCCAGGGCCCCTGGCCAGGCTGACTGGTCGGTAGGGTTAATGCTTTGGCCGGGGGGACTTGCATAAAAAGTCTCCCCCCGGCTGTGGCATTAGCCTGCCGGCTGGTTGTGCCTGGGGCTGGTTCTTGAAATACGGGGGACCCCTAGTCAATTTGTCCCCCGTATTTTGGGAACCAGCCCCGGACCTGGAGCCTGGGGCTGGTTGTTAAAAATCGGGGAGCCCCTATTTGTCGGGTTCCCTGATTTTTAATTACCGGCTCCAGGCTCTGTCAGCCTGGTGCTGGTTTCGGCTGTGGGGGGGACCCCACGCCGTTTTTTTTTTTATTTATTTATTTTTCTATTTTTTTACACTGAAGCCTGCACGGATCTGACTGATCCGTGCAGGCTAAAACGCAAATAGAACAGGAAAATGGTGTTCTATTTTCCTGTCGTATTTGCGTGGGTGTTTCACACCACTAAGCAGCCGTATTGTCAGTACGGCTGCTTAGTAAATCAGAAACCACCATTGAATGGTGATTTCTGTCGTATCCTATCGATGGTGTAGGGCATTCGTATTTGTAACTACAAATACGAATGTTCCATCTTTAGGACTACGAATTGTTGTATTTTTGGGATTGTAAATCCCGAAAATACAAATTCGTAAAAAAAAGGTGTATTTCTCCCTACGAATACACCTTTTTTCTACGAATCCATTTTGGTAAATGTCCCCCAATGTCTCAATGTTGTGTAATGTACATTTTGTGTAAAGAACTGTAAATGTGACTTAGGTATGTGGCCCTCTCCCCGAGGACAGTGAATATTTGGGCCCAAACCCAAAAGACTTTTTTTTTTTCCTCTGAACATTTCTGTTACCTAGTTCGATGCCCGAGGATGAGCATCATTTAAGTGGGTGGATATGTGGCACCCCAACCTCGGTGCCCAAGGGGTTAAAAATTGGAAGCAGCAGAGGGGCGCGGAAAGGAGCCCCCGGGCTGAGTGACAGCCAAAGGGGGACTAATAGGAGCAGGGAGAGCAGGTGTCAGCGGGGGTCAGAGGTCCCGGAAGCGTGGTGAGCGGCACTGATCGGGAGACTGAGAGGAGAGAGAGGCAGCGTGGCGCCCCGACTTGGAGTGGAGAAGAGTGCTGCAAGAAGAGGTTCGGCGGGAGCACAGCAATGAGACAGAAGACCGGCCGGGAGACAGCCAGTGCCGCAGCGACACTAAGAAGACGCCGCGAGGTGAGAGAGGAGCGGCGAGAGTCACAGAGGAGACCCCAGCAGAGCAGGAGTGTGCGGCTGAGTGCGGCTGAGTGCGGCAACGCTGCAGTAGCAGCGCCCACACTAGCAGCCCTCCTGCAAGAAGAGGACCGGCGCCAGTCGACACAGACGCCAGGGGACCCGATCGCGGTGGGCAGGAGCCTGCACCTTGCTCCTGACTACAGGTATCCCACGTGCTGGCTGCTTCAACATCCACTCCCTGCCACCAACGCAGCATACCCTAGAGGGCACCCCTTTGCTCCCCTAGAGTGCCCCAACATCCACTCCCTGCCACCACCGCAGCATACCCTAGAGGGCACCCCTTTGCTCCCCCAGAGCACCCCACATCATTAATTCACAGCTAGACTGCCTGACTTCACGCTACCCCCATCACCTCGCTAGAAGGACCCGCAGGTGCAGAGCACCCATCGCCTCAGAACCCGGAGTATGGCATATTGGGAGGACACAGGAAGCTGGGCGAAATTAGCCCTCTTATTATATATAGCGCCGAGAAGCCTCACACCAGTCCCCTGCGAGCAGGAGAATTAACCCTCCACTTCAGAGGACCTCAGTTAAAACGTTGCTGCAAGTTGTAGAGATGTTGCTGTTGCACTGGCTTCACAAAGGGAACCCTGTCAACTGGTGGCCAAAGTTCGGGTTGCATGGAATTATTCCCTAATTTATTTAAAGGATCCAGTATTCGCCTTTCATCCGCCTTTCATCCCAGGGACAGCGTTCTGGACTGTACTCCTCAGCGGGATTTCCCCAGGATTGGTTTTGATAAGATATATTTGCCTGTCGTAGATGTATGTTATTCATTCCTGCGTTTTGTATGTATCATCTGCGTGGGGTTGTTAGCATATGCAAATAGGTGGCTAGGCCCACATAGAGTTGCCAGTGTTGCCCAGTGAGGACATTACCCCCGCACCTAGTTGAGGGTTTGCGGGAGGTGTGTTCCTACTCGCCAGTGACACGGAAGGACCGCGGCGTATGTTAGAGGTAAATTGTTGATGTTCATGTGACCTAGGATCCTGCTAGGCAGGTGTACGGTCAGTATTGTAGTGCTAGGCTGATTAGGCCGGTTACAGCCTTGATATACTTTGACAATTGTTTATTCATTTCTTCTCACTAAATAAAACATAAGCAGTTGTACCTGCTGAGCGCCTTGCTTGAGTTCCTAGGGTGGTGTGTTCTCTGCAGCCGACGCAGCAAAGAATCGGTGTGGAACCAAGAGTATCCAGCGACTCAAGGTATTTATTTACCCCCCACCGGCGGCGTATTACACACACACATATACCCATCCTGCACCAGCTACCTACCTCACACACATATATATACCCAGCCCTGCTCCAGCCACCTTCTTCTTACACATATCTACCCAGCCCTGCCCCAGCCACCTCCCTCCAATATATATACCCAGCCCTGCCCCAGCCATCTCCCTCTCACACACATATACCCATCCTGCCCCAGCCACCTCCCTCTAACACACATATACCCAGCCCTGCCCCAACCACCTCCCTCTCACACACATATACTCCAGCCCTGCCCCAGCCACCTCCCTCCCACACATATATACCCAGCCCTGCTCCAGCCACCTCCCTCTCACACACATATACTCCAGCCCTGCCCCAGCCACCTCCCTCCCACACATATATACCCAGCCCTGCCCCAGCCACCTCCCTCCCACACATATATACCCAGCCCTGCCCAAGCAATCTCCCTCACACACACATATACCCATCCTGCCCCAGCCACCTCCCTCTCACACACATATACCCAGCCCTGCCCCAGCCACCTCCCTCTAACACAGATATTAACCCAGCCCTGCCCCAGCCATCTCCCTCTCACACACATTTACCCTAGCCCTGCCCCAGCCATCACCCCCTTACACACATATACCCAGCCCTGCCCCAGCCACCTGCCTCTCACACACATATACCCAGCCCTGCCCCAGCCATCTCCCTCTCACACACATATACCCAGCCCTACCCCAGCCATCTCCCTCTCACACACATATACCCAGCCCTGCCCCAGCCACCTCCCTCTAACACACATATACCCAGCCCTGCCCCAGCCACCTCCCTCTCACACACATATACCCAGCCCTGCCCCTACCACCTCCCTCTCACACACACATATACCCCAGCCCTGCCCCAGCCATCTCCCTCTCACACACATATACCCAGCCCTGTCCCAGCCACCTCTCTCTCACACACATATACCCAGCTCTGCCCCGGCCACCTCCCTCTCACACATATATACCAAGCCCTGCCCCAGCCACCTCCCTCCCACACACATATACCCAGCCCTGCTCCAGGCACCTCCCTCTCACACGCATATACCCAAGCCCTGCCCCAGACACCTCCCTCTCACACATATACCCAGCCCTGCCCCAGCCACCTCCCTCTCACACACACATATACCCAGCCCTGCCCCAGCCACCTCCCTCCCACACATATATACCCAGCCCTGCCCCAGCCACCTCCCTCCCACACACATATACCCAGCCCTGCTCCAGCCACCTCCCTCTCACACACATATACCCAGCCCTGCCCCAGCCACCTCCCTCTCACACACATATACCCAGCTCTGCCCCGGCCACCTCCCTCTCACACATATATACCCAGCCCTGCCCCAGCCACCTCCCTCCCACACACATATACCCAGCCCTGCTCCAGCCACCTCCCTCTCACACGCATATACCCAAGCCCTGCCCCAGACACCTCCCTCTCACACATATACCCAGCCCTGCCCCAGCCACCTCCCTCTCACACACATATACCCAGCCCTGCCCCAGCCACCTCCCTCCCACTCATATATAACCAGCCCTGCCCCAGCCACCTCCCTCCCACACACATATACCCAGCCCTGCTCCAGCCACCTCCCTCTAACACACACATATACCCAGCCCTGCTCCAGCCACCTCCCTCTCACACACATATACCCTGCCCAAGCCAGCTACCTCTCACACACATATACCCATCCTGCCCCAGCCACCTCCCTCTCACACACACATATATACCCAGCCCTGCCCAAGCCATCTCCCTCTCACACACATATACCCATCCTGCCCCAGCCACCACCCTCTCACACACATATACCCAGCCCTACCCCAGCCACCTCCCTCTCACACACATATACCCAGCCCTGCTCCAGCCACCTCCCTCTCACACACATATACCCAGCCCTGCCCCAGCCACCTCCCTCTCACACACATATACCCAGCCCTGCCCCAGCCACCTCCCTCTCACACACATATACCCAGCCCTGCTCCAGCCATCTCCCTCTCACACACATATACCCAGCCCTGCATACATAACTGTTCTATTACATTTTGACATGCTGGTAACTAGTTAAATATATATTAATATAGACATTTTAAATTGCAAATAATTAGTATCAAGAAACTTGGGATGTAGTAGATTCCAAGCCGCAAGTTGGGACTATAGGGAGAAAATATTACATTGAACCAAGTAAAATATATGTGTTTTTTTCCCCAAAAAGCTGTAGTAAAGGTAAAATATACCATTATTATATATGAAAAATAGCAATTCAACCCTTGGTGCTAAAATAACCATCTCAGTGTGTGTTACAGAATAATGAGAACCAGTAATGACAACCACAAAAGTACAATACAATAAAAATGCTGGATGTTACCATGCTAATGCGGGCGTGACGCGGGTGTGGGGGGGGGGGCGGGCAGCTGCGGTTGACAGCTGCCCGCCCTCTTCCCGTACAGTGACGCCATAGATCTAAGGCACCGGAGAGGTGTCGTAGGTCTGCATGCGAAGTAGAAATCATTTGATGGCCACCGGGCGGTCCTACTGGCGGGCAGCGTTTAGATGACCCGCAAAGCTGCAAATTGAGGGCCATTGTCAAAAGATTTTGGCTTCCCATAAATGGCCACTTCATTGTGGCTAATGTGACTTCTCAGTGGGGATATTGCAGACCACAACAGGTGTACAACATGTGTACAGTTCCTCCACCATCAGTTCCAAATACTGATATCCCAAGGATGATGGAAACGCTGACGCGTTTCAACGTTTGTCTTATATTTTTATCAGAGCCTGAGGGAAACAAAATAGAATTGTTTGCTGCAATAAGTACTGACATTTGTATGGGTGCAAAGCCTTAGCAATGAATGAGCATGATATTAATTTACATCATATAAATACTGAGAAGTGCTGCGTGCTATCGCGCATGTAAGTAAACAATAAATGTAATCATGATTACTCAGTAACTTTTACAGAACACGGAAACATACAATCTTCCGATCACTTGACTATTGTGCTTCGATTCGGAAGAGTTACAGTTAACTGTTTACTGCCATATATATCAGTACTTTTGACCTCTAACCTCTAACCTTCTTCACTATTTACTGGAGACGATGTGCGTCTGGAATATTTTCCTAACAACAATGTAATGTTTATAGATAATGCTGGACAAGAATTCAAAAGATATACAGTACTGTACTGGTTAATGTCCAGACACACTGCAGACAACAAGAAACTTTTATACCAGAGTCTTCAAAACAAAGAACCAATCAATCGCCTAAAGTAAAATAAAATTGCAGCTCTCTTCCAAGGCCTAGAAAAACACATTATTCAGCAGCAGTGGACCTCTGCCCAGAGAGGGTCCAGCAACATCCCCCAGCCTCACTGACCCCCCCCCCCCCACCACCACCACCACCACCACCACCACCACCACTGACTGACTCCCCCCCAGAGGACAGTTTCTCTGTCTATCATTTTCTAAAATGCAATAGAGATATTATAGACATAATCTGATTGTTTTCTATTGGCAACATCACCTCTTTTCATTTTCAGAAGTTTTCGTGGTACTTATGTAGTATCTGGGCTGCCGATTTCTAAATCGGGTCGGATCGGGAGATCGCATCGCATCGCATGCGACCATGCGATTCGATGCGATGCGATGCGATGCGATGACCCGATTTTTCCATAGGAATCAATGTTAAAATGGACTGAGTCCATTTTAACATGGAATTCAATGGGAAAAATGGGTCCTTTTCATACCCCTACTATCCAAGTGGGCATGGAGTTGGATATAAACCTGTGGCGAGCGTAGCGAGCCACCGAGCCCGAAGCGTGGCGAGCGAAGCGAGCCCCGCGAGGGGACGAATACCGTCCCCTCGCGGGGCTCGCTTCGCTCGCCACGCTTCGGGCTCGGTGGCTCGCTACGCTCGCCACAGGTTTATATCCAACTCCATGCCCACTTGGATAGTAGGGGTATGAAAAGGACCCATTTTTCCATAGGAATCATTTTAACATTGATTCCTATGGAAAAATCGGGTCATCGCATCCGATATCGGATGCGATGCGATGCGATGCGATGCGATATCGCATCGCATCGCATCTGATTGTATGCCTTAACTTAAGGCATACAATCAAAAAATCGGCAGCCCAGATACTACATAAGTACCGTTTTCGTACATTTACCAAATATCCCTTTGATATACAGGACAACCTCACTTTTCTGGTTACATTTCCTTCCCCTAGATTGTACTTACCTTTATTATATTTGTAGTCTCATTTTGTATTGGTTGGATTTTCGATGTGACATGAATATTTGGTCCTAGATCTCATACAATATTTCATTTTATTGTTAGCTGACAATATTGTATTGTATGTCATAGTGTGTATTTCTGCTGTGTAATTTTCTATATGTTATTTATTTATTAACAATTTCTTATATAGCGCAGCATATTCCATTGCGCTTTACAATAGGAGACAGTGATACAACAAACTGGGTATTTACAGACAGTCAAAATGTAGGAGGGCCCTGCTCGCAAGCTTACAATCTATAGGGGAATAGGCATTGATAAACAAGGATAGATATTCTTTGGGCGCCGGACAGGGTTCCGACAGTTAGGATCATGACAGTCATTTACCCGACGTCGGGATTCCGATTGTTGAAACACTGACAGACGGGTTCCCGACGGCCACCAGCTATTCTCCCTCATGGGGGTCCAAGACTTAATTCCACCGGAATGCAAAGGTTCCTGGTGTGCTGTAAGATACGGTGACCCAGCAGTTTGGCCAGGGGTCAGGAGGATGGAAAATGTAAAGAAAAGAGTGGATATGTGTGGGCTGTATAGTGGGGATGTGATTGGATAGGAATAGTGTATGAAGGTTAAGTGGCTGGTTCTGGAATTTGATAAGAAGAGGTGAGTTTTCAGGTCTTATTGTGCGTGGGAGAGCATTCCACAGAGTGGGTGCAGCCCGAAGAGTAATGATATGGAGGAGAGATGCAGATCTTGTGAGGAGCGTAGAGGTCGCGTTGGAAGATTTTTAGAGATAAGAGAAGATATGTATGTTGGTGTAGTTTGGTTTATGGCTTTGTGTGTAAGTAAAATAATTAGTATTGAATACGGTAGAACACAGGTAACCAATGAAGTGACTGACAGAGTAGCTTTGCAGACGATGAACGTCTGGCTAGGAAGATTAACCTCGCAGCTGCATTCATGATGGACTGTAGTGGTGAGAGTCTGTATTGGGGAAGGCCAAAACACAACTTTTATTACTGATCATATCTATGGCCCTTATTCTGGTTGGTGCGGATATATCCGCGTGCGTACGGGCCGCCGATGTTTTGTGTCTGCGCATGTGCAGAGGCGTCTCTGCGCATGTGCGAGCGGGGCGTACGGCCAAATCCCGCATGATATGTGAACACTCCGAACAGGGGGTGGAGAGGGGCGTGAAGGGCTATTTGGGCTCATTACCATATGCATACGCCCCGCGTTTCATGGGCGTTCCCATGCAAACGCTGGGCGTATGTATGGTAATGCGGCCGTGACGCACGTGTAGTGGGCGGACATATGACATCGCCGGATGTCAGCTGCCCGCCCAGATCCCTGCTTTTGCACGGAGAAATGTCCGTGTGGTCTGAGGTTGCGGGAGCTGGTGGAGCACTCGGTCCTGCATTCGATGGTCTGCGACCATCGAATGATGGGGGAGGTTCCCTTAGATGGAGGAGGCGTATTCCGTGAAAAATACATGTGCGGTCCGTTCGGCCAGCTTCTTACCGCGTACGGACGGAGTTGGCGATTCGTATGGAAGGTCCTGGCCGCATATTCGGATCCGGCCGCACCGATCAGAATAAGGGCCTATGTTATTATTCTTTATTGTGTATTTCAATTAATTGCTGTATAATGAACAGGTTTACACAAAAAAAATTAATTAGGCAAGTATATATTATACAGTATATTGATGTGTACACTTGGTATTGGAAACCAAATATATGTAGACAAAACAGCAGGCATTTTTTTTTTTCAATCAATTTTACATGCCAAAAGGATGAGTCTTCACAGTCAACATTCATTTTCAGATGTTTGCTGTTGTCAAGTCACAATTAGGCAACTGTTGTTTGTGAAGTCATTTGATGCTTAACTATTACAGCATCATAAAATTAAAGAAATACATTTGGTGTATGAGCTTTATTCCAGAAGTGCAACAGTGCCACCTAGTGGCCGCCATTGTTAACATTCTAATTTAGTAGTATTGACCTGTTTGGATCTGGTATGTTTTCATATCATGGGCCTGATTCAGACTCGCTCGCCAAGCAGCATTCTTTCGCTGCTTAGCGAGCGGGTAAACACCACCCGCCAAGGGAGTGAACGCCCACCCCCTGTCACCGATCGAATGCCCGGTCCGATATGTGAATGCATGTGTGCACTGGCATTCGCATGTGGGCGTACGAGCAAGAAATCATGGTCGCCAGCCATCAAATGATTTTTTGCTCGCTCGCGGTTGAAAGTCCGATTGATCTGACTTTTATCTGGGCCGGAGTTGACCGAAATGGGGGAGTGTGCTGACACCTGCATGGTGTCCACCCAGCCCTTTTCTGGGCGCACCCACCATTTTTGTGGCCACACCCACGAAACACTGGGCATCTCCACGAGACAGCCCCCTGCCTACCCACTATCCACTCCACTGTGTGCGGGCACCCGTATGATTCAAATGTATTATGATGCTAAATGTCATTAGCGATTACCGTTATTTCCCCTCTGGGGATATAAGCGCTTCATTTATTTATTTATTTAGCGCTGTTGCTGAGCTACTGCAAGTGCACCTTTTCCCAGAAGGCACTGCTAGATACTTACCTCTCCACCCGCTCATGCGTCCTTCATTGGGAAATAGATGCTCTCACCTTATAAACGACAGAGTTAAGTTTTCAGTTTTAAATAAAGCTTTATTGTACAAAAGAAACCTTTTGGTACTCTTTACCTAGAAGGGCGCCCACGATTTTGATCATGGGCATCGCAAGTAAAAAAATTGCGTCGGTCGCATCGATGCGGCCAAAAAATCGCATGTGATGCGATCGACGCGATTACCGCGATTTTACATAGGGAACAATGTTAAATGAGTCAATTGACCCGATTTAACATTGGGAACAATGTTAAATGGCCCACAGACCCCAAATAGCCACCCTGGGCCCCCCCAATTGTTAACGCCACCCCACGATCAACGTGAACCCGAAGCGTGGCGAGCGCAGCGAGCCCGCAAGGGGCGGAGGTACGCGTCCTCCGACCTTTTCATACCCCCACTATCCACGTCGGCGTGGAGTTGAGAATAGATAGTGTAGCGAGCGCAGCGAGCCACCGAGCCCGAAGCGTGGCGAGCGCAGCGAGCCCTGCGAGGGGACGCGGATACCTGTGAAGCCCGCAAAGGGACGCATTTACCTGTGAAGGTATCCGCGTCCCCTCGCGGGGCACGCTGCGCTCACCACGCTTCGGGCTCGGTGGCTCGCTGCGCTCGCCACACTTTCTATTCTCAACTCCACGCCGACGTGGATAGTGGGGGTATGAAAAGGTCGGAGGATGCGTACCGCTGCGCTCGCCACGCTTCGGGTTCACGTTGATCGTGGGGTGGCGTTAATAATTGGGGGGCCCAGGGTGGCTATTTGGGGACTGTGGGCCATTTATCATTGTTCCCAATGTTAAATCGGGTCAATTGACCCATTTAACATTGTTCCCTATGTAAAATCGCGGTAATCGCGTCGGTCGCATCGCATGCGGTTTTTTGGCCGCATGCGATGCGACCGACGCGATTTACATTTTAACATGGGTTTCAATGGAAAATCGCGGGCATCGCATCGGTCGCATCGCAAATGGCATGCGATGTACATGCGATGCCAGCGATGGGCGCCCTTCTAGGCAAAGAGTACCAACCTTTTTTACATACAACGACAGTACGTTGCTGGTCGATTTTTCAACTAATGTTAATACATTCTTCTGCACAGGCTATATGGCGGCTTTGCAGAGAGGGAGATAATATACTGCGCTCACTTAAGTATTTGTGTTTTATCGGCGCTGCTTTAGCCTTTAAGGGTTTCCCAGTCCCTTTTTATATATTGAGCGTTACTTTTTTGGGTGGGCTTAAGCGCTGCCTATGTATGTGGTGTGCTCTTGAATTTAATGTTAACCCAAGAGGGGGGTTGAGATGGTGTGTTTGATGTGTTGTGTGAAGAAGAATCAGAAGAAAAGATGTGTGTGAATACTTGTATTTGATTTTGTTTCCAATAATTATGTGATAAAACAAAGGTTTGCACCTAGGGTGTGTGTTTACCTCGTGTTTTGTTGTACACCTATTGGGGTCTCCTATTAACCCCTTGAGTGGTGGGTTTTGCTGGGGCAGGACAAACCTACCAGGGCAGGTTTGTCCTGCCCCAGCAAAACCCACCACAGAAAGCTGGAAGCCGCCCCCCCCCCCCCCCCCCCCGCCTCCGCTCCGGCGTTAGTACGCCGGAGCTTCCCTGCTGCTGCTCTCACCCCAGCCTATGCCGCCTGTCACATTCAGCAGTGACGTCGGCGGCAGGCTGGGGGATTTTCGCGGCTCGGGAGGACTCGGGTGCCTGAGCGCTCCCGAGTCCCCCCGAGCCTGGCCAACCAACCCGAGCCTGCCCTGACGTCACTGTAAAATGAGTGACGTGCTGGCTGGCGGGCGGGTCAGGGAAGCTCTGGCGTACCGATCGCCGAAGCAAAGGTACTGAGGGGACTGGAGTTGGTGACAGGGGTGTGCTGTAGAGGTGCTGCGCCAGTGATGCACACCTGGACACCACTGGCGCGCATCTATTGTATAATAGTGGTATGCCCGGAAATTCTCTGGGACTGCCCGCTGCGGCAGCGCAGATGAGCCCGGAAGATCTCCGGGCATACCACTCAAGTGGTTAAAGGGAATTTTCAGAGCCGTGTCACCCTAAGGAGATTCCTGACAGGGGTTAAGGTAATAGTTTTAGCATTGTCTAATAGCAAAACTGTGGCAAAGCATGCTGGGATGTGTAGTTTCACAACAGCTGGAGGGCCAACATTGGACATGCCTGCTTTAAAGGGTAGACGGAGCTTGCCGGGGAGCTCTGTGTCCAGCTGCAGGTGCTGTGGACCTTCTCCCTGTTGGTGCGGGAGTGGTCTGAAAGAATGTGTGTAGTTGTCACCAACGCGTTTCGGCTTCAATAAGCCTTTTTCAAGGATAATGTTAGTGGTGTCTGGGTGGGGTTTTGTACTTTCCGCCTCCCTTGGTTGGTCTCCAGGACTCCTATTGGCCCTCATAATTGTGATGTCATGTTTAGTCATCTGAGAGTCCTGCCTCCAGTTCTGTCATCTATGGAGGCTTTACATGAAGGCAGCGGTATAAAACAGGACAGCGGTATGAGAAGGAAGCACAGTAACACTCCCGAAAAGAGCACACATTGCTTAAGCGTCCCTGTCAGATCCAGCGTTATCTGGATACGTTATAAGCTACATTATCAGCGTAGGCTGCCGCCGAGAAACTACACAAGTAACTATCTCTGTCCCCGGCGACCCTGGCAAACCTAGTCAGCGCCTCTCTCGCACCACCAGCGCCAGCATGATTCCCTCTCTTTGGCGGAGAGGGGATCATGTTGGCGTCGGCAGAGAGGGGCTCCATCTGTTTGACACGCAGGAGCGTCTCAGATGCTCCAGCAATGATACGCTCCTGCATCTGAGTAGCTATTGCGGCAGGGTACAGCAACCCTGCCTACAGGTTAGGGGTTCTGTAGCGCCTTTTCAAACCCCCACTATCCATGGCAGCCCGAAGTGTGGCTAGCGGACGCGTTACGCGTCCTCTTGACCTTTTCATACCCCCACTATCCACGTCGGCGTGGAGTTGACTTTATATAGTGTGGCGAGTGCAGCGCGCCACCGAGCCCGAAGCGTGGCGAGCGCAGCGAGCCCCGCGAGGGGACGTGGATTACCTTACATTTAATCTGAGTAGTCTGAGACTCTCCTGCGTGTCAAACAGATGGAGCTGGGGATCATGCTGGCGCCGGTGGTGTGAGAGAGGCGCTGACTAGGCTTGCCAGGGACGCTGGGGACAGAGATGCAGTTCCCGGCAACAGTACGGTAGTTACTTGTGTACTTTCATGGTGGCAGCCTACGCAGATAACGTAGCTTAGGCTGCCGCCGTGAAACTACACAAGTAAGGTAGCCGTTTTGGGCTACGCTAATAGCGGAGCTTTAAACGTAGCGTAAGCTGTCGCCATGAAACTATATAAGTACCGATTGACCCTTTAGAGCTCAACGTCCTACTATGGCAGGGCCAGTAAAGCAGCAACCATGCTGTCACAGTTCTGCACTGTTGTGGGAAGTGGTAGTCTGACTGCCCTGCCCATTATCACAGACATGCACTGGCTATTGCGGAGAACAGACAGGCAGGGAGCAGGATGGGAGGAGACAAAATAAACTGAATGAAAGGAAAGACAGCAGCGGTGGCTGTGCACCTGAACGGTCACTGGAGACTTCCATTTTTCGGTTAGTCTACCACACAGATAGCAGATAGATGGAGATAACTCGGGGAACCTCCATAGGGAAAGGGCGGATCTGAAATAATGTTCCCAGTATTTTGGGGACCAGGCCATGAGTCTGGTGCTGCTTATAGAAATACAGGGGGACCCCAGATATTTTTCTCCCTGTATTTCTGCAACCTGGACCTGAGCCCGAGGTCCAGATTGCATTAGGTCGACACCACTAGGTTGACATGCCTGAATGTCGACCTGACTGGAGGTCGAGATGCATGAAGGTTGACTAGACTGAAAGTCGGCATGGGTTAGGGCGGCAGTTCACTAGCATATCTCCCCACTGTCCAGTTTTTCGCGGGACCCCAGTGTCCCCGCGGCGGGGGTGGGGTGGGGGCCAGTTGTGAGTCCCCCTCCAATCTGACAGAATAGACGCTGTGCACAGCGTCTATTCAGAGGCGCAGGGGTGTGGCCATCATTTGCATACACCGTACCCTAATTTGCATGAGCTACGCCCCCTCTTCTCAACATAGAACAGTTGGGAGGTATGCATTAGGTCGACACAAGCATTAAGTCAACATGGGAAAGGTCGACAGTCAAAAGGTCGACATGGGGTTTTTCCCTTTTATTTGAGCCGACATGTGCCAACATGTCTCGCAGATTAATGCCTCTGTGGGGGGAGATGAGTGGTGGGGAGAGGCAAGCAGCCATGGGAGTCGCGCTACGTCGGGGATATGGACTGCAGTGCGGAGGTATCCAGGCTGTATATGTGTGTGGGTGTGTGTATGTGTGGGGGGGTCGCACTGCAAGAGGGGCTACCCGATACCACGATAATCTAGCAAAACAGATAATCCGGTACAGTGTCAAAACCAAGGGTGGTATTTCTGTCATATTAATACAATAGATTGCAGCATAAATTAAGTAAGAACAGTAAATGATTGCAGGACGTATTTAAGCTGGCCATACGCTAGGGGATTTACATGCAATTTGGGCTCTTTTCATGCGATTGCAGATCAATAAAAAGTGTCCAAATTGCAGGTGATTGACAGCACTAGAGGCTGCGAGTCGCACCGGTTGCAGAAGCAATCTGTTTATTGCTTCTGCAACCTAGCTGTACAGGAATGGATGGCTATGATTGCATGCGATATATTATATGCAAAGGACCACATACAATATAATGGGGGAAATTTAGTAGAAAAATTCGTAAATACGATTTTTTTCGGTGTATTCGTATTTTTTGGCATTTACTATGCCAAAAATACAAATATTCCTATTCATATTGATGGGACATTCGTATTTGTATTTACAAATACGAATGTCTACACCATCGATAGAATACGACAGGAATCACCATTCAAAAGAATGGTGATTCCTGATTTACTAAGCAGCCGTATTGAAAATACGGCTGCTAATTAGTGTAAAATTGCCACGAATATACGGCAGGAAAAATACACTTTATTTTCCTGTCGTATTTGGCAGAAGCCTGCACAGATCAGTCAGTTCCGTGCAGGCTTCAGTGTTAAAAAAATTGTAAAATAAATAAATAAAAAAAAAAAAATCAAGCACCAGGCTGAAAGAGACGGGGCCGATAATTAAAAATCAGGGAACCTGACAAATAGGGGTTCCCCGATTTTTAACAACCAGCCCCAAGCTCCAGGTCCGGGGCTGGTTTCCAAAATACGGGGGACAAAATGACTAGGGGTCCCCCGTATTTTAAGAACCAGCCCCAGGCACAACCAGCCAGCAGGGTAATGCCACAGCCGGGGGACACTTATTATATAAGGTCCCGCGGCCAAAGCATTAACCCTACCGACCAGTCAGCCTGGCCAGGGGTCCTGGGGGAGTGGGTTCCCCCCCCCCTTCAGAACTTACCTGACCAGGCTGAAGCCTGGTGCTGTCCTCGATGCCCCTGGGCTGTGGGCATCGAGCTGATCTTTGTGTAAAAAAATAGATTAAAAACTATTGTCTTATACCGTGGAACTATGAGTCCCAGCAAGCCTCCCCCGCATGCTGGGACTTGGAGAACCACAAGTCCCAGCATGCGGGGCATTAAAGGGCCCGCTGGGTCTTGTAGTTCCACAGTACAATAAATAGTTAAATAAACACACTGACAAGCCAGAAAAATCAAAGTTTAATACATACATTACACAAACACACTGATACTTACCTATCTTGAGCCCGTCGGTAGGTCCATGGGTCCGGTGGCTTGGTTCCGGGGCCTTGGTTCCGGAGCTGGTCCGGGTCCGGGGCTCCAGGGCTGAAGAGTCCGGGGTCCAGGATCCGTAGTAATCCAAAGGGGTACCTGTGGAAGGAAATCCTACTCACCTGGTCCTCTGGCGACCATCCCGGCATCTTCTCTTCAAGTCGCGCTGCTCCCGGCTGCTGGTACCCGCTCCGCTCGGACACTGGAGACTGAGACGCAGAGATATCCATCTTTCTCCGCCTCTACTCAGAATGATTTCTATTGGCCGCCTAGCGGCCAATCAGTAGCCGACTTTCTCGGTTCCTGATTGGCCGCTAGGCGGCCAATAGAAATCATTTAATGCCCCTTTAATGCCCCGCATGCTGGGACTTGTGGTTCTCCAAGTCCCAGCATGCGGGGAGGCTTGCTGGGATTCATAGTTCCACGGTATAAGACAATAGTTTTTAATCTATTTTTTACACAAAGATCAGCTCGATGCCCACAGCCCAGGGGCATCGAGGACAGCACCAGGCTTCAGCCTGGTCAGGTAAGTTCTGGAGGGGAGGTCCCCACTCCCCCAGGACCCCTGGCCAGGCTGACTGGTCGGTAGGGTTAATGCTTTGGCCGCGGGACCTTATATAATAAGTGTCCCCCGGCTGTGGCATTACCCTGCTGGCTGGTTGTGCCTGGGGCTGGTTCTTAAAATAGGGGGACCCCTAGTCATTTTGTCCCCCGTATTTTGGGAACCAGCCCCAGACCTGGAGCCTGGGGCTGGTTGTTAAAAGTCGGGGAACCCCTATTTGTCGGGTTCCCTGATTTTTAATTACCGGCCCCGGCTCTTTCAGCCTGGTGCTGGCTATGGCTGTGGGGGGGACCCCACGCCGTTTTTTTAATTTATTTATTGTTATTTCTATTTTTTTTTTACACCTTGCAGCCTGCATGGATCTGACTGATCCGTGCAGACTGCCTGTAGGAATTTGTATTAGCGGCCGTATATACGGCCAGCTAATACGAATTAATACGACATCGGAGGGTTACAAAGCAGTCGTATATGACTGCTTTGTAAATCCCCCTCCGGTACACGACTTTGCATACGAGGTATGCAGTCGTATTCATTCGTAGCAAGAATACGAATACAATTACTTGTATTCGTATTCTTAGTAAATTTCCCCCAATGTGTGCAATCCTGCTGCTTGTGAAGGTCCCAGGCGGCTCAAGGGGGGATTGCTTGCAACTTTTCTGAGGAGAGAATTAGCACAAGGGGCCTTAAGAGTTAAGAGTTTAAAGGGTACTTGTTTCCTAGCACGGCGCATATCGGGTCCCATCGCATACCTTAACTTAAGGTATGCGATGGGACCCGACCAACCCAATTTTGGGCTTTTTTTTATGTTTCCCGACAAATGTAAAATCGGGTCCATCGCATCGCATTATAATGGCATGCGATGCGACCGACCCAATTTTACATTGTAAGCATTGTATGTAATGTTAAATTCCTATGTAAAATCAGGTCCATTGTATGCCATTATAATGGCATACAATGCGACCAATGCGATGGACCCGATTTTACATAGGAACCAATGTAAAATGGCCCCCCATACCCAATTTTTGATTGTATACCCACCCTGATGGGTAATTTGTATGTCAAATGCCCCCCCCCCCATTGTTAACGCCACCCCACGATGAACGCCAACCCGAAGCGTGGTGAGCGCAGCGAGCCCGCGAGGGGCGGCGGTACGCGTCCTCCGACCTATTCATACCCCCACTATCCACGTCGGCGTGGAGTTGATATTATATAGTGTGGCGAGCGCAGCGTGCCACCGAGCCCGAACCGTGGTGAGCGCTTCGGGTTCGGGTTCGGTGGCTCGCTGCGCTCGCCACACTATATGAAATCGACTCCACGCGGATGCGGATAGTGGGGGTATGAAAAGGTCAGAGGACGCGTACCGCCGCCCCTCGCGTGGTCGCTGCACTCGCCACGCTTCGGGTTCACGTTGATCGTGGCCTGGCGTTAACAATGTGGGGGCATACAATGAAAAATGGTGGCGCCGTGCTAGGAAACAAGTACCGTTTAAAGTAAGGTTACCTTACATAAAATAGCTAATGCAGTTATTTATATTCTAGAGGTTAATTATGATATTGTTGTAGGTGTTGCAAGATTGTTATACAATAAACGCTATATTATGTACACTAGAAATAACCCATTCATATATTAACACCAAGGGGTGTATCTACTGAAGATCAGGCATCTTTTGAATGTATCACCATCGCCGTCTTAAACCCAGCCCTCAAAACTACCAAAAACTGTCAGCTCTGAAAAAACACTCTTTAGTGTATAAAACCCAGCCTACCACAGTCCAAACTAATTCTATCATAGATCGGCATGTATCAACAGCGACATACAGTATATGAATATTATTAAACGTGTAATTTGTATCATCTACAATGAATACATTGCAAACAAGAGAGAAAAATGTTATCCTATTTGCCAGAATATTTATTCAACTTAAACATCCATCTGCGGTAAAACGGAACTGCATAACATTGGCAAAAGTTTTTGAAAGTTTTTAAACGAGTCTGAAATAGATTGCCAGTACTTTCCCTCATCAAAGATGGCGACTTCCGTACCGCAGCGCGGACCCGGAAGCCGCTGTTACACGGATATAGCGGAAGTCTTGCCTTAGTTCCGGTCTCTATCGTACAGGCCGCTGGGGAAGATGGTGAGTGCCATGTCTTCTCGGCAAATGCAGTGCGCCTCTATCCGTTTCCATCCACCCATCGCCGGGGTCTATGGCTCCAGCTACGGCGGCGGGTTGCCTCCCCGGTGACCCCTGCCCCGGTATTGCCGGAGGATGGAGGATAATAGGGCTTTGGTGGATACAGTTTTAAGTGGAGGCCTCGGATTGCTGTATGGGATGTAGTGAACGAGTGACCATGGCTGGTAGTACGGGAGCCCGTAGTTACCATATCTAGAACTGCGCTAGTCCTTCATACTCTATGTATAAGTCCCAGCTCCCGAATATATATATATAACTATACTATGGCAGTCCTATAGGTAATATAAGTGGCCGTAGATATTGAGTATGGGGTGTTTCCAGTATGTATAGCCCCAGTGCTTTTGGTCTCTTGTTTCCTTTGCATTTATCAATGATGTCATTAATTAAATGTCTGAACATATGACAACCTGTGATTCCTACTTGTTGCTGAGATAAGTGCTGCATGCTCAGTCAGTGCATTGCTTTGCTTGGCTTACCCCTTCTAACACCCACCAATATTTTTGCATTTACTTTAGACGAAGGGAACATCGTCATTCGGAAAGCGCCGCAACAAGACGCACACTTTGTGCCGTCGCTGCGGCTCCAAGGCCTACCATCTGCAGAAGTCAACATGTGGCAAGTGCGGCTACCCGGCGAAGCGCAAGAGAAAGTGTGAGTACAGAGCGACATTTATTTGCAGTTTCTTATATAGCGCAGCAGATTCCGTTGCCACTTACAATTGTAGACTGAGATAAAACAAACTGGGTAACAACAGACAGACATGGAGGTAGGAGGGCCCTGCTGCAAGCTTACAATCTATAGGGACATAGGAGGGAAACCCAAGGACAGGCATTAGTAATAGCATAGCAGTCCCACCAAGTTACAAGTCCAGAAGGGAAGCTATATAATACATAAGTGCCTCAGAGGGTTATGCGTGTGGTACTTAAATATGATAGGCTTGCCTGAAGAGGTGAGTTTTCAGGGAACACTTGAAAGTTTGGAGGCTAGTGGAGAGTCCTATTGTGCGTGGAAGGGCATTCCATAGGGTGGTAGCAGCCCGATGAAAGTCCTGTAATAGTGAATGGGAGCTAGTGATCCGTGCAGAAGAGACGCAGATCTTGTGCAGAGCGGAGTGGTCGAGGTGGGAGCTATTTTGTGATAAGTAAAGAGATATATGCTGGTGCAGTATGGTTAATAGTATTGGGGAAGAGACAGGGTTAGGCCTGTTCTTTGGTTTGGATTATAAACTGCATGATCAAGGAGTTTGTGCTTCTGATCAGTTTATTAATGCCTTCTTCTGGGTGTGCACTACCTGTATAGTTGGCTGATCGGATTGACATATTAATCATATCGTGCTGTGTGTACGCCTGATGTGTGCCCATGCTGTTATTAGCGATGTCTTCTGGTTGGTCCGATGTCTTCTGGTTGGTCCTGCTGCAGGGCTGATACAGGATTCAGCATGCCATCACTAGAATTTCCATGTCACTTGTTGTCCTCTGCACCAGCAAGTATATATGCTTGGTCCCAGCCGCCTGTTGGTTCTCAGTTTAGCTGTGCGTAACAGTGTGGAAACCAATTCAGCATAATGGATGCAGGTTGCCGCGGTATCTACCTGTGACACAGGTTTGGCCTCCTACCCCATACTCAGTACTCAGGGATTCTTGCGTTGTAACTGGCTGCACAACAGAGGGCAACCTGCTGAGTAATTGCCACAGGTAGTAGATGCACCTTGTAGTTTTGTTTAATATATATCTTCTTTTTCCTTTTAGACAACTGGAGTGCTAAGGCCAAGAGGCGTAACACCACCGGCACTGGCCGTATGAGACATCTGAAGGTTGTGTACCGTAGGTTCAGGTGAGTCTATTATTTATGCCTTTAATATCGGCATGTGTGTAAGCCCTAAGTCGACTACTAATGGTGACACTGTTAAATGGTCTGCATTGACAAAATGTCGTCACAAGCAAAAGGTTAAAAAAGTCATGGCCGACTGATTTTTCCTGTTTCGACCAACTTGGTCCATATAAGTGGACTGAGAATAGAATAGTGTACTGAGCAGTGAGCTCAGCTGTACACTTATATGGTGTCTTTGTCGACATGGACACAAAAGAAAAAATGAAACTTGTGTCGACCTGAGTAGTTCAACCATTTAAAGGTGTCGACCCAGAGTCAGTCTATCATTTATACCATGACCTAGAGCAGTGGTTCGCAACCTTGGTCCTCAGGACCCCCACACAGTGTAAGTTTTCCATGTCTTCACACAGAATCTCAAGTGAAGTAAATAGCGCCAACTGTGATCTTTTAAAATGTGTCACTGAGTAATGAGTGCACCTGCTGGGTGACCTAGAAAACGTGAACTGTTGGGGGGGTCTTGAGGACATGTTGAGAGAACCACTGACCTAGAGCATTTTTTGGGGGGGCCAATAAAAGGTGACTTAGGTGATTTTCTCTAAAGCTCGGTAGTGGGTTAATGATGTGGGACAGATATATTGAGTTGTATTTCTGGCCTTAACTTGGAGATGAGAGCAAATTATGTTAAGTTAACTTTTTTTTACAAATACAGACTTCTGTTTCCCAAAAATACTGTAAAGACTGACTTGCACTTACTGCTTTTTTTTTTCTACAAAATCTGAATCAACAATAGCTTTTTAAAATAAAAACATCCAGTGTTTACGTGTAGGCACTAACAGCCTTCAATGTGGTTTTGCTTTCTGGTCACCTTTCACACCAAACTCTTACCAGGGACTGTTCAATAACCCAGCTCCGACCTGGGTTGACCAAACCCGTGGAATTAATCTGCTCGAAATCACACCTGATGTTTGAGCAATTCCAGCTAGTTGTTTATGTGCTGTAGAATGTTAGTGCATCTTCATGTGTAACTGTGCAGACATACCTGCTGAAGGTGGCCTTAACATTATTAATACAATTTATTTGCACAGATCGCTCCCTGTGTACACCCACCTAGCGCTGGAGATGCACATTACCATGGTCTGACTGGATCTTGCCTGCATGCAGTCAAAATCTAGTCAGATCACCAGAGAACACTGGTCAGCACAGATCGCTGGTGCATCGCATGTGTGCCAGCAATCTGTGCTAAACTAAATCGCTCAGCAGGACTGAAGTCACCCCAAGACTGAAATGTCACCTTTTATTATACAATACAGTAGCTTTAATGGTAGTGCATGCTCATAAGACTTATTTATACTCATATGTAGCTGCAAAGAACACATTTTTATTTTGATGACCCACCCCGTCTGCTCTCATTATGAAACGGCTGTTGATGACAAAAGGTATTTTTGTCCATTGATAAGAAACAAAACTGCAATATAAATCCATCTATATCCAATGTGCGGATCTGGTGTTAAAATAACTAGGTAAATCTGCTGGCTGACCAGGCAGGATCTCTGCATGTTCTGTATAGGAAAGTAGTTTGTTACCAGGATATGGGTATGTCAGTGACAGTAATTGCGGTAACAACCACCGGGTGTAGTATAGGTCAGGCTGTTTTGGTGTCAATGTTGAAACCTAAGCATGTGACTCACCAATTAGTGTCCTGCGTCTCCTCATTGCTCTTGGCCTTTGAAGTCCATGTGAATGGTTAAATAAAACAAAAGTCCAACAAAATGAGATCATGAAAAATTCATGTCCTTTTTCTTGTATCGACCTCTTGGCTGTCAAACTGTTGACCTAGACATTGTCGGTCAGACAGCCATATACCTTTTACAACTGTTCTGCACCTGTCCTTAAACATGGTAATATTTATTTTTCTGGACTCTTAAACCTCAGCACTAAATTAATATGTCTTTAACACTGTTGCAAAAAGCCTGTTGCCCCAGTCACTAGAAGGGTTGTCTGAGTAGGACCCAGGATACAGGGCTGTGTGCCCACGTTACCCATTCACAGCATAGGTTCACTCTTGGAGATGAGATAATGGTGTAGATGTATTAAGGCTTTAAAAGAGATAATGGGTGATGGATAACCTCCAGCCAGTCAGCTCCCAACTGAAATTTTTCCAACACAGCCTATAAAATGACTGTTTAGAGCTGATTGGCTGGATTAAGGCTTAGTATATCTGCCCTAATGTCTGCAGAGGGAACCCCTGCAATATCCTGGGTCCAGTGTGCATAGTGTTGAAGCCTCTGAGATGCTGCTTAAACCCCTTGTTCAGTGACCTGGGCTGGATTGGGGAATTAATGGTTCCTTCAGTGCAGTTACCTGTTGCCACGGGATACCGGTCTGTGGGCTGTTCCATGATCTCTATGGAAACCATGAGGTGTATGTAATTTATGTATCGGTGCGTACAGGCTTTCTGTATCCTAGACCAGCATTTTTAGCGACATCTGCTATGAATGGCTGCTGGTAGGGAGACCAGTGTAGTGTTCCATTGACCACATGGCCTGGGACAGGTTCACTGCCTGATCTCAGGGGGAGGCAGCTGTTTCCAGGATTGAGTACTTCAGCTATATGTGCTCCATTTAGCATCCTGTACTTTAATAGGCCTTCTGTGCAAGTCCAGTGTAATGTAAATCAGGTCCATCTTCCACTCTGGGTATCAGTAATATTTCTCTGTAACGTGCAATGGGATCTTCTGAAGCTTATCAATGATGTCAAATATAAATGTCTGAACATATGAGTTCTCTAGTGATTTTACTTCTAGAACTGAGATAAGCTGCCATAATGACTGTCTCCATTCCGTGTGGTTGTCCCCTCCTAATGATCCTTCTCTCCCCCCTACAGGAATGGATTCCGTGAAGGCACAACACCCAAACCCAAGAGAGCTGCAGTGGCCGCCTCAAGCTCATCCTAAGGACCGATATTTGTTAAAATAAATGTGGCTAAAAGTGTTTTCTTGTATCTGATTTTTCTGTTTGTTTCCATTCTCAAAACTGGGACAGCTGATGTTATGTCCACCCAGGGGTTAACGTGACAAATGCAAAAGTAGGCTCACAATGGAGCACACGCCGGATGTAATGGCGGCGTGACAGTGGATTAATGAAGGGAGTAGATGGGTTTTTCTTGGAAAATAAAAATGTATGCAGAAAACTTGCATGTTATCCATTATGAGTTTCACAATATAGTTGGTGGATGGCATTCTGGGCAAGTTACATGGCAGTCCTGAGTCTCCTGCTAGTTGGCGAAATACACTCTAAGTGCCCTGCTTATGTTGCCCTCCAAGCCAAGGGCCAAGATCAGATCTTGGGTTTTATTAATTGAGGCCATACTTGGTCAATGCTTGACCACTGGTCCGTTGCTGTTTGTCTCCTCTTGCTAGTTATGTCACAGCGGAACACTTAGAGCGTTATTCAGTTGTTTTTCTCCAGGGATGGTGAGCTGAAATGTGCGAATGTATGGCTAAACCTGACCATAATGAGTGTTCTATGTGCAAAAAAATACATCATTTGACTATTGCTCTACAATCTCATTGTAGACGGAGATTTGACACAATATAACAATTGTAGACTTACTGGACCCCTGTGAGTATATTCTCCCATTGGGTTTTCTCTTTTGGGGCTAGATGTATCAAGCTTCAAAAAGTGATAAAATGGATAGTGCTAAACAGACAGCTAATCAGCTCCTACCTGTCATGTTACAGGCTGCGTTGGAAAATGACAGGTTGGAGCTGTTTGGCTGGTTGTTAGTCTCCACTATCACTTTTTTTTTTTTTTTTTAAAGATTGATCCATCTGTCCCTTGGTCTTCTGACCACTGGTCATCTGTATATATTCAGTCAGTTTTTATTGCACTATTTACTCCTATTACATTCGGTATCTTTACCTAGACCCGTAATGCAGGTATTTTTAGGTTTCCCATGCCCATTTATTAACCAGGATGTAAAGATAGAAGCTGTGGCTCGTGCGATAATCTGCCTCTGTGTATACAGGTTGCTGACTATTACTGTGAGCAGAATATTTGGCATGGAAGTGAAATGAGGTGTATTTTATATTTGAATTACAGTATTAAAACAATTAGCATGAAGATCAACAATGGTTGCCAACAGAAGCAAGACACAAAGTAGGTTAATGCAGAAACAAAGCTTCCAGATATGATGTTCCTAGTATTCTAGAAAAGGGACAAATTTGGAAAGTCACTTATTAATTAATGCAAGACCATCCTACATTACAGCACAACTGTTTGTACTCGCTGCTGCTTAGTAGGTTGGAGAGTGTACAAGGAAGGGCAACTAAAATGGTGCATGGCCTACATCACAAAACTTACTTGGATAGACTAAAAGATCCAAACGTGTATAGTTTGGAGAAGGGAAAGGGGGGACATGATGGAAATCTTAAAATATATCAGGGTTTTAACATGGTACAGGAGGGAATTTTTGGTACTCTTTACTTAGAAGGGCGCCCACGATTTTGATCGTGGGGATCGTTAGTAAAAAATTTCGGGCATCTCGGGGATTGAATGCACTAAAAAATCGGGTGCGATCAACCGACGAGATGCCCGAGATTTCCCATAGGGAACAATGTTAAATGTCTCAATTGACCCAATTTTCCTGTTCAATGCCTCAATTGACCCGATTTTTCCATAGGAAACAATGTTAAATGGGCCACAGAGGCCAAATAGGCACCCTGAAGTGTATAATGGCCACCCGAATTGTTAACGCCACCCCACGATCAACGTCAACCCGATGCGTGGCGAGCGCAGCGAGCCCGCGTCCTACGACCTTTTCATACCCCCACTATCCACGTCGGCGTGGAGTTGAGAATAGAAAGTGTGGCGAGCGCAGCGAGCCACCAAGCCCGAAGCGTGGCGAGCCCCGCGAGGGTACGCGGACAGCTGTGAAGCCCGCGAGGGGACGCGGATACCTGTGAAGGTATCCGCGTCCCCTCGCGGGGCACGCTGCGCTCGCCACGCTTCGGGCTCGGTGGCTCGCTGCGCTTGCCACACTTTCTATTCTCAACTCCACGCCGACGTGGATAGTGGGGGTATGAAAAGGTCGTAGGACGCGTACCGCCGCCCCTCGCGGGCTCGCTGCGCTCGCCACGCTTCGGGTTGACATTGATCGTGGGGTGGCGTTAACAATTCGGGTGGCCATTATTCACTTCAGGGTGCCTATTTGGCCTCTGTGGCCCATTTAACATTGTTTCCTATGGAAAAATTGGGTCAATTGAGGCATTGAACAGGAAAATCGGGTCAATTGAGACATTTAACATTGTTCCCTATGGGAAATCTCGGGCATCTCGTCGGTTGATCGCACCCGATTTTTTTAGTGCATTCAATCCCCGAGATGCCCGAGATGGGCGCCCTTCTAAGTAAAGAGTACCGAATTTTTCTTCAAAGGAAAAGAAGTAATAGAACACGAGGACATGCACTGAAAGTGGAGGGAGGTAGGTTCAGGGGAAATGTTAGAAAGAATTACTTCATAGAAAGGGTAGTGGATAAGTGAAATAGCCTCCCATCAGAAGTGGTAGAGGCTCAGACAGTAGAACAGTTTTAAACATGCTTGGGATAGGCATATGAATATCCTTACAAAGAAATAAGGATCAAAAAGGGTTGAGATTACCTGAACGGGGAAAAAAAGGGGCAGACTAGATGGGCCAAATGGTTCTTATCTGCCGTCAAATTCTATGTTTCAAAGTACCTTGGTCTTCAGATAATTTATATATGGGTTTCCTACAAATATAGTATACAAACCTCTTTTCAGAAAACCCATCTTTTATTTAGAAGGCACCAACAAACTTGGGAGTACTCAGCTTCTGTGGTGGCTCGTTCACTATAGAATCTGTCTGGCATGGGTTGTGGTTTACAAGAGGAAAGGGGCTTTAACTTCTAGATGACATCATCTTAGCCAGCCATCCTTACAGGAACAAGTACAGCAAGGTTGGTAGAAGCATAACCGGTTGGTTTTCTACACAAAAGCATTTACAATGGAAGTGCTGAATTAGTGCCGTAATGTTAAGTCATACAGCATAGATAATAGCCCAACATCCATTGCAATCAGGAAGATTATATTAACAAGCATGTGTTATGCAGGTATCCCTTCCCTCCTTCAGCTAAACCGGCTCTGTTTGGAAACAGACAGACACACATAACCTAATGATATAATTGATGCACTTGTAGATAAAGTTGAAAACAGGGGTAACAGTTATTGTACAATGTACAGCATGGGTACCAGACCAAAGTCCATTACATGGTGGGTACAATCAGCGTGGGATTTTGACTATATAATCGGGATTGCATGCAGATCGCACAGGTTTTTTAACTTTGCGATCCCGATGCGCTCTCCTGGGACAGCACAAATCGAAACCCAGATAGACTGGGCAGCAATAACTATATAGTGCAAATCTAATGTAGATTATATGTTAATAGTACAGAGATAGCAAAGATTGTATAGCACTCGAATCTTGGTGTGTACACACGGTGAGGTATGCCTTCCGATGTTGGCATCACATGCAGATCGCAAGGGTTTTTAACCCTTGCGATTCTGATGCACGTTCACGTATCGCAAGGCAGATCGTCTTGGCTGCATTGACTATATAGTGCAGATCTGCACTATATAGTCAAAAGTGTGCGACGCGATCTGATCGCATCGGGACTCGCATGGCATATCTCAGTGTGTACACACCATTAAGGTGCGCGTACATGTTACAATTATTGTATACAATATTGCATCTAGGTTTTGCGAAGAGATCTAGTACAAAAAGTATGTGCTGCACTGTTGGTGTGCCTTGAGGACCGTGGTTGGGAATACCTGCTCTATAGTATAGCAGTCGCAGCAGATTACCAAGAACAGTCCTGATGGAATTGGAATAATATTTATTTATTAACAGTTTCTTATATAGCGCACACAAGTTACGCAGCGCTTTACAGATCATAGTTATGAGCAAAAACACATACCGAATTACAGCACAAGACAGTTTAGGACAAGTACATAGTTCATATGGATAGTTGCATCAGGGGAAAGGACACTGAAGCAATCATCAGGGTGGCAGTGGTTTATATATTCTAAGAAAGCCACATGAGGAAAGAGGGCCCTGCTGGTGAGAGCTTACATTCCAAGGGGGAGGGTTAGACTGACAGGGGTGACACAGAAGGGAAAGAAGTGGGCATAAACAGGTTAGGATGAGAGATGGTCAGGTTTTATGCAGGAGGGTGGGAAGAGGTCAGCTTAGTGTTTGATATTTTAAGTCTAAAGCGCTGGGTCATCCAGGAGTAGACAGCAGAGAGACAGTTGGAGATATGAGTGAGGATAGAGGGAGAGAGATCAGAGGAGCGGTAGGTTTCAGTGTTATCAGCATATAGGTGATAGTGGAAGTCAAGTGAGCAAATGAGCTCACCCAGAGTAGACGTGTAGAGATAGAGAAGAAGAGGGCCAAGAATAAAATGTTGGGGGACACCTACTATCAATGGAAGAGCCGGATATATTGGTAATGGGTGTGGCCTTATACAATATTCTAGACATACAAAACACACACAAACATAAAACATATAAATAATAGTTCCTATATATAGGAAATTATCAGTTCAGAAAGAAGTTGTAAAATCACTGGCTTTTCATCAGGATGTATATTGGGTTAGCCGTTGCGGTGTCACAGGTATTCCAGCCTTTAGTAATGTGGAAATTTACCATATGTAGGCAGTCGGAGTGTATCGGTGTCTGCTGGCAGGCTTCCTTCCTTACCGCTATGCTGAATGGTGCGGTCTGCAGACGGATAGCTCTGATATCTACGTGTTTTGCCTGATCGCCAAGAGTAATGATCGATAGGCTCCCTGGACTCTCCTTATATCGGCCTTTGTTTCATTGCAACACTTCCGTGATACAGGAGGCTGACATTACATAATGGGGGAAATTTACTAAGATGTGAGTTCTAGTTAACATTGGATGTTGCTATGGGCAACCAATCAGAATCTACTTATTTATTTAGCACCTTCCAGAAGGTTCCCCGTAGCAACATCCCAAGTGAAATAGAACTCCCTTCTTAGTATATTTCCCCCAATAAGTGAGCTGCTGGAAGGAGGGAGGCAACTTCCCCTCTGGGACACTCCCCAACTACTGCAAGGAACCAGTAACAATGTCAAACTGGTGTGTGTAAACGCCACCATTCAGCCGTACAGTGCAGCACACATCATTAACTGTGCACGTGGCCGTGGGTCATTAATGATCTCCCCTGTCCTCTTTACCTGCAGCCAATCTGACAATCTCATCAGTGACTGCATGTAGGGAGCAGGGGGTCAGGAGAGGTCACAGACTGATATTGTGAACGATATTGGTCAGTGTGTATGCACCAGCGGCGTAGCTACGTTTTGGGCGCCCCCCCGCCGCCCATTCAAACCCCCCCAATCCCCCGCAGCCTTACCTTTCGCGCTGGTCCCGGCGGCTCCGTTCTTCTGCTGAGGACCACCACAAAATGGTCGCCCCCATACAGCAGACAGTTTCAGAGAACTGTGTGCTATATGGGGGCGGCCATTTTGTGGTGGTCCTCAGCAGAAGAACGGAGCCGCCGGGACCAACGAAATAGGTAAGCCTGCGGGGGATTGGGGGGAGGTGTAACTATAGCACCGCAGCCCCCGGCGCCCCCATATGCACAGCGCGCCCCCCCCCCGCGGTGGCAGGGGCTGCAGTGCTATAGTTAAGCCACTGGTATGCACTATATCTTTCTCCCGCTGCACTGACAATAAAGTTAACTCTATCGGTGGCTGGGGGAATTGCTCCAGTGTGTACCCAGCATTAGCCTTTGTTTATTGCACAGGAATAGTGGCGTTTGCGCCGGTTGGAAAATACAGATAATTAAGTAACTTTCACTAACAAAATAGCACTTTAGAGAATTGGTTACTGGGCTGCAGTAAGTTGCAGCCCTGCCATATCAGCCTCTTAACTTAATCATGGGGACCTGCTACTGTGAATGTATGTTTTGGAGAATATTGAAAAGCATCTTCTTGATAGACACCACAGCAGCTTACCTCATACTTATCTGGGTATCACATCCATCGAATAGCAGACACGATCACCCTCTAACCCAACTGCCAGCCATAGTTTAATTAGAGGGGCTCCTGAAATTGGCAGCTAAATTATACCCCTTTTATACCGCCGCAAAAATCCGGGTCATCGGCGGGTCAGACCCGGGTTAGCGGCCGTGTAAATGGGTCACGCTTTGTCACTTTACACAGTACTTCTACCCAGGTCCTGACCTGGGTAGAACACCATTAGGACCTGGGTAGAGGGCGGCATAAAAGGGTACACCGGGTCATCCGATCCAGCTCCCGTTTACATGAATGGGGGGCGTCCAAGCTGCAGGTTGGACGGGGGGCCACAAAAAGCCTCTGCTGCTGTCTGCTGTACTCTGCAGACAGCAGCGGCAGCGGAGGAGGTGAATGGATGCCTGTGTGCGGCATCCATTCACCTCGCGGACGACGGCTGCCCGTAGCACGGCGAGCAGCGGTCACGGTGGGGATGACCCCGGTCCCGGCACTTGGAGATGATGTCAGGGAGACGGGCAGGGTTAGGAGGGGAGCGGGGAGGTGGGGGACGGCGAGGCGGCGGGAACCCGGGGGAGCTCCGGTTGAAGGGGATGCCATGCGTTTCATGCGCGCACATACCCTTCTGGTGGCTGGCGGGGGGCTGGCGATCCGACCGTCAGCCCCTGCAAATATTAAAAGCGCTCCATCTGTATAAATTACATTAAGCCTGCGATCCCTGGGTCGGGATAATTAGTGATCCAGCTTGTCAGATAATTAGAGTGCAGGGTTCCTCTGGGATTTCCTCCCCACCTATTGGCTGTGTTGCCTTGCATGTGACCTGTGAGTAGAAATACACATCATCGGTCAAATGTAACAGCCTCGGAGTTCGGCCATGTGCAGGATGCTGGAGGAAATCAGAGGGGGAGTAAATAAATGCCCCTTTAAAAAAACTCTGCTTTCAGCCGTCATCCCGCAGCCCATCGGACTCAGAGGCTATTACATTTGGCTGCAGAAGTCCGCCATCTGATGATGGGTAATTATCACATCAAAACAAATTATATCAAAGAAAAGTTGCGATGGTTCACGCAACCCGCAGCCAATCTCAGTGTTATAAAGCTCAATTCAGCTGTATTTCAGCATCAGATGGTGCCTTGTGGTTACTGGCCTATGGGGTCCCATGCAATGGACATGAACATTAGTGTTAGGGACCCACCATTACTCTTTGTTCTGTTGCAGAGTGTATTATAACCATCTTTGATGGCACCAAATCCTGCAGCTTTCTGACACCCTGCTGATGCAGCTATGTGTATATGCCCTGCACTTGTCCTCTATTGTATTTAACTGTAAATCACTGTTTTGCTTACTTCTTTTTGTACTCTGTTATTGGGAGCTGTGGATCCCTTGTGGCGCCATATAAATAAAGGATAATAATTATATTGATTAGCAGTGTGTGTATATGTGTAGAACTACAAATCTCAGCATGGTATCACCTTTCATTATGTCTAAAATTAGGGTGTGCAGTTCAAGCCCCCCTATATACTCTACATAATGGGCACACAGAATCCTTCAGTATGAATGAGCGCCCCCCCCCCCCCCCCACACACACACACGCTCCAAAGTGTTTTTGGTACTTATGTATTATCTGGGCTCCCATGTTAAATGCACCCCATTTTTTCATATCCCTACTATCCAACTATGCATGGAGTTGATATTATATAGTGTGGCGAGCGCAGCGAGCCACCGTGCCCGAAGCGTGGCGAGCGCAGCGAGCCCCGCGAGGGGACGCGGTCTCATAAGAAAAACGGGAGCCCAGATATTACATAAGTACCGTGTTTTTAACTAGCACAGATCTCTAGAATCTATGGACTGCATATTGGGAAAAGCACTATGAATAGGAAATCCTGAATACACGCCTCCAATTTGCAAGTTTTAGGGATGAGTTTGGGTTGCTGGGCCCTGAGCTCGGTGTGGCCTAGTTAGTTTGGGGCATCATATTGTAACACTTTATCTAGAACCAGTGTTGCCTACCCTCCCGAAATCGGGTCCCCCTCCCGGCACCCCCCGGAAACAGGGCCAACCCTCCCAGAAAGCCACCCGGCTCCCACTAACCCCCCCCCCCCCCCCCTCAGAGTGGGGGTCTGTGGGACAAATGACAGGAATCGGGCCGCTTTAGCACCGCTCACTGCTTTGCAATGCCTCAAAAACGGCATTGCACATTGGGGGCATGGCTAAAATGGTACAATCACTCTGGCCACACCCCTAAACAAGTAGACATTCATGAATTAGTGCCATGTGCTGTAGTGTTATATCATACAGCATAGATAAGAGCCCAATATCCATTACAATCAGGAATTTTATCTGCACGCGGGTACGCAGATATCACTTTAACACACACACTTCTAACCTAATGATGGAAAACATCAGCACTCATTGATAATGGTGAAACAAAAAGGGGGAACATTTATTGTACAATGTACAGGAAAGGTACCAGCCCAATGTCCATTACATTAAGGAAGATTATAGTTAGGGGCATCTGGTACGCTGGTATCACTGTAACAGGCAGACAAGGGTGAGACAGAGGCAGAATCCAGTTACAACAAGCCGGGTCGGTACACAGAGGGTCACTGAGGGCCGGTCAGGAGCGGTGAGCAGAGGACATTACTCCTCCGGTATAATAGGACACCAACAGAAGATGCACTGCAGCCACCTGAGTACCCGCTTTCTGCGCTTTCCTTGCCATGGCCTGGCAGCTTTATCAGATGTTACACTGCTGGGTGTTACTGGCCGCTCATTTGGGGGCTCCTGTATTTCACTGCTAATAGCATTTTCCTCCTCCTTGGTGTCTTTGATGTATCTGATGACATCACTGCTTACCTCCCAACTGTCACGATTCCGTCGGGACAGTCCCGATTTTCGGGTCCTGTCCCGACGTCCCACCCGCGGCAGGCATTGTCCCGCTGCGGGGGGTGGCAGTTGGGAGACCCCCCAATCTAGTAGAATAGACGCTGTGCGCATGCGCACAGCGTCTATTCTCGTATGAAAATGAGGTCGCGGCTAATTAGCATAAGCATACGCCCCGCCCCCTTTTCGGGCGCTCGCGAGTGTCCCTATTTCTTCAGGTGAAAAGTTGGGAGGTATGTCACTGGTTGATACCCAATCACATGGTGTTTCTTGGGTTTCCCTGTTAGGAATTTCCTCCCCCACCTCTGGCCCAGATATTATAGTAGGTGTTACAGCCTGCTCATCTGAGGGTGGTTCCATCGGTGGAATCACAGGATCTTGTGTCCAGTTGATAAATTGCTTTTCAGCGGAGGCCACTTCCATAACTCTCACTTGGCCAGGACTTGTCCCCACATCTGATGTTTTCATTGGTGGGATCCATGTGTGGTTACGTATCCACTTGGCAAATGGTTGTTTAGCCACGGCCTCTTTCACTAGGAAGACATTGGTGGGAATTTCCTCCACCAAGTCTGGTGTTACCCTCGCTGGTCTCACAGGGTCACGTGGCCAGCTGGTAAATTTATTCTTATTGCTGGCTTCTCTCACTAAGATGACATGGGGCGGAAGCTCCTCTCCCAAATCTGGTGTTACCCTCGCTGGTCTCACAGGGTCACGTGGCCAGCTGATAAATGTATTCTTAGCGTAGGCCTCTTTCACTAAGATTACATTCGGAGGAAGCTCCTCTCCCAAATCTGGTATTACCTTTGCTGGTCTCACAGGGTCACGTGGCAAGCTGATAAATTTATTCTCATCGCTGGCTTCTCTCACCAAGATGACATGGGGCGGAAGCTCCTCCTCCCAATCAGACATTTTAATATCTTTTTTAAATCTTTTTTCTTTCTGCAAAACTGAGTTCACCCACTCTCCAACAACTCGTACTGAGAAGTGAGGGTTCCAAGGCAGCATCATGTGTGATGTCATAATGCCTAAGCAGACTGACTGCTCATCTGACCCTACCAAGTAGTGCAGGGGGAGAACACATAGCACAAATATACATGCATGTTATTATGCATGTAAAATATGGAATAGAACAATCCCCTCTTTTTTTATCACATACCTCCCAACATGACCCATTCCAGGAGGGACACAATGGTCTGCTCCTGGACATCCTTGTCTGTTGCAGTTGCAGAGGTGGGACTGTACCACTGTCGCAAATTCAAATAGGGGAGCTACACCTGCCAGGGAGTCCGGACTGTGCTGGTTAGGGTGACAGTTGGTGGGACTCCCCTATCTGAGATTTGGACTGTGCTGCAGCCCTGCAACTCTGCAACTGCCACACCGGCATGGATGTCCAGAAACAGAGCATCTTGTCTCTCCTGGAATGGGTCATGTTGGGAGGTATGGTATCGGGTGCCAAGTGGCTCCCAGGAATCAACATAAAATAGTGTAGTGTTAAGGCCACAAATAGCTGTAATTGTGTCACCTGGCTGTATGGCTGTAGAACATAAACTCAATTCCAAGAACGTTAGCTTAAAGCCGTCTTTCTTAAATTCAGTCCTCATGCTTTACCAACAGCTCATGTTTTCAGGATATCTTAAATTATGCATACAGGGCCGGTGCAAGGCACCAGAGCGCCCCAGGCAAGTCGGGGTGGGGGCACTGGCCGCACGGTGCACGCTGATTGGCTGAATCTCAGCCAATCAGCGTGCAGCCAGTGTTTCCAAAACAGAAGTGCTTCCGCATAGCCCGGCGGATAGCGCTCGTTATTTCTTATTGACTTCAGGGACCCCCCCGCTGCCGCTGCCGCCAGCTTTTACGCACATATACACCGCAGGACAGGTACCCGGGCGGCAAGGGGGGGCGAAATACCGCCCTCCAGTGGCCGGCACCCTAGGCAAATGCCTAGATTTGCCTAGTGGTGGCGCCGGCCCTGCATGCATACAGTATGTGGCTTAATCTGGCCAGACCAGCAATTATAACAGCAAAGAAGTAATGAGAATCTCAATGTAAATTGCGCAATTGAGAGCAGCCTAAAGTGGAACAACCCCGCCGCCCATTCAAACCCCCCCAATCCCCCGCAGCCTTACCTTTCGCGCTGGTCCCGGCGGCTCCGTTCTTCTGCTGAGGACCACCACAAAATGGTCGCCCCCATACAGCAAACAGTTTCAGAGGGCGGCCATTTTGTGGTGGTCCTCAGCAGAAGAACGGAGCCGCCGGGACCAGCGAAATAGGTAAGCCTGCGGGGGATTGGGGGGAGGTGTAACTATAGCACCGCAGCCCCCGGCGCCCCCATATGCACAGCGCCCCCCCCCCCTCCGCGGTGGCAGGGGCTGCGGTGCTATAGTTAAGCCACTGGTATGCACTATATCTTTCTCCCGCTGCACTGACAATAAAGTTAACTCTATCGGTGGCTGGGGGAATTGCTCCAGTGTGTACCCAGCATTAGCCTTTGTTTATTGCACAGGAATAGTGGCGTTTGCGCCGGTTGGAAAATACAGATAATAAAGTAACTTTCACTAACACAATAGCACTTTAAAGAATTGGTTACTGGGCTGCAGTAAGTTGCAGCCCTGCCATATCAGCCTCTTAACTTAATCATGGGGACCTGCTACTGTGAATGTATGTTTTGGAGAATATTGAAAAGCATCTTCTTGATAGACACCACAGCAGCTTACCTCATACTTATCTGGGTATCACATCCATCGAATAGCAGACACGATCACCCTCTAACCCAACTGCCAGCCATAGTTTACATAGAGGGGTTCCTGAAATTGGCAGCTAAATTATACCCCTTTTATACCGCCGCAAAAATCTGGGTCATCGGCGGGTCAGACCCGGGTTAGCGGCCGTGTAAATGGGTCACGCTTTGTCACTTTACACAGTACTTCTACCCAGGTCCTGACCTGGGTAGAACACCATTAGGACCTGGGTAGAGGGCGGCATAAAAGGGTACACCGGGTCATCCGATCCAGCTCCCGTTTACATGAATGGGGGGCGTCCAAGCTGCAGGTTGGACGGGGGGCCACAAAAAGCCTCTGCTGCTGTCTGCTGTACTCTGCAGACAGCAGCGGCAGCGGAGGAGGTGAATGGATGCCTGTGTGCGGCATCCATTCACCTCGCGGACGACGGCTGCCCGTAGCACGGCGAGCAGCGGTCACGGTGGGGATGACCCCGGTCCCGGCACTTGGAGATGATGTCAGGGAGACGGGCAGGGTTAGGAGGGGAGCGGGGAGGTGGGGGACGGCGAGGCGGCGGGAACCCGGGGGAGCTCCGGTTGAAGGGGATGCTATGCGTCTCATGCGCGCACATACCCTTCTGGTGGCTGGCGGGGGGCTAGCGATCTGACCGTCAGCCCCTGCAAATATTAAAAGCGCTCCATCTGTATAAATTACATTAAGCCTGCGATCCCTGGGTCGGGATAATTAGTGATCCAGCTTGTCAGATAATTAGAGTGCAGGGTTCCTCTGGGATTTCCTCCCCACCTATTGGCTGTGTTGCCTTGCATGTGACCTGTGAGTAGAAATACACATCATCGGTCAAATGTAACAGCCTCGGAGTTCGGCCATGTGCAGGATGCTGGAGGAACTCAGAGGGGGAGTAAATAAATACCCCCAGGGGCGTAACTACCATAGGTGCAAGGGGTGCAGCTGCTATGGGGCCCAGAGCTGAAGGGGGCTCATCTTTGCTGTCTAACTAATATGTTTTGCATACATTTATCACCATCAGTTGCTAAATAGGGGGCCCTTACAAACTTTTGCTATGGGGCCTACGAATATCTAGTTACGCCATACCCCATTAAAAAAACTCTGCGTTCAGCCGTCATCCCGCAGCCCGTCGGACTCAGAGGCTATTACATTTGGCTGCAGAAGTCCGCCATCGGATGATGGATAATTATCACATTAAAAAAAAATTAGATCAACCCGCAGCCAATCTCAGTGTTATAAAGCATAAATTCAGCTGTATTTCAGCATCAGATGGTGCCTTGTGGTGATTGGCCTATGGGGTCCTATGCAATGGACATGAACATTACTGTTAGGGACCCACCATTACTCTTTGTTCTGTTGCAGAGTGTATTATAACCATCTTTGATGGCACCAAATCCTGCAGCTTTCTGCCACTCTGCTGATGCAGCTATGTGTATGTGCTCTGCACTTGGTCCTCTATTGTATTTAACTGTAAATCACTGTTTTGCTTACTTTTTGTACTCTGTTATTGGGGGCTGTGGATCCCTTGTGGCGCCATATAAATAAAGGATAATAATTATATTGATTAGCAGTGTGTGTATATTTGTAGAACTACAAATCTCAGCATGGTATCACCTTTCATTATGTCTAAAATTAGGGTGTGCAGTTCAAGCCCCCCTATATACTCTACATAATGGGCACACAGAATCCTTCAGTATGAATGAGCGCCCCCCCCCCCCCCCCCCCACACACACACACACACACACACACACACATGCTCCAAAGTGTTCTTAACTAGCACAGATCTCTAGAATCTATGGACTGCATATTGGGAAAAGCATTATGAAAAGGAAATCCTGAATACACGCCTCCAATTTGCAAGTTTTAGGGATGAGTTTGGGTTGCTGGGCCCTGAGTCGGTGTGGCCTAGTTAGTTTGGGGCATCATATTGTAACACTTTATCTAGAACCAGGGTTGCCTACCCTCCCGAAATCGGGTCCCCCTCCCGGCACCCCCCAGAAACAGGGCCAACCCTCCCAGAAAGCCACCCGGCTCCCACTACCCCCCCCCCCCTTCGGAGTGGGGGTTTGTGGGACAAATGACACGAATCGGGCCGTTTTAGCACCGCTCACTGCTTTGCAATGCCTCAAAAACGGCATTGCACATTAGGGGCACGGCTAAAATGGTACAATCACTCTGGCCACACCCCAAAACAAGTAGACATGTGTCTCTCCCCCCCCCCCCCCCCCACCACCCACCCCTTCCCTGAGCTGGCTGCACTCTCCCGGAAAGAGCAGCCAGAAAGTAGGAAAGAATGTCTAGAATTTTTTAGCACCTATTTGTTTGTTTTTACCAATGTACTTTTTGACACTGTAGTTATTACCTGTCACCCTACAGGGCACATTACAGTGGTGTCGGTAGGGCCTAGCAAAGTGCTGAATTAGTGTCATGTGCTGTAGTGTTATATCATACAGCATAGATAAGAGCCCAATGTCTATTACAATCAGGAATTTTATCTGCACGCGGGTACGCAGATATCACTTTAACACACACACTTCTAACCTAATGATGGAAAACATCAGCACTCATTGATAATGGTGAAACAAAAAGGGGGAACATTTATTGTACAATGTACAGCGTAGGTACCAGCCCAATGTCCATTACAATCGGGAAGATTATAGTCAGGGGCATCTGGTGCGCTGGTATCACTGTAACAGGCAGACAAGGGTGAGACAGAGGCAGAATCCAGTTACAACAAGCCGGGTCGGTACACAGAGGGTCACACAGGGCCGGTCAGGAGCGGCGAGCAGAGGACATTACTCCTCCTCGGGTATAATAGGACACCAACAGAAGATGCACCACAGCCACCTGAGTACCCGCTTTCTCCGCTTTCCTTTCCCTGGCCTGGCAGCTGTATCAGATGTTACACTACTGGGTGTTACTGGCCGCTCATTTGGGGGCTCCTGTATTTCACTGCTAATAGCATTTTCCTTGGTATCTTTCATGTATATGATGACATCACTGGTTGATACCCAATCACATGGTGTTTCTTGGGTTTCCATGTTAGGAATTTCCTCCTCCACCTCTGGCCCAGATATTATATTGGGGGTTACAGCCTGCTCATCTGAGGATGGTTCCATCGGTGGAATCACAGGATCTTGTGTCCAGTTGATAAATTGCTTTTCAGCACAGGCCTCTTCCACAACTCTCACTTGGCCAGGAATTGTCCCCACATCTGATGTTTTCATTGGTGGGATCCATGTGTGGTTACGTATCCACTTGGCAAATGGTTGTTTAGCCGCGGCCTCTTTCACTAGGATGACATTGGTGGGAATTTCCTCCACCAAGTCTGGTGTCACCCTCGCTGGTGTCACAGGGTCACGTGGCCAACTGATAAATTTATTCTTATCGCTGGCTTCTCTCACCAAGATGACATGGGGCGGAAGCTCCTCTCCCAAATCTGGTGTCACCCTCACTGGTCTCACAGGGTCACGTGGCCAGCTGATAAATTTATTCTTATCGCTGGCTTCTCTCACCAAGATCACATGGGGCGGAAGCTCCTCCTCCCAATCAGACATTTTAATATATTATTATATATATTATATATCTTTTTTCTTTCTGCAAAAGTGAGTTCATCCACTCTCCAACAACTCGTACTGAGAAGTGAGGGTTCCAAGGCAGCATCATGTGTGATGTCATAATGCCTAAGCAGACTGACTGCTCATCTGACCCTACCAAGTAGTGCAGGGGGAGATCACATAGTACAAATATACATGCATGTTATTATGCATGTAAAATATGGAATAGTCATGGGTCCTCAAACTGCGGCCCTCCAGATGTTGTGAAACTACAAATCCCAGCATGCCTTGCCACAGTTTTAACACTCCCTTATAGCAAAACTGTGGCAAGGCATGCTGGGATTTGTAGTTTCACAACATCTGGAGGGCCGCAGTTTGAGGACCCATGGAATAGATCAATCCCCTCTTTTTGTATTGCATACCTCCCAACATGACCCATTCCAGGAGGGTCACAATGCTCTGCTCCTGGACATCCTTGCCTGTTGCAGTTGCAGAGGTGGGACTGCAACACTGTCGCAAATTCAAATAGGGGAGCTACACCTGCCAGGGAGTCCGGACTGTGCTGGTTAGGGTGACAGTTGGTGGGACTCCCCTATCTGAGGTTTGGACTGTGCTGCAGCCCTGCAACTGCCACACTGGCATGGATGTCCAGAAACAGATCATCTTGTCTCTCCTGGAATGGGTCATGTTGGGAAGTATGGTATCGGGTGCCATGTGGCTCCCGGGAATCCACATCAAATAGTGTAGTGTTAAGGCCACAAAACGCTGTAATTGTGTCGCCTGGCTGTATGGCTGTAGAACATAAACTCCTTTCCAAGAACGTTAGCTTAACGCCGTCTTTCTTAAATTCAGTCCTCATGCTTTACCAACAGCTCATGTTTTCAGGATATCTTAAATCATGCATATGTGGCTTAACTTGGCCAGACCAGCTATTATAACAGCAGAAAAATAATGAGAATCTCAATTGAGAGCAGCCTAAAGTGGGACAACCCTAAAAGTGGGTTGTTCCCTCCTCTGGCTCTGTAAAGAAAATATACCTTCCTTTAACCCACCATCAGAGGCCGCCTCCCTCCCCTCCCCCTCTGCTCCCCTTTCACCTTCGCTCCGGCTTTAGTACGCCGGAGCTCCGCTACCGTCGCTGCCCCAGCTGCCTGTCAGTGTGATCACACAGGCGGCAGGCTCGGGGATGTTTCACGGCGGCTCAGGAGGACTCGGGTGCCTGAACTCTCCCGAGTCCCCCCGAGCCGCCCCGAACATCCCCGAGCCTGCCGCCTGTCAATCACTAGAACTAATGGCGGTGGGGGCAAGGGAGCTCCGGCGTACAATCGCCGGTGCTGGGAGGTGAGGGGACAACAGAGCTGCCACTGGGGGGGGGGGGGGGGGGGGGTGCCCGGACAGGTGATGCGCCAGTGGTGCACACCTGGACACCACTGGCGCACACCTTCATTTCAGTGGTATGCTGCAGCTGAGCCCGAGAAATTTCCGCGCATACCACTCAAGTGGTTAAGGATCAGAGGGGTCCTCTTCTCCGACTCATATGATGGATAATTATCATCCTATAGATTGTAAGCCTGCGAGCAGGGCCCTCATACCTTTGACTGTCTGTAAACACCCAGTTTGTTGTATCACTTTGTTGTCTCCTTTGTAAAGCGCAACGGAATATGCTGCGCTATATAAGAAACTGTTAATAAATAAATGTAGTGTTGTAAATACTGTACGTCCCTATAAAGAGACAAGTGAATCCTCTTCTCCACCTCACTCACCCACAGATAAAATACAGTATGTACACTTAAAGGCTCTCACCCAGATGGGCAATTACCGCAGATGACGGAGAACTAGATGAAGGCAGTTCTAGGGTCGGTGTCACACCCCCTCCCCTCTATTAGGACTCCTCCCACCAGGCACATTGCATAGGCAGCTCTTCTAGGGATAGCTATCCTTTACATTAACAATTGCATATGTTAGTACATATACATTTACTATTTTAACACAATGGGTGATACATTTTGCCCACAGAGAGAGAGAGTGAAATATATATAATATTATATGTGTGTTTGCAACAGTCTAGTTTAATTGTAAAGTGTAATAAGTGATGCTTACACATAATGCCCCCAGTAGTGCCAACGATAGATAGATATAATGCCCCCCATAGTGCCCATCCGTAGTGCTATATACATAATGCCCCCATAGTGCCCATCCGTAGTGCTATATACATAATGCCCCCATAGTGCCATTTACGCACTTTCCAAAGTAATGCAATATATATAATGCTCAGCCATAGTGCTATATAGAATACCCACCCTTAGTGCTATATACATATTGCCCCCATATGTCGCTACGCGGTGCCCCTAATAGTGTTTTACGTACTGCCCTCCTGTAGTGCCATATACATACTGTCCCCTCATAATGCCATATATGTATTGCTCCCGTAGTGCCATATAAGTTAAGTCCCCCATAGTGCATATAAATAATACCCCCCTAGTGTCATATACGTAATGCCCACCGTAGTGCCATATATCTAATACCCCCGGTAATACTCACCACCTCTGTTCTGCGGATCTCCTTCTGCGCGGGTAGCTCCACCCCCTCTGCCACTTGTAGTTCCACTCCCTCTGCTGCCGATAGCTCCGTCCCCTTTTCAGCATACGCTGTCACAGTCACAGGGAGTTGCGAGGAGCTTCTAGCTGCCGGCGCGGCTGCCTGTCAGACACTGTGGGCAGCAACAGGACAGAAGCAGGGAGAATGCCAGCTCTGGTGATGGGGTGCCAGACATTAGAGTGTGCCTGGGCATACCAGACACACCCCATGTGCACGCCTATCCTTAATACGTGGCAGAGAATTGTCCGTTTTTCTATTTAGCTTAATATTGATCTGTATATCAAAAAATTACGCCCTTATTAGTATTAAAGACAAAAAACTCTTTAAAAATAGTAAAATAGAGGAAAGAGATGACTTGATTAATATACGGGTTCCGGACGCAGTCCCGACAGTCGAGATCCCGACTGTCAAAATGCAGACAGACAGGTGCCTGACGGCCACCCGCTATTTTCCCTCGTGGAGGTCAACGACCCCATAGAGGGAGAATAGAATAGGTGGCGAGCCTAGCGAACCTGCAAGGGGCTTTGTTGCACTCACCATGCTGTCTGAGTTCGGGCAGTCGGGATCATGACTGTCGGGATCCCGACTGTCGGAACCCTATACCACACCCTAATATAGACCTAGGTTGACTACACCAAAGCTTCCCGTATGCTGTGAGCTTGCGATGTGCCCATGTGGATGTGCGGACCGTGAAACACGCGGGGGGTGCGGATGTGTGTGCAGCAATGCTTGGTGTCATCCTACCGAAGGGTGACACGCGGGTGCGGGACGTACCCCCCCTAGAGACGTCACTGCATAATGTAGCAAGGATGAAACCTGGGTGTCACAGCATACACCAGGAAAACACAGGCAGTAAAGTCCAGAATCTAGACATAGTCCCACAGGTGTCAGCTGCAACGCGTTTCAACCACTTCAGTGGTCTTTTTTCAAGGAGACATGCCACACTTCCGGCTGTACGCATCCGCCGGAGACGACTGTTCTCCGCCCTGTGTGTGGGAACATTAATCCTAGTTATATACTTCCACCATACAGTGGAGGGGAAACAGAGTTTGGTTCGGTGAAGCTCTTCTTGTTTGTTGTGTACAAGAAGACACTGTGCCCCAAATGTAAACCCACCAGGCTCCTATGTAAACATTGGCCAAATGCTGCCTCTATATTGGGGTTGTGGATGATATCTCAACATGATCATAATGTTGACATTGACCATGATGACATTCATCGTGCAGACACTAATAAAATATCCATTCCAATGTTCCCTCCTGGAGACAGCGCGTCAGTTAACACTGATGCACCGTCTCCTTCCCCCCGGCCGACTGGACTGGGCATTCGTGGGCTATCGCTATTCATGCGAGATCTCCAGCGCAGCTCAGACCCAGCAGCAGTAACAGCGCTTTCCCTGCTGTGGGCATAGGGCATCACTACCTGCAGCTGTCGAAGTTGATAGCTGCAGGGGGCGGAACGGTTAGCACTGCTGACCGTTCATACATTAGGTAGGAGGCAGGCGCCCAATATAAAATAACGTCCCTGCGCTAAGCCTCCACCCCCGCACCACTGCCCGTTAAACACCTGCATCGCAGGTGTCACAGATCAGGGGAAGTGCTATCCCTTGCCATTACGCACGGGGGTAGCACATATTTCCCTGATCGCGTTTGCCTATGCTGTAGCCAGTAGCCCTGGTCCCCAGCTTTCCTTTCCAGAATCACTTTTCCATTGCAGGATGGGTTTAAAGTTTTTCTTTTGTTGTCATTGTTGCTATTCCAAAGCTACAGAATATTTTTTGTCTCCATTTCTGTTGTTTGACTTCATTGATTTATTGCTAGTTCTGTCAGTTATTACTGACAGAAGGGGGGAGTCCAACTGAGCCCTCAACCCATTGATAACATTGGTGAAGTTTTCTTGGTAGACAACATTTCAGCACCTTTTATGTGGTCACCTAAGTTTACCACGCCATATACCCCTTATACAAATCATACAACACAATAGTAACTGCCTTATACTGTACTTACCTCCTACACATTATACCACATGGAATGAGCCAAAATTCACACCGACTGAACCAAAATTCACACTATGGCACACAGATTGATTCAAAAAAGGGATTTTTGTAAGAACTTACCGTTCGAATCCCTTTCTCTGATATGGTCCTGGTGACACAGCTCAACACTGGGATGTAGGAGGGTCCGAAGGAGCCAGGCACCTATCCTAAAGCTTTAGAGGGTAGGCTCCTCCCCTACTGCATCCCGGACTCTTCAGTTCAAACTTTCAAAGCCACTGGAATACATTAACTCAGTACAAACGCCTGCACATATTATATGCACATTTTATAACAGTAACTGTTAACTTTAAACCATTTTAACATGAACATCATGAAACTTCTGGCATACTTACTGAGCGTAAGGGAGGGATCGCTGTGTCACCAGGACCATATCAGAGAAAGGGATTCGAACGGTAAGTTCTTACAAAAATCGGTACTTATGTAGTATCTGGGCTGCCGATTTTGTGATTGTATGCCTTATCTTAAGGCATACAATCAGATGCGATGCGATGCGATTCGATGCGATTTTGCATAGGATTCAATGTTAAGAAGGTCCTGTTCATTTCCCCACTATCCAAGTGGGCATAGAGTTGATTTTATATAGTGTGGCGAGCGCAGCGAGCCACCGAGCCCGAAGCGTGGCGAGCGGACGAATATTTCTTAAAAAGTATTCTGTGTCCCCTCGCGGGGCTCGCTACGCTCGCCACGCTTCGGGCTCGGTGGCTCGCTACGCTCGCCACAGGTTTATATCCAACTCCATGCCCACTTGGATAGTGGGGAAAGGAAAAGGACCCCTTTTTCCCATGGAATTCTATGTTAAAATGGACTCAGACCATTTTAACATTGAATCCTATGGAAAAATCTTGACCATCGCATCGCATACGATTTGGTCGCATGCGATGCGATGCGATCCGATTTCTAAATCGGACGCCCAGATACTACATAAGTACCCAAAAATCCCTTTTTCTCTTTCAATGGTCCTGGTGACACAGCTCAACACTGGGACGTTCCAGAGCCGGTCCTTTCGGTGGGTACGCTCAGGTCTGCTGCTCTCAGCACTGCTCGCCCGAATGATGCGTCCTCCGACGCGAACTCATGGAATCTATAGAATTTGACAAAGGTATGAACAGATGACCAAGTGGCAGCCCTGCAAACCTGCTCAGCTGTGGCCCCATGTCGAACCGCCCAAGAGGTGGCAACTGACCTGGTGGTATGCGCATTTATTCTGGCCGGTACAGGCCTACCCACTTTGGTGTATGCAAATGCTATCACAGATCGCAACCACCTAGCAATAGTCTGCTTAGATGCAGGCCAACCAATTTTGTGTACGTCATACAGTACCAATAAAGTATCAGTCTTTCTGACACTCTTTACTCTGTCCACATAGATGTGTAAAGCACGCACAACATCCAAACTCTTCAACTTGTCCCTTTTCTTAGAACCCTCAGGGGGTTGAAACACAGGTAGAACTATCTCCTGATTTAAATGGAAGGCAGAAACTACCTTCGGTAAAAACTGAGGCACTGTTCTCAGAACTGCCCTGTCATCATGAAAAATTAGGAAGGGAGATTTGCATGACAAAGCTCCCAACTCTGACACCTATTTAGCAGATGCTACTGCCAACAAGCTTCCATGTGAGAAACTTAAAATCCGCCGACCTTAAGGGCTCAAAGGGTGCCTTCTGAAGGCATTCCAAAACCAGTGACAGATCCCAAGGCGCTACTGGTTGCTTGTATGGAGGTTTCAACCTGGATACCCCTTGTAAAAAGGTTTGAATTTCTGGCAAAATGGCTATCCTTTTTTGGAAATAGATGGACAAGGCCGAAATCTGCACCTTCAATGACTGAAGGCTTAGACCCGATGAAAAACCATCTTGTAAGAATTCCATCATTCTTGATAGCTTGAAATGAGATGTGTGAGCCTTTCTTCTCTCACACCATCGAATGTAAGTCTTCCAGACTCTATAATAATTTGCCGAAGATACAGCTTTTCTGGCTTTTATCATAGTCTGTACTACTGCCTCAGAAAACCCTTTTCTTTTCAAAATGGCGGTTTCAATAGCCAGGCCGTCAAAATCAATCGATCGGAATCCAGGTGATTGAATGGGCCTTGTCTTAGAAGGTCTGGCCTCAGAGGTAGACGCCATGAGTCCACAGACAACCTCTGAAGCCTTGAGTACCAAGACCTCCTTGGCCAATCTGGGGCCACTAAGATCACCAGAACCTTCTGCCCCTGTATTTTCTTCAAGAGTCTCACTAACATTGGTACTGGTGGGAATGCATAGAGGAGATCTCCCTACCAGTGAATAGTCATGGCATCCACTGCCTCCGCTAGTGGATCCCTCGTTCTGGCATAGAACCTGGGCACCTGATGGTTGAACCTGGATGCCATCAGGTCCACATCCGGAGTTCCCCATATCAAGGTGATCTGGTGAAACACCTGAGGGTGTAAGCTCCATTCCCCTTCCTTGAGCTCCTCCCTGCTCATGATGTCGGCTTCTATATTCTCTACTCCTGGAATGAATATAGCCGATACAGCTGGAACATTCTGTTCCGCCCATAGGAAGATTCTGGACACCTCCCACATGGCTAATTTGCTGCGTGTACCTCCCTGGTGATTCAGATACGCCACAGCTGTGGCATTGTCGGTCTGAATCCTCAAAGGGAGATTCAGTAACCTGTCTCCCGCCAAGGAAATCACTTTCCAGACAGCTCTCAGCTCCAAGATGTTGATTGGCAACACTGATTCCTCCGCCGTCCACAGGCCCTGCAGCCTGAGATCCAGGACTACTGCCCCCCAGCCCCTGAGGCTGGCGTCGGTAGTTACTACCAACCAGTCCCAGGTCTGTAATGACCGACCCCACTAAAGGAAATCGACTTCTGTCCACCATTTCAAGGAGTCTCGAGTGTCCGAAGACAGCACTATCATCTCCGACTTCATGGTCAGAGTGTTTCCTGACCAGGCTGACAAAATGTTCCATTGGAACACCCGAGAGTGGAACCTGGCAAATTGAAGCGTCTCGAATGACGCCACCATTTTCCCCAGGAGCTTGAGGCACCTCCATACTGAAATGCTCCGAGCTCTGAGAATCTCTTGGACTAAGGTGACCAGATCCCTGGCCTTTACCTCCGGGAGAAATACCCGATGGAGATGGGTATCCAGTATGACTCCCAAGAATTGGAGCCTCTGTGATGGTACCAACTGAGATTTTTGTAAATTTAAAATCCAGCCGTGAGCCTGCAAAAAACTGATGGCCTCTGCCAAGTGACTCTGAAGCATGGCTGCTGACTCTGCTTTGAACAGGAGATCGTCCAAATAGGGTATTACTGTGATTCCACTGAGCCTCAGCACCGACGCCATCACTGACATTATCTTTGTGAATACCCTTGGCGCGGTTGCTAGCCCAAAGGGTAACGCCCGGAATTGTAAATGCAGGTCTCCTATAGCAAACCTCAACAAGGTCTGATGCTCCGGGTGTATAGGGACGTGCAGATATGCGTCCTGGACATCCATGGACGCCAAAAATTCTCCCTGGTCCAGACTCAAGAGTACTGACCGTAGGGACTCCATTTTGAAATGGTCTACCCATAAGTGAACATTTAGGGTCTTCAAATTTAGTATTGGTCTGAAGGACCCGTCTGGTTTGGGCACCAGAAACAGAGTGGAGTAAAAGCCTTTCTTCCACTCTGCCCTGGGAACCGGGGTAACCACCCCTTTCTCCAAAAGTGAGTGAGCTGCTCTCACAAGAGCTGTACGCAGCAGCGCCTCCTTTGGTAAGGATGTGGGGATGAACCTTTTCGGAGGTGGACCTCTGAAAGGGATTTTGTAGCCCTGGGTTATAATATCTAACACCCAGGCATCCTGGTCTAGAGAAGCCCATGCGTCCCTGAAGTGTGTGATACGCCCCCCCACCTTTATCACTGTCGGGCAAAACCCCTGACAGTCATGCGGAGGGTTTGTCCTCTCCTTTGGAGGCAGGCTTCTTGTTAAAGGAACCAAACTTGGATTTTTGTGTCTTGCCCCTAGAGGACTGAAACTTTCCCCTGAAGGACTGTCCTCGAAAGGACGCACCACCTCTAGGGAGGGCCGAAAGGACGGCCTAAAAGCAGAAAATCTGGATGTCTGCTTAGCCGAGGAGGCCGGCAGAAATGTACTTTTGCCGCCCGTGGCCTGTTTAATAATTTCCTCTAGTTCAGTTCCAAATAGTAATTGGCCCTTGAAAGCTAAAGTTTCTAGGGCCTTTTTGGACTCATTGTCCGCTTCCCAGGCCTTAAGCCAGAGCACTCTCCTGGCATTAATAGAGACTGTGGACACTCTGGTCGCCATTTTAAGAGCTTCCTCCTCTGCTTCCACCACATACTCTGCAGCTGCCTTAATTTTCTCTGCCAGCAGCAATGCACCAGGGTCAGCCTGCAGCATGGTGCATAATTCACCAGCCCACTCAATCATGGCCTTAGAGACCCAGGCTGAAGCAATAAGGGGGCGTAGGGTGAATCCCACCCCTTCAAAAATAGCCTTGAGGTTACCCTCCAGCTTTTTATCCACAGAATCTTTAAAAGCTGCACCGCCCTGTACTGGCAATACAGTAGCTTTGGACAAACGTGCCACTGAAGCATCCACAACTGGGACCTTTTCCCAGAGCTCCGCATGAGACTCTGGCATGGGGTACAGACTAAGGAATCTCTTAGGCATCTGTAGCCTCTTATCAGGAGTTTTCCAAGCCCCTTCCAACAATTCCTGTAACCCCTCATCTGAAGGAAAAGTAACAGCCTCCTTCCGCTGTCGCTTAAACACACCTTTAACAGGAGTCTTATCCTCCACAGACAGTTTTAAAGCCTGTTTCACAGCTACAATAAGATCCTCTACCCCTGCAGAAGAGGTATCTTCCAAATCATCACCCTGATCCCAGGGGATGTCAGTATACGCTCCCTCCTCCTCATCTACCAATGTAGGCATAGCATAAGACCTTTTAGGAGTCCCTGCAACATCAACATCCATTTTGTCCAGCATTTCACGGAACCTGTTGATCCCCTTAGCATTATCCTGCATCACCTGAATAAGAGCAGGATCTGCCTGGGTAAGAGGCAAGGAGCCAGAAGACTGCTGAGATGATGGCATAGGTCTCTGTGATTCTACCAACACATCACTCTGCCTGTCCAAAAGCTGCACCAAAGCGTTCACAGACCTGCCTAGGGCACTGGCCCACGCAGGTTCACTCTGCTCTGCCCTATGGGGTTCACTCCCCATGGGTCTCACAGCAGCGCAAGTAATACATAAGCCCCCTTGTCCATCTGCTCAGGGACAAATTTCTGTGTGCATACATTGCACGTGCTCAGTGCACTAAGGGCTCCCTCCCCCAAAACCACAGCCTGATGCTCAGACATGATGCAAGTGAAAATATATATCTATATATACAGTGCAAACAGTGTACCAGCCAGTGGCGTAACTATAAATTTTGCTCCCCCCAGCCAAAAAGTTTCTGGCACCCCCCCCCCCCCCCATGCCCCTTAAACATTACGTCACACATCATAATGCCCCTTGCACTATATGCCACATGCCGTCATTAACCTTACACTCCACACACCTAAATGCACCTTACACTATGGCCGGAATTTAATGCCGCCCGAGTTCTGTGCAGTGCGAGATGTCCGCTGAATTCTGACATTTTTTAAAGGGGAATTAACTTACAAGGTATGGTTTTGCCTTGTAAGTTAATTCCCCTTTAAAAAACGTCAGAATTCAGCGGACATCTCGCACTGCACTGAACTCGGGCGGCATTAAATTCCACCCTATACTGTCACACACCCTTATGCTTCTTACTCTATAGGCCACACATCATACTGCCCATTACAGTACACAAATCAAGACTTCTTTGCGACGAAGTCGCACCGCTGCCAGAAAAAGGGTGTGACCTCCCTGAGAGGGGGCAAGGCTTATTGGGAATAAGCCATGCCTCCTCCAGTTTTCATCACTATGGAGGCATGCTAAGCGCTCTGTCTCCCAAGCAGAGCACCGATTGACAGGGCCTCTCCCAACTGCCCCTCTCCTCATCGCTGGACATTGCTGCCCTTGGGTGGGACAGAGGGACAGTCACAAAAAAAATCCCTGTCCCACGAAAATCTGTACAGGTAGGGAGTACCTGACAGATACTAACGCATGAACACACAGATGCCGACAAACAGACAGATGACAAATGGACAGATCCTAAAACATGGGCGCTGACAAGTTGATACATATACGCTGACACAGACACATATGTTGACACATGGACACTGGCAGACACCTATACACAGGGATACGCTGACACACGGACTGCACATAGAGACACTGATGCTGACAGACGCTGACATCTAGAGACATAACACAGACACCCAGACACTGACACAAACATGCTGACATGTGCTGACACAGACTGACTGTTTTGCATCCCACTGTAGAAAACCAGGGTTTGAAAGGGTTAACCTTATTGTTGTGTTCAGCTCCTGCCCTGAAGCCTGTAGAAGGGGAGGGCTCTGTAACCGAGTGCAGAGTGCAGGAGAAGAGAAGGCAGCCGCTGGAGCAGGACAGTGAAGATAGAACCGAAAGCAGGGAGAGGGACGATGCTGCAGCTGCCCAGCCTGCGCGGAGGGACGGAGGTTGTGTGTACTGTTTACACCAGGGGTTCCCAATCTTTTTTGATTCACGGCACCCTAGAGAATCAGAATTTTTTTCACGGCACCCCCAGGTCCCAAAAAATTTATTAGATTGGGTTTATATGCGATTCTTAGCGGCAGTTATGTGGTAAAGGTCAGGATTTGCTTCTGTTTGTACACATTCTATGATTGGCAGCCACCAGCACTGGTTTTGCTCCTAAATAATTACCATTAATAATTTGACTTTGTCCTGGACCACCAAGCCGCGGCACCCCTGCATGTGTCCCGAGGCACCCCAGGGAGCCACGGCACACAGTTTGGGAACCACTGGTTTACACAGACGAACTTCCTGCCTGTGTGTGCTGCTGCTGCTGGTAGGAAGGGAGGTAGAGACAGGACGGACCTCATCTCAGCTGTGCAGGTTAGAGTGAGAGGCTTCCGGCGCCCACGCAGCCCCCGCTCCTCCAAGCAGTAGCGGGGGCTGCCTTACACAAGCTACGCCACTGGTACCAGCGTTTATACAGAGTCAATGCACCCAGTCACTTAGCTGTCTGTTGGTTTCAGATGCGGGGAAACGATGCCCAGGAAATCCAAATCACTCTGCCAGGATCAGTAAGCCAGCTCAGCTCCGCTGCAAGCGTTCTGAAAGGCGCCAAACACAGAGTGAGGGAAGAGACCAAAAGTCCCTGCTGCTGCGGGGTCCGTGACTTTTGGCGCCAACCACCCCCAGTCAGCCGCTCCCTAGGTAGGATTTCCTAGTTCCAGTATCTCCCCCTCGACTGGGGACCACTTGGAACATGCCTGTCACAACGCTGCTGTCCTCTCATATAGGAGCTCAGCGTGTAAGCTCCGCATAAAATGGCCGCCGCCATCACGGAGCGCCTGTCCCCCATGATCCCCACCTAAACGTGGAGCCAGTTTCAGGGTACTCCGGAGCCCAGGCAGCTTCTTAATAGAAGCTGTAAGCGCTGCACAGGGAGGCCAGACAGCGTCTCCCCTGTGCACAGTGAGCTGACAGGACGCGATTCTGTCAGCTCCTGCTGCGCTAGCAGTGTGAGGATTCACTATGAGAATCCTCACACTGTGCCTACCTAGCTAGGGTGAAAGTTAATAAAACAATAAAATTCCCTAACTACTCTAATTATTCGGCTGCTCCTGCAGCCCTTTAGAATAGCACCCACTCCAGTGGGCACCTAACACGAACTGAAGAGTCCGGGATGCAGTAGGGGAGGAGCCTACCCTCTAAAGCTTTAGGATAGGTGCCTGGCTCCTTCGGACCCTCCTACATCCCAGTGTTGAGCTGTGTCACCAGGACCATTGAAAGAGAAATTCATGTTATGCCCCACAGATTATGGCAAAATTCACATGGATTGAGCCAAAATACACACTATACCAAATGGATTAAGCCAAAATTCACAATATGCTTTACAAACAGGGACATTGCCCGCCAAAGGCGCGCATTAAAAATTTACACCATAATGCCCTTTACATGTTAAGCCACACACCATAATGCCCATTATGTATTATGCCAAACACTGTAATGCTTATTAAAATGCTTATAAGTGCTGCTTACCTACGTGCTCATTGCCAGGGGTTCCATGCTCATTGCCAGGGGTTCCATGCTCATTGCCAGAGGTTCCATGCTTGTTGCCAAGTGGGATTACATGCTCATTGCCAAGGGGGAATACATGCTTGCGGTAACTGAGGGACAGCCCCTGCCGGCAGAAGTGACAGCCATTGACAGCCGGACAGAGAGCGGGGGGCTGCCCAGCTGTATTCGGAGGACTGCAGGTCCCGGCTATTTGAAATAATAGCCCTTTCACACCAGAAAATGCAGGGACTTATGAATATGGTCCCATGTTCATGCAGGGACATTCCCAGGCTGGCCCCTTTTACACCAGCCTAGTCCCTGCATGTTTTGGTGTGAAGGGGAGAGAAAACCACCCCCCTCCCCTTTAACTGGTTATATCTTCGGAACCAGCTGACCCATTTACATGATACCAGTATCATATTGAAGAACTTTTAAGTGGGCTTCGAGTGATGTTGGCCCTTTGGTTCCAGAGAAATCTGCCCTCAAAGAACATAAACAGCCATGAAATTACATTTCAGAAATAAAAAAAAATGGTTTACCCGCAATATCTCTGGAACCAATCAACCCATATGGACCAGCTTCGGGCTCCTGTGTTGCCAGGGGGGGGAACTGGCAGCCATCGGAACGCGGTGGGGGTCAGAATTAGCAGGTCCCATGTTATCCTATGGTGAAAACATTCCAGCTTTGTCTGGTGGTATCTCCGGTTCCCGGGGGGCTAACGACGCGGGGCTGGGCTCATTGGAAAGCCCTGGTCCTCATCTCCAAAAGGGGCCTATTTGAAGAGTGGGCCTGGAGCATCAGCTCCATCAGGCCCATTGTTAATCCGGCCCTGCAGTCATGCTTGATATTCCACTTTGTTATGGATCTGGCTAACTATGCTCCCATATATTTTTGTGTTAGGAGGCCTCAGATGCTGGCACCCTAGGCAGCTGCCTCTAGCTTACTGATGGTAGCACTAGCCTGGGGCATGCATAGAGAAGTTTGCCTTGGTAATTCCATAGGGTGGGTGGGCATGAGTGTGAGTGCAGCTGCATGGTGTATTACAGCTCAGAGCGTATACCCTCCATCCCCGTTTGGTTCCAGTCAATAGGTCTACACCAGGGGTGTCCAAACTTTTTGCGACGAGGGTCAGTTTCGGTGAGGTGAAAATGTGTTGGGTCCGACCATTCAGCCAGACATTCTTTGAATCATTAATCACATCAGAATGGTCCCCCACTCTGCCCCCATTCACTTTATGTCCCCCAGCCTGCCCCTTCACTGTATATTCCCTAGACTGCCCCCCTTCTCTGTATTTCCTCCAGCATGCCCCCATTCACTGTATATTCCCCTGCCTGACCATCCTTCTCTGTATGTCCCCCAGCCTGCTCCTCCTTCACTGTATGTCCACCATTCACTGTATGTTCCCCTCTCTGCACCCATTCACTCTGTCCCCCAGCCTGTCCCCCCTTCTCTGAATGTCCATCACTGCCTCCATTCATTGTATGTCCCCCAGCCTGACCCTCCTTCACTGTATGTCCCCCACTCTGCCCCATTGACTGTATGTCCCCCTGCCTACCCCCTCCCTTCTATGTATGTTTCCCAGCCCCTTGTGTGAGCCAGAGGAAGGAGAGGCAAAGCAGGAACTGCAAGAACAGGAGATGCTTGGGCTCCCGCTGCCGCCCTCCTCCACTCTGCGTGTTATGGGAGCAAGCTTCCCCCTCGCTGCACCCCCTCCCCACACACTGCTGTCACTGTGATTGTGGAGGAGGGTGATATACAATTGCAGCTGCAGGGGTTGGATGCATACTCACCTAAAAGACGCCAAACACATCTCACTGTGGCGGCCGGCACCTCCTCACTGCAGCAGACAGCAAGGTAAAGGCACGCATACCGGGGCCCCACCTTTAGTGCTGTGTCCCGCATCTGATGCTCCACCCGCTTCTGGCTGTAGCTGCGGGCCACTTGAAATGACAGCACGGGCCGCAATTGGCCCCCGGGCCGGACTTTGGACATGAAAAAGGAGAGGCCAACCGAGGTTGGTATGGAGCGCTTGCCAGGGGTGGTTTAATCAGATATAGCAGCTGCTTAAGGGAGTAGTCAGCTCCCAGATAGAAAAAAAGTTTAAATGAAAAGTGAAGCAGCGCTGATACTACAATGTAGCAAATTTATTACACAATAAAAGCAAGAATAAAACACATTAAAATGAACCAGATGGTGCAAAAAATGACAAAGATAAATAGAGACTGGACCCAATATTATAGTCACCAATGGTGGAGGGTAATGAAACCTGCTCTGATCCAGAGGAATTGGAGGGAGTCCTTTACGGCCACTTGAATGGTGTCCTGAAGCGAAGATGTTATTTATGGACTACAACCGATGACAAGAGTGGAATTAGCCTGATCGGGAGTCCCGCTGATGTAGATGGTCAGGTGTCCAGACAAGGAATGTTGGCTTGAGACTCTCAGAAAGGTCGGCTTTCGATCAGAAATTTTAGCAGGTGGAGCAATCCTTAGTGCAAATGGAGGTCTTAGAGGCGATGAGGGTCCAGGCAGGGGGTGTCACCAAAGCGTTTCGCAGTTCTCAGACTGCTTTGTCAAAGCAGTCTGAGAACTGCGAAACGCGTTGGTGACACCCCCTGCCTGGACCCTCATCACCTCTAAGACCTCCATTTGCACTAAGGATTGCTCCACCTGCTAAAATTTCTGATCGAAAGCCGACCTTTCTGAGAGTCTCAAGCCAACATTCCTTGTCTGGACACCTGACCATCTACATCAGCGGGACTCCCGATCAGGCTAATTCCACTCTTGCCATCGGTTGTAGTCCATAAATAACATCTTCGCTTCAGGACACCATTCAAGTGGCCGTAAAGGACTCCCTCCAATTCCTCTGGATCAGAGCAGGTTTCATTACCCTCCACCATTGGTGACTATAATATTGGGTCCAGTCTCTATTTATCTTTGTCATTTTTTGCACCATCTGGTTCATTTTAATGTGTTTTATTCTTGCTTTTATTGTGTAATTTGCTACATTGTAGTATCAGCGCTGCTTTACTTTTCATCCGGACTTTGGACATGCCTGATCTACACCAAAAAGGTCAGCATGCAATAGGCCAACAGGGTCAATAGGTCGACAGGGTCAAAAGGTTGACATGATCAACGGGCCTAGCACTATGGTGCCCAGTGTACCTGTGCTAGGTGGTCACCGTACAGTTATATAATAGATTTGGCTGATTTACATGCTGTAAGTCATAAGTGCTCAGCTGCAACCTATGCTATGGGACCTGTTGGCTCGCCTCTAAGCAGACTGTAATGCAGCCTTATATAGACATGCAGTGTACAACATGTATACAGCCATTAGAGGGCAGGATGACACCACGGAGGCCATTGAGGATGTGACCCCGGCAGCACTGCACTATTGCCAGTGACACACCCCTCCCTGCACAGCCCTCATTGTGGGCGCAGTCACTCACTGCCAGTGCCTGACCGCGGGTTGTTGTTTACTTATGTCAGTAGGGCAACCATGTAACCCCGCCCTTTTGATCCGCGAGCCAATCAGCCCCTCTCCGTGGCTGATAAATGATACGCGCGCTCCAGGCTCCCGCCCGCCTGCACCCTCCTTCTGTGCGCGCCCCCCCGCAGCCTGACAGCGTGCGCGCCCCCGCCTCATCAGTCGCCGCCTGGAGCGCGCAATGCGCAGCCTCAGTTCCTTGTTGAAGATGGCGGCTGATAAACAGAAGCACCATGACGGGAGGGTGAAGATCGGCCACTACATCCTGGGGGACACGCTCGGGGTCGGCACCTTCGGCAAAGTGAAGAGTAAGTGGTTGCTGTGGCTGGTGGAGCCGGGCTGGCCTCCTGCGTGGTGCAGAGGCGGGTGGGGGGCGCATGGGAGCGGTGAGCCGGGATGTTCGGGTGTTGCTGGGTGGTATGAGGGTGTGTGGACACATGGGGTTACCGGTGTGTGGCGCAGTGTGGTCTGGCAGGCTTGTACTTGCAGTTCCACACTGGCTGCAGATTTGTGGCTGACAGGAGTTATCATTGTGTGGGGGAGTTAATGGGTGTTGGAGAAGGGAATGGGGAGTATGGGGATGTGCCTTTTGTGGGGTGGAGCACTCTAGCATGTTGGGTGGCTGACGTCACATGGGGGCAGATGACGCAGGGGTGGCTGGCGTCACATGGGGGCAGATGACGCAGGGGTGGCTGGCGTCACATGGGGGCAGATGACGCAGGGGTGGCTGGCGTCACATGGGGGCAGATGACGCAGGGGTGGCTGGCGTCACATGGGGGCAGATGACGCAGGGGTGGCTGGCGTCACATGGGGGCAGATGACGCAGGGGTGGCTGGCGTCACATGGGGGCAGATGACGCCGGGGTGGCTGGCGTCACTTGGGGGCAGATGACGCCGGGGTGGCTGGCGTCACTTGGGGGCAGATGACGCAGGGGTGGCTGGCAATCTTGAGATAAGGGTGTGTGGTGGCAGGCATCTTGTGGGGACAGAGGACATGGGGTGGCGGGAGGACGTTGGGTCTATTCGGCCAATGGCGGGTTTAGTGGGTTGAGGTTTTGGGGATGGGTTTAATAGGTGATGTCTTTTTAATGGGATTTGAACTGATGGGATGGTGTGTAATTGATTGGTGTTAGAGGGTGATAATAGAATGGGGATCACATCAGTATAGTGTGGGTTTGTATTTTGTTGTATAATTGTCTTGTACAAAGAAAAACTAGTGTGTACTGGGGACTACGGACTGTGAGCTGTAGAGTATATATGCACTATATAATTAAAGACCTAAAGGTTTCCTTAAGGTTTGGTGTATTAAGGTATTGTGTCCTACATGGTGATGCAGTATAAGTGGTACTTGAGTTGGCGGGGGTAGGGTGTTGGTGCTATAATTAGAAAGTTGAGATTTCTGTATGTTTTTCTTTTGGGATATGGCTGAGCACATCTGAACGCTATTGATAAACCACAGGACTACCTTGTAATCAGCTACAGTATTAGTTACAGGTATCCCATTAGTCCAATGTTACTTACAGAAGTGATTTGATTTCCTGGTTTGACAGATAAAATGACACATATATTTTCAGAGGCACACCAATCAATCGGGCAGAGGCCAGTACCATTATTCTGACGATTTTCTGCAAAAATCTAGTGTCAAATTTCCAAAAAGAACTGCTAATGGCTCCATTTCTCTAGAGAGGGGGTGCTGCACACACTTACCAGTGTGTTATGTTTATCTTTTACTACCCGGGAGGTGATTGTCTTATGACTTTCGCACCACTGCTTCGGCTCGGGCTAACCTAGGTTGCTGCTCGGTTGTGAAATGTTTCCTAAGAAAAAAAATCTGGGTTGAGTGTCCTGGTTTGGACGCTGTAACAGCCTGTGTAGGGGGCAGTGTGAGCAGTCTGTCCCAGATCCTGTTTACATTATGGGACCTGCCGGGTACCTGGTGCTTGGAGAGGTTACCTCGAAGCGCCAACAGGTGCAGTAACACTGCACCTGTGTACAGTATAAACAGCGCCAACCCAGGTCAGACCCGGGATTTTAGTGTGAAAGCGGTATTAGAGGTTTGTTTGTCTGTGGAACGTACTATGTACTTTATAAATTTTAGTGGGGTACATACGGATAGAGGGAATACAGACTGGAGGGGGGTTCAGGTGAGCCTCCTTAGCCCCAGCCTAACCCTAAATCCCCCCACTTATTCCTAAACCTAACCCTCCAGGCCTAATGCCACCGCTCCTAAATATTGCGTTTGGGGTGCCGGCAGTTGGGATTCCTACGTCCTAACCTGCATCCTAATCTATGTTGGCATTCTCGTATGATGGCTAACCTTGACGCTCCAGCTGTTGAACTACACATCCCAGCATGCCCTACATCAGTTTTGGCATGGCCAAATAGCAAAACTGTAGCAGGGCATGCTGGGATGTGTAGTTCAACAGCTGGAGTGTCAAGGTTAGCCATCACTGTCCTAGCAGAACCCATGCTAGCCATTGATAACCTCCCCACCCTTCAGGGATCTTGCTTCATCCACTCAATCTTTTGGCTTGTGATTCATGGGAGGGCTATATTCTAACACTTATTAGGGCTATATTCGAACACTTATTAGGGCTATATTCAAACACTTATTAGGGCTATATTCGAACACTTATTAGGGCTATATTCGAACACTTATTAGGGCTATATTCTAAAGGCCCATACACACTGGGTGACTTTGAGCCCAGTGTGTATGGGCTCAGCTCAAAGCCGCCCAGTGTGTATGCCCCAGCGATGAGCACTGCTGCGCGCTCCCGCATCATCGCTGGGAAAGCCGCTCATCTGCTGTTTATACCAGCAGATGAGCGGCGTTGAGGACGGCTTTGCATAGCTCTGCATTATGCAACGCCCCCCTCCCCTCTCCGTCGGCGCCGTGCAGGGGAAAAGCCGCTCAGTGTTGTAGTGTTCCTTCTAGGAACTAGGGCTGGCAGGGCGGGGGGGTCGGACCGGGCACGCCGATGTCACTATTTTGGGCGTGCCCGGGCCGCCAACATCACAAAAGGGGCGTGCCCTGGCCGCGCCGTGACAAAAAGGGGCGTGCCCGGCGGAATCACGCAGAGGAGTGGGCGCGGCCGGCGGCGTCATGCACAGGGTTGGGCGCGGCCGGCGGCGTCATGCACAGGGGGCGGACCCGGCCACCCGGAAGGCTGTAAACTGCCGGGGAAGTGCCGGGCATCGCTATGTACAGCGGCGCCGGGCTTTCCCGGTCAAAACAGCGGGGACAAAGGCAGGCTGGTTTAGCGTGGCGCTGCCAGTGGGGCAGGGCACATTTCTCACTTTAGAAATCGGGCAGGGCGCAGCGCTCCGCTAAAACAGCCTAGCGGGAACACTAGTGTTGTATGCACTGAGCGGCTTTCCCCACAGCGATGATTGACATCATCGCTGTCCATACACGCTGGGCATAATCGCCCAGTGTGTATGGACCTTAACACTTATTTGCTTTGGTCTGTCACTGTGCCTTTTATTTATGCAGCGTACTTAATCCGTGTTTGTTGGCTCCTATGGATGAGATACATCAAAATGTTTTTGCAAAAGTTTTAGGTTAAATCTGTGTGACACTAAACAAATCATTTAGCGGTTTTTAGATGCGTTTTTACTGGAAATTGAAACTATTTCTGATTGGAAGCTAGCGTGTAACATGCCTACGAGACGGTCAATACTATTAGCTTGGTAATAAGCATGTTACATATTAACTCCAAGTAATGGCTTCACTTTCCATCAAAGTTGCACTGTGCTACTTACCTGTAAAAGTTTCTATCATCATATTCAGAAATGTGCGTCTGGGAATCCAGAATGTAACTTTGTGCTGTGCAGACTGTAGCGGTTTTGTAACCATTACACAATTTAAAGAACAAGCGCTTTTGGTAGCCCAAGTTTGTTGTTAATCGCTGTTCGGTGTAATAACAATTTATGGCTTTTCGACAGGCAAGCCAGTCATTAAACAGTATGTGGTTCACCTTGAGCGTGTTCCCTTTGGAGGACACAACATAAATGTTACTGACAAGGTGCTGCTGAATGAATAGGTAGCTGTTCTGCTTACATTTTGAAGGAAAAAAAACCCATAACATTACTCGTGTTAACTCTTAAATGCATACTCTGGAACCGTCCTATCTCATATGGGCTGAAAACATTTTTTTCCTAAATAAGGGTTGCAGAACAGGGTTCATTTCCATGTTTTCTACACCAAGAACTCTACGTTTTTGATTCAAAGCTTCAAGTTTCCTATCAACGGATTTTAAAAATTTAACATTAATAGGTCTGATCAAACTCCTAATTGCAGTGTATTTGTTCTAGGGGGGGTGGTGGTGTGCGGTCAGTATACTGACGTCGACTGCTGTCAAGACATCGACGCCGGCACTTTGAACGTATCAGAATGCCGATGCCGGAATATTGTAATTATAGATGGGGGTTATAGTCATTCTGAGGAAGGTGGGGGGGTTAGATTTAGAAACTAGTGAAGGGAGGTTTAGGAAGGGGGGTTTAAGGCACTTAAAAGGTGGCCTTTGGCCATAGGCAGGCAATTATTTCAGCTGGGGGCCCACTTAATACTTCCAGCAGATATTCGAGGGCCGCACTCCAGAAATAGGTGTGGTCACTGAAAAGGGGGTGTGTATTTGAAGGCATTGTAGCACACACATATACCCCTTGTACACATTATGCAACACAATGGTAGGCCCTTAATACTTGCCCTTTACATATTATGCTGCACAGATTGAGCCAAAAGTCACAATATGCCACCCTGAATGAGTGAAATTTCACAGTAAGTCACATTATTCCATGTCCCTCATATTTCCACGAACCAGCTCCTCCATTTGTAATGCCGCACACCTGCCCCCGTTAGTAATGGCGCACACCTGCCCCTCTTTAGCTATTCCAAACACTTGTGCACCAGCCTTGAAAAATTGCGCCGATTGCAGTCACTGCAACTCACCCATCCTCGGCGACAGTGATGCGGCTGTAGTGACATGCGGGCAGCTCGGCACTGCTGTATGTGTGTCTGATGACGGCTGTGTGCACGTAGGGTGTAGTCCTGCTGCCTTTCGCGCATACACCGGGCTGTGTCTGGCGCCTGCTATGCACAGGCTGAGCGTCTGCTACACAGGGCTGGGCTGCACGCACACAGCCACCATCGGACACACATACAGCAGCGGGCCGCATGTTGCCCACCCTTGCCTTAAGCTGTGATGTGGGCCGTTTAGGTGGTATGGGGTTAGGGTCAGGCTGCAGGGGGGATGGGTGCGGTTTGCTGCTACAAGGGAGGGATTGGGGCAAGGTTAGGTACCTAATAGAGCCCTTGTTGGGCTTCTTTATTGGGATGGCAGGGTCTGTCTTTTGACTATCTGCATCCCTATTGCCGGTATATCATATGTGTACCGTTCTAAGGGATGACCATTCTAGGAGATGGGTGTGTTTTGCCATTCTGGAAAGATACATGGAAATATATGCCTCACGCCCCAGAGAGGTGTGCCGTAAAAGCCATGACAACTGCCATTAGCTGACAAGTGCTTACCGGGGTGTAGAGGAGTTTCCAGTCAGCGCTTTGTACTGCATTTATTACCGCCTTCCTAGAAGAGCTTATTCCCATTGTTGAAAATGCCCCAGGGTTTATTTAAATAAACTACCGGTGTCCTTTTGTCTGCAGTTATATTGGAAATGGGGATCTTAAGCGATTGTCAGCATTGGTATATTTTCTTTCTGTATACAGATCTTCAGCTAATCAATAATACAAACTTTAAATGGTATTGTTGGCCCTCTTGCCAGTGTAATCTTCTGTTGTAGATGAGTGCACTTATTGACTGGCGCTAGGATTTTAAACATGGAGCTTTTTCACACTCCACCGCGATCTGTGGAATTAAAGGCTTTGTCTGTTCCGGTGGACTTTTTAAGAGGTTAAACCTGCATTTACTCCACTTATGTGCCGAAAGTCTACCTCCCGAGTGCCAAGTACTATTGCTGTTTGTGTGAACCATTTATCTGCTATATCCCACTGTACGTATATGCCTGAGATTAATTATTCTACAGAATAAACTGGGATTCTTGAAAAAAAAAAAAAGAATAGCAGCATTTGTGTATATTTCTGAGCAGTGATAGAAGGCAGCACATGGGCAATTGGTCGGACAGATTAATTAATTGTCTTATTAGGACAAATCCAATTTGTGGGGTTACTCAACTAAGTCGGAAGAATTCACATTAACTTTTCTACCTTAAAATAGAAACTCCGGTCTCATTGTGATTGTGACCTTGGCCGTGGAAGTACGTGTTAGTCAGATTTCCTGTTGAATCCTGCGTTCCAAGCCTCTAATAATTTTGCTATACAATGCATAGGGAAGGCTGGTTGGTTGGCAAATATTGCTGTTACACAATTGATATAATCGGTGGTTAACTTTTAAACCCAATAACTCTCGCTGATTTAAGTGTAGTGTAGAACTAGGTTTGGCCTCTTCGTTTCTGGTAAACAGAGGTCATGTGACAGTACGGGCAACAGGGACCCGGATCGGCAAGTGCATACACACTTACCGATGCAAGGAGCGATGGAACGGCGGGTGGCCATTCTGGTTTTAGCAGCAAGTGGTATCCTCAGATTAAGCTGTATGCATGACCAACCGTGCGCATCGGATCAGATCCAGATGTCGGTCTGCACATAAGATTAATCATGTGCAGCCGCTCGCCGTGGGGACCGCAGAGCAGCGGGAGAATAGAAACCATCCTATTCAAAAGACTGGGCGGTCGCTGATTGGCTGAGTTCCCAGCCAATCAGTGGCCGCTCAGTCATTTGAATAGGATTTCCTTCTATTGTCCCGCCGCGCCCCCCCGGTCTCTGCTCAGCATCTGCGCCGCAGTCCCCGCTCCCTGCCTGCCGCTACACCTTGTGCCTCTCCCCGGACCAGTCCCTGCTCCTGCCGCTCCCCGGACCGGTACCCACTCTGGGAGTCAGGAGTCTGGGAGACAGGTACCCACAACCATCCGCTGCCTGCCGCTACACCTTGTGCCGCTCCCCGGACCAGTCCCTGCTCCTGCCGCTCCCCGGACAGGTACCCACTCTGGGAGTCAGGAGTCTGGGAGACAGGTACCCACAACCATCCGCTGCCTGCCGCTACACCTTGTGCCGCTCCCCGGACCAGTCCCTGCTCCTGCCGCTCCCTGGACAGGTACCCACTTCCAGCCTGCTCCTTATGCCCCTCCCAGATTTTTACATGTGATAAATCGCATCCGATTTATCACATGTAAAAAATGGCACATCAAGCGCCAAAACTTATCCAGCTCCCCCGGGGAGCTGCCCGGGAAGCTCAGGGGAAATCGGGGCTGATTTGTCCTAAGGACAAGTCGCCCTAGTGTATGGGGGCCTTAAGACTGATTTTCATTGAATTGACTCTCTAATCTTGCAAGATGTTGATGCAATTTAGTAAGGTGATGATTATTATTCTGCTTTATTTATATGGTTCCACAAGGGATCTGCAGCCCCCAATTACAGACTGATAAACAAATAAGCAAAAACAGTCACTTAAGCTAGGTACACACAGGACGATATATCATTAACAATATCGACAATATTGATTTAGTTATCGATATCACGTGCATATCGCCCAGTGTATGCGGTCAATATCATAGAAACATAGAATTTGACGTCAGATAAGAACCATTTGGCCCATCTAGTCTGCCCCTTTTTTTACCCTTCAGGTAAACTCAACCCTTTTTAATCCTTATTTATTTTCCAGCGGATTAAAGGAAAGCGGAAACGGGATACAATCCTGTAATTCATGGATTCCTGGCTAATGTATGCATTCCACATTGATCTTACTATTGCATTAAAGATTCCTCACGTTCCACAGAACAGTGTGAGACAGGCCCAACCTGCTTTCATGTACAACTCTAACCAGCAAGAATCGTGATGATATAACCCACATACATAGACATTCAACAGTGCAACAATCCAATGATAACTTATCACAATAAAGTAATGTATGTACCACATAAGAATGATAGCTAGAATGCTATAGAGACAAACTATACATAAACGTACTGTCTGGGTGGGGAGAAGAGACAGGAGGAAACATTGCTGCTTGATATAGAATGTTTCCTTGACTAATTAACACTAGAATATATCATTGGGATTTGTACACATGGATTTCAGATGGCCTGTGCTACACATGGGACGGTTTTAAAATCCCAACCACAATGGGTGTATTCTAATGTTATATAGGCTGTTGATCATGATTTAACAAATGAGTCCATATTCTGGAACACCGCGTCAGCTTAATGTTATCCACATATGCAGAAGAAGGTATTGAAATGCATGCACTTTGTTCAGAGATTACACGAGCAAACATATACATGAATATGGCATCATCATTAACGATGCGCACAGCTTAGTGAACTATGACGGCAGCCGCGGGAATCGCGCAGTGTCTACCCCAGCACAAGTTTAATACAACAAAAGGCCAGTACAGGATACATAAACATAGCTACATTAGCTGAATGATGGCAGTTACAGGTAGGAAGAAGATAGTATGACTGCTGGTATAAACATGGATTTACTGTCTGACTCCCAGCTGATTTACCATGTACAAGGTGCTTTCAGTAGCCCCCACCCTTTCCCCGGAGATTGGTATTTGGTGTTCTCTCCCTTGTTTCTTTTATTGAGCAGGGTGCTGATCACTGGGCACACTGTAATTTTGTCTGGTGATCTAATTGGATAGCAGTTTAAAAAAAAAATTGGTGTACAAAGTTCCAATGTTTTAATGGGGGTAATTGGTTACACCCCTTTTCTTCTGAGGCCCATGTACCTGGATATTATGCGTGAGCAGCTGCTCATAAACTTCTAATAATAAAGAAGAATGCTGTCCAGTTTTTATTGTGGTGTAAGGAGCACAAAAACTGGACAGTAGATCAATGGCAGAGAAGTGTTATGTAGTGGCAGATTATGGCTTTTCTCTCATCAGATGTGGTCCTCCAACTGTTGTGAAACTATACATCCCAGCATGCCTTGCCATAGCTTTAGTGTTCCCTAATAGCAAAGCTGTGGCAATGCATGATGGGACTTGTAATTTAACAACAGCGGGAGGGCCATAGTTTGGCCATGCCTATCTTAACCCAACGGTGAACCTCTGGGATGAATTCCAATGAAGGGTGCATTCTCAAGGCCCATACACTCTGGGCGGCTTTCAGCTCAAAGCTGCCCAGTGTGTATGGCACGGTGATGCTCGCTCCCACATCGCTGGGAAAGGCGCTCATTTTTGGTATTACCAGCAGACGGATGGTTTTGCATAGTGTTGCACTATGCAATTTGCGGTCTGTGTCAAATCACTTTTTTCTACATAGCGTATAACGTTTAATGTCCCGTACACGTGGAGCGAGTGAGCCTCCGTGCTGAATGATTCACGGTCTCTCAGATTGCGGATTCTAGTCAGATCGTCTAGAAATGAGACCTGCACACGGGGAGATTAATGCCCCATTAGACTGATACCTGCTTTTGAGTAAAAACCTCTATATAGTTATGTGATGTGTCTGAACTTTGCTCTATCCTTAATAAGGAGCTGTGTTTGGGAAGGTGCAAGTAACTTTTTAATGACGTTTTACAGTAAAGCAAATGTGTACCGATACTTAAATTAAGTACAGCACTTCTAGGTTCCCAGTGCTAGTGTACAGGGACTGGTTTAGTTTTGTCCTGACACTCCTATTGCGGAAACTCTGTACCTGAAACTGCTCTGTTCTAGTTCATCGATCCTGTGTGAGTATATCCATCTCCTGCGCAGCTTTCCACTTAACACTGATTAAGCAGATTAGTAGAGCCAATAAAATACTAATTAACTCTGTGGCCTATACATTGAAGGTTCTTATCTCCAGTTTCCCAGCTATAGTTATGGCATATCCGTACAGCGTGCTTCATTGGGTTATGTTGCGACACACATTCTTGTAGTCTTTATCTGCTTGTTTCTATGTGTTCTAGGATACGTGTTTGAGTACACACATTCCTATTATAGCCTTTATTTGTGCCACAAGGGATCCGCAGCTCCCAATTACAGAGTACATAAATGAATAAGCAAAACTGACAAGTGTCAGGGCAACAGAAAACCAGATGATTTGGTGCAGTTAACTGGGTGCTGCGGAACCCTTGTGGCGCCATATAAATAAAGGATTATAATAATAATTTTAAAGATGGTTTCAGTAACAGTAGGCAACGCACACGAGCGGAGAGGGCCCTGCTCGTGAGAGCTTACATTCTAAAGGGGGAGGTGTGGCCATACACGGGTGACACAGATGGGGTAGAAATGAGCAAGTGACTGAAGATTTGATTTATTTTAATACAATTTTTTGTGTGCGATTTTTATAGTTGGTAAACATGAACTAACCGGGCACAAGGTCGCTGTGAAGATTCTGAACAGACAGAAGATCAGGAGCCTTGATGTGGTGGGAAAGATACGGAGGGAGATCCAAAACCTGAAACTCTTCCGACATCCTCATATCATTAAGCTGTAAGTGTTTCCCTATGGGAATAGCTCTGGTACCTTCCGTTTTCCTCCTACAGAATTGGCAATGTAGCTTAGAATCCACAACTACAAGAACTATATAGACACTGAATAATTGAAATGTAAGTGCAGCTTGGTTGCAGTAATGCTGTGTTCTGGTACACATTGTTTTGTCCCCAGATCATTGATCAAAGGGTTTTATTATCGAATGGGCGGTTGCTCAATATAATGACTAATCTTGAACAAACCACTTCTGGCTGTTGCTCCACAGTCTGTTGTAACAGTGACTGCGAGGGGTTTGCATCGGTGCAGTATGCAATGAGTCTTCAGTGCCTGCAGGATGTATTACACAGCGGCTCTATGGAAATGGCAGTGAGGCAGAAAGCATTCATGTCAGTCTTGCAGGCTGTTACTGTAACAAGCACAGTGACCTTGGTTTGTCACAGGAAAAGGCGATTACATTATTGGGGGGGATACCAAACATTTGATTATTTCATTTTGATAAAAATCTATAACCTGCTAGATAAAATTTCCAAGTGCCTAAATGCATCCAATAAACGTATAACTATGTGCTGCAGTCCAGATAACTGGTGTTGCTGACCTCACCTAAAAATATAGGGTCAATTCAGCGCCATAGGAAGAAGCTCCAAGAGTTATTCAATACAACGCATTGTTATGCCTGGCTAGACCCTCCGGGGGTGTGAGCAGACATCGGACTAAACAGCATGGCGGCAGGCACTTAAGTAGGAGAATGACTGTTCCAGCGGCTAAACACGCCTCGAATCATAAGAACCGGCATTCTTCCACATAACAGCGTGAACAATTGAATAACTCCGAGAGCTTCTTTGTGGTATTCCTAGTGCGCTGAATCGAATTGACACCATAGATGGACTTCATTGATGTATCCAAAATAAAATTCAAGCAGGCTGAATTAACACACATTTAATTCAGGAAAAATAACAGACTAAATATAAGATCTACAACTGTGCACTTGATTTTGTTGGCAAATAAAAATGCACTTGATCAAAAGGAGTATTAAAAAAAAAAAAAAAAAAAAAAAAGCACGCAGCCTGGACCAGTGGTTCCCAAACTTTGGGTTACGGCGCCCAGAGTGTTAAAATTATTTTCCCAGTATCCCTAGGGCCAAAATTTTTATCACTTTAATGTAGCATGTCCACATTAGCCTTACATGTCTGTCCTCCTCAGGTACCAGGTAATAAGTACACCAACGGATATCTTTATGGTAATGGAGCATGTCGCTGGCGGGGAGCTCTTTGATTACATATGTAAAAATGGAAAGGTAAGACCTTGGTTTTTTTTTTTTGTAACCTAAAATTGACCTACCCAGGCACCAGATGTTCGAGATTGCGAGGAGGAACTTCATTTTGGAGTGCCACCACCACTTCATCTTGTACAAACATTTACAACTGAAATTGGTGGTGTCCTCTGCCCTTTCTGTTCTGAAGAACATGCTCATGTTATGTCTGCTACACTTGGGTTATCCGGTATGGGGATACCCACTATCCAATGGTCAGACACCTCTATTAAATAATGGCTTTACATTACACATACAGAAGTAGTTTTTTTTGTTTACATGGAGTAATGGCTTTCAATTCGGGCATATGGTAGATGAAAGCGGTGATGCCCAGGATTGTCTACTGGATAAAGAGGGTCTGTGCGATTATTTGTTGTTAAGTATTGTATCTATAGACTAAGCTGAAGCTGTTCTTAGTGAATCAGTGACTTATGTTTTATTCCCAGATCTTTGTATTAGATATTGAGTCTTAACAGTACCAAAATGTCCTTCTAAAACTGTTCCGTACAGCTGTCAGCATTGGTTTTCGTCCATGGGGGAGCATAAAACCAGATCTTGCAGACCTGTATGGAGTGGGGCAAATCTGTTGTTCATAGATGGCCAGAATGCTGGCGCATGGCAGCCATCACCACCAATTGCATACCCTCCTTAGTATAAAGTGTAGAAGCCTGTCCTATTGTAACTCCTGCAGGTACCTGGAATGTTGTCACATTGCCGTCTGTTGTGGCTGGTGTGTCCTGGAGGTGAGAGCAGCTCATGGTTTCTTGCCTTATAACAGACCTGTATTTGCAGGATGACCCAATAGAACAGCATTGTAATTATAGTATATGGGTTTACCTTCTACAGCAATTTTACAGTTCGTTGTAGATTTTAATGTACTGCTTAGTAATTTATATGTTTGAAGATTTATTGACTTCATTGCCAGTGCCATTGTACATACGGACTTGTATTTCAGCTGGATGAGAAGGAATCCCGGCGTTTATTCCAGCAGATCCTTTCTGGCGTGGACTACTGTCACAGGCACATGGTGGTGCACCGAGACTTGAAACCAGAAAATGTTCTTCTTGATGCACATATGAATGCAAAGATAGCAGATTTCGGTAAGTCTGGGAGTTCTGCTTCTCTTATAGATTTCCTTAACATAAACTTAAAGCCCCATATACCCTGCCAGAATTTTTTTAATAAAGCTATTGCTCATTAATAATCTGGACAATGTGGCGGTCTGATAGTGTGTATGGGCCTTTATAGATTACTCTTACTAGACAAACAAGGGAAATGTTCTACTACCTCTGATTGCATAAGTTGATGCAATTTCCCAAGCCCCGCCCCGCTCTGTATCAGTCTCCCATTGGAGTACTTGATCGTTTTGGGGTGGGGATAGAACTGTGGATAGATGGCAGATTCCCCACTAGCTTTACATCTTGTGGTCAGCCGCACTGTCCAATCTAGTGGCCTCTTAGTTACACCAGCCCTGTGTAGAACTTTCCCTTTAGTCACCAGAACATCCTGCGTTATACGTGGCATACGCACAACAACCAGATCACATGACAGTTGCTGCACATTCATACAGCAAACCACTTATTCTGCCACATCCTTCCAGTTCTATTCATCTGGTGACTGTGGAAGCAAAGGAAATCATTGTAATGGTTGTGGAACCAGCTTGAGCTGACGTGTGCTTGATGAGATGGGGCGTTAGCCTTCTGGAAGTATTCATTTGAAAATCTATGGCCATAGAGGGGATGCACATGGTCAAAACTCCAGTAAGCTGTGGCAATAAACTGGTGCTCAGTTGGTATTACGGGGCCTCATGTTTCCAGAGGACTATACACCACCATCCTGATCCATTGACACAAGGCAGGATGGATCCAAAGTCGTCACCTACCACCTGCATGTTGTAGTTGTAATGAAAGTCGCGTCAGGGCATGTTGTGGTGCACCTGTAGCTACAGCTTGTAATGGGCTTACAGGAGTTGGAACCCAGTGTAAGCAGCTGGTTTTGCTGTGGGAACATCGCTGCTATTCTGCATACCACTGTAACAGATGCCTGAGTTAGTACGGCCATTCTATGTCATCGCTCTTTTACCCACAGACATGCTGCCCACTTAGTTTTGTTTATTTCCTCTGTAAAAGCTATAAACAGCCGTGCATGCAAATACAAGGCGAATCAGCAATTCTACGCTCAGTCATTTACATCACAATACGTTCTCATTCTGGTGTTTGGACAAGAAACTGAACAACTTGATCATGTCTGAATGCTATTCTGCTTTGAGTTGCTATAACGTTATTGGCTGATTATATTTTAGCATTGAGGGGCAGGTGATTAGACAAGCGGAGAAAGAGATTGCCACTGGTATAGGTTTTGCCCATGTCACTATACCTCCCTGTGGGGTAAATGTATGAAGCTTGGAGTAGTGGTATCTATCCCCATAAAGAACGTTATGTGCAAGGTGATAGCGCACCAGCCAATCATCTCCAATATGTAAATTAACAGTTGGGATCTGATTGGCTGGTGCATTATCACCTGGCACATAACGTTCTTTATAGGGATAGGTACCACTTCTCTACGCTTCATATATTTACCCCAATGTCTTATGATTGTCCCTCTGCAAAGCTTCAGTAAGTGAACACATGCTGTCTCCAGCAGAATTAATGCAGCCCAATAGGTATTCGATCAGGGGACGTGGAGGGTAGTTAAATTATGGCTCATTGAAACTTTATGGGGCCTAATTCAGAGTTGATTGCAAGCGCAAAATGTTTCTCAATGGACAAAACCATGCAGCACTGCAGGTGGGGCAGATTTAGATTTGGATGGGGAAGGGTGTTCAAAGTGGATTCTAAATTGCAGTGTAAAAATAAAGCAGTCAGTATATTTACCCTGCACAGGGTAGAAATAACTCTCCCAAATCTAACTCTCTGCACATGTTACATCTGCCCCACCTGCATGGTTTTGCAATAGACTCTGAATCATGCCCTTGGTTTAGCTCTGGATTGATCCCAATGCAGCATTTCCATCAGGGACATCTGTATTGGAAAAGGTTACTGTGTTCTTCAGTGGTGGGCAACTTTTGCTAAGCTATATTGGATGGCTTTTAGGCTAACACATCTGCTCCGAGGAAGCGACACTGGCATCAAACTTTTACAATTGTAATTACAGTAGTTTTTGTTTTTCAATGAAATACCGTTTTGCAAAAAGGGGTAACGTTATGGTGGTGTCCAACACCTTCCTTTTCCTCCAGGTCTTTCAAACATGATGGCGGACGGAGAGTTTCTAAGGACAAGCTGCGGGTCTCCTAATTACGCTGCACCGGAAGTAATATCGGGACGGTACGTAGATCTGTGTTTGTCACCTTCGGGTGACTTGTCCTCCACCGGTGTATCTACATTTGTAAAGCAAAATGTCTGTAAAGGTTACCTCCGAGCTGTGTAGCCGTGGAAGAAATTGTATGTTTTATCCATGTGGTCTAAAGAAAAAAAACATGAATTTCAGGCTGTAATAAAGGAGTGTAAAATGCTAAGGTTGAGCACTAATAAGCAAATCACTCGTAAATCCATATAATAGCATCTTCTATATCTCCATCCCCGTATTTATACTGGTACTACACAGAAAAGCCAGGCAAAAAGCTTAGGCAATCTGTCGTCAGTTCTGGATAAAAATAAGGCTTGGGGGACACAGAACCTTCAAGGGAGGTGAACCAATGTTCCAGCTTCTGCCATTAGTGATTTTAGGAATCTAAATTGTCCTTCAATTGGGTTACTGAGTAGTCTCTTGTGCCTCTGTTACGCAAAGTATTGATTATTATTACTACTACTGTGCTTTATTTGTAGGGCATCAGAAGTGGTCCGCAGCGCCGTACAGAGGTCAAACCAATAAGACAGTACAGGTGCAGAGCACAGTACAGTAGACAAGTAACAGATAGCACTACAACGCAATACAGCCAATGATGAATGGTATACATAGCATGAGCGCAGATAACTGGTCTAGTTCGTCTGAAGAAAACAAAACCATGGAGTTCGAGGGAAGAGAACCTGAGGAGGCTATGTAGAGTGTAGCTGGTAGGTAATAAGAACAGGAGGGAGGAGAGCCTTGCTCAAGAAGCTTAGTGCATAAAGAGAACAGGGGACACGTATGCAAATCATAAGGATTGAGTCGGTGTAGCGTGGGCGGTCTAAGGTATAGTGCAGGAGTGAGAGAAATGGAGGTGAGGTAGACAAGGTTGAGTAGTTGATGGTATGGTTTTAATAAATGGCGGGGGGGGGGGGGGGGGGGGTGTTCAGTGCCTGCAGGCTCTGGAATACAGTAATGGACTGATGAGATAGTTGCAATGGTAGGGGTCAGCGCAGCAGATATCTCGGCTTCTGGAGTGAGATGTTCTACCAGAGGGGAGGAGAGGAAAGGCAGCAGTCATTGGACAACCAGGGTAGGGAAGTCAGGAGGTAGTCTATGGGAGATCAGGTTGGAGATGTAGGGGGAAATTTACAAAGCAGAGTTATATTGAAGGTGGGATGTTGCTATGGGCAACTAATCCGATACGATCTTATCTTCTAGAAGGTTCTAAGTAAAGAAGTAGATTCAGATATGTTGCCCATAGCAGTATACCATGTAAATTAGAACTCCCATTGTAGTGATCCCCATAGTGAGCAGTGGAGTAGAAGTGTATTTGAACATGATGGTGGTGAGAAGTTGGAAGCTGAGCCACTGAAGGGCCTAGCAGAGACAGGAGTGGCAGATGTGAAGCAGCAGGAGAGGAAGAAGAGTCTAGCTGCTGCATTGTGTAAAGATCGGAACAGAGCAAGATGGGAGCGAGGGAGACTGAGGAGGTCGTTGATGCCCCTTTCTCACCAGACCTGGACTATTATCAGTGTAAGCCATAGAAACCCATATCCTGACTCGGTGTGAAAGAGTCAACCCAGGTCTTAAATCCCAGGTCTGCTACTCGGGTTGCAATTGGGGTTAATCCCAGTACAACCCATGTAACCTGCGGTCTGAAAGGCATGATCCAGGTAATGCCTAAGTAGTGCTGGTTGACTAGCTCAGGAGAGATGACACTCACCCAGATCCTAGTATAAATGACAACTTACAGCCATCCCATGGTCTGAGAGGGATAAGTCTATCTGAAACCTGGCTTCACCCAGTTTTCTGCATCCCAGGTTGGACACAGGTGGATGCTGGGTTTCAGTGTAAAATGATTTTGAGTGGACAGTGGATTTGGTGGCATTCTGAGAGAGGAAGGGTCTCATGCGAGCGGTGTTGCAAAGCTGGAACTGCTAGAATAGGGTACAGGATTGAATGTGGTAGGCTAAGGAAAGGGAAGTGTCAAAAATGACTCATAGGCAGTGGGGGACCAGAGAAGTGGTGGTGGTGGTGGTGGGGGGATAGAGAGGTTGGGTGGGGAGTAGACTCTAGGTGGAGTGAAGACAATTGGTTCAGTTTCGGACAAGTAACCTTAATTTTACGTTCAGTTGTTCCATCTGGTTGCGACCTCTGTTTCGGAAGTTCTTCAGCAGGCCATACTCTTGGTTAACGATTGTAACATGAAGTACTGTTATGTGTTTAAGGCTGTATGCTGGCCCAGAAGTGGACATATGGAGCAGCGGCGTGATCCTCTACGCGCTACTGTGTGGGACTCTTCCGTTTGACGATGACCATGTGCCAACCCTATTCAAAAAAATCTGCGATGGCATTTTCTACACACCTCAGTATTTGAACCCCCCTGTTATCAGCCTGCTCAAGCACATGCTGCTCGTGGACCCCATGAAGAGGGCAACAATCAAAGATATTCGGTAATTTGTCCCAGCTGTATATGAGACGGGCGATACGGTTTCTTCGCTTTATTTCCGGCGGTATAAAGTGGCCGTGACGGGGGCTTATAACTGTGTAAATTGCAGAAGGGGAACCGGTCCCTGGGTCTACAATGTCTAGGTCAGGACCACTAATGGTTGACACCTGAAAATAGTTGACATACCATAGGTCGGCACAAGCTTAAGGTCAACATGGGCATGATCAACACTCAGTTCGACACGATTTTTTTCACGTGTTTTTGTTTAGACTGGTTTATTCCAAGTGGGCATAGAGTGAGAATGTGTGCTGAGCGCGGCTAGGCACTGCCCGAAGCATGGCGCGCGGACTCGGTAGACCTACATGTTGTCCAAGTCGACATAGACACAAAAAACCCTGATGTGTTGACTGTGTGGTCCATGTCGACCATTTTCAGGTGTCGACCTAATCACTGTTAATAGTAGTGCGATTTTTAAATGCGGTCAACCCTCTACACCAGGGGTTCTCAAACTCTGTCCCCGGGACCCCACACAGTTCCCGTTTTCCCAGGTCATTTAGCAGGTGCATTCATTACTCATTGACACATTTTAAACGATCCACAGGTGGAGCTAATTATCTCACTTGTGATTCTGTGAGGAGACCTGCAAAACATGCACTGTGTGGGGTCCTGAGGACCGACTTTGAGAACCTGTGCTCTCTAACATAACCTTGCAGAAGTACATAGTATGCTATATTGATTGAACAATACATACTATGTTAAATGCAGTATAAATGAACGAATGTAAATGGACACTCAGTACCTATTTGAAGTATATATAATATATCTGGTCTTTCTTTATTTCTGCGGGCAATTCTTACCCTTGGTTTTTCTCTAGAATACTTTCATATTTCAATTGTCTTATTTTTATGGTAGTTTCCTAAAGCAAAAGAGGTCTTTTAAAATGATTTTACATATATGCGCCTCACGTGGCTTAGTGTTGCCCTTGGTGTGTAAGCTCAGGCAGGGCTCTTCTCCCTCATGTTAAATGTCTTGCCTGATCCATGTCACCTGTGCAATCTAATTCTGAATATGCTCCGAATCAGCTGGATGAGGGGAGGCCCACAGCATTTCACTCTTCACCAACCTACCCCTCAAGTCTCCTTTCCAAGTTGCATCCAGCAACTGATCTAATGGGGGTGATTCAGTTATTCTCCCCCCAAAGCTACTATATAAGATCTTAAATTAAAGCAATTCAATTGTTGCTACCCACAGGGTTGACCTTTCTCCTCGCATGAGAACCTATGTCGACATAGGCACCCAACTATGTTTAACTTCATTTAGACCAATAGTGTAGAGCGTATGCTTGTTGCCTTAATAATCCACACCCAGTGGCTAAATCCTGCACGTATAAATCAATGGGTGCCTGACAAGAGCGTTAATTGAATTGCATTAATGGGGATCTTGTGATTTTTCAATTACTTTCTGCTTTAACTTGAATCCCCAACATCTTTGATTACTGTGCTCAGTCTGTTGTATCCTTTCGTTTAGAGAACACGAGTGGTTTAAGCAGGATCTCCCAAAGTACCTATTTCCAGAAGACCCAACGTACAGTACAAACATGATTGACGATGAAGCCTTAAAGGAAGTGTGTGATAAGTGCGAGTGCACGGAGGAGGAGGTGCTGAGCTGCCTGTACAGCCGCAATCACCAGGACCCATTAGCAGTCGCTTACCATCTGATCATAGACAACAGGCGGATAATGAATGAGGCGAAAGATTTTTATTTAGCTACAAGTCCCCCGGATTCTTTTGTCGATGACATTCATACACCTCGCCCACATCCAGAAAGAGTACCATTCTTGGTAGCAGAGTCCCCGCGCCAGAGGCACACCCTCGATGAGTTAAACCCACAAAAATCGAAGCACCAAGTGGGAGTTAGAAGAGCCAAATGGCACCTGGGGATTCGGAGTCAGAGCCGACCGAATGACATCATGGCTGAGGTCTGCCGAGCCATGAAACAGTTGGGCTATGAGTGGAAGGTAAAGGCAAACCAGATGCTAATTCATATACTGTCTCTTGTTCCATACACCCTCAGGTAACAAATCTTGGAGCGGTAAAGTACCAACCGCCTCCTGTAATTTTTAAAACCCTTTGTAAAATGACAGTTCAGACAGATTGGCTAGTACTTTATAACTCTACTTTTTTGAGCTCAAAGGTTTATTAATAATAATAATAATAATATATGTTTATTATCAAATGCCCACATGCAATGAACACTTAACGACATTCAAGTATGAACAGTAAAGCATAAAAAGACAATAAAAGAAAGCAACATCAGAATACAAGATAATGCATGAATCCAGCTATTCCCACTAATTATTCAGAGTACGAATTGCCACCGGGAAAAACTCTGTACCGTTCTGGCCTACACAGAATTGAACGCCATCTCTTGTTTGAGGGTAATAAAGAGAACCGTTCTCCACTAGGGTGCAAGGATCACTCAAAATACTTTGGGGTGTATTCAATGCTGTGGGCGAGCGGCTTCCTGCTCGCTGTCACCACTCACCCTGTCCGTATTCAACGCACCCCCCCTCATACGCCAATTCCCCCTCGCTCCGTTTTTTTGAACGAGGGGGAATTGCCGTATGCGGCTCCAGAAACAGGGAGACTCGCGGCTAAATACAGTGGGTTTTCTGCATTAGCTGCGGGTCTCGCTGTTTTGGGGAATTCTCGCCGTCCTGTGACTGCGAGGATTTCCCCAGAACGTTGAATAGGGCGAGCAGCTGGCGAGGGGGTTAAACAGCCAGGATCACTGGTCTTCAGCAATCCTCGCTGTTTAACCCCCTCGCCGGTCGCATTGAATACTACCATTTGTCTTTAAGAGAAGCAGATTTCCATGTACATATTGGATACTTGGTAAGGCAACCCCAATTATTTTGCTTGCCAGTGAGACCACACCATCTACCACTGGTTCTGTATTTAAAGGAGCAAACCTCCTTTTGGAACAGCTTCTAAGAGGGGTATTTAATTGGCTGCGGTGATTATGCTGCTAATTGCAGACGCTGGTGGTATTCAACTAGCATTGATTAGATTACATGAGTCCCTGCAGACGGACTTAAGTCCGGGAAACCCAGAAAACAGAGTTGCACGCTGATTCGGGCCCCCCCTGCTTTTTAAGTGGAATCAGTGTGTTTCCGTGCTTGAGTCCTGTTTTTTTTTTTTCTTAGGGATTTAATATGCATGTGACACCGGTTTCTGCGCAATTACATATCATTGGTACTTCTTTCTCCACAAGTTTATAGATAGATGGATTTTAATTCAAGACACACCAACAAAAGTTCTGGTTTGTCTATATACTGGTTTTAAAGTGACTTCAATGTCTCCTTTTAAACAGCGTAAATTAAGATCAGCGTATTCGTCACATGTTTAAAAATCGATGTGGCTGTATAGCGCTTGTATGTTTTGGAGTATTCAGTCCAGGATTCCGACATTCAGAATCCTGTCTGTTTTCGCCGGCTTCCGCTAGAATTCAACTGTTGGTATTCAATGTACCGACATTCGAGTGTCAAAGTCCTGAAATCGGCTGAGAATTTGACAATACACGTCCGTTTCTGACCACCTTCAATAGTGTTGGTAACGGCAGAATTGCTGTAGTTAACGACCGCATTGAATAGGCGATATTACCCCGGTCTTTACTCATTTCTCACGATGCAATTTCACTTTTTTCTTTAGACTAAACTGCATTGGCAAAAAAATGACTAATTACTAATTAGTCAAGTCATTTGCTGAACGTTTTTCGACTGACAGATAAAATGGGAATTAATTGAATACCCCCTATAACATCCAGTGGTTCAGGAGAGTGGCTGATAACCATTGGCGTATGTTGTCATCAATATTGAATTTGGAGTGCGGAATGCTATGATCTATACCAGTGGTTCTCAAACTCGGTCCTCAAGGACCCCCAACAGTGCACGTTTTTCCCGGTCACCCAGCAGCAGCACAGCTGCACTCATTAATCACTGGCACATTTTAAAAGATCACAGGTGAAGCTAATTATTTCCCCTGTGATTCTGTGAGGAGATCTGGAAAACGTGCACTGTTGGGGGTCCTTGAGGACCGAGGTTGAGATCAACTGATCTATACAACTACAACCACCTATGGATCCATGTTCCAGTTTTAGGTCTGTCACCATTTGGTGTCCAGATCATAGAGCTTTGTAATATATATGGGCCTTAAACATGTATTGCCTATTGAAAATTAACACGCTTCCTTTACTTGACTCCTGCAGATAGTGAATCCATACTACCTACGTGTCAGGAGAAAAAACCCGGTAACCAGTATGCACACTAAAATGAGCCTGCAGCTGTACCAAGTGGACAGCAGGACGTACCTGCTCGACTTCCGCAGTATTGACGGTAAGAAGCGCAGCCAAGGCACAGTGTATGGCGCATCACTCTTCAGTCGCTCAGAACCTCATCCCATGGATCTGAACATGTCTTATCGGGCACAGCACCTGGACTCTGATCTCTCTCTATACTAGTCTCCTCTGTATTTGAGCTGCACCGCTTCGTGTTCCAGCAGATGCATCAACCCTGATGAAGTGATAGTGGTGCTAAAGCAGGAAGTGGAAGGTGAGAACGCAGAAGCCAATCAAATCTGAACTCATTTTTCAAACTCAGCTGATTGGTGCGTTATTGCCTTCCACTTTACCAGGCTTGATACATCTGTCCCACTGTGTGGTATACTCCCAGCAGTGATGAGGCATGGGAACATTCATGTTTCATATCAGGGAGGGGTGAGAAGACAGTTGATAAGCATTGTACTAATGTCGCCCATACACGTCCCGATGCGTGCGTTCTGTGCTTAACTAGCACGCATCGCATGCCTTGTGCATGCGATGAAAACGAAGTGCAAAAGTATGTGCAGCACATACTTATTGTACTGTGCGATGAGGTGCCGCGGGAGCGCGCACATCGCACTGCCCACATCGGGACGTGTATGGGCACCTTTACAGCTATGTGTCCTCATACACCTTTTAATTTGCGCTATGTGGCACAACTTTTAATGTGATGTACCACTGGTAGCAATTATTAAATGTAGCATCTTTATGCATCAAAGCCACAGACTTCGTGTACTCAGCACATAAGATGAATGTTTTTTTTTTTTTATTTAAAGAAATGCGTTTAGTCGCAGGTTACAAATAACGATTTATGGTGTGGCTCGCTCGTGTCTGACCTCTGTGTACTCCTTTAGCTTCTGTGTTGTGCACAGCAGTTGCAGTTAGTGCCTATGTCATACAGATGTATCGCCTCTCAGCCAGCTCAGGGAATCGGCAGATTCTCTGATGCAGGCTGGCGGAGAGGCGCTACATCTGACGGACGCTTGAGCGGATACCCTGGCCGTCTCCGCTTCATGGAGATGAGTAGGGTTAGTGCGGGGTGGTGGCAGCTAGGGAGGCACGCACGCCCCCTTCTGGCGGATGGTGAGCAGCGGCGATTGGCGATCTCTAGGAGCATCTCTAATGAGAGCTGCTCCATCTGTAGGTAAGTGCACATTGTAATAGTCATATTAGCAATGCATGTTTTGTGAAGGTCTGTGGCAAGGTGCATGACTGAGACAGTCTGCGGCATGCCAGACAGGGCTATTTAATGTCACTTGAGGATAGGTGTATAAGGACACTTCTGTACTGAATGTGAAAAGTCACAAGTATACAGAAGTTGTTGTATCTAGGAGAATGTTGCACTGCAGTTTTTGAGATTGTCTCTAAGTGTTCCGTTAAGCTGTGTTAATAAGGAAATAAATGTGATACTGGTGTTAATAACTACTGCTGAAAACCTTTTAGACTTTCATTTTCAATCCTGTAATACCCATCCCTCTTTCAAAGCCATCCTATGTTTTTTTTTTTTTTTTTTTGTGTGCAATGTTCGAATACAATGGGGTCTTCCCAATCTTGGAGAAAGTGGAGACATTACCCATAGCAACAAATTCTCACTATTGCTTTTTGTAGTACAGCCTGTAAAATGACTGAAGCCCCACCTTCTCTGATAACTCTCCCCCAATGGCTTGTGTGGCAGGGCAAGGAATCTGTGGGCAAAGTCATCCAATGACCCTATTATAGACCAGTACAATGCCCTGTTCCCCACCATAGTCTGCATGAAATGTTCTATCTTATAGGTTCTTGCACTTTTCCTGCCAAGGGTCTGACACAAATCTGCACCTTTAGAGGCAGAACGGTTACGGATTTCACATTGTCGGGCGCGGAAAAGATATGGCGGCTATTTTGATTGGGTTCTGTTGCTTGCATGGAAACCAAATGAGATGGTCAGCAGTTATTGGTCTCCTGGGTGCGGCGAAAGGTTTTCAAGGCCACCTACGGAGATGCTGGGTTTCCCCAAGCTCTCTGCTTAATGTGAATAGATGCATGTGCATGGCATCTATTCACGCAGCGGCGGTAACTGCACAGGCAAGCTGTTCTAGCAAGGTGCATTTTACCCTTTAAAAATCGGGGAAGGTGTGGCGCTTAAACAGCTGAGCCTGTCCCAGCTGATGTACTTGTGATATAATAAGCAACATATTGCTGGGTACACACTATGCATTGGTGTTTTTATTCCTATTACTAGCAAGTGTATTAAGTATTGTTTGCATTGGTCAAGGTTTGCTAGTTGGTTGCCCCAGAAACTAAATATCCGAGTGCTGAAGCCTGTTTTATTTTGATTATTGCTTCGAAAATTACATCAAATTGTCTTATTGGGATAAATTAAATCATTTCTAATTTCATTAAAAAATGTGAAGTAGATGGAAAATATGGCGCTGACTTGTAAGCCAATCAGAGCCACTGCCGATATGCAAGCTCTGATTGGCTCACCATATGGTGCCGCATTTTAAAAGGGTTCGGAGGTGAAGGAGAAGCCTGCTTCAGCGGAGGCAGATGGTGGGTAGCATGAGTGGCCCTGGACAACTGTGTCCACAGCATCCCCTTGTGGGTGGTCCTGTTCCAGTGCACATGAAATGGTCCTTATTCTGCGTAATTGTGATTCATGACCTTTATATTGTGTTGGAATGTTATACATACTGGAAGATAAATACTCGTGGCTCTTTTTTTTTTTTCTTATTTCACTAGATGAAGTTACTGAAACCAAATCTGAATGTGCCACCCCAAGACGTTCTGGTTCTCTTAGCAGTTCCAGGACGCCCCAGAAAAGCGACTCTGACGCCGAAGCCCAGACGAAGTCATCCGATGGTTCTGTCCCGTCATCCCTGACCTCATCTGTAGACTCCACCAACGCGGACTTGGTCCCTCGGCCAGGAAGCCATACTATAGAGTTCTTTGAAATGTGTGCTAATTTAATAAAGATCCTTGCACGGTAGGCGAGGGCTGTACAGAGTTCATATTGAGCAATAAGCATGCAGTAACTTGTAGCCAAATGCTTCCAGTTTTAATCCAGTCATACTTTAAGAGCTGAAAGAAACATCAGTAATGCAATTTGCACATAGATTGGGAGACTGTCTTTTTTGTTAGCTCGAAAGTCTAAACCGTAAAGCTTAATGTGTGATTGTTCTTTTTTTTTTTTTTTATAGATATTTACATGTGAACAAAGGTATAAAAAGTTTGTATATAATTGTTTTTTTTTCCTCTTTTGTCAAAGCTGACAAACTTTTAATTGCACATTTTATTCAACACTGGGTTTTGTCACTTCACGATGGCTTGGTTTTTTTCGTCTTTTTCTGGGTTTTTTTTACTCTCCCTTTTATGTATAATTTCACATGAATCTGGCTTAAACGTGTGTGTAAAAATATATACATATATATGCACACATACATCGTGTGATGGCTGCTGAAAGATTTGTCTGGGACATATCAGTGTCTGGAAATCAGCATTTGATGAATGTACGAAGAAAATTTGTACAAATGTAATAAAGTTTTTTTTTTTTTTTTTTTTCCTTTTTTGGTTTTTACGAAGATGAACGTTTTTGTTAAAAGGGGTTTTCAAATAATGGCTGAATGTGGGATATGCGATGGTTAAATAAACACTGATTTTTATTCTTGGTAATGGTGACAACTTTTTTTTTTTCTTTCCTCCCGTAAGTGCCCCGTTGGCATTCACCGGCAATTTATTTTTATTTTTTAATCTGAAAGATGTTTTTTAAGGCGATGGAAAGCATATGAAATGCACGTCTGTACATACCTTACCGGACTAGATAATCTAACATATATTTCAGGAAAGTAAGTCATTCACTGAAGTTGTCTGCCTGGGACTGAACCATAGGCTTGCCTGTTGGCGGGGTGTTATGAAATGGTGACTCCGATCTTGCTCCTCCCACTGTCAGGCAAAGGACCGCTAAGCTTGTGATCCCAGCCCTATTGCGTTCCTCACTGGGTGGAAAGTGGCACATTTAATGGTTTTTCACCCCCTCAACCCATAGTTTGGACTAGCCCAATCAATGACAACCTGCTCCAAAGAGTCAAGTCCTTTCCATGTGTTATGGAGACAGTGAGATGACACTTTGGGAGATGGCTTATCCTTCGGTGAATGGTTCATCCCACAGAATTGCAGCATCCACAGTGTAGACTTGCAATTCTATATGTAATACTTCACTTTTTTTTATTTAGTGAAATTCCTTTATGACCTGGACTGCACCTCACTGGCACTACTGTGGTTTGGTTGCCAGCAACTCATGTGCAGCAGGCCTTGGCCATTGTGTCTATCCTAAGGTTTAGCATCTGACACTTGTTACTGTTGCTCTGATCCAGCCTCTCTGCAAAGATCGTAGGGGTCCAAGGAGCTTTTGGGAAGCCCCAAAAAAGGCCTGTTGTCCATTACATTCCCCAACACTTCATTTGTTCTAGAGCTAGAATGGAATAATGCGATTGTAATGGGGAAACATTCCAGTCTCTCTAGTATCGGTTTTGTCTCTGCCAATCGGAACACAAATGGAGAGGTTACGGATGAATTGTCTTTTTATTAGCATTCGTCTCTAAAAACCACATCTCCATTTCTTAGCTCAGAAAGAAGAGAAAAGACTGACCACATTTCCCAGGAAAAAGCCAAACAGCTAGCCGGATAATATAAAGCCATAGTTGAGGGGTCCCAACAGGATGCCAGAGAGGTAAAGCAACAGTGCGATAAGCAGGAGAACAGGCACCAGTCATTACAGTAATCATGCAAAGGTGAACAACCCTCTGAAGCTCTGAGTTTGTAGGGGCTGCGAACCGCTCCAGGCACTGAGTTCTTTATCAATAAATCACGTATCTTTTCTCTATAGACTATATAGAAGTAATTCATTCCTTTTATAGAGCTGTGAAACTTGAATATTGCATTACACAGATGCCTACGCACTGTCCTCATGAATGGTTTACATTTTTAAAAATGATCATGTTAAATGTTTAAACATTTCCATTTAATCCATTAGAGAAATATTTTATTAGTACCTTTACGGAGTGCTCCAGGCAGAGGCTGAAATAAATGGGTATTAGCAGCAGGTTCAGCATGCGGATGGTCACTCGTAGACAAAGAAGCCTACGGGACGAAACAGTGTACTGTTATAGTGGCTATCTGGTGGTCTAAACTGATATTTAACAGGGTGAATGGCTACAAAATGCAGGCATTTTATAGCTGCTTCTCCCCCTGGGCTGAACGGAACAGCTTGTTGCGGAAAGTGAGATTTTGGTCATTTAGATGTGAGATTTAAAGCAGCAATTGTTTAAAAGGCAAAAGTTTTGTATTAAATTGCTGCTTTTAAAGGAGTCATTCAATAGGTTGTGTGACTTTAGTGCCTGTTTATACGGGGGGATATTTAATTGTTTGCGTGGCCGATTCTGCTCCCACCCTCAGGTGCGTGCAGGAAGCCATGGAAGTAGGGCTTCAAGGATGGGCGCGAGCACTTAAAGTGGCCATATGTACACAAGCATTCAGATCTGGCTGGTTGGAACAAAAACATGGTTATGGATGAGAGCAAATGACAGTTGACCATTTGCTTGGAAATGCTGGAAAACTGCCAAACTGTCACTCATCCATAACCATGTTTTTGTTCTAACCAGCCAGATCTGAAGATAAATCTTACTAGTGTATGGGCACCTTTAGAACAGGAAAAGCTGCTTACATGCCTTATCCCTTGCGTTCTCTCAGCGCTCGAGTACTTGGTCCGGGTGTCAAGTTCCTGACCAACTAAATGCTCTTGTGGGCCGAACGTAAAGCTTTGCGAGTCGTCTGGCTGCCACACAGGATGCCAGCCAAAGTGAGTTTGTTTTATTAAAGAGCCATTTACAAGGCCCCTAATGTCTAAATCGCTGGTATCGAAGGACTGTCCACGAGTCGTGGGATTTTTATGTTGGCATGGTCTATTTTACGTCTAGTAAATGCTGAGGTTAAGCTTGAAGTTTTCAGGAATCTAGATATCTTAAACTGGGTATATACTATACCAGGGGTAGCCAACTCCAGTCCTCGAGAGGCACCAACAGTTCACGTTTTCTAGATCACCTAGCTGGGGCACAGGTGCACTCATTACTGATTGACACATTAGAAATGATCCACAGATGGAGCTAATTACTTCACTTATGATTCTGTGAGGAGACCTGGAAAATGTGAACTGTTGGTAGCTCTCGAGGACTGGAGTTGGCTTCCCCTGGACTATACGATTTGCAGCAACTTTGCATATTTGCAAATATCTTATAGCGTGCACCCAGCTTTACAATACAGTGATTTAACTCCACTTAAGAGATAATAGCTCTACTTGGATCATTGCGTTTGAAATGAATTTCTATAATGTAGTCTCACTGGGAACATTTAAAAAGAGTTTCGGAAAGAACTGATCTGGTGTTAAGTGAATCTGCGCTAATGGATTACATGGAAAAGTTGAAACCATTCTTGAACCAAGGAAATTCTTTTAATGCACAACTTTTTTTTGTATTTGCATTCTGTTCTGTATCCTATTATATCTTATCCTATATTTAGACTGATGATATCTCAAGAAGCCTTTACAGCTTCGGTGGCTGGCAATGTAACCTCATGTGGCAGGTCCAGTATCTCTCAGAACAGTACGTGGCTTGCATATATATATATGCAATGTCTACCGTTGTCGCCCACTAAGTATCATTGGTTTTTATGTCATGCTGTACATACGGATGTGGTATGAAAGGGAAGGTTAATAAAAATGGAAATGATTTGGTGCAATACAACAGAGTATTTGTAAACATTGGCGATTTTCACATACTTGTGTGCATTTACGTATGATCTTTGAATAAAACATGTACTTTATCATCACCTCTGCTTGGGCCTCTGACTGGGATTTGTGCTGGTTTTAAGATTGTGTAGTCTGTGTTAAACAATTTGAGTTGTGTATACACTCTACATATAGTAGTAGTTCGTTTCGACAAAGTGTCCGCAGCGCCGTACATAGCAAACATAAAAACAAATTACAAGGTAACGTACAGGGTGCGTTGATAAAATACAGCATAAATAGGGGTATAGCTGGTAGAACTAAAATCAGTATAAATTCTGAAGTAGGTGTAGAAACGGTCGAGGAGACTGAAGATGAAGTAGAGGAAGGGAAGAACAGGGCAGGAGCGCTGGTAAGGTAAAGAGGTAGGGTGAGTACGTGAGGAAGGAGGGCCCTACTCATAAGAGTTAACAGACTAAAAGGAGGTGGGTGGACGAACGAAAAACAATAGGATAATTCGGAACGGATGGAGGGGTAGGTTAGGCAGGATAGGAGGAGCGAAAGAGGTCAGGAGGAGGGATAGGCTAGTCGGAAGAAGTGGGTTTTGAGGGAGAGCTTAAAGTTATATGTAACTTGTCAGACTCGACATACGTGTGTGAAGTTATACCACTGGTCAACACAATATACTGTAAGAAAAAGCTTTTAAAGGTTCATTTGACTTTAATTACAAAGCAAAACAATGGGCCATATTCAATGTGGGCTGGCCGCTCACCGTATTAAACGTTCCGGGGGAAGCCTCGCTGTCAGAGGGGAACAAGAAAGATTCCCCCAAACGGCTAGATTCGCGCCTAATGCATTTAGCCGCAAGCCTCGCCGTTTCCACATATGTTAAAACCCAGCGAGGTGGAAACTGCTTGTGCAGGGGGGGTCATTTGCAAAAAGCATTGAATACTGCCCAATATCTTATTACTGCAATGAAATTAGTTGACATCTGGAGTTGCATGAAGCCAAAGACTTTAATATTTTAATCCAGTCCGACAATAACACAGCATTGAAGTGACATAAGTATGCAACAATGGTCCTGATTCAGCGATGGCTGTAGACCATGGGTCTTCAACATGTGGCTCTCCAGATGTTGTGAAACTACATGTTCCAACATGCATTGTCACATTTTTTCCTATAAGAGCATGCCAAAAAACCTCAGGACATGCTGGGACATGTAGTTCCACAACATCTGGAGGGCCACAGGTTGAAGACCCATGCTGTAGAGGCTGCTACGTCTATTGGTCACATCTGCAAATGTATTTAACTGTTGCTGCAAATCCCTCCGTAGTGTACATCTGTTTGAGGATACCAGGACAGGGATCACATAGTTACATAGTAGTTAACGCTACCACTTTACCACTGTGTCTGTCTAGCCACCTTCCTGTCACTGCCTATCGCTGTTACGCTGGGTACACACACAAAGATATATCTGTCAAATCTGTGGTGGAAATGTATATGACAAAAACAATTGCTTGGAAAAATGTGTTAAATCAGATTGATTTAAACAATTTGTCTGACTGACCATTGTCTGTTTTACAATGTTTGGGAGCAAATTTGATTGTCATTTGCTCCCATATATTTCAGGTTTTTGGTCCCACCAGATTAGACAGATAAATGTTTAGGTGTGTATCCAGCTTTACAAGAGTTCTGATGCAGTGCTTCTCAATTGTAACATTACCTTTTGAGCGTAAGCTGTGTGACACATTTTTTTTTTTTATTATTTTTTATTTTTTTTTATATTTTTATTGGGATAAAGCAGTTATGGTTCACAAGAGGTACATTTGTGTGACACATTTTGCTTGGAAAAGTATTCAACCCCACTTAAAAAGCCAGATTTATCCTATCACAAATAACACTGAGTGAAATAATTTATTGGCCTAATCCTTTTTCTCCTTTCTTTTGCCTCAAAACAATCTGCCACAGCATTGGACCTAATTCTATGTTGATCCTCCTTGTTTTACTAAAACATCTGACTAATCAATGCATGGACTCTACAAGGCCTTTGGAGGTGACCTGTGGTATCTGGAGCTAGGTCCCTTAAAGGCACGTATACGCTGGGTGATTATTTTAAACAATATCGTTCATTTTGGACAATATCGTTCAAAACAGTGGCCAGTGTGTATGCGATGAAGGATGCGCGCTTCCGTGGGTCGTTAGCGAGGATTTCTGGTATCTGTACATGCAGCTCAATGTTGGCTGTGCCATTCAATAAAAGCTACATATTGATGGACTCTAGCTAGATTGTTCGTCATATTTGTCAGTGTGTGTGCACAATATCGTTTGTCCAGGAAACTGGAAAGTTCCAGGGAAATTGTTTGGCGATGTCATTCACTGAACACGTGTATGGGACTTATGTCCTGTAGGTTGCAAGGTGGGACATCTATGGGGTATATTCAATGCCAATTTGGCGAGCTATGGCTGTGAGCCCTACTGCCCTCAGTATTCAACCCACCCCCCTGCACTCGCTGTTTCTAAAAAGCAAGGCGCAAACTGCAAGTGCGGCCATCAAAACGGCAAGGCTTGTGGCTATATGCAGCAGGCTGCTGCATTTGCTGTGAACCTTGCCGTCTTTTGATGGTATTTCCCTGGAACATAGAATAGGGTGAGGGGGTTGGATGGCTTGTTTTTGGCGATTTTCTCCAATACAAACCCCCTCCCTGGCTGCATTGAATATACCCCTATGGCTTGTGCTTGCTTTTCCAGCACACCCTCGATTGGATAGAGCAGTGGTTCTCGGGAACCCACCCAGTTCACATTGTTCAGGTCACCCGTGGTAACTCATTGCTGACCGACATGTTAAAAGTTCCACAAGTGGAGCTAATTATTTTACTTGATCCTGACCAACTGAGAATCTGGGATAGAGATCAGAGGAATTTCGAGGCCACATCAACATCTTATCATGTTTCTCCAACCATTCCTTAATTTTTAGCTGTATGGCAGGCACATTAGCCTGTTGTAAAGGTGCATACACACATTGCAATGTGGCGGCTGCCGATAACAATTTGATATTGGTAGCCACCGAGACCCAGCAGGGAAGGGCAGTGCAGGGCCCTCCTTGCAATCAAGCAGATCAAATAACAAAAAAAAATTTAAACCTGCCTGCAGCGTTTTTCCGCTTTCGAGCGCTGGGCCAAGCATCGTGATTGAATGCGGCTGCACATGTGCGATTCAGGGTCACTTTCTATTGTATTCTATCCAACCGCGCAAAAGTAGTTTTCCGTGGTTGGATGCATGATGGATTCCTCCAGATCAGCGCAAAGAGCTGTTATTTAATTTTTCACTCAGAAGGTGAGCATGCTTCAAAAATCAGAGAGCAGCGTCCTGCATGGTGCACCATATTCCAGAGGTGTCATCGTTATTTGGAGGGAACAGAACAGTACTGGCAAGAAGTTGTTGAGGCTGAAACAGGCCATTAAAAACCAGCGCAGAGTCAAGCTCTCAAAAGCGATAGTGCTGCTCCAGAACAATGCTAGGCCACATGTGGCTAATAAGAACTTCTACCTACAGTACTTGCAAAATTTTGATGGGAGGCCCTGAAACATCCTCCATACAGCCCTGATTAGGGTGGCTAATCCCGGGATCGGTGGGATCCCGGGATTTGGCCTCAAAAAGTCTGGGATTTCAATCCGGGGATTGGAGTATCCAATCCCCGGATTTGACTGCGCGCATGCGCAGTCTAATGCCGAGCAGTGTTTGAGCACTCGCTCAGACGCTGCCTGGCTCCCGAATCCTGACCCCTGCGTGCGGCCTGCATAGCGTGACAGTAGAGGTCACGCTGCACAGCCTTCTCCTGTGCCCGCCCCCTTCCAGTCTCCTCTGCCCGTCCACATCCTTTCCGGCCTGCCCATTCTCCTGTCTGCCTGCCTGCTAAGAAGGAGGTGCACGAGCCTGGAGACACCGTGCACCTCTGAACCCACTCCTGGCCGGCCGCCCGCTAATGTAAGTAAACGTGCGGGTCGGCCGGTGTGGGGGCGGGTATGCTGTGCTGCATATGTGTGGAGCAGAACTATATTAGGGATGCCAATCCCGAGATTGAGCATTTTTCAATCCCGGATTCCGGGATTTAAAAAAATGCCCCGGGATTGGCATCCCTAGCCCTGATATCTCCCCAAGTGACTCCCATATCTTCATCCCCTTAAAAAAATCTGGATCCATCAGCAACCCAGAAGTTTCTACATTGAAGCCATTGATTCCCTACACCAGGCATTCCCAACCACGGTCCTCAAGGCACACCAGCAGTGCAGGTACTAATTAAGTCACCTGTGCTCAAGCCTGGATATCACTAAAACCTGCACTGTTGGTGTGCCTTGAGGACCGTGGTTGGGAATGCCTGCTCTACATGCTGGGATCAGTGCATCAATGTCAATTATGTGTAGTTGTAATGTTACGCATGAACTGTAATTAAATTTCTCTTTCAATTATCCTGGTGACACAGCTCACATTGGGATGTAGGAGGGTCCATCGGAGCCAGGCACTTATGCTAAACCTTTTCAGAGAGGCAGGCTCCTCCCTTCCACATCCCATCATGCCCCAGTTCGTTTTAGGTGCCCACAGGAGTGGGTGCTATGCTGAACGGGCTGCTTATTTTTTTATTAATTTTTACACTTAGGTAGGCGCAGTGTGAGGATTCTATAACAATCCTCACACTGAGAGCGCAGCAGGGGCTGACAGAAGTGCGTCCTGTTAGCGCCCTGTGTGCAGAGAGACGCTGTCTGGTCTCTGCACAGCGCTTTTAACTTCTCTGCAGGGAAGTTTCCTGGGCCCTGGGTGACTCCAGAACAGGCTCCCCGCAAAGGGGGGGATAGTGGGTGACGGAGTTCCTCCGCGATGGCGGCCACCATCTTGGTTGTGGCTTACAGGCTGAACTCCATAGGAGATTGCAGCCTGTCACAAAAGCCTGGAGGATGGGCTATTCCAAGTGATCCCCAGCCGAGTGGGGGGCACTTGGAAGAGGAGAGATCTCATGCCAGGAGTGGTTACAGGAGGTAGACGGCGCCAAAGAGCCACAGACCCCGCTGTAGCAGGGACTTTGGTCTCTTCCTGCACTATGTGTTTGGCGCCTTTTGGAAGCACTGGCTGTGCGGAGCTGAAGGGAGGATTCCTTACAAAGTGACTGATTTCTCCTGGGCACCACTACCCCCGCTGACCAGAGAGGGCTCCTGGCATACATTGATTTAATACTGTCGCCTGACATTTTTGCACTGTGTTGTAAACATGACTGAAAGGCATTCTGCTGGTATGGGGGAGGGAGCCCTTATCACATTGCCAAATTGCAAAGTCTGTCGACTTTCTTTAACCCCTGAAGAGATGACTCAAGGGGATATTTGCCTGTATGTGAAGCTGGACCCAAAGGAGCACAAGCTCAGGAGGCGCTACAGCCTGAACCTGCGTGGGCTGCGGCCCTGGGCAGGTCTGTAACTGCTTTAGTACAGGTTTTGAATAAACAGAGGAATGAGCTGGTTAATTATCCTAGGCCATTGTCATCCTCTCAGCAATCTTCTGGTTCTTTTCCTTTTACTCAAACGGAGCCTGCTTTTCTGCAGGTGATGCAGGATACTGCTCAAGGCATGGGTAGACTAAATACCTTTATGGAGCAGTTTTCAAAGGAGCCAGAGACGGCCTCTAGACTTCCCATAGCTTCTTCTCCTGTCTTTTATAAGGATTCAGAGGAGGAAGGAGAAGAAGTATCATTGGACCAGAGGAATGATATGGAAAGTTTTGTCCCTGGTGTTGATGATTTCATTTTGGCTGTTAAACAGGCTTTGAATTTGTCTGAGGAAAATAAAACTCTGGCATAGGGAGTTTTCAAAAGACAAAGGAGAGAGGCAGTTACTCTTACCTCGGATGAGGGTTTACAGGACCTGCTAGGAGGTGCTTGGAAAATGCCAAAAAGGTTCTTAAACCTATATCCCATGCCGGAGGAGCATGTAAAATTATGGGAAAAAGTTCCCTTGGTAGACGCTCCAGTAGCTAGTTTATCAAAAGCTACCATGCTGCCGGTACAGGGCGGTGCGGCGTTCAAGGAACCTGTGGACAAAAAGTTAGAGGGTTGTCTTAAAGCAATTTTTGAAGGTGTGGGTTATACCCTTAGGCCATTGATTGTTTCTGCATGGGTGTCCAAAGCTATGATTGTGTGGGCAAATTTCATGTGTGGTATGTTAGGAACAAGAAAAAGGAGGGAGAGATGTCCTATGTCGGTGCACCAATGCAGAGTAAAACGTAACTTTTATTAGTTTCTTTTAAGAACTGCGAGATAAAAATCAATACATAAATTAGACAAGGGGGGGGTGTAACACTTTTTTCAAAAACTAAGGTGGCGGGCAGATGCTTGTTATATACTGTGATGTATGTACTGATTTCGTTGACAGTGTGCTCCTGATCTATTATCACTGTCCAGACCAGGTATAGGTAGTATATGTAGGCAGTAGGCCCTAGTGGATAGATGTTCTAAATGCCGCACAATACACTCATGTCAGTGAAAAATTGACACGTTTATCCTGAATACTTAAATGCTCAGATGTCGATTAACATGCAACTAACCATATCATAGTGCATGGGGTGAAATTCACTCCGCCTCCCTAGGGAGAATCACTATCTGAGTCATTAAATCAAAATATGATACAGGTCCAGTATTAGGGCACTGACCCAGATAAATACTAAACTCCTAACGGCTACAGTTTGCCTGGTATAGGAGTCAGTACGGTGGGATATAGTGCTTGCTGAATGCTGGAAAATTAACTGAGCCAGTCCAATGGAGTCGCCTCCAAGTGCACCGTAGCTGACTGCAGTGAACGCCCTAAAAAGGGCTATTGCGGCATAGCACAGGTCAACAGATCAAAATGCATTAGTAAGAAAAATAATAAACAGTTACAAACATCTGCCCGCGCACCGCTAGCCGGCACGCGCTTCGCAGATTTTAGCTTCCTCAGGGCCAACCAGACTGAATGGGCTCAGGGTTTTTATACCTGTAGTAATGTATAATGCCCCAATGATAGTGCGCCTTGTAGGACGCGCCCCCGGAAGTCGGTCGAGAGTCGGGTATCCAATCGGGGAGCTCCCTATCTAGCGAGCCCCCGGATGGTGTCCTCTAAGTTCAGGTATCGCGTACTGTTGTCATGGTTACCACTAGTGCGTACGTCTGGACGTAGGCGCGTTGATGACGCGCGCCTAGTCCCGTCCAATCATGTGTGGTCTATCAGTCATGACGCGTAGTTGCGTCCGGGGTTGGTATGGTTACCAAGCCATGGTGAGTAGCGCCTATCCAAATACCGGCGCGTTGATGACGTGTGCTCATTCAGATCCTATTGTTTACATTTGACTGGCGTCACGTTGCCATAGTAATCGTGGACAGTTTGTATGTCTAGTTCCCTGTTGCGGTGATCCCGCTATGAATTTCTCTAAGGGGTATCGTCCAGGGTCACTGAAGATTTACATATTCACTGGAAATATCGAGAGTATACTGGTGATATGATTCAATAGACGTGGGATGGACAGGTTGGGACAAATCTCACAAAAATGGTAGTGATTAAATACCGTGATGGTGGGTGGAAAATAGGGAATGAGGTGGAGAATGTGTAACAAGGACATGTAAGTCGTGTATCGTGATTATAGATACATATAGAGCCCAACATGGGGCGCTCTTAATTAAAAGTGAAGAATCCTAATTACTGGTGCCGGTAGATAATAGATTAAAATTATAGTGCAATGTAATGTACAAGAAGATGAGTTGTATCTTAGTAGTGTGTACACACAAAAATAACACAAGATAAGTGTCACAGCAAAAGGAAAAAGAAAAGGTAAAACTCTGATATAGCTAGTGTAGTATATAGCCACAATGAGAATAATATAGTGGTGAAGGTTTCATAATGAAATTTGATTCACCCGGATTTAGAAGAAAAAATACCAGTGCAATGACTGTTAAGCCAGAGGAATTAATAACTGTGAAAAAGTGATAAGAGATGTATGTCACTCTTATATAGGGAGGTATTAGTGAGTGTCCTATGATTATTGGTGCACATGGAGATTAGTCTGTATCCCAAAATAGCAAATGTATCTTCATATATTATTGTATTTTGGCTGTTTGGTAGTTATTGGAATAGAAGTTTTAATAACATATATAGCAGAGACAGAAATCATGATGGAGAAGTTACAGGAATGCAGAGTAACTGTTTTCCTCATTGAGGCCCTTCGGTGACATGGTGTCCATCATAAATATGAGTCTGGTTTCCTGCCTCAATAACTCTGCGTCTATGTCCCCTCTTCTGATCCCCATGTTTACTTTTAGCATGCCATATGCCTTCAACCCAATGGTTCTACTCTGGTGATATTTGTAGAAGTGTCCTGCGACAGGGGTAAGCATTTTCATGGCCTGTTTGTCTTTTTCGGCATTCTTGATACTGGAGATATGTTCCAGTATCCTCTTTTTTAGGGGCCTGATGGTCTTCCCTATGTATGTCTTTTTGCAGGGACATTCAAGATTGTATACAATCCCTGCTGTGTCACAGGTTATATAGTCTCTGATTTTCCATATATGATTGTATTTATCAGTGTATTGTTGTTTTTAGACCATGAACGTACAGGCTTTGCAAGATTCACACTTGTACGATCCCAGTTTTTGTGGTGAACGTTTATTAACTTTATCCAAATGACTGTGGACCAGGGTGTCCCGGAGATTGCGACTTCTGCGCCAGCTCATTTGGACTTTGACGCCTAGTGTGTTGGCCAGATCTAGGTCAGTTCTTAGCACATCAAGATGGTCATTAAGAATGCCTTGTATAGATTGCCACTCTTTGCAATATGTTCCAATAAATCTTACAGGTTCATTGGATGGAGAGCTGTTTTTCTGTCGCGGCACCAGGAGTCTTTCTCTGTCATACATTTGAGCTTCATTGTATGCTCTCTTAATGCTCCTTTTGCTGTAACCTCTGTCTGACAGGCGGTTACTAAGTTCCTTTGCTCTAAGTTGATATCTGCCATCATCTGAGCAATTTCGTTTAATTCTCAGGAATTCTCCCTTAGGCAGTCCCCTCATGACTGGAGGGAAATGTGAACTGGAGTGGTGTAACAGGGAGTTGGTCGACGTCGGCTTGCGGTAGAGATCAGTGTGGAGAGACCCATTCTCTTCAATGGTTATGTGGAGGTCTAGATAGTTCACTTCTTTCTGACTCATCTCATAAGTAAGACGTAGGTTGAGATGGTTATTGTTGAGCATGTCAATCATCTCAATGAAGAGCTCTTTTTCTCCTTCCCACAGGATCAAGAGATCATCAATATATCTCAGCCATAATAGTACATGATCTGTGTACTTTTCATTGGCTTCATTAAAAACGACTTCTCGCTCCCACCACCCCAGGTACAGGTTCGCATACGTGGGGGCACAGGTGCTCCCCATCGCGGTCCCCCGTACCTGGAGGTAGAAGCCTTCATTACAGACAAAGTAATTCTTTGTTAATACGAATCTTAACAATTGTATGAGGAAGTTATTGAAGTCGCTCTCCTTGCCCATGTTCAGGAAATATTGGACTGCCTCCACACCGTACTGATGGTGAATGCTAGTGTAGAGGCTTTCCACGTCACAAGTAATGATCCATGAGTTTTTGTTTAAAATGACATCCTGGAGTTTAGTAAGTACCTCCATAGTGTCTCTGACATACGATGGTAACGTAAGGACATGTTCTCTTAGGTAAGTATCAACAAATTGGCTGGCCTTTTCAGTAAGGCCGCCTATGCCGGACACTATGGGTCTTCCTGGTGGTGTTCGGTCATTTTTATGGACCTTGGGCAAAAGGTATAGGATGGGTATTCTAACATCTTTGACCTGTAGGAAGTCTGATTGGGACTTGGTAATGGTCCCTAAGTGTGTAGCCTCCTCCAATATTTTGGAGTAGATTGATAGAAAATCCTGGGTCGGATTGAAGGTAAGTTTTTTATAACATGTACGGTCTCCTAACTGTTTCTCAAGTTCTTCCACGTACAGTGTTCGCGACCAGAGGACCACATTACCACCCTTATCAGACGGTTTCACAATGGTGTCATCCCAACTTTTTATTATTTTCAAGGCCTCCCTCTCTTGTCGGCTCAGGTTATCTTCAAATTGGAAAACATGTTTATTGCGTTCGAGGCGGTCTAGATCTTGACTGACCAGGTCGACATAGGTTTTCACTACTGGACAGACTTGGAAATGGGGGTAGAATTTGGATTTCTTTTTGAGAGTTCCTGTTTGTCTATCCATGTCTGTGGTCTGAGAGGGGCTGGACATATCCAGAGGTTCATCTCCCTGGAGGCTCTCTAGATCAGCTAATGCCTGCTCCTCTTCCCTGTTCCAAAGGGGACCCGTACCAGATGATGTAGAGGCTGGGCTGTTAGGGATAGGGTCGGGATTGTCTTTTTTGCAAAAAAAATTCTTAATAAGTAGTTTGCGGGCAAACAGATTGAGATCCTTTTCGATATCAAATCTGTTAAAGGAGGTGGTGGGGGAGAATGTTAGACCTTTCTGTAATACACGAACTTGCTGCTCATCAAGGATATGGTCTGATAAGTTTATGATCTTGAGGGAATCTGAGTCGGATGTTGTCATTTCCGATACCTCTGATATTCCCTCAGATCCTCTCGCCATTCCCTCATGGGTCTTTTCTTTCTTCTTCCCCCTCCTTGTCCTGCCGTATCCCACCCTAGATGTTCCCTGGTGTCCCTGGGGCTTACCCCTAAAAAAGGCCTCTGTGAGTATCTCGAGGAGGAGGTGCTGGGGGTAGAGTCATTATCAGAGGAATCTAGATCTGTACTGCTAACATTGAGGGGATTGGAAGATGGTGTCCTTTTATTATTGTACGTGTTCCATCTGTACACCTTTTTTGACATGAAATCATCCCTATCCCTCTGTAGCTTGTTTTTCTTCCTACTGATAATTTCTTTCTCCATCCCTTCAATTTCTAGTTTAAACTTATGATATGTTTTTTGGAATTTATCCAGTCCCTCAAACTCCTTCAGTTTAGTACTGAGTTTGGCAATATCAGAGTTGTGTTTTTCCAAAACAAGTTCATCATGTCTAATGAGGATGGCAATAAGTTCAAAGGAGCATTGAGTGAGTGTCTTCTCCCACTCAGTTTTTAATGTTTCATTTGCTAGCTCAAATGATGGAAAAACCCGGGGTCTCAGTCCTCGCGGGGTTATTTTTTGCTTGAGGTAGCTTTCAAAAGTCATTTTATTCCAAAATGTTTTGGACTGTTTGATCAAGGCAAACTTAAGTTGGTGCAAATCGTTTAGCCAGTCTTCTCCAGATGTATTGATATGTGAGATGTCTTTCTCTAGTAAGGATTCCATACATTTTTGGAGATTAAGTTGTCTATTATTTAATTCTTGGCTAAGACTGAAAGTAGGTGCTTGACCACTGTTACTTTCGGGGTTAGACATTATGCCAATTTAATAAACAGGGCGGGAGGTACGGATAGTCCTGACTCACTCGGTCTGGTTGTACAGTATCTTTCACTGGTGACACTGAAGCCAGTAAATTAATATATACCACAGGAAAAATTCCTATCTTTTGACCAGTCTGTGCTGACCTACTAGAACGTGAGTTTACTTCACTAGCATAGAAGGTACTGGGGGATATTGTAGGTCGCACAAGACAGAGGTATGTTGGGTGGACCCCCTGAATTTAAATAACATTTGATTAATAGTGATAATGGTGGGGGTGTGCTACCTCGGACATGAAAAATTGACAGGAACAAGAAAAAGGAGGGAGAGATGTCCTATGTCGGTGCACCAATGCAGAGTAAAACGTAACTTTTATTAGTTTCTTTTAAGAACTGCAAGATAAAAATCAATACATAAATTAGACAAGGGGGGGGGGTGTAACACTTTATTAAAAAACTAAGGTGGCGGGCAGATGCTTGTTATATACTGTGATGTATGTACTGATTTCGTTGACAGTGTGCTCCTGATCTATTATCACTGTCCAGACCAGGTATAGGTAGTATATGTAGGCAGTAGGCCCTAGTGGATAGATGTTCTAAATGCCGCACAATACACTCATGTCAGTGAAAAATTGACACGTTTATCCTGAATACTTAAATGCTCAGATGTCGATTAACATGCAACTAACCATATCATAGTGCATGGGGTGAAATTCACTCCGCCTCCCTAGGGAGAATCACTATCTGAGTCATTAAATCAAAATATGATACAGGTCCAGTATTAGGGCACTGACCCAGATAAATACTAAACTCCTATCGGCTACAGTTTGCCTGGTATAGGAGTCAGTACGGTGGGATATAGTGCTTGCTGAATGCTGGAAAATTCACTGAGCCAGTCCAATGGAGTCGCCTCCAAGTGGACCGTAGCTGACTGCAGTGAACGCCCTAAAAAGGGCTATTGCGGCATAGCACAGGTCAACAGATCAAAATGCATTAGTAAGAAAAATAATAAACAGTTACAAACATCTGCCCGCGCACCGCTAGCCGGCACGCGCTTCGCAGATTTTAGCTTCCTCAGGGCCAACCAGACTGAATGGGCTCAGGGTTTTTATACCTGTAGTAATGTATAATGCCCCAATGATAGTGTGCCTTGTAGGACGCGCCCCCGGAAGTCGGTCGAGAGTCGGGTATCCAATCGGGGAGCTCCCTATCTAGCGAGCCCCCGGATGGTGTCCTCTAAGTTCAGGTATCGTGTACTGTTGTCATGGTTACCACTAGTGCGTACGTCTGGACGTAGGCGCGTTGATGACGCGCGCCTAGTCCCGTCCAATCATGTGTGGTCTATCAGTCATGACGCGTAGTTGCGTCCGGGGTTGGTATGGTTACCAAGCCATGGTGAGTAGCGCCTATCCAAATACCGGCGCGTTGATGACGTGTGCTCATTCAGATCCTATTGTTTACATTTGACTGGCGTCACGTTGCCATAGTAATCGTGGACAGTTTGTATGTCTAGTTCCCTGTTGCGGTGATCCCGCTATGAATTTCTCTAAGGGGTATCGTCCAGGGTCACTGAAGATTTACATATTCACTGGAAATATCGAGAGTATACTGGTGATATGATTCAATAGACGTGGGATGGACAGGTTGGGACAAATCTCACAAAAATGGTAGTGATTAAATACCGTGATGGTGGGTGGAAAATAGGGAATGAGGTGGAGAATGTGTAACAAGGACATGTAAGTCGTGTATCGTGATTATAGATACATATAGAGCCCAACATGGGGCGCTCTTAATTAAAAGTGAAGAATCCTAATTACTGGTGCCGGTAGATAATAGATTAAAATGATAGTGCAATGTAATGTACAAGAAGATGAGTTGTATCTTAGTAGTGTGTACACACAAAAATAACACAAGATAAGTGTCACAGCAAAAGGAAAAAGAAAAGGTAAAACTCTGATATAGCTAGTGTAGTATATAGCCACAATGAGAATAATATAGTGGTGAAGGTTTCATAATGAAATTTGATTCACCCGGATTTAGAAGAAAAAATACCAGTGCAATGACTGTTAAGCCAGAGGAATTAATAACTGTGAAAAAGTGATAAGAGATGTATGTCACTCTTATATAGGGAGGTATTAGTGAGTGTCCTATGATTATTGGTGCACATGGAGATTAGTCTGTATCCCAAAATAGCAAATGTATCTTCATATATTATTGTATTTTGGCTGTTTGGTAGTTATTGGAATAGAAGTTTTAATAACATATATAGCAGAGACAGAAATCATGATGGAGAAGTTACAGGAATGCAGAGTAACTGTTTTCCTCATTGAGGCCCTTCGGTGACATGGTGTCCATCATAAATATGAGTCTGGTTTCCTGCCTCAATAACTCTGCGTCTATGTCCCCTCTTCTGATCCCCATGTTTACTTTTAGCATGCCATATGCCTTCAACCCAATGGTTCTACTCTGGTGATATTTGTAGAAGTGTCGTGCGACAGGGGTAAGCATTTTCATGGCCTGTTTGTCTTTTTCGGCATTCTTGATACTGGAGATATGTTCCAGTATCCTCTTTTTTAGGGGCCTGATGGTCTTCCCTATGTATGTCTTTTTGCAGGGACATTCAAGATTGTATACAATCCCTGCTGTGTCACAGGTTATATAGTCTCTGATTTTCCATATATGATTGTATTTATCAGTGTATTGTTGTTTTTGGACCATGAACGTACAGGCTTTGCAAGATCCACACTTGTACGATCCCAGTTTTTGTGGTGAACGTTTATTAACTTTATCCAAATGACTGTGGACCAGAGTGTCCCGGAGATTGCGACTTCTGCGCCAGCTCATTTGGACTTTGTCGCCTAGTGTGTTGGCCAGATCTAGGTCAGTTCTTAGCACATCAAGATGGTCATTAAGAATGCCTTGTATAGATTGCCACTCTTTGCAATATGTTCCAATAAATCTTACAGGTTCATTGGATGGAGAGCTGTTTTTCTGTCGTTTTTCTTTCTTGATGTGCTAAGAACTGACCTAGATCTGGCCAACACACTAGGCGACAAAGTCCAAATGAGCTGGCGCAGAAGTCGCAATCTCCGGGACACTATAATCACGATACACGACTTACATGTCCTTGTTACACATTCTCCACCTCATTCCCTATTTTCCACCCACCATCACGGTATTTAATCACTACCATTTTTGTGAGATTTGTCCCAACCTGTCCATCCCACGTCTATTGAATCATATCACCAGTATACTCTCGATATTTCCAGTGAATATGTAAATCTTCAGTGACCCTGGACGATACCCCTTAGAGAAATTCATAGCGGGATCACCGCAACAGGGAACTAGACATACAAACTGTCCACGATTACTATGGCAACGTGACGCCAGTCAAATGTAAACAATAGGATCTGAATGAGCACACGTCATCAACGCGCCGGTATTTGGATAGGCGCTACTCACCATGGCTTGGTAACCATACCAACCCCGGACGCAACTACGCGTCATGACTGATAGACCACACATGATTGGACGGGACTAGGCGCGCGTCATCAACGCGCCTACGTCCAGACGTACGCACTAGTGGTAACCATGACAACAGTACACGATACCTGAACTTAGAGGACACCATCCGGGGGCTCGCTAGATAGGGAGCTCCCCGATTGGATACCCGACTCTCGACCGACTTCCGGGGGCGCGTCCTACAAGGCGCACTATCATTGGGGCATTATACATTACTACAGGTATAAAAACCCTGAGCCCATTCAGTCTGGTTGGCCCTGAGGAAGCTAAAATCTGCGAAGCGCGTGCCGGCTAGCGGTGCGCGGGCAGATGTTTGTAACTGTTTATTATTTTTCTTACTAATGCATTTTGATCTGTTGACCTGTGCTATGCCGCAATAGCCCTTTTTAGGGCGTTCACTGCAGTCAGCTACGGTCCACTTGGAGGCGACTCCATTGGACTGGCTCAGTGAATTTTCCAGCATTCAGCAAGCACTATATCCCACCGTACTGACTCCTATACCAGGCAAACTGTAGCCGTTAGGAGTTTAGTATTTATCTGGGTCAGTGCCCTAATACTGGACCTGTATCATATTTTGATTTAATGACTCAGATAGTGATTCTCCCTAGGGAGGCGGAGTGAATTTCACCCCATGCACTATGATATGGTTAGTTGCATGTTAATCGACATCTGAGCATTTAAGTATTCAGGATAAACGTGTCAATTTTTCACTGACATGAGTGTATTGTGCGGCATTTAGAATATCTATCCACTAGGGCCTACTGCCTACATATACTACCTATACCTGGTCTGGACAGTGATAATAGATCAGAAGCACACTGTCAACGAAATCAGTACATACATCACAGTATATAACAAGCATCTGCCCGCCACCTTAGTTTTTTAATAAAGTGTTACACCCCCCCCTTGTCTAATTTATGTATTGATTTTTATCTCGCAGTTCTTAAAAGAAACTAATAAAAGTTACGTTTTACTCTGCATTGGTGCACCGACATAGGACATCTCTCCCTCCTTTTTCTTGTTCCTGTCAATTTTTCATGTCCGAGGTAGCACACCCCCACCATTATCACTATTAATCAAATGTTATTTAAATTCAGGGGGTCCACCCAACATACCTCTGTCTTGTGCGACCTACAATATCCCCCAGCACCATGTGTGGTATGTTGCAACCTGATTCAGAGGTTTTTGCTCTAGCTGAAAAGTTTAGAGAGGCGGCAGAATACAATTTAGAGGCTGGTGATGAGGCTATTACTATGGTGTCCAAGGTGTCAGCAGTCTCTGTGAATGCCTGGAGAGCATTGTGGCTCAGGGCATGGGATGCAGACAATGAGTCCAAAAAGTCTTTAGAGGCATTGGCTTTTAAAGGTGATTTATTGTTTGGTTCAGAGTTAGAAGCCATTATTAAACAGGCTACGGGTTGAAAAAGTACTTTTCTTCCCACACCGGCAGCAAAACAGCATTCAAGATTTTCTTCCGTTCACTCGTCCTTTCGGCAGTCCGTCAGAGGAGGTGCTTCCTTTAAGGGACAATCCAGTAGAGGACGTTTTCAGATGGGAAAATGGAAAGCTCCAAAATCCCATTTTGGGGCCTTTACAAAAAAGCAGGCTTCCAAGGGTGAGGAGAAGCCTTCAGACTCCCCAATCTGCAATCAGGGTGGGGGGTCGCCTCTTGCAATGAGGTCGGTTCTGCTGAGCCTAGAACCGGGAGAATTCCTAGCGTCTGTGGACATCCAGGACGCGTATTTACACGTTCCTATCTGTGCAGATCATCAGTCTCTACTGCAATTAGCGATAGGGGATCTGCACCTACAGTTTCAGGCACTACCCTTTGGGCTGGCCACCGCCCCAAGAGTATTTACAAAAATAATGGTGGCAATGACAGCAGTACTCCGACAAAAAGGAATAGTGGTTATTGCTTACTTGTACGATCTACTGTTCAAGGCGGAGTCGGCAGAAAGTTAGCAACAGGACCTCGCAGAGGCTATTCAGTTTTTGCAAAATCACGGCTGGATCCTGAACCTGCAGAAGTCTCAGCTGTGTCCCTCTCAGAGAATTCAATTTTTGGGGGGTTATACTGGATATCCTATAGATTGTAAGCTTGCAAGCAGGGCCCTCCTACATTTTGACTGTCTGTAAATACCCTGTTTGTTGTATCACTGTCTCCTTTGTAAAGCACAACGGAATATGCTGCGCTATATAAGAAACTGTTAAATAAATAAATAATACCCACTTACATCGGGTGTTTCTGCCAGAATTAAAGGCAAAGGATATTTGTCAAATAGTTGGCAAATCCTTTGGCCGCAGGACCCTTCTATTTGGCAGTGCCTAAAGTTGTTAGGAAAGATGGTGGCTACTTTCGAGACCCTGCAATATGTCAGATTTCATTCTCGAATGTTTCAGTGGAACATATTGTGAGTTGGTCAGGAAACACCAAGACAATGAAGACAGAGAAGGTGGTCTTGATACCAGAGACACGGTTTGCTCTAAAGTGGTGGACGGATGTGGACTCTCTCCAGTGGGGCCGATCTCTCCAGTCTTGGGAGTGGCTGGTGGTCACCACAGATGCCAGTCTCAGGGGCTGGGGGGCAGTGACCCTGGATTTGAGATTACAAGGCCTGTGATCCAGGGAGGAGTCGATTCTTCCAATAAATGTATTGGAATTCAGGGCAGTATGGAAGACTTTGTGCCAGGGAGAGGAGAGGCTGAAAGGTTCTCCCATCCGTATTCAGTCGGACAATGCCACGGCAGTAGCATATTTGAATCATAAAGGGGGCACACGCAGCAAGATGACGATGCTGGAAGTGTCTCGGATTCTTCGTTGGCAGAAGACAATTTCCCAGCTCTGTCGGCAGTGTTTATTCCGGGAGTCAAAAATGTGGAAACGGACTTCCTAAGCAGGGAGGAGCTGCTAGAAGGGAAATGGACACTGAATCCGAAAGTGGATTTGATGGCGTCCAGGTTCAATTGTCAGGTACCCAGGTTATGTTCCAGGACCAGGGATCCACTGGCGTGGGCGGTGGATGCAATGACGATATCTTGGACCGTCAAGTTAGCTTACGTGTTTCCTCCATTCCAAATGATTGCCCGGGTGTTGAAGAGAGTGAGATCCCAGGGGACTCGGGTCATCTTGATAGCTCCGGATTAGCCAAGGAGATCTTGGTACTCCAACATTCTAAGGTTATCAGCGGCATCGTGGCGTCTACCTCTACGCCCAGACCTGTTCCATTCTTTCATCAGGACCTAGGTCGGGTGAATTTAACAGCATGGTTCTCGAAACATCCATCTTAAAGAAGAAGGGGTTTTCGGATGCTGTGATTACTACTATGATTAAGCCAAGAAAGCTGGCGTCTTCGGCAAATTATTATCGAGTGTGGAAAACATATATTAGGGTGGTGTGAGAGACAGAAGGCTCACACTTCCAGGTTTAAGGTTTCCAGGTTACTGGAATTTTTACAGGGCGGATTTGCTTCGGGACTGAGTCTACAGTCATTGAAGGTTCAGATTTCGGCTTTGTCCATATTCTTCCAAAAGAAAGTGGCATTAATCCCGGAGGTTCAGACTTTTCTGCAAGGGGTTATGACATGGGTCTTCAAACTGTGGTGCTCCAGGTGTTGTGGAACTACATGTCCCAGCATGCCCTTACAGTTTTGGCATGCTCTTATAGGAAAAAATGTGGCAATGCATGTTGGAACATGTAGTTTCACAACATCTAGAGGGCCACAGTTTAAAGACCCATGGGTTATGAGATTGAAACCTCCTTATAAACAGCCTGTGGCACCATGGGACTTGTCTCTGGTGCTGGCGGTGCTTCAAAAACCTCCTTTTGAACCAATCAAGTCTGCTGACTTGAAATTTCTCACATGGAAATTGACCTTTTTACAGGCCATCGCCTCAGCTAGGCGAGTTTCTGAGTTAGGAGAACTGTCGTGTAAGCCTCAATTTTTGATTTTTCATGATGATAGAGCTGTGCTAAGGACAGTTCCAAAGTTTTTGCCAAAGTAGTTTCTTCATTCCAATTGAACCAAGAGATTGTTCTTCCGGTGTTTAGTCCTCCGGAGGAATCTAAGAAAAGGGACAAACTTGAAAATGTGGATGTTGTTTGTGCATCTACAGTATGTGGACAGGGTGAAGGATGTCAGTAAAACGGATTCTTTATTGGTTTTGTATGATGTACACAAAAAAGGTTGGCCTGCTTCTAAACAGACCATTGCTAGGTGGTTGAGGTCAGGGAATGCTTTTGCATAGTCTAAGGTTGGCAGACCAGTGCCTGCTAGGATAAATGCTCATACCACCAGGTCGGTTGCTGCCTCTTGGGCAGTGTGCCATGGGGCTACGGCTGAACAAGTATGCAGGGCTGCCACTTGGTCATCTGTTCACACGTTTACCAAATTTTATAGGTTCCATGAGTTTGCGTCGGAGGACGCATCATTCGGGCGAGCAGTGATGAGAGCTGCAGACCTGAGCGTACCCTCCCAAAGGACCGGCTCTTCAACGTCCCAGTGTTGAGCTGTGTCACCAGGATAATTGAAAGAGAAAAAGGGATTTTTGTAAGAACATACCATTCAAATCCCTTTCTCTGATATTATCCTGGTGACACAGCGATCCCTCCCTTACGCTCAGTAAGACCAGTTCATGTGTTGTCATGTTATAGTGGTTATGTTGTAAACATTTTATTGTGCATATAATATGTTCAGGCGTTGTACTGAGTTGATGTATCCTAGTGTGCTCTGGAAGTTGAACTGAGACATGATGGGATGCAGAAGGGAGGAAAAGGTTTAGCATAGGTGCCTGGCTCAGATGGACTCTCCTACATCCCAATGTGAGCTGTGTCACCAGGATAATATCAGAGAAAGGGATTGAAACGGTAAGTTCTTACAAAAATCCCTTTATTCTTTAATTAAAATATTCTTTACATACAACAACAGTCTTTTTTTTTCATTTAGGCACACATTATCAGTATTACATGTAGTATAGTATTTAGCAATATATAGCACTTCTGCGGGATAGATATACAGGTTAACCTCCACCTATCTGTCCTCCATGTACCCGTCCCTGATCATCTGCACCTCCGCGTACCTGTCTCATCACCTGCTCCTCCGCCTCCACATCCTTCCCATATCCAATCATATGCTCTTGCTCCATTACCTGTACCTCCCCGTATCCTTCCCCCATTACCTGCGCCTCCCCGTACCCTGCTCCTGACCATCACCTGTTCCTCCGCCTGGCTGTCCCCCATCACCTGTGCGTCCTCCTACGCATACCCATCACCTGCGACTCCCCATACTCCATGTCCTGCTCTTCCCTGTCCCCCATCACCTGCTCCTCTGCCTCCCCACCATATGCGCCTCCACCTCCCCATGCCCATCACCTGCGACTTCCTGTTCCCTATCACCTGAGCCTCCTCCTCTGTATACCCAACACCTGCTCCTCCACCATCACCTGCATACCCAACACCTGCTTCCCCATCACCTGCTCATCAGCCTCCTCGTTCCCTATCACCTCTGTCCCCCATCACCTGCGCCTCAGCCAACCCTCCGCCACCCTGTCCCCCATCACCTGCGCCTCAGCCAACCCTCCGCCACCCTGTCCCACATCACCTCTGCCTGTCCGTCCCCCACGACAGGTGCTGCCTAGGTGGATCACCGCCTCAGAAACCCCGCAGCTGCATTACTCCTATATACACAGCAGCGTGTGAGGGGAGGCGCACGCAACCGCACAGCCCCGAGACAGCTGCCAGGCCAGCCGCCGTCACAGAGCCACTGCTGGAGGCTTACCCGGGGCCAGACAGAGGTAGTGATAGGAGGAATAATAGGAGAATGCGGCCAAGCATGAGTAACACGTGGAGAGCCGCACGCAGCAGCCGTCACTTCCACGCTCCCGTCTTGCACCGCGGGTAATTTCTGTTTGTCCCGCTCTCCATCCAACAGCTGCTGTAGCCCCGCCCCCTGCCTGCTCTGCACGTACAGGAAGCGTCTGTGGCTCAGCTTCTCCCACAGGTAACATGCACGGAGTGAGTGCGCCCTGTGCTGGAGGAAGGGAATGTGAGTGCAGCGTGTGCTGGGGACAGGGAGAGTGAGGGCGCCCTGTGCCGGGGGCAGGGAGTGTGGGTGCGCCCCCCTGTGCTGGGGGGCGTGGAGTGTGCCCCCCCCCCCCCCCCCCCTGTGCTGGGGCCAGGGAGAGTGAATGCGCCCTGTGCTAGGGGGTGTGGAGTGTGAGTGCACCCCCCTGTGCTGGGGGCAGGGAGAGTGAGGGCGCCCTGTGCTGGGGTGGTGTGGAGTGTGAGTGCAACCCCCTGTGCTGGGGGCAGGGAGAGTGAGGGCGCCCTGTGTGGGGGGTGCGTGGAGAGTGGGTGCGCCCCCCTGTGCTGGGGGGGCGTGGAGAGTGGGTGCGCCCCCCTGTGCTGGGGGGGGGGGGCGTGGAGAGTGGGTGCGCCCCCCTGTGCTGGGGGGGCGTGGAGAGTGGGTGCGCCCCCCTGTGCTGGGGGGGCGTGGAGAGTGGGTGCGCCCCCCTGTGCTGGGGGGGGGGCGTGAAGAGTGGGTGCGCCCCCCTGTGCTGGGGGGGGGGGCGTGGAGAGTGGGTGCGCCCCCTTGTGCTGGGGGGGGGGGGGGGGCGTGGAGAGTGGGTGCGCCCCCCTGTCTGGGGGGCACGTTGTGTGTGTGTGTGCACGCCTTGTGCTGGGAGCGGGGAGTGCATAATGTGCTATATAAGAAACTAAATAAGTAAATGTGCTGGAGGCAGTGGGTGCGTGTGCCCTGCCCCATGCTGTAGGACAGGGGTGGCCAAACCTGTCCTCAAGATCTACCGACGGTGCATGTTTTCCAGACAACCTGTGGATCTATAGTAGGAATGAATGCAGCAGGTTTTAAAATGTGACAGTTAGTAATGGCTACAGCTGTGCACCAGCTAGGTAACCTGGAAAATGCGGACCGTTGGTAAATCTCAAGGACCGGTTTGGCCACCCCTGCTGTAGAAGGATCTGGATCTTGGATCGTAGTGTTCATTCTAGAACCCTGCCCCTTTTACAATACAGGTGGTTCCTCTTTCCTACCTGATCTGTATTTTAGCAGAGAGATATAGACCAAACTGCTAGAAGCACCACAGCCAAGAGCGACACCCCAGGCAGGAATGAGGAACTGCATAGATCAGTGTCTAGGCCAGTGGTAGCCAACTCCAGACCTCGAGAGCTACCAACAGTTCACGTTTTCCAGCTCACATCACAGGTGCACTCATTAGTGACTGACACATTTTAAAAGATCCACAGGTTGTGATTGTGAGGAGACATGGAAAATGTTTGCTCCCATCCTATAGAATGCCCTTCTACGCACAATAATGCTTCTTTCAGACCGCATAACTGGCTTTGACCCTGTATTTGAAAACGTTTCTAAAAACGGGTCTGCCAGGTAAAACCCCTTTCACACCGCATCTCTTAAACGGTATATTACCGTTTAAGTGCCGTTTTTTTGACACTGGCAGACCTGTTTTTGGAAACTTTCCAAATACAGGGTCAAAGTCAGTGCGGTCTTCAGCGCACCCCCCAAAATCGGGTCTGAAACGGTATTTAGGACCCAGCCAATGAGCGGACCCAGCGCAGTGAATATTTAATGAGCGCTCATTAAATATTCATATGCACTTCACCCCCAGGAGGCTGCTTATAAGAAAAGTGACTTTCGGAAAATGGCTGCCCCCATACGAAAGACAGTTTTTTTGGTACTTGTGTATTATCCGGGCGCCCGATACATCGCATCGCATGCCACTACTTAAGGCATGCGATGCGATTGTACCCGATTTTGAGCCTTTCCCAGGAGGAGTGTACTATTTTAATATTGCGTCGCATCGCATCGCATGCCTTAACTAGTGGCATGCGATGCGATGCGATGCGCCTATTATACCCGATAATACATTGTACAGGCACCCTGATGCCTGATTACAATGTTAAATGCACCCCCATACACGATTTTTAATTGTACACCCACCCTGATGGGTGATTACTATGTGAAATGCCCCCCCCCCCCCTGTTAACGCCACCCCAGTATCAACGTGAACCCGAAGCTGCGCGAGCGCAACCTCCACGTCGGCGTGGAGTCGGGTTCGCGTTGATACTGGGGTGGCGTTAACAATGGGGTGCCATTTATCATAGTAATCACCCATCAGGGTGGTTGTACAATCAAAAATTGGGTCGAGGGGGGCCATTTAACATATGAATCAGGCGCCTGTGCGATGAAAAACCGGGTCCAATCGCGTCGCATCGCATGCAATATGATTGTATGCAATGCAATTTTTTAAGGTGCAATGAAAAAATCGGGCGCCCAGATAATACACAAGTACCGTTTTTTTTTTAAACAAGTTTTCCTATGGGGCAGCCATTTTCCGAAAGTCACTTTTTTTTTCTAAGCGCATCCGTTCATACTGCCGGGATCCGCAACGCAGGAGGTACTGGCCGCACGGGGGGTTTCTTAAATACATTCACCCCCCCACCCCCAAATACATTGTGGGGGGTGAAGTGCATATGAATATTTAATGAGCGTTCATTAAATATTCACTGTGCTGGGTCCGCTCATTGGCTGGGTCCTAAATACCGTTTCAGACCCGATTTTGATGCCACAATGCCGAGTCTGAAACAGGTAGGACCCTCCATTTTAACCGTTTTTAAAAAACTAATTTTTTTAAAACGGTAAAGTGGTTCTGCACTTTTCAGACCGCACAGATTACCGTTTTAAAACGGTTAAAAATCGTCAAAATAATGGTTTTTAAGTGTGGTCTGAAAGGGGGCATAAGACTCTCCACTAGCCTCCAAACTTTCAAGCGTTCCCTGAAAACTCACCTCTTCAGGCAAGCCTATCACATTTAAGTTCTACTCGCATAACCCTCTGAGGCACTTATGTATTATATAGCGTCCCTACTGGACTTGTAACTTGGTGGGACTGCTATGCTATTACTGGTGCCTGTCCTTGTGTTTCCCTCCTATGTCCCTATAGATCAGGCATTCCCAACCACGGTCCTCAAGGGACACCAACACAGGTTTTAGTGATATCCAGGCTTGAGCTAAGGTGACTTAATTAGTACCTGGGTGATTGTGATGAAACCATCTGTGCTGAAGCCTGGACATCACTAAAACCTACATTGTTGGTGTGCCTTGAGGACCGTGGTTGGGAATGCCTGCTATAGATTGTAGGCTTGCAGCAGGGCCCTCCTACCTCCAAGTCTGTCTGTTGTTACCCAGTTTGTTTTATCACTGTCTGCAATTGTAAAGTGCAGTTGACATGGCAATGGTCAACACACGAAAAGGTTGACATGAGTTTTTCACAATTGTTTTCTTAATTTTTTGTCCTTTCCATGTGGACTATGAAGGGGGACAGCAAAATGGGAAATGGTCTGAAGCATGGCGAACAAAGTGGTACACTAATAGGGGGTTTGAATTAGACCCAAGATCTGTGCCTCGTCCTCACCTCACCCATACCTGCTTTCTTTCCCAGTTTCACAAACTTGGGCAGGACCCACTCATTAGAATGGCCTATATGTTCCTCAGTCCTTCAAACTTTACACTTTTCCCTGTTAGGAAGCTTACCACATGTATGTACAATCTTGGATGGAGGGGGAGTGAGATAAGGTTTAGAGAAAGAGGGGGCTGGGAGAGATAAAGGAGAGGGATGGCGCTGGCCTCCCTGCTCTGTGGCTCCCTGGTGCCAGCCCTCTCGATCTGCGGCTCCCCGGCTGCTGTTGCTCTCTGGCCCCTGGCTCTGCTGCTGCTCCTGGTTGCTGGCCTCCTGGCTTTGCTGCTCTCCGCTCTGCATCTCTCCAGCGCCAGCTCTCTGGGCACTGGTGCTCTCCTGTTCCTTGGAGCCAGCTTCACAGGATTTCCTCATTTTGTAAATCGCAGTCCCAGATCTGCAGATCAGGGTAAAATCTGTGCTATAGCGATCAATTTATGTCTATTTACACCCAGGGGCAAGAAAAAGTATGTGAACCCTTTGGAATTACCTGGATTTCTTTATAAATAGGTCATAAAATGTGTTCTGAAATTCATCTCAAGGTGCATACACACGGGGCGATATATCGATGAGTGATATATCGCTCAGTGTCCTGTTTTTATGGTCGCTGATGAAAGGGAACCTCTGCAGGGGGAGCTCCTGTGACCAGTGATCAAAAGGGGGCTAAAACCGAGAGCGCACACCCGGTGATTTATTGCCGGAGCGCACTCCAGCGAATTTTGCCTGTGTGTACACAGCTTAAGACACAACAATAGACAAACACAGTCTGCTTAAACTAATACCACACAAACAATTATATGTTCTCATGTTTTTATTGAACACACCATGTAAACATTCACAGTGCAGGGTGGACAAAATATGTAAACCCCTAGACCAGGCATGTCCAAACTATGGCCCACTAGCTGTCTTGAAACTACACATCCCAGCATGCTTTGCCATAGTTTTAGCATTACCTAATAGCAAAACTGTAGCAAGGCATGATGGGACTTGTAGTTTCACAACAGCTGGAGGGCCATAGTTTGGACATGCCTGCCCTAGGCTAATAACGTCTCCAAGAGCTAATTGGAGTCAGGAGTCAGCCAACCTGGAGTCCAATGAGACAAGATTGGAGGTGTTGGTTAAAGCTGCCCTGCCCTATAAAAAACACACCAGTTTTGAGTTTGCTATTCTCGAGAAGCATTACCTGATGTGAACCATGCCTCTCACAAAAGAGTTCTCAGAAGACCTACGATTAAGAATTGTTGACGCATAAAGCTGGAAAGGGTTACAAAAGTATCACTAAAAGCCTTGTTGTTCATCAGTTTTGTGCGGCGGGGGCGTGCAGCGAGAACCTGTTCGATTGCACGCAGCCTAGCAAACAGGTCTGAATTAGGCCCTTAATGATTTCCTGTACTGATAAATAGGCCCTGTGTCATTTTCTAATTATGGTTCTGGTTGATAGATTGACTGCGTTTAGGTCCACGCCTGAAAAAGTCGATATACGTTAGGTTGACATTGACAAAAAGTCGACACAAGCAAATTGTTGGCTTGCCAATGGTCGACTCATGACAATGTCAACATGAGCTTTACAGAATTTATTTTTTTGACGATCCATGTTGCTGACTAGGGAGAAAGGTAAAGTGTACAGAGCGTAGCAAGGCACCATGTTTGAAGCATGGTGAGCGAACTTACACTAATTGCTGGTCCATGTCAACAGATGTTGACAAAGACACCCAAAATACAATGAAAACCCTACATCGGCCATTTTCATGTCAACCTTTTGCTTATGAAGTCCTTTTTGTCAATGTTGTAATACAGTCTGGGGGGGTATAGTATGCCGCTCCGACAGTCCAGATTCCGACATTCAGTATACCGACATCAGAATCCCAACTGCCCGTACTCTTACAGGGGACGGAGCGCAGAGAAGCTGTGCTCACCACATGTTCTATTCTCCCTCTATGGGGTTGTGGTCCCTGTCAGTCAGGATTCCGACATTCATTATACCAGCATCAGAATCCCAACTGCCGGTACTCTTACAGGGGACAGAGCGCAGAGAAGCCCCTTGTGGGCTCGCTGTGCTCACCACATGTTCTATTTTCCCTCTATGGGGTTGTGGTCCCTGTCAGTCAGGATTCCGACTGTTGGGCATTTTACAGTCAGGATTCTGATGTCAGTGTACTGACCGTCGGAATTCCGACTGTTCGGACGTCATCCGGCGCCCCAGTTTGGGTGGGTAGTAGCTTATTGTCTGGACAGCTTCTGAATTGGTTTCAGTAGTGTTCCTGCTGTAAAGGCACTTAGAAGATTGTACATAGGGCATTTGTTAGCAAAGCACAAATGGAAACCTCATATTGCATTGCAGCTTGGGCAGATATTTATATTTGGGTGGGCTATATTGTTTCTGTGCAGGTTAAATACTGGCTGCTTTATTTTTACGCTTCAGTTTGAACACACCCCACCCAAATGTAACTCTCTCTGCACATCTTACATCTGCCCCATCTGCAGTGCACATGGTTTTTTCCAGTTGTGTGATTTTTTTGCCTTGCTATCAATCCTGAATCCTATATTCACTATTGGTTGTATATATCACTCAAAACTAAAGGTGCTTTTCTAATGAGTTCCTTTATTGAAATATATCACTTATGAAGCGAGTATCCTGATATAAACAACTACCAGAGGCCAGCTAAAATCCCCAGTACACTATGCTGGCTCATAGCAGCCAAGAGAGGAACAACAAGAGGACAAGTTATCGTGTGAGGCACTGCATAGTTAGAGCTGTTAGGCCAAGCTGCAGCAAAGGAAAGTGTGTGTGTGTGTGTGTGTGGAGGGGGGGGTCAATCCCACATGTGAGAAGAAACAACAAAAAAAGGGTATTGCTGCGCTAAATGAACAGTGTGCAGTGCTAGAATAAAAATATATATTTCAATAAAAGAAAACGGTACTTATGTATTATCTGGGCTCCCATGTTAAATGCACCCCATTTTTTCATACCCCTACTATCTAATTACGCATGGAGTTGATTTTATATAGTGTGGCGAGCGAAGCGAGCCACCGTGCCCGAAGCGTGGCGGGCGCACGCGGTGTCATAAGAAAAACGGGAGCCCAGATATTACATAAGTACCAAGAAAACAAATATCATGGCAATGAAGCTATATATACAGTATATGAGTGTGCATAAACCCTTATTTACGTACTTCTAGTATTCGTCGTAGGACATTCCATAGATTTCCAATGGATTCAAGGGACCATGGGTTTTATTCTGATTCACCCGGAAAGGCACAATCACTCTCTAATGGACAAAACCATATGCACTGCAGGTGGGGCTGATGTAACATGTGCAGAGATAGTTAAATTGGGTGGGGTGTTACTTCAAACTGATATCTATATTGCAGTGTAAAAATAAAGCAGCCAGTATTTACCCTGCACATAAACAATAAAACACACAAATCTAACTCTCTCTGCACATGTTACATCCGCCCCACCTGCAGTGCACATGGTTTTGTCCATTAGAGAGTGATCGTGCCTTTCCAAGTGAATCAGAATTACCCCCCCTCCCTATTCGGACACCCACTATCTTGGGCGGAATACCACCTCTCTAAAACCGGACTACTGCGGACAAAGGGTGACTATAAATAAGGGTTTATGCACACTCTTATATACAGTATATAGCTTCATTGCCATGATATTTTTAATTGTTTTCTTTTATTGAAATAAATATATATTTTTATTGTAGCACTGCACACTGTTCATTTAGCGCAGCAATCCCCTTTTTCAAGAGAGGAACGAGTTATAGAGCCAAGAGTATACATGGAACGGGTTTCCGAGAGCCCATAGGTGTGATGTGTGTGTCTGTGGTGGGTTTTATCAATGCTGAGGGCACATCTCCTATTATGCTCTGGATCCTACAGTCCTTTAACTATTCCACTGCATTGATGACCAAATTGGGCTTACGGTGTCCATGCACAGGTCCGGTTTTGCCTGTTTTCATCCGGTTCCGACGGATCAGCCTGATATACTGGATGAAAACTGGTCAAATCAGAGGTGTTTGACAACAGGTCTGATCCGATGTGCGTTCCCGTGCGCATCGGAGCGGAGCCCAGAGATCCTTTGTGCAGCACATAAGATAAATCGGACCATCGCGTAACTAGGTTTGTGCCAATGGCACCTCGTACTGCTGGCACACGGGTTTGGGTCATTAGCTCGACCCATATTAGGTCAGCATGCATTGGGCCAATCAGTGAAGGTCGATAAGGGAAGTAGGTCACCATGGTTAAGGTCGACAGGGCTGAAAGTTGACACAAACATTAGGTCAACAATGGCAAGGTCGACAGTCAAAATGTCGATATGAGCTTTTCACGTTTTCTTTGTCGCATGGCTCGCTGCAAGCGGCATACTATTCTATTCTCCCTCCACGTCCCAGTGCAGGGGTTCTTAACCTCGGTCCTCAGGACCCCCAACAGTGCACGTTTTCCAGGTCACCCGGCAGGTGTACCATCATTATTCACTGACACATTTTAAAAGATCCACAGGTGGAGCTAATTATTTCACCTGTGATTCCGTGTGGAGACCTGAAAAATGTGAACTGTTGGGGGGTCCTTGAGGACCGAGGTTGAGAACCACTGCCCTAGTGGACAGTAGGGCATGAAATACAGCCTGTCGACACATGTCGGCTTAATAAATCCATGAAAAACTCATGTCGATCTTTTAACTGTCGGCATTGCCATTGGTGACCTAATGCTTGTGTCGACCTTAGATATGTCGACCTGTTTCATGTGTGGACCTTCAGTGGTCATCTCAATACATGTCAACCTAATGACCCTATACCTGGCACCAGGGCTATTTTTGTGCAGGCTCCAGCAGGAACTGTGGCCCTTATTCTAGCTCACTCTTTCTGACAAAATATTTCTTAGATGGACAAAACCATGTGCACTGCAGGTGAGGCAGGTGTTACTTGTGCAGAGAGAATTAGATTTGGGTGGGGTTTTACATCTGCCTCACCTGCAGTGCACATGGTTTTGTCCATCTAAGAAATATTTTGTCTGAAAGAGTGAGCTAGAATAAGGGCCACAGTTCCTGCTGGAGCCTGCACAAAAATAGCCCTGCCTGGCACACACCTATAGTCTGCAGAGAAGGGAAATGTCAGGCCCGAGAGGCGCACTGCTGCCGACTGCTGTGCTTGTCATGTCAGTCTGACAGGCACCAGCGTCAACAGCGCTATGTACCTCCAAGGCCTCCCTCCCAATCCTCCCCACTGCCACTGGCAGCCAGAGAGTGAGAGAGGTGGGGAACAGGCTGCAACAGGTATTGATTTGAATGGGAGTTTTGAAATCTACTACCCACCCGCTGCTACTGCAGCCTGTTCCCCACCGGCCTCTCTCTCCAACTGCAGGGGAAGGATTAGCACAGGGTCCTGGAGGCACATTCCCCTGAACTCCCCCATTTGCTCTTTGGGAGGCCTTTACATACAACAAATCGCATGCAATAAATCGTATGCCAAACCCGGGGAACTGCTGGGGAAATTGAAGGGAAATCAGGCCACCCGTGTATGGGGATCTTTAATCCTCTGTCTATTGAATTTGGCCCATCTGTGGTTTTATTTTTGTATTTAGAACAATGGCTTCATTCGGATGGAAGAGGAAGATTGGCGAGAGAGTATCAAAAGTGACCTCACAAAACTTTGAAAAGGAATCTGCGGACGAGGCTGCTGCTGCGATCGCCGCTGACGTAGATTGGCTGCATTCCGTTAAACGGAAGAAAGAAATTCTCCTTGAAGATAATCTTACAAAAAGTAAACGACTTAAAGAAGAGGGAGCATTTCTGGCCCTGAATGGAAGGTACGCTTATATTGTCCGTTCCATACTCAGCCCCTTGTACAGAATACTATGAATATGCTGCGTCATGCTTAAAATATAGTTTCACATTTTTACTTATACTGCTTTCACATCACAAACCCTGCTCTAACCCGGTATTTGGAAATGTTTTTGAAATGGGTCTGAGCAAGATAAACCCCTTTCACATTGCATGGTGGACCTGGTTTATTGCTGGGATATTACCGGGTTGGTGCCTTTCACACTGAACCCGGTTCACCCATAGAAAACAGTGGATGTCATTTGTAATGGCTTTTTATGGCTCACATGTTTGTATTATAGCTAAAAATAAACCAGTTTGTTGATGATTATGTACTGGACCAATTACAAATGTTTTTATATATTAGAGAATCCTTTACAGTGCCAGTGATTAGCCTGGTATTTTGACTATGGAGCTTTCACACTGCACCGAGAACCGGGCTGACATGCTTAAAAAACAGCAAAATACTGTGTTATAGCTGCGGTGTGAAAGGGGGTATTATTAACCCCTTCCCGACATTTGACGTACATTTACGTCATGGTCGGGAAGCACTTCCCGACACATGGCGTAAATGTACGTCATGGATTTAAACTGTCACCGCGTCTATAGACGCGGTGACAGTTTCAACATGTCTGCTGTCCCTGACAGCAGACATGTCCGTGCATGCCCCGGGGGGGCTGCGATGCCGCCCCCCCGTCGGCGATCGCTGTGATTGGCTGTTCAGTGTGAACAGCCATTCACAGCGTTTTCCTGTGTCACCGGCGAATAACGTTCGCCGGTGACACGGGATCAGAGGTGATTGGTGCTGTAAAGTACAGCACCAATCACCGCGGGGTGTAAGGGTGACACTGGTGTCACCCCACCTCACCCCGCCCGCCCCCAAAGGCCGTGATTGGTCCGTCGGACCGACGGACCAATCACAGCCAAGGAGGGAGATTTAAACTAACGGTGACTGCACTGCAGACGCCATTCCGGTCTGGAAAGCGTGCAGTGCGGTCACCGTACCCCCCTGCCGCCATACTGACCAGAAATACTTGCTGCAATACTTACCTGATCGCTGCTGATTGCTTCCTGGATCCTGTGCAATAATTGTGCCATACTGTGATATTGTGCTGCTGCTGCACTGTATTAGTATTAGCTAGATAGATAGAGAGATAGATAGAGATAGATAGAGAGAGATAGAGAGAGATAGAGAGAGATAGAAAGAGAGAGATAGAGAGAGATAGAGAGAGATAGAGAGAGATAGAGAGAGATAGAGAGAGAGATAGTGTCAGAGAGTGCTATATTTTGTGCTGCTGCAGTGTGATATAGTTATAGATAGAGAGAGAGAGATAGAGAGAGAGAGATAGAGAGAGAGGCCTACTGACAGAGTGCTATATTTTGTGCTGCTGCAGTGTGATAGTTATAGAGAGATAGAGAGAGATAGAGAGAGAGAGATAGAGAGAGATAGAGAGAGATAGTGACAGATTGTGCTATATATTTTTTATATAACTGACTGCTGCCCCCTCCTTTTGTGCTGATCAGTATAAATTAACTGATCAGTAACTTTTTGGGGGCGCAGGTTTTTTTTTATATATAGATATACCTGTGAGTGCTGCTGCTGCAGTGTCATAGAGTGTTAGATAGTGTTAGATAGTGAGAGATAGAGAGATAGAGAGAGATAGTGATAGAGAGTGCTAAATTTTGTGTCTGCTGTCCCCGCCTTTTGTGCTGATCACTATATCTGAGGTGATCAGCAACTTTTTTGGGGGTACAGAGGTTTTTTTTTTTTTATATATACCTGTCAGTTGCACCAAAGGTTGTGCACCTGCTGCACCTCACTGGTAATCAGTGTCGCATCACTGATCACCTTTTTTTTTTGTGTGTGTGCTGTGGGGTATTTTTTTAATTTTTTTTTTTACACACACTGTGATTTTGTGGGTGTCCTGTGGCCGCTGTGCGCTGATCAGTGACGTACATCACTGATCATCTTTTTCGGCACAGGGTTGATCTATTTTTTTTTTTTTTTTGATCAAATTCCTGTTGCCTTTGAGCGCTGTTCAGTGACAGACGTTACTGACCAACATCTGTGCTCAATTTTTGGCGCAGGACCTTTTTTTTTTTTAACCCCTTCCTTTTTTTTTTTTTTTAACCCCTTCATTTTTTTTTTTTTTTTAACCCCTTCATTTTTTTTTTTTTTATTGGTATAAAGCATTTTTTTTTTTTTCTGCACCACATACACACTACACACTACATACCCCCCGGATTGAAATAAAGTTTGTGCCCCCCCCTACACTATACACGTGTTGAAACATTTCACTACCGGTAACACAAAAATAAAAATGGCATCCCAAATGTCCTCCCAAATGTCCTCCCAAATGTCCTCCCAATCATCCAGGAGAATGTATTCAGTGGAGGAGGCATATGCCATGCTTGCTTCTGACTCTGACACAGGCAGTGATGCAAGCGGGGAATTTGAAGGATTTGCCTTAAGCTCCTCTTCCTCCTCTGCTGATGAGGGACCCCCTCAAAGACGCCCCCGTAGATCAGCTGAGATTCCCCCCCCAATAATTGATCTAGTATGGACCCCACCACCAGACAATTTTGAGCCCCAGGTTCCTGAGTTTTTGGCCATGCCAGGAATCCAATTTGATTCCACAGGTCTCAGAGAAATTGACTTTTTCAAATTATTTTTCTCTGATGATTTTATAAATTTAATGGTGGACCAAACTAATTTATATGCCCAGCAGTTTATTGCTCAAAACCCCACGTCATCATTTGCTAGGTGGACCCCTGTAGATGCAGTAGAGATGATGACGTTTTGGGGTCTGGTGTTTCATATGGGCATAGTAAAAAAGCCAGAAATTAGGCAATATTGGAGTACAGATGTTCTGTACAGTACTCCATTTTACCGTATGGCCATGCCCCGGACTCGATTTGAGACAATTCTTAAATTTATACATTACACCGATAATGCACAGTGCCCACCCAGAGATGATCCCACCTTTGACCGGCTATTCAAAGTCAGGCCGGTCATTGATCATTTCAGTGCCAAATTTGAAGAGGTGTACATCCCTGAAAAATTTATTTGTATCGACGAGTCCCTTATACATTTTAAAGGAAGGGTTAAATTCCGCCAGTACCTTCCCAGTAAGAGGGCAAGGTATGGCATAAAAATGTATAAGCTGTGTGAAAGCACCTCAGGGTACACCCACAGGTTTAGGGTTTATGAAGGGAAGGATTCAAGAATTCAACCGCCAGAATGCCCCCCCTCCCTCGTAGGTGTTAGTGGGAAAATTGTCTGGGATTTAGTGCACCCCTTCCTGGATAAAGGTTATCACCTCTATGTGGATAACTTTTACACTAGCATCCCCCTGTTTAAGGCCCTTGGTTCAAGAGGTACAGCAGCTTGCGGTACTGTGCGCAAGAACCAAAGAGGCCTCCCAAAAACGCACATTGCCCAAGTAATGAGAAGGGGTGAAAGCAGGGGAATATGCACCGAAAATATGTTGTTGGTCAAATATAAGGACAAGAGGGATGTCCTTATACTGACAACAATTCACGGAGACAGTACCACCTCCGTCCCTGTACGAGGTACCAGTACCCACACCTCCAAACCTAATTGTATCCTGGATTACAATAGGTACATGGGCGGAGTGGATCTTTCAGATCAGGTACTGAAGCCGTACAGTGCCCTGCGGAAAACAAAAATCTGGTACAAGAAGGTGGCCGTGTATATCATCCAGATGGCACTGTATAACGCTTACGTGCTATTCCGTTCTACCGGCCAGAGGGGGACATTTATGCACTTTCAAGAGGAAGTCATAAAGGGCCTAATATTTGGGAACCAGCAGGCAGAGGGCCCCAGTACTTCTAGTACTGGCCCCCGTATTGTACCAGGGCAGCATTTTCCTGATGAAATCCCCTCCACTGGAAAAAAGGGCAGGACACAAAAAAGGTGCAAAGTTTGCTATAAAAAGGGAATAAGAAAGCAAACTATTTTCCAGTGTGACACTTGCCCCGACAAACCCGGCCTATGTATAAAGGAGTGTTTTAAAATATACCACACATCTATGGAATATTAGGTTCATCATTTCACCGTGCTTCGGGGGTCTTGCTAATGCCACATAGCACCCACCATTCATTCCACCAGAATCTGAGCCGCAAAATCCAAAAATCACTCCTTCCCTTCTGAGTCCTGCCATGCACCCAACTGGTATTTTTTGGTCACATGTGAGGCATTGCCGTACTCGGGAGATATTGGGGCACAGATTTTGGGGTGCTTTTTCTCCTTCATTCCTTGTGAAAATGAAAAATTTTGAGCCAGAACTGCATTTTTGTGTAAAAAAATGTAATTTTTCATGTTCACTGCCCAGTTTTATCAAAATTGGTGAAACCCCTGGGGGTTTGAAATGTACACTATACCCCTAGATGAATTCCCTGAGGGGTGTAGTTTGCAAAATGGGGTCACTTGTGGGGGGGGTCCACTGTATTGGTGCTTGGGGGGTCTTGCTAATGCGACATAGCACCCACCATCATTCCACCAGAATTTGTGCTGCAAACTCCAAATATCACTCCTTCCCTTCTGAGTCCTGCCACTTTTTGGTCACACATGAGGCATTGCCGTACTCGGGAGAAATTGGGGCACAGATTTTGGGGTGCTTTTTCTCCTTCATACCTTCTGAAAATGAAATATTTTGAGCCAGAACTGCATTTTTGTGTAAAAAAATGTAATTTTTCATTTTCACTGCCCACTTGTATCAAAATTGGTGAAACCCCTGGGGGTTTGAAATGTACACTATACCCCTAGATGAATTCCCTGAGGGGTGTAGTTTGCAAAATGGGGTGACTTGTGGGGGGGTTCCACTGTATTGGTGCAACATAGCACCCACCATTCATTCCACCAGAATCTGTGCTGCAAAATCCAAAAATCACTCCTTCCCTTCTGAGTCCTGCCATGCACCCAACTGGTATTTTTTGGTCACATGTGAGGCATTGCCGTACTCGGGAGAAATTGGGGCACAGATTTTGGGGTGCTTTTTCTCCTTCATACCTTCTGAAAATGAAAAATTTTGAGCCAGAACTGCATTTTTGTGTAAAAAATGTAATTTTTCTTTTTCACTGCCCACTTGTATCAAAATTGGTGAAACCCCTGGGGGTTTTAAATGTACACTATACCCCTAGATGAATTCCCTGAGGGGTGTAGTTTGCAAAATGGGGTCACTTGTGGGGGGGTTCTACTGTATTGGTGCTTGGGGGGTCTTGCTAATGCGACATAGCACCCACCAAAATTCCACCAGAATCTGAGCTGCAAAATCCAAAAATCACTCCTTCCCTTTTGAGTCCTGCCATGCACCCAACTGGTATTTTTTGGTCACATGTGAGGCATTGCCGTACTCGGGAGAAATTGGGGCACAGATTTTGGGGTGCTTTTTCTCCTTCATATCTTCTGAAAATGAAAAATTTTGAGCCAGAACTGCATTTTTGTGTAAAAAATGTAATTTTTCATTTTCACTGCCCACTTGTATCAAAATTGGTGAAACCCCTGGGGGTTTGAAATGTACACTATACCCCTAGATGAATTCCCTGAGGGGTGTACTTTGCAAAATGGGGTGACTTGTGGGGGGGTTCCACTGTATTGGTGCAACATAGCACCCACCATTCATTCCACCAGAATGTGTGCTGCAAAATCCAAAAATCACTCCTTCCGTTCTGAGTCCTGCCATGCACCCAACTGGTATTTTTTGGTCACATGTGAGGCATTGCCGTACTCGGGAGAAATTGGGGCACAGATTTTGGGGTGCTTTTTCTCCTTCATACCTTCTGAAAATGAAAAATTTTGAGCCAGAACTGCATTTTTGTGTAAAAAAATGTAATTTTTCATTTTCACTGCCCACTTGTATCAAAATTGGTGAAACCCCTGGGGGTTTGAAATGTACACTATACCCCTAGATGAATTCCCTGAGGGGTGTAGTTTGCAAAATGGGGTGACTTGTGGGGGGGTTCCACTGTATTGGTGCTTGGGGGGTCTTGCTAATGCGACATAGCACCCACCAAAATTCCACCAGAATCTGAGCTGCAAAATCCAAAAATCACTCCTTCCCTTCTGAGTCCTGCCATGCACCCAACTGGTATTTTTTGGTCACATGTGAGGCATTGCCGTACTCGGGAGAAATTGGGGCACAGATTTTGGGGTGCTTTTTCTCCTTCATACCTTCTGAAAATGAAAAATTTTGAGCCAGAACTGCATTTTTGTGTAAAAAATGTAATTTTTCTTTTTCACTGCCCACTTGTATCAAAATTGGTGAAACCCCTGGGGGTTTGAAATGTACACTATACCCCTAGATGAATTCCCTGAGGGTGTAGTTTTCAAAATGGGGTGACTTGTGGGGGGGTTCCACTGTATTGGTGCTTGGGGGGTCTTGCTAATGCGACATAGCACCCACCAAAATTCCACCAGAATCTGAGCCGCAAAATCCAAAAATCACTCCTTCCGTTCTGAGTCCTGCCATGCACCCAACTGGTATTTTTTGGTCACATGTGAGGCATTGCCGTACTCGGAAGAAATTGGGGCACATATTTTGGGGTGCTTTTTCTCCTTCATACCTTCTGAAAATGAAAAATTGTGAGCCAGAACTGCATTTTTGTGTAAAAAAATGTAATTTTTCATTTTCACTGCCCACTTGTATCAAAATTGGTGAAACCCCTGGGGGTTTGAAATGTACACTATACCCCTAGATGAATTCCCTGAGGGGTGTAGTTTGCAAAATGGGGTGACTTGTGGGGGGGTTCCACTGTATTGGTGCAACATAGCACCCACCATTCATTCCACCAGAATCTGTGCTGCAAAATCCAAAAATCACTCCTTCCCTTCTGAGTCCTGCCATGCACCCAACTGGTATTTTTTGGTCACATGTGAGGCATTGCCGTACTCGGGAGAAATTGGGGCACAGATTTTGGGGTGCTTTTTCTCCTTCATACCTTCTGAAAATGAAAAATTTTGAGCCAGAACTGCATTTTTGTGTAAAAAAATGTAATTTTTCATTTTCACTGCCCACTTGTATCAAAATTGGTGAAACCCCTGGGGGTTTGAAATGTACACTATACCATACTTGCCTACTTTTGAAAAGCAGTTTGAGGGAGATTTTAGATGGTAGCAAAATGAAAGCATACATCACAATAGAGGAGGCACCCCGAAATTAGGGGGCGTGGCTTGCCGCGGGAGGGGGTGTGGCCTATAATCACGGTGTCACACGAGGCGTCTATTTATCGCTGGCCAGCAACTAATGGGGGATCCTATACAGATCCTATACAGAAAATGTGCAGAATAAATATAAAATAGTATGAAAAAATATACAACAACCAAATATTAAAGCAATAGGTAAGTGCCCCTTGTTGGAATAATCAGTGAGGCAGGCATTCAGCTAGTAAATTACTGAGCATGACAGGAGGAGTGGAGCATGTATTGGGTGCCAGTCGGGGCCCGGGGGTGGTGGGAGAGAGGATCAATAAGGATCAGGCTTAGTGGGTGGGAGAGAGGTTAAAGAATCAGACAATGTTATACTTACTGCTGCTCCCGGCTCCCGCTGCCCGGCTCACTGCCACTGTTCAATGCTGCTGCCGCACCTCAGTTCCTCCTCTCCGCTGCCCTCCTGCTCCTGCTGCTCCCGGCTCCCGCTGCCCGGCTCACTGCCACTGTTCAATGCTGCTGTCGCACCTCAGTTCCTCCTCTCCGCTGCCCTCCTGCTCCTGGTGCTTCCGGCTCCCGCTCACACTGCTGCTGCCGCTCACTTCAGCGCTGCTACTGCTGCCCAGTGACGCACCATGGCTACCCACACAGCCCCGCGGTGGCCCACGGAACATGCCGTTCGCACATGCGCAGTAAAACATTTTGGGAGAGGGGACAAAAATGCGGGAGGAACCGAGGGATTTGCAAGGGAGCGGGAGGAGGATTGAAAAAAACGGGAGACTCCCGCTAAATGAGGGAGGGTAGGCAAGTATGCATTATACACAGCCCCCATATTACATTATACACAGCCCCCCATATTACAGTATACACAGCCCCCCCATATTACATTATACACAGCCCCCCCATATTACATTACACAGTCCCCCCATAATACATTATACAGTCCCCCCACAGCCCCCCATATTACATTATACACAGCCCCCCCCATATTACATTACACAGTCCCCCATATTACATTATACACAGTCCCCCATATTACATTATACACAGCCCCCATATTACACTACACAGTCCCCCCATATTACATTATACACAGTACCCCCATGTTACATTATACACATTATACACAGTCCCCCATATTACATTATACACAGCCCCATATTACATTATACACAGCCCCCCATATTACATTACACAGTCTCCCCCCCCCACACACACACACACTACACAGAGTACCCACAGTAATTACAGCCCCCCTCCCCCAGACTAGTACACATAGCCCCACAGTGCCACATTACACACATCCCCTCACTCCCCCAGTACACAGGACAGCACTCACCTGGCTGTGTTGTCCCTTCCTGGGAGGTGCAGCAGGAACTGGCACTGTGGTAGATGAAGCACATGGCAGCCGGTGACAGGAGCAGGAAGAGCCGAAGAGCATTGCACGGAGCTCACTCACTCTGTGAGGGGTGGGCGGGGCCAGCAGCAGGGAAGCCCTGACTGACGGCTCTCCTGCTCCTTCTGCTACAGACTTCCCACAGCACGTCGGCCGGCTGTCATGCAGCAGCGTGCAGGCAGCGCCCGGCGCCCCCTGGGGATCCGTGCGCGCGCATGCGCAGTAAGGACTTTGCAGGAGTCCCCACAAAAACCGGGAGGTGGGGGCAGGTTTGCGGGGCAGCGGGAGGCTCCTGCAAAAAGCGGGAGTCTCCCGCTGAATGCGGGAGGGTAGGCAAGTATGCACTATACCCCTAGATGAATTCCCTGAGGGGTGTAGTTTTCAAAATGGGGTGACTTGTGGGGGGGTTCCACTGTATTGGTGCTTGGGGGGTCTTGCTAATGCGACATAGCACCCACCAAAATTCCACCAGAATCTGAGCTGCAAAATCCAAAAATCACTCCTTCCCTTTTGAGTCCTGCCATGCACCCAACTGGTATTTTTTGGTCACATGTGAGGCATTGCCGTACTCGGGAGAAATTGGGGCACAGATTTTGGGGTGCTTTGTCTCCTTCATACCTTCTGAAAATGACAAATTTGGAGCCAGAACTGCATTTTTGTGTAAAAAAAATAATTTTTCATTTTCACTGCCCAGTTGTACCACAATTGGTGAAACCCCTGCGGGTTTGAAATGTACACTATACCCCTAGATGAATTCCCTGAGGGGTGTAGTTTGCAAAATGGGGTCACTTGTGGGGGGGTTCCTAACTTTTAGCATGTTATGGTGCCTAGAAACCTACATGGTGCCTAAAAAATAATCTCATAAAAAGGAGGCTCCAAAATCAAGTAGGTGCTCCTTCTATTATGAAGCCTGTGGTTTGGTCACCGTGCACACTAGGGCCACATATAGGATATTTATGAAAACAAAAGAATTGGGGGAATCAATTTTTAGTCACATTTCTCTAGTAAAATGTACTGTGTTCCTTAGAAAAATGTATTAAAATTGCAAATCTGCAAAAAAAAAGAAATTTTGAAATTTCACCTACACTTTGTTTTAATTCCTGTGAAACACCTAAAGGGTTAACAAACTTCCAAAATGCTGTTTTGAATACTGTGAGGGGTGCAGTTTTTGAAATGGCATCATTTATGGGGGTGTCTCACATACAAGTCCCTCAAAGTCACATCAGAACTGAACTGGTCCCTAAAAAAATCAGTGTTTGAAATTTTCTTGAAAAATTGAGAATTTGCTATTCATATTGTAAGCCTCCTAGTGTCCAAAAAAATTAAAAGGAAGTTGAAATAATGATGTCAACATAAAGTATACATATGGTCTATGTTAGTTATTCACTATTTTGAGTGGTAAGATTATTTGTCTCACAAGCAGAAAATTTAACATTTTGCAAATCGCTAAATTTTCCATTTTTTCACGATATTTTGGTATTTTTCACAAAAAAACACAGACCGTATCGACGAAAATTTACCACTAACTTGAAGTACAATGTGTCACGAAAAAACAATCTCAAAATCACTGGGATAAGTAAAAGCAAAAAAAAGTTATCCCCACTTAAGTGAGACATGTCAGATTTGAAAAAAAGGGCTCTGTCAGGAACGCAAAAACTGGCTCTGTCAGGAAGGGGTTAAATCCAAACTTGGTTGCTTGAGTTCTTATCTAGTTTATTCAATTAGAATAAACTAATAGGAATGCTGTTTAATTGGTCATTGTTTGTCTGAGAATGCAGAGGATGGGGTCATTCCAACGGAGGGTTTTTGGGGTAATTGTCCGTGAACATGTATGAAGTTCATAAAAAAAAAAAAAAACGGAATCATGCATTGACTGCATAAGCCACATGGGGGAGCTGGAGATCTTCATAATGGTTTTATTGTAAAGTATGTTGGTTTCATTGTGACTTAACGGAGACAATTTTATCACTAGTTAGTGTTTTCAGCTTGGACACAATAAAATAATGATTATGAATAATATTTTCATAAAATGGATTATTTTCCAACAAATTTTGGTAGGATCCACAGCATTTGACCCAATAGAACTGGAACCAGAATCTATTGGGTGAAATGTACGGTGCTGAGCTATAAGTAGTTGCTACATTATTATTTATTGTCCAGCATGTGTTTGTTTTATTTATTTAGATTTGCATAATAATTGTGTTTGTGTGTACTGAAAGATGCTTTTCGAGTACTTTGTGGTGACTTTAAAAAATAAAAAATAAAAAAGCAATTGTTTTGATAAATAAATACTGTAGCAGAATTTGTGGCACATAAAGCAATAAAATAGTCAACTTTAATTTAATTTGAGGCCATATTTTTCAACCCTCAAAAATGTCATTGTTGGACTAATTTTGCTCATTAGAAACTTTTAATTGTATATTACTCATTGGGGGGGTACTGGAAATAAGTATTGACCCCATAGCCTTAAGGCTATTACACACATTTTCTAAGCGATCTCACTAGAATGCTTACACCCCTTTTCTGTTAGCAAAAATATCCCGTGTTTTTTGCTAGTGGCGGCGCGTCCCAATGAAAAATCCCGGGTAGTTACCTGCTTTGACCCGGGTCCCGTTTCACTGCAATGTAAAAGCTGCTGCTGGGAGATGCTAGGGCTGGCCCCGCCTCCTGATGATGTCACCCGCCCGGTATTATGCGGGGTCAGAAGACTAGTGGGAAAGGGTTTGCAAGTCGGGTCGTACCTGGGTACAAAGGGGGTTATTCTAGTTCACTCTTTCTGACAAATTCCTTCTTAGATGGACAAAACCATGCGCACTGCAGGGGGGCAGATGTAACTTGTGCAGAGAGAATTAGATTTGGGTGAGTTTTTTCTTTAAAGTGAGATCTATATTGCAGTGTAAAAATAAAGCAGCCGGTATTTACCTTGCACAGAAACAAAATAACTCACCCAAATCTAATTCTCTATGCACCTTTTACATCTGCCCCACCTGAAATGCACATGGTTTTGTCCATTTGAGAAGGAATTTGCCTCTGAGAGTGAACCAGAATAAGGGCCCATAGGCAGAATTGGAACCAGGAATATGTGTATCCCTCAGAGTCATCAGCCTAAATTTCTGAAGCAGTAGGTGATAAATTTACTAAGATGGGAGTAACCATAGCAACCAATCAGATTGTACTTATTTATTTAGCACCTTCTAGAACAGTGGTTCCCAACCTGGGGTACTAGTACCCCTGGGGCTACTCTGCAGACCAGTTGGGGGTGCTTGAAAATAATATTGTTAATGGCGGACGATGATAAGGTCTTTTGATGGCTGAAGAAGACCCATTGCCATAGAGACAAACCATGTTGTGTCATATGCCTGACCAGCAATCCACTGGGAGCTTCCCATGCTGCCCTCAGACATCAGCAGTCATCTGCCCAGCACTGACAAAGGTGGAGGAAGCATTGGCATTAATCCTACCGGTGTTAGCTGGAATCCTGGAGATAATACACAACCAGTGTCTAGACACAGAAGGGCATGATTCCTTGCTGTATACTACTCCTCCGCTCCTCCTTAATATAAGGACATGCATAAGGATCCGCATACCGCTAAGTACTGTCCATATTTCAAAATGAGAGGAGGGGGTACTTATCAATGAAAAGCCTAATCAAGGGGAGAGAAAAAGGTTGGAAACCAACTTTCTAGAAGATAATAGATAGAATCTGATTGGTTGCTAAGGACATCCGATCTTTAATAAAACGCCCATCTTAGTACATTTACCACATTGTGTGTATGACACTGACCAGAGTCCAGCGCTTGTGGAAACCCATCACCGTTCTCCAGGTCCTTTGTATATATGATACTATTGTATCTCTCTTATTTTTTAGTGTTATTTAGCAATTCCATAAATTAAAAACATGTTTCCAGAACAAAAATAACAAACTTGTGCGCACAGGCTTTATTGTTCCGCCAGAGACTGCGGTTTTATCTGGCAAAACATACTGTTTTTTTCTTCTGGCACCCTTAATAAAAGGACAAACAAAAAAGTTTAGATGCTTGGAACGGATTTGTCTTGTGAACCACGAAATCCTCACGTATTAAGCTACCAGTTACAATTATTTCATATGTCTTTTTGTACATATTTCCCCCAATAAATTAGCAAATTTATTATGTTTGCTTTCAGAAAAAATGGGAGTGGGTATCTTACAGGTTTTTTTTTTGTGCGGGCAAGTAGCGTTTTCTTTTATTGGTGTGTAGTCGGCCTCTGACGGCCACAATCCGGACCATCAGAATACCGACAGGTGAAAATCCAGACCAATTAAAGAGGGGTAAGTACGAGGGTAAAGCTGGGTATACACTGGGTGATATTTACTTAATGATATAGATGTTATTAAGGCTAATAATAATAATTTTGCCGGCATTTTCACCGCCAGGGTCCTGCTTCCAGCATTCTGCCCATTGGGATTCCATACCCAACCGGTATATGTACCTGCTGTTAAGGTTACACACTTTATCACTGCAACTGTGACCTGTCAGTGACTGGGGCTTAACCCATTAGTGGGAGCTATTAAGGAACTACTGTCCTCTATTTGTAAATGCAGGTCACGGAACTATGCTGCTTTACTAACTTCACTGTCATCTGTTTTTTTCAAGGATCAAACCTGTCACTCAGATTTAGCTGGGACGCCACCAACTGAGGCTACTACTAATATGGCCAGTTGGTGCTTTAACTAAGGGCAGTATTCAATGAGAAAAATTCGCCCTGTTTTATGGCGAATTTGTGCTTTTTTCGCCTTGGACGGAGCATTTTGCTCTCCAAAAGCGAGCAACCCTATTCAATGTGAAATATTCGCCGTCTTTCTAAGTGATTTTCGCCGTCTCTCTCCGTGTAGCAATTCTCCATCTTTTCATGGAGAGCTGGAATGTGAACTTTTAAACTAAAAGGTTTTTTTTTTTTTTTTTTTGGTGTAAAAAAATCAGGATTTTTTTTCTGTGAAGGGGCATGTTATTTCATTCACATGAATATATATTTAATTAAAAAAATATATATATTTTTAATTTTTTTTATTTTTATATTTACACAGAGCAGCTAGCAGACGGCTGGAGCTTTCGAGCCGCTCATTAGATATTCATATATTCACTGCATCCGATCATTACATATGCACGATCGGGTGCAGTGAATACTGGGTCCCCCGCTGGCTATAGGGGGGGGCAGCTTGTGCTGCCTGGGTCCCGGGGAGCCCACCTCCCCTCCACATATGTTCTGGGGCAGCCAGGGAGACTTTAATCTCCCTGGCTGCCACCGTCCCACGGCTCCCTGCCAGCTCCCTGCCGCAGACGCTCGTCCGCTGCAGGGGTTAAGACTCGCCGCGAGTGGCGGTGAGTCTTAACCACATTGAATAGAGGGAACAGGAGTGTGCATGGCGAGAGAAAAAATCTCTCGCCATGCACGGCGAATTTTTTTCATTGAATACTGCCCTTACCCTAGATTCTAACGCTTTACATGGTATTAAATTAACTATTCTGTGTGATTTTTCATGTATACATGTGTACATTTATGTGTTGTGTTACGTATTGCTATTTATGAATATATAATTTATGCGTCATCATATTATTGAACTAGCGGATCAATTACAAACTTTAAGGGGTTTTCAATCCCGGCCGCTATTTCCACCTGCGGAAATATCTTCTGTTGTCTATTCCATGCTGCCGTTTCCGACAGCACTGAAGGCAGTTTCCGACCAATCAGATCCCACTTTAAAAAAGTCAGATCTGTCTTGTCGGAAAAGACAGCGGATTGTCGGATTCACGGACATTTTTCGACAATCTGCGTCCGTTTTCGACAATCCTTGGACTATCCGACACTCGGTGGTCAGAATTTTGAATTTCCGACTGTCGAGTTGAAGTCGAGAGGACCAAAAATGGCCCAGAATTCCTAGTGTCAGGACGTTCTGACAGTCGGAATCCCAGATTGAATACCCCCCCCCCCCCTGAATCTTGCTTTACATTATTCTAATAGACTGACCAAGTAGCGCAATGACAGTTACCTGTATGTAATTCCCTCCTATTTGGCAGGTTACCTTCCTTGCGGTTATTTGCTGCTGTAAGTTACAGTAATTAAATTAATTCTGACAGCGCCGGGGACTGGTGGATGGTAAATTTCTACTAACATTTTGAGCACTTTAATTACGTTTAAAATTAGGGTGTGCAATCCAAGCAGGGCCGCCTCTATATTCTATACATGGGCACACATGAAGGTGGAGACTCCTTCAGCTTGAATTGTCACCCCCCCCCCAAACACAATTACATACATACACACACACACACACACACATACACACACACATGCCCCAGGGTGTATTTAATTAGCACAGACCTCTGGCATGTACTGACTGCATATTTGTATGAATGGGAAATCCTGAATACACTTCTAAAATGTGTCAGTTTTAGGGATGAGTTTGTGTTGTGGGGCCCCTGGGTTGGTGTGGCCTGGTTACTTTGGGGCCTCATATTGTAACACTTTATCTAGAACATTTTAGCACCTAATTATTTGTTTTACCTTATTGCCTCTCACCTTACATAGCAAAGCTTTCATTGTTACAGAAGCATCTGAGTTAGTGCCGTGTTCTGTAGGTTATATCATACAGCATAGATAGGAGCCCAATGTCCAGCACGTGTAGGAAGATGACCTGCACGATGTAGGAAGATGACCTGCACGCTGGTGCTCGGGAATCACTGTACCTCTTCAGCTAAACCTGCTCTGTTAGGACACACACGCACACACACACACACACACACATATACACACTTACACCTAGCCTAATGATAGGGGGGATAAGCAGATAAAGATGAAAAAGGGGTAACATTTATTGTACAATGTACAGCATAGGTACCAGCCCAACGTCCATTACAATCGGTAAGATTATAGTCAGGGGCATCTGGTGTGCTGGTATCACTGTAACAGGCAGACAAGGGTGAGACAGAGGCAGAATCCAGTTACAACAAGCCGGGTCGGTACACAGAGGGTCACAGAGGGCCGGTCAGGAGCGGCGAGCAGAGGACATTACTCCTCGGGTATAATAGGACACCAGAAGAAGATGTACTGCAGCCACCTGAGTACCCGCTTTCTGCGTTTTCCTTTCCCTGGCCTTGCAGCTTTCTCAGACGTTACACTGCTGGGAGTTACTGGCCGCTCATTTGGAGGCTCCTGTATTTCACTGCTAATAGCATTTTCCTCCTCCTTGGTGTCTTTCATGTATATGATGACATCACTGGTTGATACCCAATCACATGGTGTTTCTTGGGTTTCCCTGTTAGGAATTTCCTCCTCTACCTCTGGCCCAGATATTATAGTAGGTGTTACAGCCTGCTCATCTGAGGATGGTTCCATCGGTGGAATCACAGGATCTTGTGTCCAGTTGATAAATTGCTTTTCAGCGCAGGCCTCTTCCACAACTCTCACTTGGCCAGGAATTGTCCCCACATCTGATGTTTTCATTGGTGGGATCCACGTGTGGTTACGTATCCACTTGGCAAATGGTTGTTTAGCCATGGCCTCTTTCACTAGGATGACATTGGGAGGAAGCTCCTCTCCCAAATCTGGTGTCACCCTCGCTGGTCTCACAGGGTCATGTGGCCAGCTGGTCAATTTATTCTCAGCGCTGGCCTCTTTCACCAAGATGACATGGGGCGGAAGCTCCTCTCCCAAGTCTGGTGTTACCCTCACTGGTATCACAGGGTCACGTGGCCAGCTGGTCAATTTATTCTTATCGCTGGCTTCTCTCACCAAGGTGATATGGGGCGGAAGCTCCTCTCCCAAATCTGGTGTTACCCTCACTGGTCTCACAGGGTCACGTGGCCAGCTGATGAATTTATTCTTATCGCTGGCTTCTCTCACCAAGATGACATGGGGCGGAAGCTCCTCCTCCCAAATCAGACATTTTAATATCTTTTTTATATCTTTTTTCTTTCTGAAAAACTGAGTTCATCCACTCTCCAACAACTCGTACTGAGAAGTGAGGGTTCCAAGGCAGACTCATGTGTGATGTCATATTGCCTAAGCAGACTGCCTGTGACATCATCAACATGAGACCATATTGCAGCACTTTAAGCTAAGCAAATGCTGTTTTTATTCCCCCACTCACAAGGCTAAACAACAAAATATCTGACAAAATAACACGATCACTAATTATTGACATTTGTACTTGATAACAGGTATTCCATATTTTGCAGGAATAGTTGCATACATCCCAACATGACCCATTCTAGGAAGGACAAGATGCTCTGTTACTGGACTTCCATGCTAGTGGCATTTACAGATGCTTGGCTGCAGCACAGTCCAAAATTCAGATAGGGGAGCCACACCAACTGCCACCTCAAACACCGTAGTCCAGGACTCACTGGCATAGTGGCTCCCCTATGAATATGTGACAGTGGTGCAGTCCCACCTCTGCAACTGCCACTGGCTAGGAAGTCCAGGAGCAGCGCATTGTGTCCCTCCTAGAAGGGGTCATGTGATCTGTAGCACACAAATCCCTGTCATTATGTAGCCTGGCTGTATGGCTGTAGAACATAAACTCCTTTTCAAATATATTTAAGGCTGTTTCCCAAATTCTGTCCTCCTGCATCAGCAACAGCTCAAATTTTCATGATTCCTTAAGTCATGCATATGTGGCTTAGCCTACCTGACCAGGCCGGCAATTATAACAGCTGTTTCCACAGACTGAAACTGTAGAGTGTAATCTCAAGGTGCGTACACACTGAGCGATATCACCTGAACTCCCTGCGAAGAATCTAGCGTATACAGATGTCACAATGGATATAGATGGGCGCCCGCCGTAGATGAGTATATGCTGCATCAGGTGCTCTGCTGTGTGACCGGCAAAGGCTGCTTGTGTGGGGGGCGGGGTCACTACTCTGGGCAGGGACACAAGGCTGCCGGGAATCTTCCCTGGAAGGTCTATGGCAAATCCGCTGATGATCAGAATATAATTCCTACTTGCCAACTGTAATGTGCATATGAGTGATTGCTGTGAGGGGCGGGATCAAGAAGTTTATGCAAACCCCAGGAGAGGATGCGTCCGGGGAGTTTGAAACTCGCCGGGCGGTTCACTAAGGGAGGGGAGGGAGTGGACGAGGGCTGATCGCAGGGGTACACCAATCTTTTCATGGGCGTGACCACAAATATGGTTGGTGGGCCCACGAAAACGCTGGGCGTACCCCATGCAGGCATGTCAATGTCTGCATGGGGCGGGCGGCTTACTTCACATGACGTCAGCGGTCAGCGTCCACCCTGAATTCGGTGTACTGTATACTGTGACTTTTATTAAATATTCTATGGAATACTGTAAGTCACATTCTAGGGAACGGATGCTGGCGGCGGGGGGTGAGGGTGGCATTTATTTGGTGGGGCAGCATTTACCTGTTTGCTAGGCTGCAAACATATGCAGCTTAGCGATCAGGTCTGAATGAGGCCCTTACATCAACGAAATGGTTCCCACATGCACAATAGCACCTCACAGCCATTGTCAGTGTTATACAGCTCAGTCTAGCGATATTTCAGCATCAGACAATGCCTTGGGGCGGTTGGTTTGTGGGGCCCCATACACTGGACGTGAACATTAGTGTTAGGGACCCACCATTACTCTGTTATATTGTAGAGTCTATTATAATTATTCTGATTAGCGTTGTGTGTATAGGCATTAAGGGCTTTATTTTGGTTGCTTGTTTCCCCCCCCCCCCCCCATGCCTTTGCACAGGGAGCAATGTTTTCATTCTGAGCATTTCTGTGCAGGCACTGGGTGCGAGTGGGGGGTGGCGGCGACGGGCTGCGTCCTCTACAGTCAGTGCGGCAGTCCTCCGGACTCAGGTATGGTGCGCTGGGTACTGCCCTTACTCCCGGAACCCCTTATATTAGCTATTTTGGGTACATTCTTAGACAGGTCTGCACTGTGGCTTCAGTCCTGCCAAATACAAATAGATCTCTCAGTGCGCCCGTTCCTAAAAAACAAAACAATTTGGAGTGACAAAACTCCATTGAAAGATTACTCTGATCATTTCGATGTGCGACATTTGTACATATGTGTGCAACTGAGTGTGAATCTGTGTAAAAAGGGCACCAACACATTATCTCATATCATGTTCATCCACAGCTGCTGTAAATCCAGTGCCCGTACTGTTAATGTCATAGCCTGGTGTCTGTAGTACGCTGACTCATCGCTTACACAAAAATATAGAGGAATAGTAAGGTGTAGTTGTTATGTGTATTGCAGGGTTACCTACCCTCCTGGAATGGCCGGGAGGGTCCCAGAAATCGGGGCAAGCCTCCCGGAATGCTGGTCTTCTCCCGCGACACCCTGTCTGCAGGGTCCATGGGATCAAATGACGCATATCGCGTCCTTGTAGCTGGGGGGCGTGGGCACAAGGATGCGATCACACTGGCCACTCCCTCAACACATGACAAACTATTGTAACTCCTCCCGCATCCCGCCCCTTTCTTATCCCTTCAGAGGCCCCGCCCCCCTTCCTGAAGGAACTGAAGGGCAGCCATAAAGTCGGCAACCCTGGTGTATTGGGACGTACCGTTGTATAGATGGCTGTAGTTTCTTTAGCTATAAACAGCTGGTTCCTGGCCACCTGTTTCATAACCATGTTTTTCCTTTAATATTATGTATTATGGTGCTGTCCTTTCATTGCCATGTGTGGCACGTTATGTTACGTGGCAGCTGAATGTCACACTAACCACCACCCTCCTCCCTGCACATTCCCATTGCCGCGCACTCACTGGTACATTTGCGTGTGTGACCTTTATACATTGTGTAAGTTCCGTTACCAGCATTGTTGTCGTCATTGTTTTTTTTTCCCGCTCTCCAATAAAAAACAATTGTTAACAAAGTGTCACCGCAGATGCTTCACATGGAAATGATCGTTATATACAATGACAAAATCCCAGCAATAAAAACGTCTCACAGAAGCAGCTAAACTGGAGGGAAATATCGAGTGTTCTCCTCTCAGTAATAAATCACTGCAGCCATTATAGGAATTGCTATGGGACTACTTTTTAATGTTACAATATTACGCAACATGTGGCGTGGGGTTTCGCCGTGTGAAAGTCATTTTGGCCGATGCTGTCGAGTGGTAATGTCCAGTTTTTGTTTTGCTAATTAGATTCTCCAGGTTTTTGTCAGTAGTTTGTCTTTATTATGTTTTTTTTTTCCGACCCCGACTCCGACTCCTCGCACTTCTGACACCGACTCCTCGACTCTGACTCCTCTGTATTAATATGCGAATGTATTTGATACATTCCTTGAAGGAAAGAAAGGCAACATACATAGTATTACTACAGAAACTAGAGGCTGGGAAGCCAACAGTCTACTGTATTGAACAGTTTAAGCAAAGGACAAACACAATGAAAACAAAGTTTTATTAATTTTTTTATTAATTAAATGGCTGGATAGTAGCAGTAGGCATAAACATCAGGAACAGGAACTTTACCAGTTCAAAGATAAAAACCACATTATTTGGTTGTTTTGGGAACAAAAACAATAGGAAAGGTTCAGAAGTGTGGAGCATGAGTTCCGCATGCTTTGTGACGACAACAAAAATCAACGAGCCACAATCTCCGCTGGTTTGCTTGCTCGTCATCGTTCAATTCATGGACACAAGGAACGATTTCTTTACCGAATTGTTACTGGCGACGAAAAATGGTGCCTGTACATCAATATGAACCAGCGTAAGGAATGGCTTAGCCAAGGTAAACAAACGCCGGGGGGCGGACCAGGCGCGCCGACGTCACAGCTGGGGGCGGTCTCGGGCTGCCGACGTCACAAGAGGGGGGTGCCCGGACCGCCGACATTATCAAAGGGGGCGGGCCCGGCTGCCACCAAAGGGTGCGGGCCCGGCCCCTCCAAAGTCTCTGTGTTGCCGGGGAAGCGTCGGGCATCGCCATCTACTGCGACACTGGGCTTCCCCGTGAGGCTGTTTTAGCGGGGCTAGAGGGGCAAGACGCATTTTGCCCTTTAAAAATTGCCCCGCTAAAACAGCCTAGCGGAAACACTAGGTGAACTGCAGACCAGTTGGGGGTAGTTGAAAATAATATTGGTAATATCGAAAGAAGAGGGAGAAGTCTCCCGATGGTGGAAGAAGTCTCCCGTTGCTGTGGAGATGAACCACGGTGCGTCACTTCCGGTTCCATCTGCAACGTCATCAGCGACTCATCGTAGGTTTGCCCACCCAGCAGTCCACTGGAAGCTACCATCTGCCCCATGTTGACGTGGATGGGAACCCTGGAGACAGTACACAGACAGCAGCCAGACACAGAGGGACCTGATTCTGCACTTTCCGCTACTCCACAATATAAGGACACGCATAGCGCTCACTTCCACTCGTAAGTACTGTGGATATTTCAAATTGAGAGGAGGTACTCATAAAACAAACCGACACCCCGAAACCAGCCGGACAGAGAGCCGCACGGTACTCTGTGTACATCGTGCGGCTCCGCCTCCCGAATGCCGCTATTGGCCGCCTTGCGGCCTAGCGGCTCCTGATTGGCCGCTAGGCCGCAAGGCGGCCAATAGTGGCATTCGGAAGGCGGAGCCGCACGATGTACACAGAGTACCGTGCGGCTCTCTGTCCGGCTGGTTTCGGGGTGTCGGTTTGTTTTTTTGCCAAGACACTTACCTGGTCTACGTCGCGCTGGGACAGGTGAGTATGGTTTCCTTCCACAGCTTCCACATGGATTTCGTCGGATCCGGACGCCATCGCCGACAGCGACATCGACTTGAAGAAGGACGTCGACATGGATCCAGAAGACCGCCGACACAGGACCAGAAGACGACACAGGACCAGGGCTACCTATGGAAAGAAGATAGGTAAGTATTAGTATGTGTGGGCTTTGTATGTATTAAAGTTTTATTTTAAAAGTGTGTCAGTGTGTTTTGTGTACTATTTTTTTTAACTGTGGAACTTCAAGTGCCAGCGGGCCCTTTAATGCCCAGCAGGCTGGGACTTGTGGTTCTCCAAGTCCCAGCTTGATGGGGAGGCTTGCTGGCACTTGTAGTGCCACAGTAAAAAACAATAGTTTAATCTATTTTTTACACCATAATCAGCCCGATGCCCACCGCCCAGGGGCATCGGGGACAGTACCAGGCTTCAGCCTGGTCAGGTAAGTCCTGGAGGGGGGGGACCCCTTCATTGGGGGGGTCCCCACTCCCCCAGGGCCCCTGGCCAGGCTGACCGGTCAGGGGGTTAATGTTTTGGCCGCGGGACCTTATATCATAAGTGTCCCCCGGCTGTGACATTACCCTGCTGGCTGGTTGTGCCTGGGACTGGTTCTTGAAATACGGGGGACCCCTAGTCATTTTGTCCCCCGTATTTTGGGAACCAGCCCCGGACCTGGAGCCTGGGGCTGGTTGTTAAAAATCGGGGAACTCCTATTTGTCGGGTTCCCTGATTTTTAATTACCGGCCCCGGCTCCTTCAGCCTGGTGCTGGTTACAGCTGTGGGGGGGACCCCACGCCGGTTTTTTTTAATATTTATTTAATTTTTCTATTTTTTTACACCTTGCAGCCTGCACGGATCTGACTGATCCGTGCAGACTGCCTGTACGAATTCGTATTAGCGGCCGTATATATGTGCCGCTAATACGAATTCCTACGACATCGGTGGGTTACAAAGCAGTCGTATCTGACTGCTTTGTAATTTCCCCTCCGGAACACGACTTTGCATACGACTCAAACAGTCGTATGCAGCCGTAGGGGAAATACCAATACGAAAAACTAGGTTTTTCATATTGGTAAATTTCTCCCTTAACCTATATGGCGGTTTCTCCGAACTTGAAAGGGCAGAATTATGCGTAATAGAACAATAAAAGTAATAAAAGCACAACATTTATTTATGCTTCGTTTTAAAAATCCCGTTTATCTTTTTGTTCCTTTCTCACAGATTTTAATATGCGAATGCTTTAATTGCTAGAAATAATTTTTTAATTTCTTTTATATCTTTGTCTGTAAGAAGCAGTTTGCGGGTGCAAGTAGACTGACATTTCTACATTCATTTATGGTCATTGAAATTCTGTCAAGGATGTTTCAGCCGTTCCTGTTGAATTATAATCAGGATAAGGAGAATGCACATTACACATCCGTGTAATTCCATTACTTATTCTCCAGAAGTTTCTAATGATTTAGTGGTCTGTTTTATTTCCCTTTGAAATGCTAAATAGTTGCCCTATTGCTACACGAGTGTGTCGTAACATTTAATTGGGTACGTGAATAAAGTGTCATTGCTGCAATTTATATTTTTTATTTATTTATTAATATTTACCTGGAATCCATAATCCACATTAATTTAACTGTTATGACCCATCACAACTCATTTACAGTGCAGATTAGTGCACGTTCTGGTACTTGTTTAGTTTCATGGTGGCAGCTTGGCCGCGCGCTACTTCCGAGTTGCGCTCGCCACACTTTCTAAAAGAAACTCCATGCCAAGGTGTATAGTTCATACCCCCACTATCCACATTGGCATGGAGTTGATTATAGATCATGTGGCAAGCGTAGCGAGCCACCGAGCTCGCAGCGTGGGCAAGCGCAGTGAGCCCCGCAAGGGGACACAGATCCGGAAGTAGTTCGCGGCAATGCTGCTGCCGTGAAACTAAACAAGTACCCACATTCTTCTGTAGTGATATAGGGAGGCCGGTTGCAGTGATTTTGGGATGCTGGTTGCCGTAATGTTGGTTGCAGTTATATTGGGAGCTGGTTGCAGTGATGGTGGTTGCAGTGATATTCTCAGGCAAGTTGCAGTGATATTCTCAAGCCAGTTGCAGTGATTTTTGGAAAGCCGGTTGCAGTGATGGTGATTGCAGTGATATTTTCAGGCCAGTTGCAGTGATATTGGAAAGCTGGTTGCAGTGATGGTGGTTGCAGTGATATTCTCAGGCCAGTTGCAGTGATTTTTGGAATGCTAGTTGCAGTGATGGTGGTTGCAGTGATATTTTCAGGCCAGTTGCAGTGATATTGGAAAGCTGGTTGCAGTGATGGTGGTTGCAGTGATCTTCTCAGGCCAGTTGCAGTGATATTGGAAAGCCGGTTGCAGTAATATTTGGAGGCAAGTTGCAGTGATGTTGGTTGCAGTGATATTAGGAGGTCAGTTGCAGTGATATTGAAAAGCCGATTGCAGTGATGGTGGTTGCAGTAATATTTGGAGGAAAGTTGCAGTGATGTTGGTTGCAGTGAGATTAGGAGGCTGGTTGCAGTGGTATTTGGAGAAAAGTTCCAGTAATGTTGGTTGCAGTGATATTAGGAGGACAGTTGCAGTGATATTGGAAAGCCGATTGCAGTGATGGTGGTTGCAGTAATATTTGGAGGAAAGTTGCAGTGATGTTGGTTGCAGTGAGATTAGGAGGTCTCTTGCAGTGATGTTGGTTGCAGTGATATTGGGATGCTGGTTGCAGTGATATTTGGAGGCAAGTTGGTTGCAGTGATGTTGTTTGCAGTGATATTAGCAGGCCAGTTGCAGTAATAGTGGGAGGCTGGTTGCAGTGATGTTAGTAGGCCAGTTGCAGTAATGTTGGGAGGCTGGTTGCAGTGATGTTGGTTGCAGTGATATTAGCAGGCCAGTTGCAGTAATATTGGGAGGCTGGTTGCTGTGATATTAGCAGGCCAGTTGCAGTAATATTGGGAGTGGGATTGATGTGGGATTTGGAGGTCAGTTGCAGTAATATTGGGAAGCTGATTGCAGTGATGTTGGTTGCAGTGATATTAGCAGGCCAGTTGCAGTAATATTGGGAAGCTGATTGCAGTGATGTTGGTTGCAGTGATATTAGCAGGCCAGTTGCAGTAATATTGGGAAGCTGATTGCAGTGATGTTGGGTGCAGTGATATAAGAAGGCCAGTTGCAGAACCTTTGATTCCCCTATGTATAACAGGGCTACTTTTCCGCTTCACACTTCTTTTACAAGAAATAACTTTTTCCGTGCCTTGCAAGACCTGTAATATTACTTAAACACACAAAAGTGACATGTATAATAAACAGTCTTTGTGTCCCCTTCACTCTCATGTATAAACAAAGCAGTATTTTAGGAAAAGTGCTCGTAGACTGAACTTTGATGTAATGGTATTGTTATTTTCCAGCAACATGTACAGAGTGATATTCAGGGAACATTGAAAGGATCAGTAATATAGTCCTTGAAATGCAACAGGCTGACCCTGAGGAGGTTTTTCTAGTTGACCTGTAGCTCTGCGGAGTCTGCAGTGGTGCATGTCATTTTAAGCCCGCCTGCTGCTCGCACAGGCCGCCGCCCCTTCACAGGGCAACACCGCCCACACAGCTGCAAATGATTTGCATAAACATCCATTCGCAGCCTATGTGGCCAAACCAACATCATTCGATATTCGCCGGCCATCGAATGATGTTGAAGGTACACGCAAAACTAAGACACTCTCGGGTGTCTTAGCTTTTGCGTGTGTTCAGGGGAACATGGCGGGCAGCTGACATCCGGTGATGTCGCTGCCCAGCACCTGCGCTACTGGGTCATTACCATGGGAACGCCCAGCGTTTTGATGGGAACGGTTATAAAACACTGGGCTCTCCTATGACCGCCTCCCCACTCCCCCCACCCGTAGTGTTGTGTGCGAGAGCCTGGCAAACACTCTGTTGGCTGTGGCCGCTCGCACACAGTGCATGCACATGTGTAGAAATTCGCATGGGTGCACATGAACCTGAATAAGGTCCTTAGTCACTCATCCGTATGCAATACTGGTTCTCAAATTTTGCAGTTCATAAAGGATCCTTAATGAAAATAAAACACGATACAGATTATATACTGTATGTCCCCACTATAGGTGAAATGTAATTTGAGAAAGTGAGAGATTTGGTAAGAAATCTTGAGTTTTTTTTTTTAAAGCGGCAATCATTTACACAGCAAAATCAAACTGGTTTTGCATTGTAAATGATTGCCGCTTTAAAAAACCTGGAGATTTCTTACCAAATCTCTCACTTTCTCAATCTCTCATCCTATTACATTTTACCCAATGTGTCTAATTCTGATGGATACCGTGCATCTCCTAAAGTCGCGATTTGCCCATGGGCTGGATGTGCGTCTGCCACAGTGGTCACAGTGCTCCCTAAGCCACATAACCATTGACATGATTGGGAAGGGACAGCAACAGCCTGCGTATCAGAAAACGGGGGAGTGTCGGCCCCATCTCTGAGGCCAGTGGCTGCGTCTGTTTACACGAGACATCCCCTAATCATCCCCTAACTGTCATATTTCAAACACAGATGGTAACATGACAGTTAGGAGCTGATTTACTTGCATTTTATTTCCATCCACTTGCTCTCTCTCTCTCTCCCAAGGCTTAGTACATAGGCCCTTCCTTCTGCTACAATTCTATTTCGACAGCCATTAATAAAGGCAAATATCCAGAGAGACGACTCTTTCTGAAGTTTGATTTAGTGCCGTGGATTTTCTGCAATACAGTATTAATAATGAATATCTTGGGAAAGTTTTATTTTTTATGCTTCTTTAGTAAAACCGTGCTGTCTCGCTGGCAATCCCCTCTGCGTATCCTGGTATACGTGTAAGAAGGGTCAGCAGAACATCTAAATAAAAGGTTTTTATCTCCGCTGCATTTTAACCACCTTATTCCTCCCTAGCAATGATTTCTCCGGTCATCTCCTTGCGACGTCCCCGGTACTGGTATTGCAGGCTTTGTAATTATCCCTGCCAAGATTTGTGAAAATCTAATTCCTGCACCCTGGGCGCACGGTCCTCTAAATCGGATGCTTGGCAGTCTTTCCACACATCTTCAATTACATGTCCCTGGGATGCTAATTGGGTGAATTAGAGGAGTCTCCAGGACGCTTTATTTTGTCTTCTATATTTACGTAACACACAAAAAAAGCATTTGTTTATTTGGATGTTACTACATACAATTGAGGGGTATATTAATTACTTTTCGGTTAGTCGTAGCCGAAAGTAAATATACCCCCTGGTAGTCATAAGTAAGATTCATTTATCTATATGCATTTGATTTGGGCCTTTTGTACTATCCAAATGTGTTTTATCTGCTATTTTTATTAGTTCTGGAGGGGGCGGGGACACAGTACCCTGTAGCCAATCGGATCATTGGAATGTTAACAACTTCCAAGATAGTTGGGGTAGGCGGAGTGTACTGGTCTTGTTGGACACAGTGACCCATCCATTTGCACGGTTATTTCAGGGCTACATATTACTGGGGCACCTCCAGCGATGTGTCGGATATTTATGCTCTTAATGGCGATAAAGGTGCTAGATCAATGGTTCCCAGTCTTTCTGATGCCGTAAAGCCGACCACAGTTAAAATATTATAAAATAAAGTGTGCAATTAAGTAATAGAGAAATCTTATTTGAATGCTTAGGGGGGTATTCAATCACCGGCGACCATTTCCCGACGGGGGAGATGGCCGCCGGGCCCTATTCAATGCTGTCTTCCTCGACAGCATTGAGCAGGGGATCTCGCAGAACGAGCTGCAGTCGGGCTCGTTCTGCCGAGAACGTCCGGGAATTGCCGAGCTCACGGCCTCAGCTCGCCTCTTCCCGGCCACTTCTCGCGGCCGCCCCCTTTCTCGCCCCGTGGCAGGCGGGACATTGAATCCCGTCTGCGATTTCTCGGTCGAGCCATGACCCCACATTGAATTCCCCCCTTAATCTCAAAATAAATGTTGATCGTTGCTGGTAAATCTGTTCAGCAGACCACCTTCGGTTGGCATTGGTGCCATTGGTTCTTTTGGTCACACCCACTGGGGCTGAAAAGAGATCTGAGGTTCTCCAGGTGAAACCTTTGAGGATTTGGCGAACAGCAGTTCACTAGGTGCAGTTTTAAAACCTCTGAACCCCCAAAACACACAAATATCCCTATGACCTCTTTAACCTGTTATGGTGACTGTAACGAATGAATGAAAAGCCTCATATGGGAACTCATATTTTACCCCCATCCTCTTTAAATACCAATGCCATGCTACCATAATTAACCCATTCTCTTTCCTGCTGTTAAACATTCTTTCTGACAGTCTCGGTATTCGTATAGTCCAAGTGATCAGATCACGATCATCTCACAACTGAATCCGTTACAGAAAGTATGATACAAACTTATATTTGAATTCATACATATAATGACACAAAATAAAACTGCCCTCCCTCCGGAAACTATCCCGATGTTACCTAACGAGGAGAATTGTTGAATTGTGAGGTCATAACAGAAATCGCTCTAAGAAATAACACAATTACCCATCACAAATAGCAGTACTTAGGCATGTTACACTAACAATAGTTACAGTTGTTAAGGTGTAAACATAAGTGAATTTGAGTGAATGGACATGTCTACTGGATACGTTGCGTTGCTAGACCCAAACATATTTGGAATGCAAAAACTGCAAATTGTTCTTGCGTAGTGACCGTGTTTGGATTGGTTGCTTCCACTTGAAACTTTCAGGGGGCAATTGAATTAGCCACAAGAATTGCTGTTGACCTCGCCCCGGTCTTGCAGGTTTTTTGTATGTCAACAAAAAGCTGCCGGTCTATAATTACCATAAGTGCGGTATCATATACATGCACTTACTGACCTCGCGGCTAATTCAGTTGTTTCCTTCTCTGCAACCGTTTGAGCTGTGTGGGTAGAACACAGTTGTATATGCTGTAATTGTTCTAGTTTCTGTCATTGCATATTATTAATATATAAATATATTAATATAACAAGACAGTCTATTACTTAATGAAGAGGTGCAGATAACAGGCCGCCCTTCCCACCCTATTATTTTAAAAAAGGCTCAAAATCAGTGTAGCCTTTACGAAGGACCTTATTCTGGTTGACACGCAAAGTTGCAAAATTCGCAGCTTTGCGTGTCATTTAAACGCTGCCTGCATGAGTGCCCGCCCCCCTGCACACCGATTTCTCCGCATGCATGTGAATGGATGTTTAGAATAAGCATCCATTCAAATTCACAACTGACATCAGTTGCCTGCCCGCATCAACGTCATGGCCAAATTTCTATGGGAACGCCCAGCATTCCCACGGACACAACCCCTCGCCGCCGCCTACACTGCTAGGTGCGAACAGGACAGCGAATAAGCAAACTGCCGCGCCCGGTCACACTAAGCTGCTGTACGTGCGCAGGGAAGTGTGCCGACTAGAATAAGGTCCTAAATGTATTACAGAGGGTACAGCTATAAATCAGATACCAGTCTTTGCCATTTTTTGAGGTTTCAATTGTTAATTCGTAAAAAAAAAAGAAGAATAAAAAAAGGGTACTTCAGTACCCATGCACTATGCGATTTTGGGCCCATTTTACCTGAATTCCGATGGATCGGGCAGAGAAATCGGGTAGGATCGTCCAAAATCGCATGTGAATGACATCCGAGGTCATTACATGTATCAGTTGAAATTGTTAAATGAAAACAATTTGTAACAATCTGCCTCAGTGTTGCAACATAAGCCCCACACACACTAGACAGTTTTATAATAAATATAGCTCACATTGGGGCAGATGTATTGAGCTTTAACAAGAGATAAATGCAAGGGTGATAAGGAGAGATAAACATCCGGCCAATCACCTGCCACCTGCCATGTTACAGGCTGTGTTTGAAAAAAGTCAGTAAGGAGCTGATTGGCTGGACATTTCTCCTTATCACCCTTGCATTTATCTCTTGTTAATGCTTAATACATCTGCCCCTTTAGCCCTGCTGATTGATGGCTTTACAAAATCATTCAGTTTGTATGCTCAATATCATTAACGATGCATGTTCCCATGCATCGTTAACACCTGTCGACTGGACGGACAGGTCAATTTTGGCTATGTTGCCAGCCACCTGCATTTGAAGTAGTGGTGGGTCAAGTCAATAAATGATATAGTTAATGATTTTTCATGCAGTCGTAAAAATCATAACTTTTCGCCGATAATAGGTCAAATTTCCATTCAATTTGAACTATTCCCTGTTTGGAAAATCGGCACTGTTGGAAAACATATGGTTTGGCAAATTACTTGCCGGTCCATGGGTTTGTCGAAAATGCACCCGTTTTCAGCAATTTTCAGGCCGTTTTTGCAGATGCAGATTCGTGACCCCCCCACCCCCCCCCCCATCACTGACCCTGAATCTGCTGGCACTGCTGGTCCGTGTCCGCCTACTTATTGATCATTTGGGGGAACTTTCCCCTAATTGCAAAATCAAACCGTTTTTTTCCCAGCTAGTTGGAACGGCTGTTTTTCAGCGTGTGGGAGTAAACATCTGAAAATGGTTTGCTCCCACACACTAGACACATAATCTTTTCAAGTCAATGATGGGGAGAGGACGGGTAGGGGGATTGTCTGCACACTCTAAATGGGTCACTAGTATTATTTGGACCCGTGTTGCCCGCTATTTTAGTATCACTTGCGGGGGTGCCACTCAAGGTAACTGGGGTCTACAGAAAAACTGTGGTAGCACAAGAAGTTGTGCAGAAAAGGATGTTACGCTATATGAGTGCACACTGTAAGGAGATTTTTGTTTTTATTTTTATTCACTGTATTGAAATTCAATAAAATTTAGCTTTTAATAAACATTCTTTAAAAAATTCCCCTTTGTCTTGATTCCTTTTTATTCTTATAGGAACAGAAGAGGATTAATTCTTTATAGGTGAAATAAAGGGTTTAAAATCATATACATAGAAACATGGTGCTCATACAAAGAAATGAGATAGTGTGAAGAATAGAGTGTAAAAAAAGTCAGAGCCCGTTGTCTGCTGCACTATATTTGATTGTTTAGAGGTATCTCTTGGGTCTGTTGTGTCTATGCACTATTGCCTACGTTGGCTTACAGCCCAATTTTCTACCTTCAATGTATCTTATGTGGGGATAAATGCTAGTTAACAATTTAAAATTTTTCAATAATTGGCATCTAACATAGCATTTTCCTCTTCTAGAGAGAGGTGTGTGTTGGATTCTAATTTAAATTTTAGCTCTATCAGAGCTTAAAATTGTGTTGCCCCAGTTGGTGGTTTTTAGAAGAGGGGATACTTATAGTTTTTGATTTCTGTGTGTAGTTTTTACTAGCACATGTCACTTTAAGGATTCCTTTATATTTATTTTAAGGTTTCCTGCCAACAGTGACTTACACTCCCCCGTCTGGGTGGGTGCTAGTATTGACTTTGCTCAGGTGCTTAGGTGCTTTAGTTGCAGGTTTTATATATAACAACCTGTATTGTTGGATATTTTCCTTGTTTATTCTAGGATTATTTTTCCTTTAAGCAGAGATTTGCACTTCCCTGTCTGGGTGAATGCAAACACCGATCTCCTATATATACACACTGATTTATATTTTCATCATAAAAGTATGTTTTTATTTTCACACTTATTTGTATATGGATTCACAGGTTGATTCTCTCAACTTGCTTAGTTCACAACGTATATATTTGTGTCATTTTTGCAACTAGGATGCAATTCTGATGTTTTTAAGTTTCTGTGTGTAGTTTTTACTAGTACATATCACTTTTTTTTAGAGGGGTTTCAGTGTCATATATATTTGTGGAATTTTATTACAAATTAGTTTTTTACATGAATTGTATGTAACAGCCTGTAGGGCTGGGTTTTTTTTCCCCCTTTTGGTTTATTTTCAGGGTTTTTTTGGGGCCGTAATAGCTTGCACTCCCCTGTCTGCGTGGGTGCTAGTGCTTAAATAGCTTTTATTGCAGGCTTGTTTCTATGTAATAGCCTGTACGGCTGGGTATATGTTCCCTTATTTATTTTAGTTTTTTTTTCCCAGTAGAAGTTTGCACTTCCCTATCAGGGTAAATGCTGACACTGATTCCCTAAATGTGCACACAGATTAGATTTTTTGTCATGTTCCAATAACACACTGATTTATATATACGTTCACTGATAGATTCTCCTAGCTCAAGTGAGCGTCAACACTGTTTCTCCTCCACACACACCTTAAGTACTCTCTTAATTTACATTGTATACATTTGTATCATTATTAGCAGCTAGAGGTCGGGCTCTGATAGCTCGACGCGCGTTTCACCTAATGAGGCTTTTTCAAGACCAGAAACTATTAGAATCCCCTCCCCTAAAAACCACCAACTGGGGCAACACAATTTTAAGCTCTGATAGAGCTAAAATTTAAATTAGAATCCAACACACACCTCTCTCTAGAAGAGGAAAATGCTATGTTAGATGCCAATTATTGAAAAATTAAAAATTGTTAACTAGCATTTATCCCCACATAAGATACATTGAAGGTAGAAAATTGGGCTGTAAGCCAACGTAGGCAATAGTGCATAGACACAACAGACCCAAGAGATACCTCTAAACAATCAAATATAGTGCAGCAGACAACGGGCTCTGACTTTTTTAACCCCTTCCTGACACAGCCAGTTTTTGCCTTCCTGACAGAGCCCTTTTTTTCAAATCTGACATGTATCACTTAAGTGGGGATAACTTTTTTTTGCTTTTACTTATCCCAGTGATTGTGATTGAGATTGTTTTCTCGTGACACATTGTACTTCAAATTAGTGGTAAATTTGGGTCGATACAGTCTGTGTTTTTTTGTGAAAAATACCAAAATGTCGTAAAAAAAAATGGAAAATTTAGCAATTTGCAAAATGTTAAATTTTCTGCTTGTGAGACAAATAATCATACCACTCAAAATAGTTAATAACTAACATAGACCATATGTCTACTTTATGTTTCCATCATTATTTCAACTTCCTTTTAATTTTTTTGGACACTAGGAGGCTTACAATATGAATAGCAAATTCTCAAATTTTCAAGAAAATTTCAAACACTGATTTTTTTTTAGGGACCAGTTCAGTTCTGATGTGACTTTGAGGGACTTGTATGTGAGACACCCCCATAAATGATGCCATTTCAAAAACTGCACCCCTCACAGTATTCAAAACAGCATTTTGGAAGTTTGTTAACCCTTTAGGTGTTTCACAGGAATTAAAACAAAGTGTAGGTGAAATTTCAAAATTTCATTTTTTTTGCAGATTTGCAATTTTAATACATTTTTCTAAGGAACACAGTAGATTTTACTAGAGAAATGTGACTAAAAATTGATTCCCCCAATTCATTTGTTTTCATAAATATCCTATATGTGGCCCTAGTGTGCACGTTGAACAAACCACAGGCTTCATAATAGAAGGAGCACCTACTTGATTTTGGAGCCTCCTTTTTATGAGATTATTTTTTAGGCACCATGTAGGTTTCTAGGCACCATAAGATGCTAAAATTTAGGAACCCCCCCACAAGTGACCCCATTTTGCAAACTACACCCCTCAGGGAATTCATCTAGGGGTATAGTGTACATTTCAAACCCCCAGGGGTTTCACCAATTGTGGTACAACTGGGCAGTGAAAATGAAAAATTAAATTTTTTACACAAAAATGCAGTTCTGGCTCAAAATTTTTCATTTTCACAAGGAATGAAGGAGACAAAGCACCCCAAAATCTGTGCCCCAATTTCTCCCGAGTACGGCAATGCCTCACATGTGACCAAAAAATACCATTTGGGTGCATGGCAGGACTCAGAAGGGAAGGAGTGATTTTTGGATTTTGCAGCTCAGATTCTGGTGGAATGTTGGTGGGTGCTATGTCGCATTAGCAAGACCCCCCAAGCACCAATACAGTGGAACCCCCCCACAAGTGACCCCATTTTGCAAACTACACCCCTCAGGGAATTCATCTAGGGGTATAGTGTACATTTCAAACCCCCAGGGGTTTCACCAATTTTGATACAACTGGGCTGTGCAAATGAAAAATTACATTTTTACACAAAAATGCAGTTCTGGCTCAAAATTTTTCATTTTCACAAGGAATGAAGGAGAAAAAGCACCCCAAAATCTGTGCCCCAATTTCTCCCGAGTACGGCAATGCCTCACATGTGACCAAAAAATACCATTTGGGTGCATGGCAGGACTCAGAAGGGAAGGAGTGATTTTTGGATTTTGCAGCTCAGATTCTGGTGGAATGTTGGTGGGTGCTATGTCGCATTAGCAAGACCCCCCAAGCACCAATACAGTGGAACCCCCCCACAAGTGACCCCATTTTGCAAACTACACCCCTCAGGGAATTCATCTAGGGGTATAGTGTACATTTCAAACCCCCAGGGGTTTCACCAATTGTGGTACAACTGGGCAGTGAAAATGAAAAATTAAATTTTTTACACAAAAAATGCAGTTCTGGCTCAAAATTTTTCATTTTCCCAAGGAAGGAAGGAGACAAAGCACCCCAAAATCTGTGCCCCAATTTCTCCCGAGTACGGCAATGCCTCATGTGTGACCAAAAAGTGGCAGGACTCAGAAGGGAAGGAGTGATATTTGGATTTTGCAGCACAGATTCTGGTGGAATGTTGGTGGGTGCTATGTCGCATTAGCAAGACCCCCAAAGCACCAATACAGTGGAACCCCCCCACAAGTGACCCCATTTTGCAAACTACACCCCTCAGGGAATTCATCTAGGGGTATAGTGTACATTTCAAACCCCCAGGGATTTCACCAATTGTGGTACAACTGGGCAGTGAAAATGAAAAATTAAATTTTTTACACAACAAATGCAGTTCTGGCTCAAAATTTTTCATTTTCCCAAGGAAGGAAGGAGACAAAGCACCCCAAAATCTGTGCCCCAATTTCTCCCGAGTACGGCAATGCCTCATGTGTGACCAAAAAGTGGCAGGACTCAGAAGGGAAGGAGTGATATTTGGATTTTGCAGCACAGATTCTGGTGGAATGTTGGTGGGTGCTATGTCGCATTAGCAAGACCCCCAAAGCACCAATACAGTGGAACCCCCCCACAAGTGACCCCATTTTGCAAACTACACCCCTCAGGGAATTCATCTAGGGGTATAGTGTACATTTCAAACCCCCAGGGGTTTCACCAATTGTGGTACAACTGGGCAGTGAAAATGAAAAATTAAATTTTTTACACAAAAATGCAGTTCTGGCTCAAAATTTTTCATTTTCACAAGGAATGAAGGAGACAAAGCACCCCAAAATCTGTGCCCCAATTTCTCCCGAGTACGGCAATGCCTCACATGTGACCAAAAAATACCATTTGGGTGCATGGCAGGACTCAGAAGGGAAGGAGTGATTTTTGGATTTTGCAGCTCAGATTCTGGTGGAATGTTGGTGGGTGCTATGTCGCATTAGCAAGACCCCCCAAGCACCAATACAGTGGAACCCCCCCACAAGTGACCCCATTTTGCAAACTACACCCCTCAGGGAATTCATCTAGGGGTATAGTGTACATTTCAAACCCCCAGGGGTTTCACCAATTTTGATACAACTGGGCTGTGCAAATGAAAAATTACATTTTTACACAAAAATGCAGTTCTGGCTCAAAATTTTTCATTTTCACAAGGAATGAAGGAGAAAAAGCACCCCAAAATCTGTGCCCCAATTTCTCCCGAGTACGGCAATGCCTCACATGTGACCAAAAAATACCATTTGGGTGCATGGCAGGACTCAGAAGGGAAGGAGTGATTTTTGGATTTTGCAGCTCAGATTCTGGTGGAATGTTGGTGGGTGCTATGTCGCATTAGCAAGACCCCCCAAGCACCAATACAGTGGAACCCCCCCACAAGTGACCCCATTTTGCAAACTACACCCCTCAGGGAATTCATCTAGGGGTATAGTGTACATTTCAAACCCCCAGGGGTTTCACCAATTGTGGTACAACTGGGCAGTGAAAATGAAAAATTAAATTTTTTACACAAAAAATGCAGTTCTGGCTCAAAATTTTTCATTTTCCCAAGGAAGGAAGGAGACAAAGCACCCCAAAATCTGTGCCCCAATTTCTCCCGAGTACGGCAATGCCTCATGTGTGACCAAAAAGTGGCAGGACTCAGAAGGGAAGGAGTGATATTTGGATTTTGCAGCACAGATTCTGGTGGAATGTTGGTGGGTGCTATGTCGCATTAGCAAGACCCCCAAAGCACCAATACAGTGGAACCCCCCCACAAGTGACCCCATTTTGCAAACTACACCCCTCAGGGAATTCATCTAGGGGTATAGTGTACATTTCAAACCCCCAGGGATTTCACCAATTGTGGTACAACTGGGCAGTGAAAATGAAAAATTAAATTTTTTACACAACAAATGCAGTTCTGGCTCAAAATTTTTCATTTTCCCAAGGAAGGAAGGAGACAAAGCACCCCAAAATCTGTGCCCCAATTTCTCCCGAGTACGGCAATGCCTCATGTGTGACCAAAAAGTGGCAGGACTCAGAAGGGAAGGAGTGATATTTGGATTTTGCAGCACAGATTCTGGTGGAATGTTGGTGGGTGCTATGTCGCATTAGCAAGACCCCCAAAGCACCAATACAGTGGAACCCCCCCACAAGTGACCCCATTTTGCAAACTACACCCCTCAGGGAATTCATCTAGGGGTATAGTGTACATTTCAAACCCCCAGGGGTTTCACCAATTGTGGTACAACTGGGCAGTGAAAATGAAAAATTAAATTTTTTACACAAAAAATGTAGTTCTGGCTCAAAATTTTTCATTTTCAGAAGGTATGAAGGAGAAAAAGCACCCCAAAATCTGTGCCCCAATTTCTCCCGAGTATGGCAATGCCTCATATGTGACCAAAAAATACCAGTTGGGTGCATGGCAGGACTCAGAAGGGAAGGAGTGATTTTTGGATTTTGCAGCTCAGATTCTGGTGGAATGAATGGTGGGTGCTATGTGGCATTAGCAAGACCCCCGAAGCACGGTGAAATGATGAACCTAATAATCCATAGATGTGTGGTATATTTTAAAACACTCCTTTATACATAGGCCGGGTTTGTCGGGGCAAGTTTCACAGTGGAAAATAGTTTCCTTTCTTATTCCCTTTTTATAGCAAACTTTGCACCTTTTTTGTGTCCTGCCCTTTCTTGCAGTGGAGGGGATTTCGTTAGGAAAATGCTGCCCTGGTACAATACGGGGGCCAGTACTAGAAGTACTGGGGCCCTCTGCCTGCTGGTTCCCAAATATTAGGCCCTTTATGACTTCCTCTTGAAAGTGCATAAATGTCCCCCTCTGGCTGGTAGAACGGAATAGCACGTAAGCGTTATACAGTGCCATCTGGATGATATACACGGCCAGCTTCTTGTACCAGATTTTTGTTTTCCGCAGGGCACTGTACGGCTTCAGTACCTGATCTGAAAGATCCACTCCGCCCATGTACCTATTGTAATCTAGGATACAATTAGGTTTTGAGGTGTGGGTACTGGTACCTCGTACAGGGATGGAGGTGGTACTGTCTCCATGAATTGTTGTCAGTATAAGGACATCCCTCTTGTCCTTATATTTGACCAACAACATATTTTCGGTGCATATTCCCCTGCTTTCACCCCTTCTCATTACTTGGGCAATGTGCGTTTTTGGGAGGCCTCTTTGGTTCTTACGCACAGTACCGCAAGCTGCTGTACCTCTTGAACCAAGGGCCTTAAACAGGGGGATGCTAGTGTAAAAGTTATCCACATAGAGGTGATAACCTTTATCCAGGAAGGGGTGCACTAAATCCCAGACAATTTTTCCACTAACACCTACGAGGGAGGGGGGGCATTCTGGCGGTTCAATTCTTGAATCCTTCCCTTCATATACCCTAAACCTGTGGGTGTACCTTGAGGTGCTTTCACACAGCTTATACATTTTTATGCCATACAGTACCTTGCCCTCTTACTGGGAAGGTACTGGCGGAATTTAACCCTTCCTTTAAAATGTATAAGGGACTCGTCAATACAAATAAATTTTTCAGGGATGTACATCTCTGCAAATTTGGCACTGAAATGATCAATGACCGGCCTGACTTTGAATAGCCGGTCAAAGGTGGGATCATCTCTGGGTGGGCACAGTGTATTATCGGTGTAATGTAAAAATTTAAGGATTATCTCAAAACGAGTCCGGGTCATGGCCATACGGTAAAGTGGGGTGCTGTACAGAACATCTGTACTCCAATATTGCCTAATTTCTGGCTTTTTTACTATGCCCATATGAAACACCAGACCCCAAAACGTCATCATCTCTACTGCATCTACAGGGGTCCACCTAGCAAATGATGACGTGGGGTTTTGAGCAATAAACTGCTGGGCATATAAATTAGTTTTGTCCACCATTAAATTTATAAAATCATCAGAGAAAAATAATTTGAAAAAGTCAATTTCTCTGAGACCTGTGGAATCAAATTGGATTCCTGGGATGGCCAAAAACTCAGGAACCTGGGGCTCGAAATTGTCTGGTGGTGGGGTCCATACGGGATCAATCATTTGGGGGGGGGGTCTCAGCTGCTCTACGGGGGCGTCTTTGAGGGGGTCCCTCATCAGCAGAGGAGGAAGATGAGGTTAAGACGAATCCTTCAAATTCCCCGCTTGCATCACTGGCTGCGTCAGAGGCAAGCATGGCATATGCCTCCTCCGCTGAATACATTCTTCTGGATGACTGGGATGACATTTGGGATGCCATTTTTATTTTTGTGTTTCTGTAAGTGTAATGTTTCAACACGTGTATAGTGTAGGGGGGGGTACAAACTTTATTTCAACACGGGGGGTATGTAGTGTGTAGTGTGTATGTAGTGCAGAAAAAAAAAATACTTTATACAGGAATTTGATCCCAATAAAAAAAAAAAAATTGAAGGGGTTAAAAAAAAAAAAAAAAAAAAAGGTCCTGCGCCAAAAATTGAGCACAGATGTTGGTCAGTAACGTCCGTCACTGAACAGCGCTCAAAGGCAACAGGACACCCACAAAAACAACGTGGGTGTAAAAACAAAAAAAATTTTTTAAAAAAAAACTGCAGAAAAAAAATGATATCAACCTGTGCCAAAAATGCTGTTCAGTGATTGTACGTCACTGATCAGCGGCCACAGGACACCCACACAAGCAACGTGGGTGTAAAAACAAAACCCCACTGCACTCTCCAAAAAAACAACAACTGCAGATCAGTGATGCAGTGATGCAACACTGATTAGCAGTGAGGGGCAGCAGACACACAACCTGACAGGGTATATATATAAAAAAAAAACCTGGACCCCCAAAAAGTTGCTGATTAATTAATTTAAACTGACCAGCACAAAAGGGGGGGCAGCAGTCAGTTGCACACGCAGCACAACCTTTGGTGCAACTGACAGGTATATATATATATAAAAAAAAAAACCTGGACCCCCAAAAAGTTGCTGATCAGTTAATTAATCAGCACAATCAGCACAAAAGGGGGGGCAGCAGTCAGTTGCACAGGCAGCACAACCTTTGCTGCAACTGACAGGTATATATATAAAAAAAAAAACTCTGCACCCCCAAAAAGTTGCTGATCACCTCAGATATAGTGATCAGCACAAAAGGGGGTGCAGCAGACACAAAATATAGCACTCTCTATTACTCTCTATCACTCTCTATCACTCTCTGTCACTATCTGTCCCTATCTCTCACGATCTGTGACTCTATGACACTGCAGCAGCAGCACACACAGAAGTCACAAGATCCAGGAAGTATCCAGCTGCTGGCAGCACGCTACCAGCGGTGATCAGCGGTGATCAGGTAAGTTTCAGGCAAGGATCAGGTATGTATCACGACAGATTGGCACGGTGACCGCTCTGCACGCAATTCCAGACCGGAATGGCGTCTGCAGTGCAGTCACCGTTAGTTTAAATCACGCGCCTTGGCTGTGATTGGTCCGTGGGTCCCACGGACCAATCACAGCCTTGGGGGCAGGTGGGGTGAGGTGTCGTCGTCACGATGACCCCCTCATGCCCCCTGACGCCCGGCGGTGATTGACACCTGTGTTACCGAGCGTCTGATTCGCCGGTAACACAGGAAAACGCTGTGAATGGCTGTTCACACTGGACAGCCAATCACAGCGATCGCCGACGGGGGGGGCGGCATCGCAGCCCCCCCTGGGCATGCAGGGACATGTCTGCTGTCAGGGACAGCAGACATCGTCCCTCTGTCCCCGCGTCTATAGACGCAGGGACAGTTTAAAGTCATGACGTATATATACGTCATGTGTCGGGAAGTACATCCCGGCCATGACGTATATATATACGTCAAATGTCGGGAAGGGGTTAACACTCTATTCTTCACACTATCTCATTTCTTTGTATGAGCACCATGTTTATATGTATATGATTTTAAACCCTTTATTTCACCTATAAAGAATTAATCCTCTTCTGTTCCTATAAGAATAAAAAGGAATCAAGACAAAGGGGAATTTTTTAAAGAATGTTTATTAGAAGCTACATTTTATTGAACTCATCATTTCAATACAGTGAATAAAAACAAAAATCTCCTTACAGTGTGCACTCATATAGCGTAACATCCTTTTCTGCACAACTTCTTGTGCTACCACAGGTTTTTTTTACATAATCATTTCAACCAGCCAAATAGTTGGCTAGTTGGAACGATATCGTTCTGCTGTATGGCCTGCTTAAGGTAACTTAAATCAACCTTCAGAATGCCGGTTATCTTATATTCTATCTGTTTTTGCAGAAGTGCACTAGTAGCGGAACTGTGAGTTAGTCGCATACAGTATACTGCCTTTATATTTATCCAAAGAGCTATATTCTGCCCCTGTAAGTCACAGGGACAGGAACAGGCCTGTAGAAGGTACAGTATTCCGGGTAAGGCGATCAATTTGAGAACACTTATCCTTCCATTGCTGAGACAGATGAGTCTAATTCCATTTGGCCAAGTCCTCTGCTCATTCTGTCAACAAAGGAGAGTGATTCAGTATAAACAGATCTCTCAGGTTGGATGAAATGTTTACCTCCAGGTACTAGATGTGCTTAGCCTGCCAACGGAATAGAAAAGTCTGTTCTACACAGAGCCACATCTAGATAGAAGCGATACACTGAGAGCATACGTCTTATGAATAATTGATTTTCAATTTGGACAAGTATACAAATGTGGTGAAATCCTCAATCAGGAAAGGTAGAGAGACGTGTGTTGGACAAAGATACTAGAACATTGTCAGGGATTACAGAAGGTTTATTCTCACCCGCTGTGATACTTCAGTACTGGAGCTTCGCCTGGTTGCTGCAGTTTTCCTTACATAGAATTAAAAAAGAGGAGAATAGAGACACCTTTAGCTGGTGCGGTTGTTTAACTGAATCCTGTGTGCAAAAGAAGGCAAATCAAGCTTTGGAGACAGATAACCCAGAGAGATAAAGGGTACTTGTGTATTTTGGCGGCGCCCCCGATGTCCGTCGTACATGGCATACGATGCGATGCGACGCGATTTGGACCCCCTATACGACCAAAAATCGTATAAGCACCCTAAAGGGTGCTTTTGAGCACCCAAATGGGTGCTTACAATGTTAAATGCACCCCCACGCCACCCCCCCACTATAAACGTGAACCCGAAGCGTGGCGAGCGCAGCGAGCCCGCGAGGGGCGGCGGTACGCGTCCTACGACCTTTTCATACCCCCACTATCCACGTCGGCGTGGAGTTGAGAATAGAATAGTGTGGCGAGCGCAGCGAGCGGACGCGGATACCTTCACAGGTAAACGCGTCCCTTCGCGGGCTTCACAGGTGTCCGCGTCCCCTCGCGGGGCTCGCCACGCTTCGGGCTCGGAGGCTCGCTGCGCTCGCCACACTATTCTATTCTCAACTCCACGCCGACGTGGATAGTGGGGGTATGAAAAGGTCGTAGGACGCGTACCGCCGCCCCTCGCGGGCTCGCTGCGCTCTCCACGCTTCGGGTTCACGTTGATAGTGGGGGGGGTGACGTGGGGGTGCATTTAACATTGTAAAAGCACCCATTAGGGTGCTTATACAATGTTTAATCGCATCGCATCGTATGGCATTGTATGCCATGTACAATGGCATACAATTTCTAAATTGTATGCCATCGTGCACTATCGTACGATATCGCGTCGCATCGCATACCATCATATGCGTTATGGTATGCGATGCGATGGGCGCCGCCAAAATACACAAGTACCAGATAAAGTACCAGCCAATCAGCTTCTACCTTCCAGGCTGTATTTGAAAAATAAGAAGAGCTGATTGGCTGGTACCTCTCCATGGTTTGATACATCACTTCCTGTGTGGTGGGATGGAATGTTGAGGCAGTGGTTGACAAGTGTAATGCCGCCCATACACTTGTGAGATATTGTACGCAGTCATTCGATTTTGACCACATCTGGCCGCTAAATCGAATGATTGTATGCATTTTTAAGGGACCATTTGATGCGATGCACGGGCACGCTGTCAAATGTCGCATCGATAGATCTTATGTGTTGCACATAAGATCTATCGAATTGCAGGCGCAATCGCATGTGGTTTTTAACCACATGCGATCGCTCGAATGCAATCCGTGGGTGGGTGGCGCAGGGACCGCTATCGGCGGTGTGGGGTTTGGGGAGAGGGAGCTGAAGGGACTGCTGATGGCGTGAAATAGGACGTGCAGAGGGTGGCCGAGTAGCGTAGCGCTAGCAGACGGTGGGGGTCAGCGGTGGCGGCAGCATTGTTTAAAATACTGGGCAGCCCTCTGAATGGCTGAGCTCTCTCAGCCAATCAGAGGGCTCCCCAGTGTTTTAAACAATTCTGCCACCACCGCTGACCCCCCACCACCCTCTAGCGCTACGCTACAACGCCGCCCTCTGCCCACCCGCTTCCAGCACCCGATGTGCCATCTCAAGATGGCATGAGATATCGAGTGCTGAAACGGGGCACTTTTGCACCACAAGATGCGATCGGACACTTCAATGTCGCATCGAATCTAATCCCGGTAGCATTACATTTAACAACCCCTCTGGTCACGAGTTCATGTAGCTTTCAGAGTGATCCGACTGATGTTTCACAATAAAACATATCACAACCTCAATTTTAATTCAAATGTAATGTTTTTTGGCTTGATATGCATTGTAAGTCATTCTGGCTATTATAGATCATGGCTGGACCGCTGTGATTGCAGCAGGCTAATTTCCTGACCTGGCCACAATTGTCTCTTTGACATTTTTGTAATCACGAGTTACAGTAGACATCTGCTGTGCACGGAGGTAGAAGAATGACTTGGCACAAAGTTTTACTGTTGCTGAGAACCGATTTTAAATTCTTTTAATGACACAAGCGTAACACCAAGGTACGGATACCGCCATAGCCACAAATGTATTGATTCTTTTATTATTGTTCTCTAATCACTGTATATTTAGCAAGCTTTTTTATTTGATCTGCAACTTGTCTTTATAATGTTAGTTTTACTCTAGTTACTGTACATACAGATGTATCTGCGCTCGATGTTGCTTCGCCGCGGCCGTTTGTGTTTGTTTTGTGCACGGATGACGCTCCTGCGGAGCGGAATTGCTACACCACGCCGTCAGTGTTCCGTGTGTTTCTATAAACCGTGGTAGCTAAATAGACACTCGTGTGTGGCGATGAAATCATGCCAGTCGCACATGGCACGTGGCAACGTGTAGTAATGTATAAACTACTAAAAATATTTAAAAGTTTTCTTTTTTTATGGAGAGACATCAGCAGGCCGGTATTTAATTCAGGTCAAGCTTTTTGGATTCCGGCCCACGTAATCCTTATGTACAGATAGACATTGGGGCCAATTGTGGTTCACAAGGAGCCCCTTCCCTAATGGCTGGGGTTTGGGCATGTGCAGTGTTGCCAGGCCGTTCGCAGCGGGGAGGGAGGGCCGGTGGCGGAGCTGGGACGTGGGAAATGGGCATTCCTATGAAAACGCTGGACTTAAGGCACAATGTAATATCTACAATATTATACAGCATTTTCTAGTTAGTTAATGTTTAATTTATTATTAATTTATCATGTGTTGCAAGAACATTATATCACTGAATTACTTCACTTCAGGCTTAATACATCTGCCCCTCTGGTGATTATTCTCTGTACAATCATATACTATTTTTTGATATTGATGTTTGTCATTTAACATGAAGCCTTAAAGTTTGATTTTGGCATTTAAAAACCTGCTGAGGACAATCCTGGGTTCTGGAATCTCATGCAGGCAGTACAATCTTGTTTTAGCAGTGCTTCAGCTCCTAGAATACACATCCATGCCCTCAGTGTATGGCGGCAACAATGCTATCCCCTGTGTCGCTGTGCCACCCTAATGACAACGTCACCGCTTCTATAAAAGATTGTGCTCACCGGCTCCTCATTTGTACAGTATAGTGTTCATACAAGCACTGTAGTATGTTCCTGATACCCTATTGTAGATGGCCAAGGTGTTCTCGGCACTTCACCCAGCAGATGAGGGATGAATGAAACATTTTCTTCCATCTGTAGTTCCTTATTACCAGCCCCTCACCTGCCATATAATGCACCGTTGCGCAGTACCTGCTGCCCTACAGTGGTGATGACTACAAACTTCCCTTCGCACTGTGTATATAGTCCTGATTGACTTGTATGAAAGTGTGTAGGTTAGATCCTCTCACTGCATATTTGTCGCCTGACTACTATTTAGCTTAGAGATTAAGTAATACTAGATTACATTGCCGCAACTCTTTATTGATGTCAAAAAAATGACAGTTCAATATATGTGACCTTCAGTTGGATGTCACATAAAATGACACCTGACTGTAAGCTTTAATCATGTACTGGAATGTGTCTCTCGTACAAGCACAGAGTATTAAGTAGGTAATTATAGAGTTGTAGGAACAAGGCTGCAGTGACGTCCCGCACTGCACAATTAACTTGTTCTCATGACGATGTCGACCATTTTTATTGTGTAATCTGCCAATAGATCTCCAGTAAAAGTCAATAAACAAAAGAGATATGGAGGCAAGTTCTGTATTATAGACAAGTAATATATCATACAGTTTTGTGTTTTTGTAATTATGATTTTTTTTTTGACTACCTAATTCTGCGGCTTAATTTTACTACACATGCAATAGCTGCCATGGCGGCTATCTCACCCATATAATCATGAAGATTGACCAGGGAAAGTGTTAAGTTAACTCGTTCTGCCCAGTAATGCTCAAATTTGTTTTTGATATTTACAGAAAATATATCAGTTATAACCCCCCGCCCCCCCCCCCCCAAAAAAAAAAAAAAAGCATGTATATCCCGGCAATGGGGGACTTAAGGCCAGATGTATCAAGCTTCAAAAGGTGATAAAATGGAGAGTGATAAACAGCCGGCCAATCAGCTCCTACCTGTCATTTTTCAAACCCAGCCTGTAACATTACAGGTAGGAGCTGATTGGCCGGCTGTTTATAACTCTTCATTTTATCACTTTTTGAAGCTTGATACATCTGGCCCTCAATAAGATATTTGCTTACTGGTTCTCTAGTGCAGCGATTCTCAAACAATGTGTTGTGACATAAACATGGTTGCGTCTTGCAGGATGCACTCCGTCCAGTCAGCAGGGCAAGGAGAAGAAAGTGTGTTTTCCCACAATTCCCTTGCTCCGTGACGCACTCTAGCCAATCAGCAGAGCAAGAAGAGGAGAGTGTGAAACCGCAGAATAAAGATCGAGAAACACAGTTTTACTGTATTATTTGTCAAACCTTTGTATATCACAACATGTCTGCCATTGTTAGACAGTGTTTTATTACTTTATACTGTAAACCTCTTACAGAAAGAAAGCTTTGAGCGCAGGTGGATGGACACTAAAATCAAAATAATTATGAAGTAAAAAATTGCTTTTCTATGACAAAGTGCATTTTGTGAATCCTTTGGATCTTTTTTAGTCATTGCTAAATTACTACTGGCCTGCACATCCTCACCGGCGGTGATTCATCCTTCATGGCCACGAATACAAGTACTGTGTGAGAACTCAGGGGAAGATTTATTAAGCTCGGTGAAGTGATAAACTGTCTGGTTTTTATCACCGGCCAATCAGCTCTTACCTGTCATTTTTCAAACCAAGCCTGTAGCTTCACAGGTAGGAGCAGATTGGTCGGTGATAAAAACCAGACAGTTTATCACTTCCCAAGTTTAATAAATCTACCCCTCAGTTCCCAGTTGGGTTGTTGGCATTGCTGCTGCCTCTACAGAGATGTCATGGGATAAGCTGAAGATTATACCTATACATAAGGGAGATGGCCATTTTGGAAACTTTTTCCAGCATTACAACATTGCAGTTCACCAGCAACACTGATTTATAGTGCATCAATATGTTCAATTAAAAAAAATGGCTACCCTAATGATGAGGCTGAATAGATATACTGCATTCCCATGGCTACTGGCTTTAGTTCTCAAAATGGCCTCCTCGCACTTGAGGTAATATGCAAAGCACAAGACTTCTGTGTGCCTCGATTTCTGAAGTGTTCTTAGATTTCCACTGAGGCGCATGTTTTTTTTTAAGGGCAAAATAATGGTTAGTGGTTTGCACATGTTGAGGGGAGGAGTTAAGCAAAGTCTAGAACTCCATATAAATGACACACCACATCTTCTGGCTATTCCAAGTCACAGCTCATAGATATAAGAGTTGCATCTATTATGGGTGCAAGGTATATGATGCGCACAGGCCCTTGTGTCCAGATGGGCCCACACTGCACACCCTGCATCCATTTCTTGAAAACCTACCCCTCCAGAGTCCCGCATTGGTGGCAGCGGCGATAAACAAAAATCGCTGGGAAAATGGCACGGCAGCCATATTTCCTGTTGATTCACACATATGTACTAGAACAACCACCAGGAAAATGGATGCCATACCATTTTCCCAGAGACCTGTGCATGCACACTAAACTCTGGCTCTCCCAGTAACCCTAGTGCTCAGAGCCTACTGAATTGCCGACTAGAGGGGGGCCCAGAGACTGCTCTGGCTCTCCCAGTAACCTACTACAAGATGATGTAATCTGATTGGTTTGCTATGGGAAACATCCCACCTTCAATAGAACTCTCATCTTAGTAAATTTACCCATAAATGTGCCCCTGATGGATGTGTTAACTTGCTATATAGGCAGATATGGTCATTTACGTCTGTTCCTGAAGCGTAAGGACACTTGGGGCCGGCTTGTGCGTAACACTGAATCACCCCCTTTGGAGCTTTGTAAATCATTTCCACCATGTGTATGGATGGGTACAAATCTAATGCGATGTCCCAGATGAACTAAGCTTCAAAAGTGATAAAATGGAGAGTGATAAACAACCAACCAATCAGCTCCTTCCTGATATTTTTCAAACACAGCCTGTGACATGATACGTAGGAGCTGATTGGCTGGCTGTTGATCACTCTCCATTTTATCACTTTTGAAGCTTAGTACATCTGGCCCTATATCTCCATTATGTCTGGTCGATGCAAATAAATAAATTGCCAGTTGTAAACGTGATGGATCCACTGCACAAGCCGGCATCTATAATTGTCCCAAATACAGTTTGTTTTGTTGTTATTTGTTGCGGTACAGGGTTCCCTAATCCTTCGCCTCCTCGCAGAATACAGAGCCGTGTGCTTTTGCAGATCCATCTGAGCTCAGTGTTTATAAGCGGGGATTAAGGAAAAATGGAAACAATTGTTAGAGTAATATGGTAGAAATTGGCATGGGGACCCTGCTCACTTGAAACTGCATTTACTGTTGTCATCCAGCATCAATAAGTGGTCATGGAAATTGATTTTCTATAAACACTGTGTACCAGGGCAATCACATTCTGTGTACACTGGGGACATTCTATTGTAGTTAAAGGGGAACCTCAGACTCCAGTTCGGCCAATGTGGCCTGTAATATCATGCCCAGAGTGATCCTTACACACCCCCACATTTACAATGATTTGGACTTTTTCTACCACCAGCAGTGTAAAAATAAAACAGCCAGTAATTACCCTGCACAGAAACAAAATAACTCACCCAAATCTAACTCTCTCTGCACATGTTACATCTGCGCCCCCCCCCCCCGCTTCTCTATCACTATGGGGCATTTTTCGAAGTGATCTTGTCAGATCGTTTAGAAAATGCCTTGAAATCTCCATGTAGGCCCCGTGAGTCTCTGACTAACCATAACCCCAACCCCCGATCATGACCGCAACCCGCTAATATATATCCACATACACAAGTAAGTAAGTGAGTGTAATTATTATGACCACCGGGTTCGGATGTTGTTGGGCCATCTTTTGTCCTTAATACGGCTTGAACTCCATGGTGTCCCTCAAAATCAAATGGTCTAGATCAGGGGTGAAACCGGTCCTCGAGATCTACCAACGGTCCACGTTTTCCATATCACCTAGCTGGTGCACAGCTGTAGTCATTAACAACCTGTCACATGACCCGGACCACCTATCTGGTGCACAGCTGTAGTCATTAACAACCTGTCACATGACCCGGACCACCTATCTGGTGCACAGCTGTAGTCATTACTAACTGTCACATTCCCCATATCCTCTAGCTGGTGCACAGCTGTAGTCATTAACAACCTGTCACATGACCTGGGCCACCTAGCTGATGCACAGCTGTAGTCATTACTAACTGTCACATTTTCAAACCTGCTGCAGTCATTCCTACTATAGATCCACAGGTTGCCTGAGGCACATGGACTGTTGGCCACCCCTGGTCTAGGTAATCCCATGAAAGGATGCTCATACAATACATAACATTGCCTTGGCTATGTGAAGAGTTCATGCTGATCTCTCCTTATCCTCAACCTTCCCATCTGCATGGTGTAACTGAAAGCATGACTCATCAGACCACATGACCCATTTCCAATTATTTACCGTACTGTTCAATTCCTGTGTTCCTGGGCAAACTGGAGGCTTGTGGGTGTGGATCGTATTGTCGACCCCACTTAGGTCGACAGTCATTAGGTCAACACCGTTGGGTTGACAGGTGTCTAGGTCGACATGGGTGAAGGTCGACAGGTTGGAAGTTCGACATGGTTTTTTTACCCGAACATCGACATGGACACAGTTGGAAGTCAACCGCAGCCCCTCGCATTGCTCGCTTCACTGGCTGTGCTTCGGGCACGGTGCCTCGCTGTGCTTCGGGCACACTATTTTGTTCTCCCACCACGCCCTAGTGGATGGTAGGGCATGAAATACCGCCTGCCGGCACATGTTGGCTCAAAAAACAGTAAAAAAAAACATGTCGACCTGTCGACCTAACGCTGTGTCGACCTAAACCCATTAAGACCTTGTCCCATGTCGACTTTGACACCTGTCGACCTTCACCCATGTCAACCTTGCCACCTGTCGACCCAACGACAATGCGACCGTATCCCCTGCTTGTAGCAAATTGTGTACGAACAGGGCTTCTACTAGTGTAGCAAGTACTATGCAATGTGCAGCGTACTGCTCAGTGACAGGCCAACTGCATTAGTCCCTGGTGCAGATTATCCCTAATTTGATGCACTGCTGCCCATCTGTAGGACTGAAGACGTCTGTTATGCTCACACATACAGTACATTTACGGCCGCAGGCCTTGCACTATATATGTGTACTCTACTGCATCCCCCATTAGGCCACGCCCCCATTTTTACGGGTGCGCACCAAAATGCCTGACCCTATTTTACCCCTTTGCAGTCCAAATTTTTTTTTTTGCAGTTCAGTCTGATTTCAATTTTAAATTAATTTAATTGTATTTAATTTTTTATTCATAAAGGGTTTACATCACAAAACTTACCTGGATAGACTAAAAGATCTTAACATGTATAGTTTGGAGCAGAGAAGGGAAAGGGGGGGACATGATAGAAATCTTCAAATATATCAAGGGTTTTAACATAGTACAGGTGGGAAATTTTCTTCAAAGGAAAACAAGTAATAAAACACGAGGACATGCACTGAAACTGGAGGAAGGTAGGTTCAGGGGAAATGTTAGAAAGAATTACTTCACAGAAAGGGTAGTGGATAAGTGGAATAGCCTCCCATCAGAGGTGGTAGAGGCTAAGACAGTAGAAAAATTTAAACATGCTTGGGATAGGCATATGAATATCCTTACAAAGAAATAAGGTTTAAAAAGGGTTGAGTTTACCTGAAGGATAAAAAAAAAAGGGGCAGACTAGATAGGCCAAATGGTTCTTATCTGCCGTCAAATTCTATGTTTCTATGTTAATGTTGAACAATGTTACTGTTCTTATTTTAAAGTGGCTCACCATGGGATCTGCTACTAGCACTAGGGCTGTTGAGCCTGACGTTGGACCTGTTAGGGTTAAAGAAAAGTTGGGCAGTATGGGTTGGCTAAAGCGGTATACAGAAATACATTGTGATTACTTTCTAGTAAATGATCATAGCATAAGGTGACATCACACTCTTGCACGAGTTTGTTTGTTTTTTAGTACCTTTATGTACGCACCTGAGATTTACTTTTCCTCTCTCCTTACAAAGAATTATCTTTTTTTTTTTCAAATACCTCTTTGGAGGGCAAACAAACATGGCTACCATTCACACATACAGAGCTTCAGGATGTCTTACAATCATAGCCAGAAGAAACAAATCAAGGTGAATCACAAAGCTTTAACCTGCCACTGGGATTTCAGTAATTCAGTAATGTTAATGCTGCTTTAGAATATGAATATATTTTATACAAAATAATAAAAAAGTCTTATTGGAAATACAATCAGCCTCTTAGGATCACTTATGACATTTCTGTGAACACCAGAATCTTTAAGCGTAGCAAAACATGTTATAAATTAAGTTAATTGGCTGCAAAGCTACAGATCAAATCAGAAAACGTCTTTTGCAATTAGACACAACAATAACAATTTTAGTATTTAGCTGTGTGCTAACTACTTGATGCAATTACTTTTATTTTTTTGCTTTTTATTGTCTTTTTATGCGTGACAGACAGAGCTTTTATTTCTGGGTTTCTTATTCAAGATTATACTCACAGAATAGCGAAACACCAAAAACCTTAGACCAGGGATGGGGAACCAGCTGAACTAAATATCCCAGCATCCCCTGCTGCAGTTTTGCTATTTTAGCCATGCTAAAACTGTTGCAGGGCATGCTGGGATATGTAGTTCAACAACAGCTGTAGTCCCAAAGGTTCCCCATGCCTGCCATAGACTAGCCTGATGTATCCCCTGAAATGTATCCTTACTTTTGTATCCCCTTAAATATATCCTAATTTCTGCATAATTTATACTGAGGCAGATGTATTAAGCTTTAACAAGAGATAAATTCAAGTGTGATAAGGAGAGATAAACGTCCAGCCAATCAGCTCCTTACTGAGTTTTTTCAAACACAGGCTGTAACATGGCAGTTAGCAGGTGATTGGCTGGACGTTTATCTCTCCTTTATCACCCTTGGATTTATATCTTGTTAAAGCTTAATACATCTGCCCCACTGTTCCCATTTCACACTTTTTGATGCCTTTCTTGTGTGGATGTAATGCTCTGTCCTGCGTAGTGGTTTTCAGGCTTAAGGAAGTGAGTTCCACTAAGCACCTGAATGCAGGGGGTCTGGACTGCTATGACAACTGCTGTGTATATGTGTGTACCGTCAGGGTAAATATTGTATGAGTTCTCCCTGGAGTCACAGCTTCACAGCAGTTGAAACACAGGAGTGATGTTACTGACGCGGGTTCTGTTATTAACTTAGATGTGCTCCGCTTCCCTTACAGATTCCCACCTGGTCCTCAGTGCGCCGCTCACTCCCTGCTGTCATCATCTTTCTCTGCGATTTCCTGATTTGTTTGTGACTCTCGTGGTTGTTGTGTCACTTTCTCCCGCTGCTGGCATGCTCAGTTTGTACTGTAGGTGATGGAGTTTAGAGCTTAAGGGTTCACCTGGTTGTGTGTCTCCTACGTGTTTCGGCCCTTCTGGGGCTGAAACACCGGTGAATTTTTTTATATTAACCACTTCGGTAGTATGCCCGGAAAATTCCTGGAAATGCCACTGATGGGCAGGTGTCCGCCAGTGGTTCCTCCACCCATCGCTCATCCGGGCAATCGTATGCCAGGCCCCCCCTCTGCTGGTCCCCACCACCAATCCTCTGCGTCGCAGTTCGAGGATGTTTGGGTTTCCTTCGTGTGTTCGGGCACCTGAGCACGCCCGAACCCCCTTCAAAACAGCCCCACAAACTCAGAGTGGACGCAAACAGCCGAAGCCAGAAGCAGCAGCCACAGGGGAGAAGGGGCTGCTGCAGAAGGCGGTGGCTGCAGTCCAAGTGGTGAGTATTTCTGGGGCAGGAAAAACCTGCCCTGGTAGGTATTGTGTTATTATTACATGTGGTTCCATAGAAGTGGTCACAAGACACCTTATTCGAAAATGCATTTAGCCAAAGGAATCTTTTTTTTCTTTTTTATAAATCTTGTTTCTAGCACTTTGAATGCATTTAGATATAGCATCACCAAAAGGTTTCATTTATTCTGAATGCATTGATTTGCAAATCTTGGGGTACCGAATAAAGCAAATAGGCTGCCGTGGTGTACTCAGGCAGTGAATGATTGAGAGCCTCTGTAGTAGAGGTAATTAAACCGGTTATATTGTGGTTCTAAGTCGCCAGGCACTAATAGATCTCCAATGGAGTGATACAAGTCCCAATTATTTTGTGTGGCCCCTCCCCAGTCACTGGAACGGTATGACGCTGTTTCTGGGGGTGATTTATTACCACCTTCAAAGCAAATAGTGTCACCAGTTATGCTAATAATGACAAAGGATTATGTGATTACAGAAGTGGGAATTGGATAAAAAGTTGATAAGAATGAAGAATAATGTCTTAATAAGACATGCCCTGTTGTGCTGCTATGGGGTATATTCAGTGTGTGCTGTTATTTCTGTCAGTCAGATATATTGGCACATCTATTCAATTGCATCCATTTCCGATGGCGTTAAAGCCTGACAGATTCAACTTTAAAAACAAATTTGAATCTGACTGTCGGAACATGGAATACCAACGGTTGAATTGACGTCAGATTGGCTGTGATTACGACTGTCGGAAACAAACATTTAATTACCCCTATGTCATTCCTACTTAATTAGGAAAAAATGCATTGTAGGTTGAGTCTCCCTTGTCTGATATTGTAAAATTTATAATATTTTAATGTCATTATTGTCAGTGGCTAACCAGTAGTGTGGAAGTGGCTTTGTATTCCCTTACTGGACACCCTCAGGACCAACCACCGACACCCCAGATGGCAGTGGGTATGGCAGGGGGAAAAAATGTGACGGCAGCAGGAAAAAAAAGGGGGGAGAGGGGGGGGGGATTTTAAGCTATCATCACAATCAGTCATCAGTGGACTGTGGCCGTGGCTCCAGACGTTTCCTGCTCCCTAAGCAATCGGTAGCGATTTTTTTTGCCTAATGTTTCGCACAAGTGGCTAATAGAAAAGCATTATGTGCTGCATGGTGCTTCCTTGAGGTTCCGCATTGCGTTCTCCAGTTGCTGCACCAACTATAGCTTCTCATGTTTACTTAATAGAACTCTATTTTAAGTTTTTCACCTGAGGTTGCTTAAATCATTGATAACTAGCTCATTCCATATGTAAGAATTATGTAGGGGACTAACCCGTCACATTTGTTTTTTAACCACACCTATGGGTCAGTTCGCTAAGACAAAACAGGGTCATGTTGCCAACTGCCCTTCGATTCACCCCACTTGCGTCTCAGTCTTGCCCCAGACTTGTCGATTTTCATATGCATCCTTATTTGAATTGACTCTTAGTTTAAACAACTGGCAGCAATAATATCTGCCAACCTAAAGGTGCCCATACACTAGTGTGATTTGGGCCCTTTTCACCCGATTCCGACACATCGGTCCAAGAAATTGTGTGAAAAGTGTTAATTCGCACGTGTTTAACCTCCAATTCCGATACCCGCTCCCATGCGCATCGGATCCGAAGCAGAGATCACAACGGCTGCCATAATGATTAGTGTGGGCGGTCCCGGGCCGCCAACATCATGAAAGGGGCGTGCCCTGACTGCGACATCATGAAAAGGGGCGGGCCCAGTCGCCGCTGTCACTAAAAGGGGAGGGCCTGGCCCCGCCGAAGTCACTGCGCTGCCGGGGGAAGCCATCTACGGCGGCACTGGGCTTCCCCATGCACACTGGAGGGGACAGGCAGCAGGCTCTTTTAGCGGGGCACTGCTAGAGGGGCAGGGCGCATTTTGCCCTTTAAAAATCGGGCAGCTCGCAGAAATTAAAACCCCGCTAAAAGCCCACTAAAACATTCTAGCGGGAACACTAATGATTCAGAGAAGTCACAGTAGTGTGTGGGGGCCTTTAGTGACCGCGATAGAAGATGGACGAGTGCTTAGGCAGTTACAAAGACAACTCTACTGTGAATGACAGGAGGGGAATTGGGTTGGGGTAGTTAGAAATTACAGATAGGCTATAGTACATCTGATAACATTGGTCTGAAATGTTTTATCAAGTCAGTACAGTGAGTGATAGCGCGTGTCATGTGTGTGGAGTCCTGGGGAGATGAGATGTATTCTTTGCATTTTCTTCGATCGCTCCGGATGAGGGCTTTTAGGAGCGTACTGTATGTGTATTAGCACTAATGGAAGCTATTGTTTCAGCAAAAGGGGAAATATTCCATTCTGCCGGTTCATTTTTACATCATTTGCTTCTAGGAAACACTATCAGATTTAATCTGTTGCCTTAACTATACCATCTGGAAACCTTAAATCTCCTTACTACAGTGTGATTATCTCATCGGAGATGTTCTTAGCTTCTGTTTAAACCTCATTTGCTTACTTACTGTATGTCATTACCAAGAATACTTCAGCTTCATGCCGTCCGGACCCATTACAGATTTGTCCTGTGAAGTTTGATGTTCTGTTTTCCATGTGGTAAAGGTTGGTAGAAGCTATATTGTATCCAGCTGGCAGCATTGTCCTATAGGACAACAGTGCCCACAATGGTCATAATGATGTCTTTAAAGTCAATTAAATTAGCAGCAATTGCTGCGAGAGGCCCACTTTCTATACAGCACCTTGAGGCCACCAAGATTGCAGATCTATCTTCACGCTCCAAAGAGGCATGCAGGAAAAACAAAGAAAATCCCTTACCTTAAAAAGAGGTAATCCGGAAACCTCAGAAAATTCATTTTTTGGAGGTTTTGCCGCATGTGCACTGATCCAGGAATGCAATACATTCCGGGGTTTGGATGCAGTGGGTAACGCCATCCGTACATTGGCATTGCCCTATAGAAGGGTAATCGTAATGCATACAGCGTAAACAGAGGCCGGTATGCTTGCTGCATCCCAACCAATGTGTGCAGTTCCCTAATAGACAGACTGGGGCACTAAAACAGCCTTGCCATTAAGGCTTTTGGGGTGGTGGTAGGGGGAGGGATGGGCATTTAACACATGAGACTGTAAATCTCAAACTAAAATCATAGCATGGTAAATCTTAGATTCCAAAGCCCCATACTCACTATGTGACATCTCAATTTTTTTTTAGAAATTGAGAATATTAGAAAAGTTTTTTTTTAAATCACGTTTCCCAGATCCCGACTGAAAACAGTTGGCAAATCTGGGATTGTTTTAATGAAGAATTTCCAAAATTGCTCAATGGGTCGGCAAAGATTGACGGCTACTTATTGGCTGATCCTATCTGTGGTTCTGGTCAGTTTGGAAATCTACAGTAGATTTCTAGGGCCTAAATATTAATAGTTCAGGCAGAAGAAGAGATGGGGACTCCAGTCCATACATATCATTTGCTTAAACAGTTTGGACACTTGGCTTGAGTAAGGACCGGAGGGTTTGAAATGTTGTTGAGTATTGCCAATACACATTGTGTTCAAGCAAATGATATGTATGGCGTACCGGTCTCCTCTTCAGCTGTATTGACTTGGCAGGTAGAGAGGCAGAGGGAACTGAATGGGCATACATATAGCCATTGGCCTAGAGAACATGAGGGTCTTGAGACCAATGCGAGAAAAACCTTGCAGCCAATGACTAGGCAGTGGATGTATAAAGGGACAGACACCAACTGGTTGGAGGGGGGGGGATTCTTGCCTGAGATGTTGGAGAGTGCAGGACAGCCTAGAAGCCAGCACCAGGTGATAAGGGGACAGGGAATAAAACTCAAACCATTGAGGCAGCGTTGATCCTCCGTGTCACTGAGCTGCTCAGAGGGCACATGTGGGCTCTGACACTAACCTCATGTACAGATTTAGGAGCATATTGAACCGAATACATATAGATGTCTCAAGTTTAAAAAAAAAAAATTAATTAGTATTTATTAGTGTTGGAATTCGTAATTGCAGAAATGTGTGAACTTATCTATAGTAGTTTATACTGCTGTGTGTTTTGCAAAGCAATCCAGGTGGCAGAGAAACCTTTGGTTGGAGCAGACGGAATGCCATTACCATCTGGCGCAGGTGTGGCTTATAGAGTTTTACAGTGAATGTGACACATCTTTAAAACAAACTTAATGATTTCCCCAAAGCTTTTAAAATAGGCGTCTATGAAACAGTTTACAGAAGTGTGGAATTATACGGTTATCTGGATGATCTGCCTTATACCAACGATCAGCCAGAAATGTATACTGTGTATGTGTCATCTAGCACGTCTGCCATATGCAATATATGTTAAGTTTGGAAGTTGGCCATATTGGGCACTGATATGACTGACCAATGGATGATACTAACATAGAATGTGACAGAAGATAATAACCACGTCGCCCGTCTAGTCTGACCCTTTATTTTTTATTTTTATCATTTTGTAACCTCAACCCTATTTGATCCGTAAGCTGGGTACACACTTGATGATAAGTCACCTGATCCCACAGATTGGTGCAACATATCGAGTACCTAGTGTTCACGTTAGGATTTTTTTAAGGCAGGTTGTTGACCACAGAGCAGGGCACATTTTTCAAATTGGGAAGGCACATTTTGCGTTTGAAATTTACATTAGAAAAAAACAAAAAATCATATATAATACATTGCACAGGATTATGCCCATTAAACATTGTCACACCGGTATGCCCAGTACGTGTACCACACACCGTAATGCCCATTGTCACACACCATAATGCCCATTGCACATTATGCCACACACCATAAAGTCCATTACACGTTACACACTGTAATGCCCATTACATATTATGCTACACCGTAATGCCTATTACAAATTATGCCACATAAGTGCCGCTTACCTACATGCTTGTTGCCAGGGGTTGAATGCTTATTGCCAGGTATTACATGCTTGTTGCCATGGGGAGTTTCAAGCTAGTTGCCATGGGGGTTTTATGCTGGTTGCCAGGAGGGGTTTTATGCTTGTTGCCCAGGGTGTATTGCATGCTCATTGCCCAGGGGGTATAACATGCTCGTTGCCCGGGGGTTATTGCATGCTCATTGCCCATGTAGAGTTACATGCTCGTTGCTCCCAAATTGGACTTGTATATGGGGGCCTTAAGACCATGCATTTCTCAAATGTCTTCTGCAACATGTACAGGTGGATCTTAGAGGGGTTCAAACTATTTAACAACTTCAGCAACATTTTTTTTTATTTGCTTCAATGACAATTGTAGGCCACTCTTATGGTTTTATTGCCATTGATCGTTCGTATTTCCATCACCATCAGATGACTGTACAATTTTCTCAAGCTCACTTAATGGGTCACCAAATAATGGAAGGAAAATTCAATGTTCCAAAACCACTTTTAGATGGAGGCGAGCCAATGAGGCTTTCTGCCTAATATTGAAGTCCTAAAAGAGGACTTAATATAACAAAGAAAATGTTCAGTTACAGCCTGGGTCAAGTACGTTTCTTATTGCAGTGTGTTGCGTGTAGTGGATCGCATATCCAGCTGTTGGACATCATGGGTATGTACTGGATAGGCAGCCACCTGATACAGAACGGACCAGCATTTAATAATCTCAAATATTATTTCTGAAAAGATTGCCTGCCATAGGAATGACTGTTTAAGATTGCAGATACAGCCAATATGCTGTCAAAGTTTAAAAAAGAAGTGTGCTAATTACATCTTCTTGTTAGAACGATAGTGTAGAAGTGAAAAAAGTTTTGAAAAAGTGATTAAAACAATCGTGATGTGGATGCTCTATTGTATTTATGTTTCACTGTCTCCTAGTATTTCCTCTCTCTATCCTCGGGGAGAGGGTACTGATCAATGTGTGCTTTTTACTTTTTTCACTTCTACACCATCGTTCTAACAAGAAGATGTAATTAGCACACTTCTTTTTTAAATATTGTGTCTAATAATAGTTAATTTTTAAGCGTGTTAGCATCAGTTGGATGCCGAAAACAGCTATCCGCCGAGTGCACCCACCTATTCTTTACTGTCCCCTCCTTTCTTTCTTGTATATCTAAATACGAGAGAAGGGTAGCACCACCTCTCTTTTCCAATAAAATAAAAAACAATATTCCAAAGAAACAGAATATAGACTATTAAAGAGATAGCAGGTATAGCCTAAAAAGGCTAATAAATCCCTTCCCCTTACTCTTACTGACACTATCAAAGTTGTATGAAAAACACTGTTTTTGTAACCTTTATTCAAATCCTTACTTTTAATATTTTCCATTAATATATTATACTGCAAAACATACTATAATATTACCTTGTTATTATCTTTTATTTATGAAGCTTCACAAATGGATCTGCAATGGCTTCCTCAGGTTGAATAAAGTACAAATGTCACAGTGTTAAAAAAAGCACAGATGACATCAAATAAATCAGTTACACAATACATTCTACAATGACAGTGAACAGAATTGCAGATCCAGCCATTATACAATACATTGATCATACTCGTGTGGGCGAGAGGAATAGGACTGGTGGTGAGACAGGGGTAAAACAGTTTGAATAGGATCCTGCCCTTAAGAGCTTCTATCCAATGGGACATTGATTTGCTCACCATATTACACTTTGACAGATGCACAGACATGCTTTGGTTGATATACTTATTCTAGATTCACATATGTATGTGAGTGTTTTGGGGTTAACACCTCCCATTGCATCAATTGTAGCTGCACTTATTGTTTAATTGTGCTAATATTCAATCCATCTATTGCACAGACATGCTCGACATAGATAAAGGCATAATTATAAAAAATGGCACTTATATATAGACTACCTACCTATACATCTGACCACATTATGAAAGGTATTGAAAATACCACATGGTCATTTTTGATTATCCTCATTTTACAAATGTTATAAATAAACATAGTAAAATGTGAATTTGGTAATGAACTAACCCATCCAGTTCCCTCTATACATCCCTGTAGGTGTACAGTAGTTACCTAATTTCTCTGAACATCCAGGAGACTCCGGAATCTGGTGGTTCTCGGGCCATGACGGTGTGACGGAATCAGGTCTTTGTAGCCCCTCCTTCTCCATTAAGGAGTGTTAATGTTTAAGATGCTCCTCCCATTTCCTGCATCGGTGCAGTTGTAAATGTTTATAATTACTTTCCAGGAACTCTTAGCCGCTGGCGGTGACACTGCCTTGGCTAACCTTGGTGTGCTGACATTCCCATCATGCTTCATCCACTTTAAATAGCACACGCAATTAACTTGCAAACACCAGAGAATAAAAAAATGCCTGGCAACATCCGTAATTGAGTAAAGAACTGTTTTATTGTGCAGTTGGCTAAGGCTGAAATAGTAGGGGGGAGAGATATTTAAATCTGTCCGTGGAAATTAATGGAAGTTGGCAATGATGGTGATGTTTCTGGTCAAAATCATTGCAGAACAGTTTCTCTTTCAAAATATCCTCCGGCTGGTCACCATGCTGACGGTAAACCCCCAAAAATTGTTATGGTATGATTTACATGCTGATTTACAATCAGCACTTGGATCCTCGCTGATGCTAACAGCATACTTGCCTACCTGACCCTCTCCATGCGGGAGAAAATGCTCTGTTCCTGGACTTCCCTGGTAATGTAGGATTGCCATCACCTGTGGTGAAACACCTTTACCTAGCTCCCCACAGGTGATGGCAATCATACATTACCAGGGAAGTCCAGGAACAGAGCATTTTCTCCCTCATGGAGAGGGTCAGGTAGGCAAGTATGGCTAACAGGTGACTTCTATCTGCTACAGATGCCTCCTACTGCATTACAATTATAGTGACACAGAATTACGCAGCCGCTTACGGCTGTTCAGTTCCTTACAATCATGAATGGGGCCTATTGACCAAATAACAGAGGGTTTAATAACCGTCTGTTCCAACACTTCTATACAGAAAGGAGGTTTGTAATCAACAGAATTTGGGACACCTGTAGGAATTGTTTGCCTCACCTTTTAGTGCGTAATTTGCTTCCATTGTTGCAGAACAGCTGCGAGTACGAGACCCATCGCTTGCTCCTGGAAGACGCCGTTCCTTCTGTACCTAGAATGTGTGTGCGTATTTAAGGATTAGTTTTGAAGAAAGGGAACCTTTGTGAAAATACCTGGTTTGCCTTATGTCCTCTGAGAAGATTTAAAACAAAGCAAAGTGAAAACAATTATGTTTTTGGGCCTCACCTGACCCTTTCATATTTCTGTATTACTGGAAAGTGAAATTATGCTGTTGCGTGAAATGATTGTTCAATTTGTGGTCTAGTTGGACCTCTGCCTGCCTTTTACAATAAGAAGAAAGACAGATGTTTATTCATTTGACTTAATTGCATACCCAGCTCTTAGCTTCTATTCTCTTCAAAATATGATTATTTTTCTGCACAAGGAAGGTAATGTATTAAAAGAAAACGTATTTTTAAAACTCACGTTCTACCTGATCTTTTAAAGGCACAGGGCAGTATTCAATTGTTTTTTTTTTTCACCAGTGTTTCAGCTCGCTTTTTCCGGGGGCGGGGAGCTGAAATGCGCGAATGCTTAGCTAAATCTGACCATGGTGAGCATGATATGCACAAACAAAAATAGATCAATTGAATATCGCACTACGATTTCCCGTCATTTTTGAAGGGAGATCGGGTGCAGAATAACAATTGAATACCACCCATAGGGGGTTTTTCTGCTTGATTCACAAGGCTGCAAATTCGCAGCCTTGCGAGTCCATTAAACCCCGCCTGGCAAATGGTGGCCTGGCCGCCACCCATTTGCAGCGTGTGTTCCCACGCACTGGCTGCGATTGGATGTTTGACATAAACATCTGTTTGCAGCTTGCGGGGGAACACCCACATCATTCGATGGTCGCCGACCATCGAATGATTTGGAAGGCACACGCACATCTAAGGTTGCTCAGAGCAACCTCAGATGTGCGTGCACATTCTGAAGGAAGTGGGTGGGCAGCTGACATCTGGTGATGTCACCTACCAACCCCTGGCACCCACATCATTGGGCGATTTCCATGGGAATGCTGGGCAATCAGACAAATTGGTTATAGCCATTTGATTAAACCAATTTTTCTGAATGATCACAAATGGTCAACTGTCATTTGTTTTTAAACATTACCAGATTTTTGTTCCAACCAGTCAGATTGGACAATCTTTAGATGTATGGCCAACTTGAGGCAAACATGGGGTTTGTCTTCAGTCATGATAAACAATGTAAAGCAGTTGCTCCCAAATGCCTTTCTCAAGTCACCCCATCAGTACAGGTTTTAAGGATATCCGTGTATGTGCACAAATGTTATATTCAAACTGACTGAGGTACAGATGGGTACAGCAGGCATAATTGCCGTCATTTTACCAGTCTGTGGGCGGTGGTACTGACAGTAACCAGAAAGGTCTAGCTCAACTAACCCAATTCATTTACGACTGGACATGTGTTAATTCCATTTAGCTGGCAGGTAGTACAACACAACATTGCTTTTGTAGCGCCTGTGGCCTATCTCTTGCTATCAAACCTTATTTGCTAATGCAGTTTAATGTGGATATTTCTTGTCACTGTTGAGACTCACAAACTCTGCTTTCCGACCCGGATAATGCTTTTGTGATATTATGGACACCAGTATCTGTAGCGTGGGAAGGATTTCATGCTTGTACACAGTTTTTTTTCTTCTATACTTCACAGTTTAACTAAAACAAAGATCAAATTAAATATTGACAAACTGAATGGTATATAGAACTCAAACATATGCCACATAATCGTATTGATACTTGCCAACTGCAACATCTTGCCCTCTGGGAGAGTTCCTGGAGCGGAGTTATGGCGGCAGCAGAAGGGGTGGGGCTTCTTGACATGTATTTCCTCTCCTCGCATTGCAGCATGGTCTGTCCAGGTGCAGAGCTACACCTTTTATTTGATTTGCTCATAGAAAGTTGAAATAGATAAGGAAGTGAATCTGCAGTCTGGAACCATGTGCACATAAGCTTGGTATAATACATACTTGCCCATCTCCTGGATCGGAATCTGTTGGGAGGTCTCCCAGAACCGGCCCACACTTGCCACCCAGCCGATGATATGTGTCATTGTAGCCCTGCCCCCTGCTGTACAATGGCGGTAATGCCTGCATTTTATAGCAGGGGAGTGGCCACAATGACACCTGAACCCCGCACAACCTCCTTTGCCGCACCATGTCCCTATTCAGCGCCAAGCCCCGCTATCCCCATTACCCTTCACTACTGCTGCCCCCTCAGCAGGCAGCCAGAAAGTCAGCTACTATTGTATAACTGTAATCCAGGACACTTATGATTTACACAGGTTCTGTGGCTGATTAAACCCAGATGAAATGCTGGCTTGAATGCAGTCAGCCACAGAAACTGAGTAAATCATAGGTGTCCCGGATTAAAGGGGGGTTTTTGGTTAGCCTTAGTATATCAAAGTCTGGGCAATGCAGTAGTATGCACTTCCACAAAAACTAGGGAACAAGTGGGTTGTAATGCCACCTTCTCCAGGGATGGGGATCCTTCGGCCCTCCAGCTATTGTGGAACTACACATCCCAGCATGCCTTACAGTTTTGCCATGCGCAAATCAAATAAAAGTTGTAGCCCTGCACCTGGACAGACCATGTTGCAATGCAAGGAGAGAAAATACATGTCAAGAAGCCCCACCCCTTCTTCAGCCGCCATATCTCCGCTCCAGGAACTCTCTCAGAGGGCAAGATGTCACAGTTGGCAAGTATCAATACGAATTTTTAGTTGAACTGTTAAGTATAGAAGAAAAAAACCTGTGTACAAGCATGAAATCCTTCCCACGCTACAGATATCAGTGTCTATAATATCACAAATGCATAAATAGCTCTTCTGCAAACACCATTATCCGGGTCGGAAAGCAGAGTTTGTGAGTCTCAACAGTGAGAAGAAATATCCACATTAAACTGCATTAGCAAATAAGGTTTGAAAGCAAGAGATAGGCCACAGGCGCTATAAAAGCAATTTTGTGTTGTACTACCTGCCAGCTAAATAGAATTACCACATGTCCAGTCGTAAATGAATTGGGTTAGTTGAGCTAGACCTTTCTGGTTACTGTCAGTACCACCGCCCACAGACAGGTGAAATGACGGCAATTATTCTTTCTGTTCTGAAAGTAACCTAGGCCAGGGGGATTTCAGACTGGGGCTAAATATATACCTAGACTACGTCAGGGTACGAATATAGACAGATTCCGCTATGTATTGCTTCATAAAACACCGCTTTACGGACCGTGTGATGTCATTGAATTCACGAAGCAATCTATAGTTATATTAGTTTGAGCGATATGTCCTGGAATACAGGAACTGATCAGGCGGAATCCTCGGTCCCCTGCGTTCTTAACAACATCGGATGAGAGAGGAAAAAAAAGACTTTGACAAATGTTTCCTAGTGTTCATCCTGACACCCTGAATCTTTCCAAACCCACGCAGTTCCTCTTCCCAGCCTGGGGTGTCGCACTCTGCTGTGGTGATTCTAGTACAGTGTGGTCTGTGTTTCAGCACTGATATGCAGATCATACCTGTGCTAGAAACACCGCAGCATAGAGAGCTCATGTTGACCATTTTACATGTCAAAGTGGGTGCAGACGTAACAAAAAGATGCGCACATCTCAGAATACGATAAGAATGTGTATTTCATTCCATGAAAGAATTGCAGGAGCAATCATTGATGACCTGCGTTTAGCTCTCCACCATCCCCTCTATCGTGTGTCCAGAAGAGTTTGCATTTATTATTTAGCTCTGCAAGTTCATACAGATAATACACTACAGATAGTTCTACTAACAACACTACAACACTACAACACATTGCTCTGAGAATCCAAACATGGCAAAATCACTGACGCGTAGAAAAAAAAATCTATACACCCTGATCCCTTCCGTAACTGACCGTCTGCAAATACATTTGGGAAGTGGCTGCCTGATTGGCTAGCTGTGCTGTCCAGGAATAACTGCCTGAAGGTGACAGCATATAATACACAAACTGGCCACTTGGGGACTTTCAGCTGTAAATTGAATTTGCTGAACGTAAAAGATGACCGCGGGCAATGTTCTGTCTTGCTGATAAATGGCTGGGTGGGTTTTACAATGAATACAAGTAGATCTCATATTTTGGCTTGGATGCACATACATATTTTTAAATCTTTTATCCCTGTGGAATGCTTCACCACTTGCGAGCGATAACTGTGTAAAGCTGGCAGATTGGAGTGGCATGTGGCGCATCGTGCATGTCGCTGATGTTGCGCAATCATGTGCGTCATCACCGACATATACCATTCAGTTTGTCAATATTTAATTTGATATCTTTTATAGTTTAAGCATAGAAGGAAAACCTGTGTACAAGCATGAAAGCCTTCCCACGCTACAGATATCGGTGTCCATACTATCACGTATGCATAAATAGCTCTTCTGCAAACAGCATTATCCGGGTCGGAAAGCAGAGTTTGTGAGTCTCAACAGTGACAACAAATATCCACATTAAACTGCATTAGCAAATAAGGTTTGATAGCAAGAGATAGGCCACAGGCGCTATAAAAGCAATGTTGTGTTGTACTACCTGCCAGCTAAATAGAATTACCACATGTCCAGTCGTAAATTAATTGGGTTAGTTGAGCTAGACCTTTCTGGTTACTGTCAGTACCACCGCCCACAGACAGGTGAAATGACGGCAATTATTCTTTCTGTTCTGAAAGTAACCTAGGCCAGGGGGATTTCAGACTGGGGCTAAATATATACCTAGACTACGTCAGGGTACGAATATAGACAGATTCCGCTATGTATTGCTTTATAAAATACCGCTTTACGGACCGCGTGATGTCATTGAATTCACGAACCAATCTATAGTTATATTAGTTTCAGCGATATGTCCTGAAACACCGACAGCCGGGTTCCCGACGGCCACCTGCTGTTTCCCCTCGTGGACCCCCATAGAGGGAGAACAGAATAGGTGGAGAGAGTAGCGAGCCACTTTGCCCGCAGAGTGGCGAGTACAACGAGCCCGCAAGGGGCTTTGTTGCGCTCGCCATGCTGTCTGGGTCCGGCCAGTCGGGATTCCGACTGTCAGACCCCTATAGCACACCCGTCCTGAAATACAGGAACTGATCAGGCGGAATCCCCGGTCCCCTGCATTCTTACCAACGTTGGATATGAGAGGAAAAAAAAGGCTTTGTCAAAATGTTGCCTAGTGTTCATCCTGAGACCCTGAATCTTTCCAAACCCACGCAGTTCCTCTTCCCAGCCTTGGGTGTCGCACTCTGCTGTGGTGATTCTAGTACAGTGTGGTCTGTATTTCAGCACTGATATGCAGATCGTGCCTGTGCTAGAAACACCGCAGCATAGAGAGCTCGTGTTGACCATTTTACATGTCAACCTTGAGCTCGTGTCGACCATTTGACCATGCAGATCTCCTGCATGTGGACCTTTTTTTATGTGCCCACCTTCTGCCTGTTGGTCAATAGTGGTAGACCTGTTGACTGTCTGCCTGGATACTGTAGACCTAACGATCCACAACCCAGGTTATTGCTGTGTACTTTGTATTCTCATCTCTTAAATTGTGGAGGATAAAGGAACGACAGATCTCAGATCTAAGTGTAGTTTCCATTAAAAGTGTAACCACATCTTCCAGGAAAATGCATATGCTATAAATTGTGTTAAAAGCAATGCATCCTAGCCCATATTCACCAATTATAATGCTCATGAATATGTATGTACTGTACTGTACATGGGAGTTTCTAATGCAGGGCTGGAAGTGGTAGTGCTGGGCTCATGCAATCTGTTGGAAATCTGAGCTGGGTGCCGTGGTGCGCTTGGGGGGGGGGGGGGGGGGGGTCACTGTGCAGATTTTGGCTGGGTTTAGAAAAGGACAGTCAGGCCGGTGATAAAGTACCAGGCACTTTATCACTTCTCCTCCTTTATCACTGCTTCATACTTCTACCCCTCAATGAGGAACAGAATATGGCAGATCTATTGTTTAATAATATATGATTATAGTTATTCCCAACACTCTCAAGAACTCTTCAGTTCTCATGAATTTTGAATTATTGGATTAACAATTTTGGAACCTCCCCCTTCCTAAGACTGCGGCTACCGTCATTTGTTTAAAACCTTAGTAAAAAATAATTAAAAGAAAACTTCCCATTTCCATTGGCAGAAATTCTCTGTGTTCAGTACGATTTCCCGACAGTCAAAATAACGACATGTTCAAAATGCCGACAATCGTTATGCCAACATGGTAAAAATGCCTACATGTCATTTCTATGTCGACTTAGGTTGACATGGCCACTGTAATCGTTAGCATTACTGCCTCACAGCACTGAGGTCATGAGTTCGATACCCACCATGCCCTGTCAGTGTGGAGTTTGTATATTCTCCCTGTGCTTTTGTGGGTTTCCTCCGGGTACTCCGGTTTCCTCCCACAATGCAAAAATATACTGGTAGGTCAATTGGCTTCCAACTAATTACCCCTAGAATGTCTGTGTGCGCATGTACATGTGGTAGGGAACATAGATTGTAAGCTCCACTGGGGCAGGGACTGATGTGAGCGTTCAAATATTCTCTGTACAGCACTGCGGAATATGTATGTAATAAATAATTTAAGTGTACCACGTCCTCTCGCATCTTGTTTTTGGACTGATTTTAAAAATTGCAATCAGATTGACCGACTGTTGTATCTTCTCAGCTGTAACTTCTCTAGTCTTCCCGTTACTGGGCTAGATTCTCTAAGCTTCAAAAGTGATAAAATTGTAGAGTGATAAACAGCCAGCCAATCAGCTCCTACCTGCCATGTCACGGACTCTGTATGAAAAGTGTCAGACAGGAGCTGATTGGCTGGCTGTTTATCGCTCTCTATTTTATCACTTTTGAAGCTTAGAGAATCTGGCCCAGTCTCTGTGTTCTGCTCATTACATCTTCTCTCTCTGTTTGCTCATTAAGCAATTGCTGTAATTAGGTCCGGCTGTATCTCCATCTGTAATTAGTGTGAACTGCAAAATAGTGGCTGCTATCCTAAAACTTCATAGTGACGTCCATGTTTAATGAGCTCCGAGACTGTGATGGGGGAAACTAATTATAACACAATAGGAAGAAATGTAATTGTAAGAAATAGACATATATGGGTGAAATGCAGCAGATCTGTGAGGGGGTTACTCGGCAGCAGCCCGATTTATATGTTCTGGGGAATGTTGCGCTGTCATGCTCTTAGTGCGCAGATGACGGACACCTGCTAGAGAACCGGGATCTCGCGTCGTTATTACAGGAAACATCACGTAAAACTTCGCTCATCACATTCTCCCTAAATGGTTTCTTTTTTCCCAGTAATAACATGAACACAGAACTAAATACATTTGTCTAACAGGAAAGTCCCGTATGAGTTTGTAGGACTTTCAAATGCAAGCCGAGTCCATATATTGCCTTATTACATAGCAAATCCGTGTCGTTTTTTTTGGTACTTGTTTCCTAGATCGGCGCCCAAGATTTCCATCTTATGCCATCGCATGCCATATAGCCGCATACGATGCATGTGATGCGATGCGATTTTTAATTGTATAAGCACCCTAAGTGCTAACAATGTTAAATGCACCCCCACGCCACCCCCACTATCAACGCAAACCCGAAGCATGGCGAGCGCAGTGAGACCGCCAGGGGCAGCGGTAGGCGTCCTCTGACCTTTTCATACCCCCACTATCCATGTCGGCGTGGTGTTGATTTTAGATAGTGTCGCGAGCCACCGAGCCCGAAGCGTGGCGAGCGGACGCGTATTACTTTACATGTATTCCGCGGCCCCTCGCGGGGCTCGCTGCGCTCGCCACACTAACTAAAATCAGCTCCACGCCGACGTGGATAGTGGGGGTATGAAAAGGTCGGAGGACACGTACCGCCGCCCCTCGCGGGCTCACTGGGCTCGCCACGCTTCGGGTTAACATTGAAAGGACCCATAAGGGTGGTTGTACAATAAAAAATCGTATACCATTGCATTGTATGCATTGTACGGCATACAATGCCATACAATTTTTTATTGTACAACATCGCGTCGCATCGCATAACATATTTAGTGTTATGGTATACCATGCGATGGGCGCCGTGCTAGGAAACAAGTACCGTTTTTTTATTTGCAAACAAATTGTTTCGATGTCAGGACTGGAATCTGGAGTTAATCAGCAGCTCTTGTGGTGAAGTTGCACTTTGCAATGATTTACTGCAGGCTCGGTGTATCTGATGGAATATCTGGATGAAATAAGATAGAATTAGTACGATCGTCCTCTCCAGAATAGAAAATTGGCTGCTGTGTATCTGTGATTAAAGTACTGAGAGCCCTCAAGGCATGCTTGTGTTTCTCCATGCCGGCTGAGATTGTTATCACGGCATAGGGCTAGCAGATGACGGCCATTGTACGTGTCTTTTGTAATGTCATGTCATGATGGGGGGGATTTGGCGTGTTTCTGCAGCTAGTGGAAATGATGCTTATGCTGGTACTTAGCTAGCCCAAACTATAGTGACCCTTTGTGTCCAAAGCATTATGGACAGGGTCTTTAATACTTAGAATTAATGGGTAAGCGATGCTTCTGTTGTCTGTTTAGGTCATGGGTTCGATTCCCACCATGGCCCTAACTGGGCGGAGTTTGTATATTCTCTCCGTACTTGCGTGGGTTTCCTCCGGGTACTCTGGTTTGCTCCAACATTCCAAAAATATACTGGTAGGTTATTTGGCTCCTAACACAAATTAACCCTAGAATGAATGAGTGTGCGTGTACATATGGTAAGGAATATAGATTGTAAGCTCCACTGGGCAGGGACTGATGTGAATGTTCACTGTATACTGTGGTGTAGTCGCATGAGTGGTCCTTAGGGGTGGCCCACAAAGGGTTTTTGCTTTGCTTGCCACGTTTAGGCAAGGTTACTATTTGTAATCGTCCACATATATGGTAAATCATTTTTAACATCTGAAACACGCAAGTTCTACAGTGCCGTCCTGGTAATGTTACCTGCAACCAAATAATAAGCAGGGTATATTTGACTATTCTATAAAAACTTAGCCTACCGTCAAGACTGCACTGCACAGCGCCACCTAGCTGCACCACCAGGGATTAACAGATACTAAATTCACAAAAGACCAGTGACCCTGATTCAATTGTTATTTGCATCACTGCTGAGTCTGTGGATGTAGATGTTGCAGGGATGTGAACATATGCCACAGGAGGCCTCTGAAGACAAAAGATGCCAGCTGCCTACATGGCAGTACTGTGGATCATCATCGAGACTATGGGAAGAGGCATTGGCCATCTGAGCCAAAAAAGATACTGAGAATGGCAGAATTACCCCAGAAAGCAGATGCCATAACAAACTGTTATTCAGCATGACCAGAAGGTTATTCCGGGAATCGATTATTGAAGGATCTTTGTCTGCCCGTACTTATCTATTTATTTATTTACAGTGTCTTATATAGCGCAGCATATTCCGTTGCACTTTACAATTGGAGAAAAAACAGTGATAAAACAAACTGGGTAGAAACAAACAGACATACTTGTACGCAGTTGCTTGGATCTAAAAGCCACCTCTGGGCGTCTCAATAGAAATTCAAGAGCCTGTGTCATTTGCATATTTTTGTATATCTGGGTTCACGGCTGCGAATCGGACCAATATATGTCTGGTGTCTGATTGTATGTTTCTGAAACACTGCCATCTGTTGGCAGTGAGTTAAACTACATCCCTTTCTCACGCATGCACAAACACAGAGGCAATCACAAGGTAGCAGGCTAGCTTTCGAAGCATTTACTTTGAGCTGGCTTACGCGTGTGTGTGTATATACTGTATGTGTATAGGTGGGAGTTGGGGGCATTGGGGTTTTATATACTGGCTCATGTATTGATTCCTGTCCACTCCTATGGTAATAACTCGTGCTGGCATTCTCAGCCGTGAGTCTATAATATAAGCATATGATTCAGCACATTACTTGGCCCTGACTCAGTAATAACACAATCACTGTGTGCCGCATTACAAGAAGATGCTTCGATGACATCAGTCACAGATATGGATATGTACACAATGGCCAGTTTTCCTTCTCAAAGGCAGCCCTGCAAGTCTGAAAGTGATTAAGTATTATTATTATTATTATTATATTTAGGGATTATGCATGAATAAAAAAAAAGTCAGCCATTCAACATTCTATCAGGTTGTTATAGAGATTCCGTTCTCATTCATCATCAAATACTGTGTCCGGTTAATTCTCATTTTTATCAGAACTGCCTTTTTTCCTATAGCGTTGAACCATCCATCCCCACTGCTGGAGGCCTTGCTATGCCATTTTTTATTTTCACACCTTTAGGTTTTAATCTCTGCATAATATTCTGGAAACCCTATTTTAAACAATGTGACAACTGGAAAGCAGGCGGGAGAAGCGCTGGGTGGTTGAGAGACTGGATGACGCTTTCCAGTAAACAGACCTTTCCCATGCATAAGCGCCACCGGAGCAATTGCAGTGGTTTACAGAAAGGGGCGAGAAGTGAGGTTTGTGTACATTGGGGAAAAGGAGGATTTCCTCTGTATGTGCATTTTGAGATAGAAAAAAAAATAGTTATCATTATCTTGCTGGAAAAGCAATAATTGTAACAGCACAAAGTTAAAGAGGAATTAAGTGCGCTTTATTATATAAATGTGTATAAAAGCCAGCGTGAATTTCTGTACCACAATGCGTGACATATACAAGGCATTTATGTTAACGGAGTTGACCCAGCATAATATCTGTATATGTATTTTTGCTTCTATTCCACTGTTTATAAGGAAAGCCGGTGTCATTCTTGGAAGTGCATTTTCCCTCCATGCTTTACAAATAATGGGGCAGATGTATTAAGCCTGGAGAAGAGATAAACTGGAGATAAAGTGAAAGGAGGTAAAGCACCAGCCAATGAACTGTGTTTGAAAATGACCGTTGGGAGCTGATTGGCTGGTGCGTTATCTCCTTTCACTTTATCTCAACTTTATCTCTTCTCCAGGCTTAATATCTTTATTGATACTCTCTGTCCGAAAAATGAAAACTTGGGTGAAATGTAATAGGATGAGAGATTCAGAAAGTGAGAGATTTGGTAAGAAATCTCCATGTTTTTTTTTAAAGTGTCAATTGATTGCCGCTTTAAAAAAAAACATGGAGATTTCTTACCAAATCTCTCACTTTCTGAATCTCTCATCCTATTACATTTCACCCATGATGTGAGCTGAGCTAGCGACACTGGTGTGGGGGAACAAGTGCTGCTCAGGTATTTCATTATCCGGGCTCTCTGACTTAACTAACGAGCGATGGCAATGTGCGGGGCAGCGCGTTGCCATTGCTTGGGGGCATACACACGGAGCAATCAGTGCTTACTTTCTAAGCAATCTAGTCAGATCGCCTAGAAAAGATCACAAAATCGCTCTGTGTGTATGCCCCTTTGGGCTAGCCACAACTTTTAAGTTAAATGTTCCCTTGCACATGTTTATTACTCAGCTGTAATGTTACCGATGCTATAGGTATAGCTGCCGGTACAGCTCTCCATAAACTTAGATAACTCCTCCCACGTATCATTTAGATTCCCACAATGGCTCACAGGATTCTCAGGAGGCAGGAGGCACCCACATATATTATAAATACTTTGGAGCGTGCCGGACTGATCAACTTGCAGTGTGTATACTGTGTGTGTGTGTGTGTGTGTGTGTGTGTGTGTGTGTGTGTATATATATATATATATATATATATATATATATATATATATATATATATATATATATATTTATATATATTTATATATATATATTTATTAAAGAAAAGAGGTTGGCACTCCGAGGACTTGATGTAGATGTGGACTTGATGTTTTAGCGATGGGTTAAACCAGGGGTCCTCAAACTATTTTGCTCTGGGACCCCATTAGACAATAAAAATAATTACAAGACCCCAGCAAGTTATTGCAGAAGTTCATCGCATCACATGTGTAGTACATAGCACATACATGGCAGCATTGTGGAGGCGCAGAGTGATGGGAGGAGTCTAATATACCATAACCCATCACATCACACGTGTAGTCAGCAGACAGCACATACATGGCAGCATTGTGGAGGCACAGAGTGATGGGAGGAGTCTAATATACCATAACCCATCACATTACACGTGTAGTCAGCAGACAGCAAATACATGGCAGCATTGTGGAGGCGCAGGGTGATGGGAGGAGTCTGATATACCATAACCCATTACAGCACATGTGTAGTCAGCAGACAGCACATACATGGCAGCATTGTGGAGGCACAGAGTGATGGGAGGAGTCTAATATACCATAACCCATCACATCACACGTGTAGTCAGCAGACAGCACATACATGGCAGCATTGTGGTGGCACAGAGTGATGGGAGGAGTCTAATATACCATAACCCATCACATCACATGTATAGTCAGCAGACTGCACATACATGGCAGCATTGTGGAGGCACAGAGTGATGGGAGGAGTCTGATATACCATAACCCATTACAGCACATGTGTAGTCAGCAGACAGCACATACATGGCAGCATTGTGGAGGCGCAGAGTGATGGGAGGAGTCTAAAATAACAGACAACTCAACAGGTTTTCTAGACTCCTTGGATCACTGACTGAGATTAGAAAAGTCATCAGCCTGATGGTCAGTAACATGGGGTCGGGACCCACAGTTTGAGAACCGCTGTGTTAAACAACCAACGTTTCGGGGCTGCGCCCCTTTGTCACCTACACCTTGACAAAGGGGCGCAGCCCCGAAACGTTGGTTGTTTAACCCATCACTAAAAGCTTTTTTACACCAAGTCCTCGGAGTGCCAACCTCTTTTCTTTAGTATTGCATTTCTACAGGAAGGGCACCCCAGGGCAGTTGAGCTCTCAAGGAGAGTGCCGGGCCGCATAATCTTTATATATATATATATATATATATATATATATATTATATACGGGGGCTGGGGGACGGCGGCACTCCGAAGAAAACACAGGACAACAAGCGGTGTGTGGGACCGACGTTTCAAAGCCTGTAGGCTTTTTTATCAAGGTGCTTAGGTGAGAACAATAAAAAAAAACTACGGGCTTTGAAACGTCGGTCCCACACACCGCTTGTTGTCCTGTGTTTTCCTTCTGAGTGCTGCCGTCCCCCAGCCCGTATCACATAGAGCGGTGTACAAACACCAGCTCTACAGGAAGAGCATCTAAACATTTATTTAGTAAGTCTTTTTGGTACTCTTTACCTAGAAGGGCGCCAGCGATTGAAATCGCGGTCGTCGGGGGTAAAAATCGCGGTCATCGCGGGCATCGCGGGTAAATCGGGATGGCCGCGATGACCGCGATTTTCCCATAGGGAACAATGTTAAAAAGGCTGATTGACCGCGATTTGACTGTTAAATGCCTCAATGGACCCGATTTGGCCCTAGGAATCAATGTTAAATGGGCCACAGAGCCCAAATAAGCACAATTAACCCTTAAATGTCCCCCCCAATTTTTAACGCCACCCCACGATCCACGCGAACCCGAAGCGTGGCGAGCGCAGCGAGCCCGCGAGGGGCGGCGGTACGCGTCCTCCGACCTTTTCATGCCCTACTATCCACTAGGGCGTGGAGTGAGAATATAATAGTGTGGCGAGCGCAGCGAGCCACCGAGCCCGAAGCGTGGCGAGCGCAGCGAGCCCCGCGGGGGGACGCGGATACCTTCACAGCTATACGCGTCCCCTCGCGGGCTTCACAGGTGTCCGTGGCGACGCCGACACCTGTGAAGCCCGCGAGGGGACGCGTCTACCTGTGAAGGTATCCGCGTCCCCTCGCGGGGCTCGCTGCGCTCGCCACGCTTCGGGCTCGGTGGCTCGCTGCGCTCGCCACACTATTATATTCTCACTCCACGCCCTAGTGGATAGTAGGGCATGAAAAGGTCGGAGGACGCGTACCGCCGCCCCTCGCGGGCTCGCTGCGCTCGCCACGCTTCGGGTTCGCGTGGATCGTGGGGTGGCGTTAAAAATTGGGGGGGACATTTAAGGGTTAATGGGCTCTGTGGGCCATTTAACATTGATTTCTATGGCCAAATCGGGTCCATTGAGCCATTTTACAGTAAAATCGGGTCCATCGCGCCTTTTAACATTGATTCCTATGGGAAATCGGGAGCATCGCGTCGCGGGTACATTTATGGCCGGCCGCGACGCGACCGACACGATTTCCATGTTTAACATGGGTTTCAATGGGAAATCGCGGGCATCGCGTCGGTCGCGTCGCGGCCAGACATAAATGTACCCGCGATGCCCGCGACGGGCGCCCTTCTAGGTAAAGAGTACCGTCTTTTTAGTAAGGGGAAGTAAAATTGGGGTCACTAGGTCTACAAGAATTAGGTAGACAGTCATTGGGTCAACCGCTATAGGTAAACATTTACGATGTCGACACATGGAACAGGTCAACACAGGCATTATGTTGACATGGAAAACGTTGACATGAGATTTTCATAACTTTTTTTTAAAGGCGGTTTTTCATACTTTAATATTAAAGTGGGCATAGAGTGAGGATATAATAATGTGGCGGAACATAGCGAGCATGCGAGGGGACACAGCACACTTATTCGATATCCATGTCAACTTAAGTCGACACAGACACACAACATGATAAACTCATGTCGACCTTTTTCATGTCAACTTAATGCATGTCGACCTATTTCATGTGTCTACCTAGTGACTGTCAACCTATAGTGGTTGACCCTATGACCCATTTGTGAATAAAATCTAATACCTTTAGCACTATGTGTTGTTTTTGCAAATGGCAATTATTTTTTCCCGTTCCTGAAGAAATGTCGCATTGTCCAAGGTGACTCTCCGGTAGCGTGCCGGCGCTGTAGAGTTATTCTGGATATGCACTTGGCGATTCCTGGCCCATATTGTTACCTATATCGGTGGGAGAACGATATAGCGCATACACTCTGACCATTGACTGGATAGCCAACTTTAAGCTGCCTGTACAGACAATGGGGGGGGGGGGGGGGGGTCATTAACGATGCACAAGAGCAAGCATTGGTAACAATATTGAGCATACGCAGTGGGCAATGTTCGTATCCGATTATATATCATTATATACAATCATTAGTAATAGTAGTACGTTTATTTATAAGGCGCCACAAAGTGTCCGCAGCGCCGTACATAGCAAACAAAAAACAAATTACAAGGTAACGTACAGGGTGTGTTGATAAAATACAGCATAAATAGGGGTAAAGCTGGTAGAACTAAAATCAGATGAAGTAGAGGAAGGAAAGAACAGGACAGGAGCACTGATGAGGTAAAGAGGTAGCGTGTGTACGTGAGGAAGGAGGTCCCTACTCATAAGAGTTAACATACTAAAAGGAGGTGGGTGGACGAACAAATAACAATAGGATAAGTAGGAACGGATGGGAACGCATGGAGGGGTAGGGTAGGCAGGGTAGGAGGAGCGAAAGAGGTTAGGAGGAGGGATAGGCTAGTCGGAAGAAGTGGGTTTTGAGGGAGCGCTTGAAGGAGGTAAGGGAATCAGAAAGCCTGATGGGTGGCGGAAGGTTGATCCAGTGCAGGGGGGCAACGCGAGAGAAGTCTTGGACACGGGAGTGGGAGGAGGTGATTAGGTGAGAGGTCAGTCGGCGGCGGAGCGAAGAGGACGGGAGGGAGTGTGCATAGAGATCAGTGAAGAGAGGTAAGGAGCAGTGGATGAGGAGAGATATTAGCGATATAGCTATTGTGCATATCGTTAACGCTCAATGTGCTCCCAGAATTACATGGTCTCTTTTCCGTCACCGAGATTTCCTGATGGCGTGTCTCACCACTTACAGCTCCGCGGAACAACAGACGTGTATCTGTAAGGACAAGATGCAGCCTCATTTCTGTTAAGACAGCAGTACTTTAATCGCCTGTTCTTTCTGAGTATTTGCTCTGTTATACCCCTATTTACGAGACAAAAGTCGGTCGAAGAGACGTTACATTGTCATAACAGTGCAGCCTACTCAATCCATTGACAACTCTAAAAAAAAAATAATTCTGCATTGACGCTGGTTCTGCACACAAAATGGCCGCCTCTGCTGTGGGCAGGAGACAGTGGCACAATGCAGAACAGGAAACATCTCAGAAAAAAGGCTATTCTATATTATAACATTGTGTAAATATCTCTGTTTATGTACAGAACAGAACTTCCAAGCCTGCTGTGTGTCAGTCTGAAGTTGCCTCTTCACGTTGCAGCGTTACAGATTAACCACTAATTCTGTGACCTTCACATTATTTTATTTCATTGCTAAACCGTGAATTACAGCCCTCTTGACTTGTCTTAGGAGATGCAGACCAGACATCTTCATTCTCTTCCTACCTCCACTACGTTCAATAACCACAACAGAAGCCGTCTTGCTCAAGATTTATAGAGCGGCCTTGCAGACATTAATATTTTCCTTTCGCACAGGGAAGGCTAAACATGGTTCTTGAAGTTGAGGTTCAGACATGCAAAACAACTGAGCTACATCTGCTTGCAGTTTGGTTAGGATATTTTACCGCCAAATAGGATTGTTTCGTACAGTTTAACAAAAGTGCTTTCAGGAAATCTATGAAGGCAGAATAGTCATTTAGTTTTACATAGAAATATCCATAAAATAGACTAAATTACCATTAATAAATTTGTGGGAAGACTTTCCTAGACCCCCAAAAAGTGACAACATCGTTAGCAGAATCATATAGAAGACTGTTAGGGGGCATAGGGATAGCGCTGTACTTTTTTTTTAAACCTAAAATTATGTAAAAAACATACAAATTTAATAAAATTTATGTATATAATGAAAATGCAAAAAAAACATTTTGGAAAAAAAGGGATTTGGGAGTAATCTGAAGCAACTTTTTTTTTATTTAGAATGATAAAATATATATATTTTTAATTGAAATACTTTATTTAAATTTGGGTGTACAAACTAACAAATAAATAGTTTAGCCTGTGATACTTTGACGCTAAAGATGGGGCACTGTTAGAGATGCTTTTAGAGAAAAACATACCTTCTGGCATTAAAAGACTGGACTTGTGCGTGCGCCTGAAAAGGTAACAGAGCCACGCGGAAGGGATGTGGCCTTGCAGAACGCCTCAGTTTTCCTCACTCTGGTGGTGTGCCCAGCGTTCCAAGAGATGCTGTGCTAGCCCCAGGCTCTACCCTGCACTGTGTAGATGCACGCGCAGCACTAAAAGTGTGCTCCCTCATGCAAGATACTGTAGCGTAAGCGTGTGACACCAAGGCCATCCCTGAAAAGAGGGACAGTTAGCTATGTGCTGGTTTCAGTACCCATGGACTGATAAATCCCTTGAGCTACACTTGTTGGACTTATCGCATAGACCACAAGTTCTCAAACTCGGTCCTCAGGACCCCACACAGTGCATGTTTTGCAGGTCTCCTTACAGAATCACAAGTTAAATAATTAGCTCCATCTGTGGATCTTTTAAAATGTGTCAAGGAGTAATGAATGCACCTGGAAAACGTGAACTGTGCGGGATCCCGAGGACCGAGTTTCATAGAGAGATCTCTGTCTTTGTGCCTGGAAAATAGGTCATACTCTTGGTCACTCTTTGTATGTGAGTTGGGTTCTCCTGTTTTATTGAAACTGTGCATTTTGGCTTTAAATATTTCCAGGTGAATTAATTAGTGCCTCCATTTTGATTTAATATGTGCTCAACCATTAAAACCTGGAATGTTAGCTGGTCTTGAGGACATAGTCTGGGAATCAATGTTTAAATACAAGAAATAGCTTAAGGTGCCCACAGACGCATCAATTATCAAATGCGTTTTGTACTTTTTAAGCACAAATTGCATCTTATGTACAATTATTGGATGGTGTTTATGGGCTTGTGCGATGCGCGTTCCCGGGAGCCCTATATTGTATGTCTAAAAAAGTACGTGCTGCACGTACTTTTTAGACTACATCTGAAATTTAACATTACAAACATGGGTTCATCACATCGCATCGCATGCATCCAAGTGCACATCTAATAGCAAGCTGGAAGAAAAATTGTATAGAACCATTGTACAGACAAAAACGCATAGCACAGTACAATTGTAGCGTCTGTGGGCACCTTTAGATTGTATTGTTATTCGTTCCATATTGAAGCAAATTAATTCTGTTTCTTGGAGTCTTGACTGCTACACACAAGCTTTAGGGGGGTATTCAATCACCCCCAGTAAAATATTTCTCTCAGATTTCCTCAATGTTTTTTATTGGACTATCCTATTGGATCGTTCGCTAAAAGACATGTTTCGCTGCAAAAACACACAGGTTATGTGAAACCTGTGTGTTTTCCCCCAGCCGCAGTCCCATTTTTGCGGAAAACAGGACTGCTTCGGGGATTTGTCTACGACTACCTGATGAGATCACGGGTAAAAGGACAAATGTACTGAACTGGCTGAAATGGTGAGAAATAAAATATGTCACAAGTTTTCAGCTTGTCATTTATGTTTTTACAATCGCTTAAAAAATTAAAAGCAATTAAAAATATAATTTAGCAAAATGCTTTGCTGTACAGATAGCTACAATTACAGCACGCATGGGGAGCTCAGTTTAGGAGTGAAGTTCCCCCAGTTAGCCATTATATACCCTAGATTTTGTTTGACAGTCCAGGTTCTATCACAGTAATTCCCCTGTTGTATGCACATCTCTTGCCACATTTTATGTCAGATTTCCATAGAGTAGATAGAGTCCCAGAATGCAGTTGCTCTCAGTCACTAAGCGCAGTGCGTGGTGACATCATCACTATGCGGCATGCTCTTAGTCAATCAATGACCAAAAGTGGCCCAATCACTGGACTCCAGTTCTGCTGCAGCTAAGCCTGGGAGTGGATCGGACAATGCACCAGCCAAGAAGAGAAGCCACTTCTGACCATTGCTATGTGACTAAGGTAAGTGAAAGGGGAGAAGGGAGATGGATGCCAGGGGGGAGACAAAGACTTTGCAGTGTCACAGGTGGGAAGTATAGCATAGAGGAGAGGAGGGTAAAATGGACCGAAAAGAAGACAGAATGGGGAGATGGATGGAAAGGGACAGGGGTAGAAAAGAAACAACAACAAAAAATGCCCTTGCCCCTTTTTCTCTTAACCTTAATCCAATCCCAATATAATTTTTTGTTTGGAATCCCTACCTGCAGCAGTACTTTATCCTTCTACAGAGAACATCTGGGTGGAGGAGGTGTAAGGATTTGGAAGTTGCCTGTCTACTAGGAAGGAATATAGCTTATGTCTGTTTTTGTAAACGTTCTACTCTCATTTCTTACCCATTCCATATTCATTATCTGTATGCATGCTTTCTCAAGGCAAAAACACCTGTTGTGCTTAACTGTTCACTCTTCAAGAACTTCGTTTGAATCCACTTTAATATCTTTAAAAGTTTTTTTATGTTAGACTCTATCCCAGAACAGAAAGACGATACACGCAAGTACAACTTCGGTTTAATGACGCGTTTCACTTCCCCCTCTTGTGATGTCAGGTGACCATCTGGAGACAGGGACATCTTTGTTAGAGTTGTGTTACAGTCTAACTAATCGTAAAACAAATGTTAAATGTCAGGTGCTAAGTAATGATGTATTCCCTAAGCTTTATGACACCAATATATCTTAATGTGCAGAAGTGGATTTTTAACCCACTGAGCTACACCTCTAATCCAGCTAGCATGGAATGGACTGTGACGCACATTATCTCCGAAAAGCTGATTTTCACGCATCGTTTAATTGCATCCTAGTTTTGCAATACTAATCATCTGTTAGTTCCCCTTTGTATTTGGCATACTACAGTGTGTTTTATTTATACAGCCTCACAAATTACACCAGATCATAAAAGATGTGGTCTATGGGAAATGTCTCTGTTACAGGACAGATATCTCGTTGTTTGGCAAAATCTCCTCAGGGAACCAGAGATAACATGTAAATGAGACCTGACGCATACAAGGTCAGTGGTGGGTAAAACTAGTTTTATGATTGGCGCAAGGGATGAAGACCGCACTTACATTTAATTTAAAAATAAATAAAAGACACAAATCCATTTACAAACTCCCATATTCCAGTAATATGCATCTTTTAGGAGTTACCAATTATTACTAACTAGCTTCTGTACCTGGCTCTGTCACAAACCAGTGAAGATTTTCTTCCTAGGTATTGTGAAATCTCTGCAAAGACTAACTGGTAAACAGTACACAGGACCCCTCCCTGCGGAACCGCAGCCACCTAATGACCGATCCAAATGATTCTAAAGAGGTGCAAAAACGCTTTGTTGTGGCGGCTGACGATATCGACGTGGCAGGGGCAGACATTGACAGGGAGTGAGGGATGGACGGACAGGGGGAGGGAGGGGTGATGCTGCATTCAGCAGCATGGTACTGTGTTCAATCTGCTTTGATCTTGCCAGACGAGTCTATTTCTGCTTTCGGTCCCGATGTTGCTGGGCCGAGCGTCAGGATTGAATCCGCATCTTATGCAGCTAAACAGTGTTCGATTCAGGGTAATTTTCGATTCGATTTGGACTGTATAGTCCAAATCGATTTTAAAAGGACCCTGAATCGAAGTGTGTATACACAGCATTATCCAAAAACCTGGCTGGGTCTTCAAAGCCCATTTAAAGTTTTGTAGGGAGGTGGAGAGCAGCATTGAGGACAGATTGGAGTGGATAGAGCCAGTCTGGAGATGCCCAGTGAGTGGATGAGGGCCTTTGTAGCACCCTGGGTGAGAAAGGATCTAAACCTGGAAATAATTTTTGGGGTGGAAATGGCAGGAATGTGAGAGGTGCTGAATGTGTGGTTTAAAGGAGAGGGAGGAAGCAAAAAAATGAAAAGGCAGCTTCCTTGGGGGTTAGAGGAGATAGTTATTCCATCAATAGATAGTGAAATTTCAGTATCATCAGCATAGAGGTGATATTGTAAGCCGGATGGTGCTCACTGAGAGAGGACATTTTAGAGAGAGAAAAGGAGAGGACCAAGAACGTAGCCTTGGAGGACACATTTAGAATAAGTGTGTGTGTGTGGGGGGGGGGGGGGGGGCAGGGGCAGTCAGAGAGGTAAGAAGATAGTAAGGAGAGACCAGGATCACGCAGTCCAAGGGATTGAAGGATTTGGAGGAGAGTGTGGTCTATAATGTCAAAAGCAGCAGTGAGTAGTGGCCCTTAGATTTGTCAGAATGACAATCATTGCAGACTTTCAAGAGGGCAGTTTCAGTGGAGTGGAGAGAATGAAAACCAGACTGGAATGGATCAAGTAGGGAGTGTGTGTGTGTGTGTGTGTGTGTGTGTGTGTGTGTGGTAAGAAAGTTAGTAAGGTGGTTGTAGACAAGTAACTCAAGGAGTTCGGAGGCCAAAGTTAGCAGAGAAATGGGTCAGAGGTTGGAGAATATTATGATCAAGGCTAGGGTTTTAAGACTAGGGGAGACAAGTACATGCTTGAAGGCAGAGTTGACCGTGCCAGGTGAGAGGGAGAGTTTTAGGAGGGGTGCAAGGTGGGAAAAGGCAGAGGGCCAGATGCACTTAGCTTCAAAAAGGTGATAATTATTATAGTAGTAAACAACCAGCCAATCAGCTCTTAACTGCCATGTTACAGGCTGGGTTTAGAAATTGAAAGTTAGGAGCTGATTGGTTGGTTGTTTTATTACATTTTACTTGATCACTTTTTGAAGCTTAGTGCATCTGTCCCAGAAGGAGAAAGGTAGGAGGCGGGAGGGAATAGAGTCTAATGGGAGGGTGTTTGGGGGGGGGACGGGGACACAACCGGATGAGGGCCATTACTTCATCTCCGGTTACAGGGAAAAAAGAAGTCCGAATGGGTGAAATGGATGGGGAGGGGTAGTTAGGAAGATGAGGGGACAGGTTGTTGATGGTCTGTTGGGATGTGATGTCCTGCCGTATGGAGTCATTTAGAACAATCTCTATGGAATTTAGCTTCTTCGTGTGGTTTTTCATTACAAGGTATAAAAGCAGTATATAAATCATTGCCAGGAGCTATCTAATACCAGACCAGCTCTGCCCTTGTACCACATGTGGGAGAGCACACAGTAGATGTGCAGCCTGACTCACCATCCTGTTTGCAGTAGTAAATCAATCTTTTATAAGACTAAAGTTGACACCGTGCTCCAGCCACGCTGTGTCCCTTCACCACTGAATCTCTGATAAGAGCAAAGCAATGATGGCTGTAAATGTAACTAACCTTGACCAATTTCCGCTTGTCACAGACAGACACTCTCCGCGCAGCGTAGAGACATTGACGTGTTTGCAAATAAAAGGCTACTTCCTGCGGATATTAGTACACAAGCCCTGCGCTGTGTTGCCAGCTCCGGCCTCCAGCCTGTTTGGGAACTAGGTGGTGTTTATACCTGTCACATCCAGGTGTGTGGTTCCTGTGTATCAAGACTTAATATGTTTGTCCAGCTGCTCGGGGACCCGGGACAGTTATCAGACTTGTACTTTTGAACAAGATGCCTCCATAGTGTGAAAAGATTGGTGCAGGTGATGTGTGTACAGTCTGGGCTGAGAATAATTATTGGCAAATAACATCATGTTACCAGTGATTGATTCTTGTTACTGTGTGCACAGGTTAAGCCGGGCACACACTAGGCAATATATCGTTAAACATATGGACGGTATCGTCCAGTGTGTATGGTCAATATCTTTAACGATGCATGGGGCCACGGGTCGATAATGACCCCCCCCCCCCCCCCCCTGTCTTCTAGATGCAAAGAAAAGATGGTTTGATAAAATTTAGGACTTACCCCAGAACTTACAAATTTTCCCACATTGCCAAAAATGATGACACACGCAGCTCATGTTTATCTATGGTCTCTGTTTTATGACAAATTCATGCTTTTCATGAAATGTCTTTTTGGTACTTGTGTAGTTTCGGCATCGGCCGATATATCGGATGCGATATCGGTCGATATATCGATGCAATCCGATGCGATTTTTTTTACCAGTTCATAACCCCACTATCCACTACGCATGGAGTTGATTGTATATAGTGTGGTGAGGGGACTCCGATTACTGCGCTCGCCACACTATATAAAATCAACTCCATGCGTAATGGATAGTGGGGTTATGAACAGGTAAAAAAATTGCATCGATATATCGGCCGATATCACATCCGATATATCGGGCCCCGTGAAACTACACAAGTACCGTCTTTTCTCTTGACTGTATTATCACTGTATTGTTTGTATTAAACATCACTGACAATACTATTTATGTTTCATACGCTTCAGAGTCACTATAACCTAATCAATTGTAACCTAAATGGAGTGGCATTGGGTAAATCAGAACTGGAAAAGGATCTAGGAGTTCAAATAGACAACAAACTGTGGTTTAGTGCTCAGTGTCATGTAGCTACTAAAAAGGCTAATAGAATACTAGCCTGTATAAGAAGAGGTAAGGGGTGAGATTAATGGGATGAGAATTTCAGAAAGTGAGAGATTTGTTTTTTTAAATCGGCAATCATTTACACTTCAAAATCAAACTGGTCTAGCAGTGTAAATGATTGCCACTTTAAAAAGTAAGATTTCTTACTAAATCTCTCACTTTCTGAATCATCCTATTCAATCTCACCCAAGGTGTCTAGGGATGCAAAGGTAATTATACCGCTTTATAAAGCATTGGTCAGACCGCACCTAGAATATGGAGTACAATTCTGGTCCCCTCACTACAAAAAATACATCATAGAACTGGAAAAAGTCCAAAGAAGAGCAACAAAGCTAATAAAAGGGTTGGAGAAATGTAATTATGAAGACAGATTGGACAATTTGGGATTGTTTACGCTAGAAAAGAGACGTTTAAGGGGTGACTTGCTTACCATGTATATTTATATCAGGGACTAATATAATGACAGGACACGTGATCATGAGTTTAGACTAGAGGAAAGAAGATTTCATACCCTTAAAAGAAAAAACGGTACTCTTTACCTAGAACGGCGCCCACGATTTTGATCTTAGGCATCGCAAGGTAAAAAATCGCGTCGGTCGCATCACATGCGACCAAAAAATCGCATGCGATGCGACCAACGCGATTACCGTGATTTTACATAGGAAACAATGTTAAATGGCACAATTGACCCGATTTTACATAGGGAACAATGTTAAATGACCCACAGACCCCAAATAGCCATCCTGAAGTGTGAAATGGCCCCCCTAATTGTTAACGCCACCCCACGATCAACGTCAACCCGAAGCGTGGCGAGCGGCGGCGGTACGCGTCCTCCGACCTTTTCATACCCCCACTATCCACGTCGGCATGGAGATGAGAATAGAAAGTGTGGCGAGCGCAGCGAGCCACCGAGCCCGAAGCGTTTTAAAAGCATTTTAACATGCATTTCTATGTAAAATTGCGGGCATCGCATCGGTCGCATCGCATGCCATTATAATGGCATGCGATGATCATGCGATGCCCGCGATGGGCGCCGTTCTAGGTAAAGAGTACCGAAAAAATTTTTACGGTCAGGGCAGTAAAATTGTGGAACTCTCTTCCTGGAGAGGTGGTGTCGGCAGAGACAATAAATTCTTTTAAAATAAGGTTGGACAACCATCTATTGGGCATAAACATCCAGGGGTACAAATAACAATTAAAATCTGTCTATAATGAAGTCAGATTTCAGTTATATAAGGGATGAAGCAAATGGATCATGCACTTTAATAACTAAGGTTGAACTTGTTGGATGCAAGTCTTTATTCAGCATTAACTACTATGTAACTATGTAATAAAAACCTTTATCAAAGGGTCAGGCATTTGCTAGGCTTTCCGGAAGAAATCCATTTACAGGGTAACCCGGCTTCAGTATTCACATCCGGCATTGTTGCACACGGGATGTAATATAGTCGAAAGTAAAAAGGTCGACAGTCATTAAGTCGACCGCTATTGGTCGACACACCAAAAAGATCAACATGCATTAAGGCGACATAGACAAAAGATAGACATAAAAAAGGTTGACATGAGTTTTTCACAAAGCAAAAGCAATTCGACCCTTTCCATCCTTTTTCTTGTGTCAACCCATGTAGACCTTTTGACCTGTCGACAAACTGTGGCCGACCTAATGACTGTCAACCTTTTTAATGTTGACAAGTCGACTCATACCCATTGCATACCAGCAGGTTGGACTGGTTGGTTTCTGTCTGGACCCCTTATTAAGCATTAGTATATATGCTTATCAAGGGGTCCAGGGTCCATGCACTCTGTAAAGGTTAGCCCCACCCTCTTTGGAGACTGGCCACACCCCTAAAATATGGGCCCCTACCATCGCAGTCTCCAGATACTGCATACCAGTTACATTTCATTGTAGATCTGACTAATTGTACCTCATTGGCTTCTTATGCACAGAGTATGTTCAGCAAATCCCTTAATTACCAGGTATGTGGGTGTTTCAATAGATAATGTTACATTTCTGAAGGGATTTAGTGATTCTTAGAAGTGGTTCTTTACTGCAGTGCTTTATGATAAAGCGGCCAAATGCACAAGTTTGTGGGGCTTAGTTGAATAAAGAGTAGAGCTTATTGGTGTTATACTATGTAATAAAGGTATGTAACACTTTTTACTGTGGTTTCTCTGTGTATGTAGAAGCTGGAATCTATTGATAGCAGTCTACGATGCCATTGTCTGAGCAAGGCACATCATATAACAAATTAAAGGTATTGGTCCGTAGATTTGCCCGAAAATATTGACATTGTAATTGGTTGCTTCATTTCAGAGTTACGTTGCAAAACGTCCATCTGCCCTTTATAATGCATCATTATTGTGCTCTGGAAAATGTGCCGGTTGGTGAACTATAACATGTGACTAGGCCACTTTGAAAGTTATCTGCAGCCACCCACTAAACAGGGAGTTTTGAAATTCCACTCTTCAGCCAGTTGAAACAGGGCACATCAGCAGTTTTATTTATTAAATAGCTGGAGTACCCGGCATTACCCAGGATTTTAAGAATGTTCATTTACAAAAATCTATTTAAATACACACTATTTAATGGAGACATTGCTAAACTGAGGACTAGAAAACCCCATTATAAATAATGACAATTCTAAACGGGCTTCATTGAGAGGTGCTGCTGTGATTGGACAGCAGACTAGGGGTTAGTTGGTGGTGAGGGTGGGAAGGAGCTTGGCTGTAGCAGTGCCTCTCTGTTCACAGCCACCACAGCACGACATTGCCACAATGAGCGTACATCAAAAAATGTGTTTTTAAATTGAATAGCATTAATTAATTTTGATGTTCACATTTTTTTAGTTGCCTCAGCCGTGTCATCTTAAATAGAACTCCCATCTTATTAAATAGTGTGCTGTGCTGCTAGTTACACTGTTTTACCATCCTACACTTATGACATAAATATTCTGCTTTAAAAGGATACTGCTACTGTGTGGGTATAATGTGTAAGGAGCATTACTACTGTGTGGCGTAATGTTTATGGGGCACTACAGTGTGGAGGAACCTGAGTAAGAAGAACTGTGTGGTGTAAGGATCACTACCGTGTGGTGTAACATGTTTAAGAAATACTGTGTGGTGTAATGTGTATAAAGAGTGCTTCTGTGTGGCGTAATGTGTAAGGGGTGCTACTACTACTGTGTGTGTAAGTGGCAACCCTCTACCTTTCCCCTGCATCACATCTCATCACTCGCTCTCCTGTCACTCTTTGCCTCTCCCCTGCATCACATCTCCTTATCACTCGCTCTCCTTTCACCCTCTGCCTCTCGCCTCCATCACATCTCCCCATCATTCTCTCTCTCCTGTCACCCTTTGCCTCTCCCCTACATCCCTATCTCCCCATCACCCTCTCTCCCCTGTCACCCTCTGCCGCATCTCTATCTCCCCTGCACCCTTTCTCCTGTCACCCTCTGCCTCTCCCCTGCATCACATCTCCATAACCCTCTCTCTCTGGTCACCCCCGCCTCTTCCCCTGCATCTCTATCTCCCCATCACCCTCTCTCTCCTGTCACCCTTTTCCTCTCCCCTCTATCACATCAGCCTATCACCCTCTCTCTCCTGTCACCTTCTTCCTCTCCCCTCCATCACATCTCCCCATCACCCTTTCTCTCCTGTCAACCACTAAGGGTGTATGTAATAAACAAGCCATACATTTTGCTTTCTCTCTAGTTACTAGAAAAGTGTGTAGAGAAATCGCTGTATGCTCCGCATCCCATTATCTCCCTTCTGATTATGCAGCCACACAGGTTTTAATAGGGGCTGTGCAGACCGAACCACACTACTCTTCTCCCCGCCCCCCAGCCATCTCCTTAATCAGCAACCTTCAAATCCAAACCACCTCGCATGTACAGCCCTTTACCGTATATGGACTGTCCCAACACTTCTGAAATAAAAATACTGTGAAAATTATAAAGTGAAAAGCGGTGATTCTTTGCTTTTTTAAGAAGAGCCCTAAGGGGGTGTATGTACTAAGCCTTGGGTAGCCAACCCTAGTCCTCGAGAGCTACCAACAGTGCATGTTTTGCAGGTCTCCTCACAGAATCACAAGTGAGCTAATTAGCTCCATCTGTGGATCTTTTAAAATGTGTCAGTGATTAATGAGTGCAGCTGTGCAGCAGCTAGGTTGTCTGGAAAATGTGAACTGTTGGTAGCTCTCATAGGCTAGGGTTGGCTACCACTGTACTAAGCCTTGGAGATAACGTGGACCAGCTCCTGTCATTGTCAAACACAACCTGTACCTGTAACATAAGTGTTAGGAGCTTATTGGCTGGTTCTTTATCTGTCTTCAAGGCTTATTAAATAGGCCCTAAAATCTGGTGCCAATAAGGAAATTGTAATAAGCCAATTCAGAACTGACACGGAACATGCTGTGTTTAAAAAAAATACTGTTGTATTTATGCCCAATCATTTCCTGCTTCTTATTATTGTAACTTTCCAACGCTTTATTCCTATGAGGATGCAAGCACCATCTCACTGCTCCCTTGGCTGGCAGTGTACTCTTTCAGTAATTCCGCTGATGTAGTCTCTCAAAGAGATATCTAATTACCTGTGTATCGATCTAGTAATGTTCGTCCACCTCTTATATGACTGTATCACTGATCCTTTTGCCGCTCAGCATTGATTTGTACAAGGAAGGTGAAAGCTGCATCCTGCAATGGTTGCTTGCGTCCCTGTGGCCACGGCCACGCGTTTTATAATCCCGGGCTGGTAGTTCGTAAATATTTTACAGCACCTGTAAATGCAGGTTTTGCTTTACGGCAATCTCTCTATTCAATAAATCATTATGATAAATTTAGAATCTTCTTTAACCCCTTCCTGACAGAGCCAGTTTTTGCGTTCCTGACAGAGCCATTTTTTTCAAATCTGACATGTTTCACTTAAGTGGGGATAACTTTTTTTTGCTTTTACTTATCCCACTGATTTTGAGATTGTTTTCTCGTGACACATTGTCCTTCAAGTTAGTGGTAAATTTGGGTCGATACAGTCTGTGTTTTTTTGTGAAAAATACCAAAATGTCGTGAAAAAATGGAAAATTTTGCAATTTGCAAAATGTCACATTTTCTGCTTGTGAGACAAATAAACATACCACTCAAAATAGTTAATAACTAACAAAGACCATATGTCTACTTTATGTTGCAATCATTATTTCAACCTCCTTTTCATTTTTTTGGACACTAGGAGGCTTCAAATATGAATAGCAAATTCTCAAATTTTCAAGAAAATTTCAAACACTGATTTTTTTAGGGACCAGTTCAGTTCTGATGTGACTTTGAGGGACTTGTATGTGAGACACCCCCATAAATGATGCCATTTCAAAAACTGCACCCCTCACAGTATTCAAAACAGCATTTTGGAAGTTTGTTAACCCTTTAGGTGTTTCACAGGAATTAAAACAAAGTGTAGGTGAAATTTCAAAATTTCTTTTTTTTTGCAGAGTTTCAATTTTAATACGTTTTTCTAACGAACACAGTAGATTTTAATAGAGAAATGTGACTAAAAATTGATTCCCCCAATTCTTTTGTTTTCATAAATATCCTATATGTGGCCCTAGTGTGCACGTTGACCAAACCACAGGCTTCATAATAGAAGGAGCACCTACTTGATTTTGGAGCCTCCTTTTTATGAGATTTTTTTTTAGGCACCATGTAGGTTTCTAGGCACCATAAGTGCTAAAAGTTAGGAACCTCCCCCACAAGTCACCCCATTTTGCAAACTACACCCTTCAGGGAATTCATTTAGGGGTATAGTGTACATTTCAAACCCCCAGGGGTTTCACCAATTTTGATACAACTGGGCTGTGAAAATGAAAAAATTAAATTTTTCATTTTCACAGCTCAGTTGTATCAAAATTGGTGAAACCCCTGGGGGTTTGAAATGTACACTATACCCCCTGATGAATTCCCTGAAGGGTGTAGTTTGCAAAATGGGGTCACTTGTGGGGGGGTTCCACTGTATGGGTGCTTCAGGGGTCATTCAACCAGAATCTGTGCTGCAAAATCCAAAAATCACTCCTTCCCTTCTGAGTCCTGCCATGCACCCAACTGGTATTTTTTGGTCACATGTGAGGCATTGCCATACTCGGGAGAAATTGGGGCACAGATTTTGGGGTGCTTTGTCTCCTTCATTCCTTGTGAAAATGAAAAATTTTGAGCCAGATCTGCATTTTTGTGTAAAAAAATGTAATTTTTTACACAAAAATGCAGTTCTGGCTCAAAATTTTTCATTTTCGCAAGGAATGAAGGAGACAAAGCACCCCAAAATCTGTGCCCCAATTTCTCCCCAGTACGGCAATGCCTCATATGTGACCCAAAAATACCATTTGGGTGCATGGCAGGACTCAGAAGGGAAGGAGTGATTTTTGGTGGTGGAATGAATGGTGGGTGCTATGTCGCATTAGCAAGACCCCCGAAGCACCAATACAGTGGAACCCCCCACATGTGACCCCATTTTGGTCACCAGCTTTGGGAGGGGGGCTGGCGCTGCGGCTGGTGGGGGGTTGGGAGGGGTGCTGGCGCTGCGGCAGCCGGGTGGGTGGGAGGGAGGGGGGCTGCCGGGTGGGAGGGGGGGGGGCTGGCGATCGGTGGTGATCGGTGCTGTACTTAACAGCACCGGTCACCACCGATCACTGTGTTACCGAGCGGCTTAGCCGCCGGTAACACAGAAAACGCTGCAATTGGCTGTTCACATTTGAACAGCCAATCGCAGCGATCGCCGCAAGGGGGGATGTCTGCTGTCAGGGACAGCAGACATCTCCAAACTGTCACCGCGTCTATAGACGCGGTGACAGTTTATAAAACCATGACGTATATATACGTCTTCGGTCGGGAAGTACCTCCCGACCATGACGTATATATACGTCATATGTCGGGAATATCTGTCTGGAAGCGCATATATATATATATATATATATATATATATATATATATATATACATACATATACATATATATATATATATATATATATATATATATATATATACATATATATACACATATATATGTACACATATATATATACACATATATATATGTGTATATATATATATATACATATATATGTGTGTATATATATATACATATATACACATACATATATGTGTATATATATATATACACATACACACACATATATATATATATATATATTTATATATATATATATATTTCACTGCAACACATTTTATTATTTACTGCTGCTGCTGCAGCTTGCGGGGGGGGTGGGAGGGGGGAAGCGCTGCGTGCGCTGGGGGAGCCGGGTGAGCCTGCTGTTCCGGGCGGCGGAGCTGCCGGGTGAGTGCCGGTGGGTGGGAGGGGGGTGCTGCCGCTCGGTGGTGATCGGTGCTGCACCGATCACCACCGTTTTCTGTGTTACCGAGCGGCTTAGCCGCCGGTAACACAGGAAACGCTGTGATTGGCTGTTCAGATTTGAACAGCCAATCACAGCGATCGCCGACCGGGGGGGGCACCCCTGCCCCCCCTGGGCGGCGAGGGGGGATGTCTGCTGTCAGGGACAGCAGACATCTCTTAACTGTCACCGCGTCTATAGACGCAGTGACAGTTAGAAGCCATGACGTACATGTACGTCAAATGTCGGGAAGTACTTCCCGACCATGACGTACATGTACGTCAAATGTCGGGAAGGGGTTAAAAAATAATAATAATATTATATATTAATTACAGCAAACAACATTTGACAGGTGATGGCCCCTCCAGTCTGCCCTATATTGTTACAGTATTAAGCACCGTGTTGGGTCCGGAGTGACTCTTCGGGGGTGGTTTTTCCCAACACGTAGATTTACTAAAATGGAAACAGTGATGTAACATCACGATCACTAATGGGAGAGAGTTGTCAATCAATCAAATACACCATTGGCCAAACGCCCAAGTACTTTTTACTAAAAATATACAACACAGCAATTTACTTAGAATCGTGTTTTCACGCTTGGGGCCTTATTCTGATTGAGTCGGACGTCTGCATGTTCGGTCGGACGGCCGATGTATTGTGTTTGTGCAGAGGCGTTTCTGTGCATGTGCGAACGCCGCGCACGTCTGAATACGGCGTGAGTTCCGTACAGAAAACGATCGGTCGGAACAATCCGAGCAGGGGCTGGAGAGGGGCGTGAAGGGTTGTTTGGGCTCATTACCATATGCGTACACTCCGCGTTTCATGGGCGTTCCCATGAAAACGCTGGGCGTACGTATGTTAATCCGGCCGTGACGCAGGTGTGTGGTGCGGACAGCTGACATAGCCGGATGCCAGCTGCCCGCCCATATCCCTGCTTTCGCACGGAGAAATGTCCGAGTGGTCTGGGGCACTCGGAGCTGCCTGACCGCTCGGTCCATCATTCGATGGTCGGCCAATTGTGCAGATACACCGGAGATTGCTTATCATGTGTTCCAAGTTAAGGATAATGAATGCACAATCCAAATATCTACAGATGAGATGTGTATACGTTTATCCTCTGTGCACTACAGGTAGCACAACACATAACGCATGAGCTTTTTGTGACCTGTTAGCGCCATACGTCTTTGCCTGCAACTAAATAGGCACACTGCATATCATTTTAATCAGCAGAAGTTGCTTGTCTTTTCTATTGATCCATAATTTGATCAGTCACTTAGTAAATGTAACCCTTATGCTGGCCACACATCAGACCAACTTTCCTCCAACCATCCAACTAGTTGGTTGGTTGGACTGAAAATCTGGTCAGTACGGGGGCAAATGCCAACAAGCAATTTGCTCACAGACTCAGGAGAATGGACACGAACATTCAGTGAAATGGTTTAAATCAAATAGGTCCAACTACAGCACATTGTCCGAGTGATAGTTGTCCGTTTTATGATTTGGGAAACAAATGACTTAATTACAGTTTGCTCCTATACAGTACCAGGTTTTTATTCCATCCAACTAACCATTTGGATGGTTGGAGGAAAGTTGGTCTGATGTGTGGCCAGCATTACAGTTAATTTATGGAATTGGGTTAGTTTAGGGGATAAGGGCCCTTATTCAGATCTGATCGCAGTACAAATTTGCTCTCAAAATGGGCATAACCATGTGCACTGCACTTGGGGCAGATGTAACATGTATAGAAAGAGTTTGATTTGGGGGAGTTATTTTGTTTCTGTGCAGGGTAAATACTGGCTGCTTTATTTTTACATTACAATTTAGATTTCTGTTTCAACACACCCCACCCATATTTAACTCTCTCTGCACATGTTACATCTGCCCCACCTGCAGTGCACATGGTTTTGCCCATTTTGAGAACAAATTTGTACTGTGATCAGATCTGAATAAGGGCCTAGGTGTGGATATTAGGGTTCATTTAGCGGGTTGGGTTAAGCTATTAGGTGGAGGGGTTAGGATTAGGGATAGTGAATGGCTGTTATATATAGAGGATGAGGATCCAATAAGGGCCCAGGTTGTTTGCACCAACTCACGTCAGCTTGAGGCTCAGGAAATAGTAAAGCAACGGGGCCAAGATTAGGAACACCTACTGTACTATCCATCTATCAAGGACCGACGCATGGGGGGAAAGGTGGTCCTGAGGGGTGTGCTGTGCCTCCTGGCCCACTCCATCTACTCATACCGAACAGGCCCCTCAGGCCATCTGTCCTTCTAGTATTTGCCAAAGGATCCAGCTGGCCGATCCAACCATGACAGCAGTAATGCCATTATTTGTATCCGCAGCCATTACTGGTTACTTTAGTAAACCAAAGTGATTTGGGGGGTTATTTTGGTTCACTCTTTCTGACAAGTTCCTTCTTAGATGGACAAAACCATGTGCACTGCAGGTGGGGCAGATGTAACTTGTGCAGAGAGAATTAGATTTGGGTGGGGTTTTACTTCAAAGTGAGATCTATATTGCAGTGTACAAATACAGCAGTCAGCATTTTCCCTGCAGAGAAACAAAATAACTCACCCAAATCTAATTCTCTCTGCACAAGTAACATCTGCCCCACCTGCAGTGCACATGGTTTTGTCCATCTAAGAAGGAATTTGTCAGAAAGAGTGAACCAAAATAACCCCCCTTGTGCTTTGCACGTACAGTCAGGATAGAATATAAAGATCTGCGTCTAGCCTGGCATTACAGCGTGGGCTCCGGATTCACTTTCACAATCCTGGCAGATGAACAGAGACTAATCTTGGGAGTGATCCGTGTGATTCACAAATTGCCGTTACTTAATCACAGTTATCTTCTTCTCCTGGCCCCATGATCTGACAGCACTCAATCGCTCCAGGAATGTATTCTTCTTCATATAATGTTTCATTCAGCGCACCCAATGTGTTATTTCGGCAGTGAGCCTACCTGGTTGCTTGGATTTGCCCACTATATATGCAACTAAACCAGGGTCACTTGGGTGTGACAAGTAATGGGCGTTTATAGCACTTGTACTCATCCACAAAACAATTAAATATTGCATATCCCAAATTCATGAATTACTCACCCAAAATCAACTGAAGCGAGTGAAGCAGTTTTTAGAATCTCATGAAGTGTCAGATGAAAAATTAATATATTATGATTATATGTGATATAGTAAAATGACTTTATTTTATGAGCATTGCATATGGAAGAATAATTAAATATTGTTGTTACTTTTATGCATTTGACACTGGCCCAGAATATTCTCCCAAAATGTCATAATCTGTTTCTCACAAGTATGAATTCCTAGGTTTGGTGCATAATTATTATTATTATTATTATAATTTTATTTATAAGGTATGCGTTCATTAACATGTCAAATGGATTTTGGAGCCAATACATCAATGTGTTTTTAGCTTTTTCAATCCTGTTGCATGTGATAAATGCTCAGCCAATCACCTTCCAACTGGCTGGTGCACCATTTATCATATTCAATTACTTTAATGTAGCTTTTCTTTGATAAATGGGTCCCCTTTTTTTTATGGGGGCCGATTTTTTTTCTGCCCCACCCACAGTACCACGGATGCAGATACAGCCTACTGCCTGACTCCTGTGTATGCAGCCATTCTGTGCAGTGTGCCTCAGTAGAATTTTACGTCCTGCAGGAACAGATTCACCCCCACTATTAAATATCCTACTTTTACATTTGATCATACCATTTGTAGGCTTTCCATATGGAATAACGGGTGCGTTCGGGTCACTGCTTCCTGACCAGCAGACCTTATTTTGAACTGCTTTTCCTATAAACATATGATCTGTTTTCCGGGATTGACAGCATCTGCCGCTTGTTTTATATATGTGTAAAGACATGGGGGTTAGTTTACAGAAATAAGTTCAGCAAAGATTTGTTTTCCCTGGATACATATGTAAACAATTGTCCATTAGATGAGACACTAGCACTGCAAACGGATATTTAGTCATTACTGTTTATTTCGTGACCGATCAGAATCCTTCCGTATAAACTCTTTCCCCGATGGAAAAGAGAGAGACGGGGATGTAGCGTAAACACTGCTGCCTATCTGCTAGGTTGCAATAGGCCTTATAAATAATGTAACAATAACCCAAAATGTGTAAAGCTGGGTACACACTTGGCGATATATCGGTAACGATATATAATACAAATCGTCTAGTGTGTTGTTAACGATGCATACTCCCCCACATCGTTAATGCCCCTCTCGGATGTACTGTACATACAGCTTAATATTGACAATCTAGGCAACGAATGCATGTACGGAGCTGGGGGGTAGGTGATGTCACTGACCAATATCGTTACCGATATCGGTCAGGCTGTATATATTGTGACCCCTGCAGCACCGCCGATATAGTTAACAATATCGGCAATGTCGGGAGTTGGGGAGTCGCCTAGTGTATACTCTGAATAAGAGCTTATGGGAATGTATAAGCTATAATACATAGGGAAAGGTACAGATGGAGCCTTCCTCAGCTAGCCTTCTCTGGTGAGCCATGGATAGCCAAGGCCTATTGTTCTCAGCTGCAATACAATACATAGAACAATACAGTAAGGGATTAATATAGGATTAAGTCCGACAGCTCTGGCTCGCTTAATCCTATTAAAGGGCTAGATGAGGATGGCTCTATCTGTAAATTATATGTTCCTAAAATAGGGATGGATGCCCAGTAATTATTATTTATTAACAATTTTATATCATATCTCCTTGCGCTTTACAATTGGGACCAAACCAGTCATGAAAGAAGACAGACAAAGAGGTAAGAGGGCCCTGCTCGTAAACTTACAATCTATAGGGAAATAGTTATTGATACACCAGACAATAAGCGATTCATATTACTTATTAGTAGTCAGTGGACTGTGTGATCTAGTCGCAAAGAAATGTTGGCTTGGGGTCATTCGGATGTAGGAATGTATAAGAGAAAGTATGTATAGTTCTGTGTGGGTTGTGTAGCAGGGGATGCAGTAATATACTGTAGTTTATGTGGGTGGTTCTGGAATTTAATAATCTTGTCTGAATATGTCAGCATTCAGGGAATTCTTGCAGGATTAGAGACTAGAGCAGCGCTTCCCAAACTGTGTGCCTTGCATCCTGGGGTGCCACCAGGCTCTTGTAAGAGAGCCTCAGGTTGGTGGACCAGGACCAAACCAAATTATTTATTCTTAAATAGGCAAAACCGCTCAAGCCTGCACAGATCAGTGAATAGGTGAGTACAGACTGAGTGTATCCCTTATCCAGGAGCATTTCGGAGAACAGGAGCGTTTCGGATAGAAGATTATTTCGGATTTTCTAATTGTTTTATACTCTGTGTACACTGTGTGCTCTGGCCGTCCACTGCTTACATCTCATCCATCTTTTGAGGCATCCCTGGTCCCAATGATATATTGCGCAGGTGCCCTGGTAAAAGGCCAATCCCCCCAACCCCCCCCCCCCCCCCCCCCGCGCTCGCAGACGCTGCCCAGTTTCTCCCGTTCCTGGCTGTGTGGCTCTGTGCAGCGTGATGTGGTCAGAGGTCCACCGCTTGCTCCCGGCCGCACAGCACACCCTGCTCCCAGCCACACTGCCCGCCTCACTCCCATCCCCACTGCACCACCCGGGCGTGTTTTTCTAATTAGGGAAGCCAATCCCGGCATTGAGTATTTTTCAATCCCGGGATTATTAAAACCTTCAGTTTTTGGATATCTAGATAAGGGATATCTGACCTTAATATGTATCTATATTGTTTGTGCATGTATGTATGTTAAGTTCTCTTTTCTAGTGTAAACCTCTCTCATTTGACTAATCTTTCCTCATAGCTTAAAGACATCCCTTTAATAAGCTTGCACATTAATGCAGTTTCCTTAACGGTCTTGTAGGTAAGTAAAAATTTTTGGTACTTATGTATTAGCAGGGCGCCCAGCTACGCTAGTGTTCATTCTAGCACCCGCCATCTTTGAAAACCCATGCAGTTCCTCTTCCCTGCCTGGGGTGTTGCTGTCTGCTGTGGTGTTTCTAGTACTTGTTTGGTTTGCATATCAATGCTGATATACAGCCCACACTGTGCTAGAAGCACTACAGCAGACAGCGACACCCCAGGCAGGGAAGAGGAACTTCATGGGTTTTCAAAGATGGCTAGTACTAAAATGAACAATATACGCTACGCTGACAACGTACTTTAGGCTACGTTGTCAGCGTAGCCAGCCGGACGCCCTGCTAATATGTGCGGACTTACTTAGGGCAGGCGGTGGCAATGTATGTAATTCAGTGTACTGCCGCTGGGGGAGCATCATATGGTTTCCCTGCTCCCCCAGCGGCACTACGCTAATTGCGTACATTGCTGCCGCCGTGGACTGTCATGGAGGATGCTAGTGCGGGGAGCCACACTTAATTAAACCCACATCCACGTGGACACTGGGGTTATGACGTGGATAGTGGGGATATGAACCATTATGTATTAGCACAGCTCCAACTATGTAAATTACGTAGTTTACGTAAGTTATATAGTTTGCGTAAGTTATATAGTTTGCATAAGTTACGTTCTCAATACACCACTAGGCAAACTACGTAATGGGCGCCGTGATAATACAATAGTACCATTTTTTTCTGATAGAAAAGTAAAGGATGATCATATCGCAAGGAAGACCATTCAGAACTGATTATAGGATGATGGTTTATTTCAGTGAAGACCAGTAAGGAGACTACTACAATGATCAATGCAGGAGATATTGAGCGAATGAGTTACAGTTTATGCAGTGTCGTGTATAAGATATGGGCGTATTCTCTATAGAAGTCATAACAAAAATGCCTCAACTGCTAAAAATAGTGAGATATGTTGCATAGGTTACGGAGTTAAGGGGCATACACACAGGGCAATGTGAAGGCTATTTCTAAGCAATCTGTTTAGATCGCTTCGAAATTAAGCATGTATCGCTCCGCGCGTATTCCCCCCCTCAACGTCAATGCGTAGTCCCGTGCTTTGCTTTCGACTGACTAGAATCTATTCATCGCCAGTGTTCTCTCACCAGAGAACACTGGCCTTCATGGATTGGATTAAGCATATCACTCAGCACAGGCTGATATACAGCCCACACTGTGCTAGAAGCACTACAGCAGACAGCGACACCCCAGGCAGGGAAGAGGAACTTCATGGGTTTTCAAAGATGGCTAGTACTAAAATGAACAATAGTGAGATATGTTGCATAGGTTACGGAGTTAAGGGGCATACACACAGGGCAATGTGAAGGCTATTTCTAAGCAATCTGTTTAGATCGCTTCGAAATTAAGCATGTATCGCTCCGCGCGTATTCCCCCCCTCAACGTCAATGCGTAGTCCCGTGCTTTGCTTTCGACTGACTAGAATCTATTCATCGCCAGTGTTCTCTCACCAGAGAACACTGGCCTTCATGGATTGGATTAAGCATATCACTCAGCACAGGCTCCCCCCCCCCCCCCCCCCCCCGTTGCCCCGTGTGTGGGCCTACGAAGTTTTGGTCTAGTTCCTTTGCTGATTTATTTGCCAGTGTTTGAGTAGAATCTCTCTTTCAGATGGATAAATGCGCTGTGTGAGGTGTGATTCACAAACAACTTATCACCTTTGGGTATGAACAGTACAGTGCTTGAGGAACACAGCTAAGTAGCAGGTGCTTTGTGCCCATGTGCTGTCACCATAGTGTTGGGAAAGGGAAGGCTGCTAGGTTCTAGGGATAAATAAATCCTTCCATATAGATAAAAACAAAGTATACAGTATATTATATTTATCGACTCCATATAACTGTACCGCATCCCCTCGCATGGCACGCTGCCCTCATCACACTATTATATCTTCCCTCTATGCCCCCTGGATGGTAAAGTATGAACAAAGTGGTTAAAAAAAAAAAAACCATGACAAACTCATGTCGACTTTTTGGCAATGTTGACCTTTTTCATGTGTCAACCTTCTGCCTGTCAACCTAGACACTGTAGACCTAGTGGCCGTATACTAGTTCATCCAGCTGTGTTCCGGCCACTATCCGTATTATGAGTATTTTAGCTGCTTTCCCACAACACCTTTGATTTTTTGTAATGAGCCTTAAACCGCAAGTTTTACCTTTCTTGCTGAAATATTTTGCCTTTGGAAATCCTGTATCCTGATGATGACCTCAGGGCTGTGGAGGGGGCTTGCGCTGTACAGGCTGTGAGTCACAGCCCTGGCCGCTAACAGAACAGACAGCAGGAACACACATGAGAATGCTGCGCTGTATACGTGATGATATTTTGTTTGGTGTTTATACATTTCCTTTGACTTCTATGTACTGTGGGATATTTACTGTACTTGTTCTGCAGCCCTTTGCTTTGTTGGCGTACTGTAAACTTGTTTGTTAGGCAAATTACTGAATAATATAAAATTTTGAGATACATGTGTAAAAAAAAAAATGAATCATGCATCATTGAGCTGCAGGGGGCGTGGCTGTGATGTGATTTGCCACACCTCCCACCTGCACCTGCCTTCCCACCATGCAGCATTGAGCTGCAGGGGGTGTGGCTGTGATGTGATTTGCCACACCTCCCACCTGCACCTGCCTTCCCACCATGCATCATTGAGCAGTAGGGGGGCGTGGCTGTGATGTGATTTGCCACACCTCCCACCTGCACCTGCCTTCCCAGCATGCAGCATTGAGCTGCAGGGGTCGTGGCTGTGATGTGATTTGCCACACCTCCCACCTGCCTTCCCACCATTCATTATTGTGCAGCAGGAGGGCGTGGCTGTGATGTGATTTGCCACACCTCCCACCTGCCTTCCCACCATTCATTATTGAGCAGCAGGGGGGCGTGGCTGTGATGTGATTTGCCACACCTCCCACCTGCCTTCCCACCGTGCAACATTGAGCTGCAGGGGGCATGGCTGTGATGTGATTTGCCACACCTCCCACCTGCCTTCCCACCATGCATCATTGAGCAGCAGGGGGGCGTGGCTGTGATGTGATTTGCCACACCTCCCACCTGCCTTCTGTGATTCCACCTAGCAGCTAATAGCAATGTCAGATCTCTTAACCCATTATTCTTCGGCTATAGTATAAACTCATTGGTTTATTAAGGAATGTCTGCTGTTGCTTAGAGCACCTAGTTTGTGCTTTGTGCACCATCTTAGTAAATAAGCCATTCAATGATGTGAATGTTTGATATTTAGCTGTTAATCTGTTCATAATTTCAGCAATTTTATATCTCCATGTGATTCCCGCTTCACAGAAAAAAAAAAATGCAGGTGCGCTCTCTAAGCACTAAAGGCCCCCATACACCAGTCCGATTTGACCCTATTCCGACAGTTCGGGCCGAGAAATCGGCCCAAATTGATGCCTTTGATGTCCCCCCCTCAGGTCCGATGTACGGTCCTGTGTGCTTCGGACCTGCGGTGGGGAACAGGAGTCCCATGGGATACATCACATGTGAAAGGACCACATGTGATGTACCGCATGCGATCCTGCTGCCCGGGAAGTTCCCGAGCGGCTCGCTGGGGATCGACTGGCCATGCACTGCCGTGATATATGTCCACGTGGTGTATGGCCACCTCAAGAACACTGGTAATCAGAACAGTTATAATAAACATGCTACTTTTAACTAGTGTAATGTCCTGGGGTGGTTGGGTTGTGCTGGACTCAGGGGGACCCTTGTCCTAAACTTTAATTGTAGGAACCCATCTAATTAGGTCACCTGGCTGTGGTAGGTTGGCCCACATTTTGCGTCAAAAATGATGCTCAGAACCTCTAGTTTGCTCCAGGTTTAATTGCAGAATTAATTCAAATTGATTGATTGATTACCAGTGTTCTTAGTGCTTAGAGTGTGCGCCTGAATTTCAATTTTTTTCTGTGCGGAGCTACATGGTACAGTATTGTAGCACCTCTTGTTATGTTTAGAATTAGGGTGTGCAGTTGTGTCCCCCCCCCCCCCCCATGGATTTACCTTTAAGGATGCAAACACAATCCTCTTCTGAATCCTCTTCTGCTTCCATCTCCGCTCCCGTATATGAAATCTGCTCAGTGCTGCTCGTCACTGCCAATGCAATAATTGATATGCTGCATAAATGTGTATTAGTGTTAAATAATTAATGTTGTGGATGTAATATCAGCAGGAGGTAATGCTTAAATAACCGCATTAGGTAAGACATTTACTGGAACACTCTGCATATTGCGCTTTTATTTGCTGCTGAAGAAATATTACATTTAGCTCTTATTTGTATAATTAACAAATTAGATAAAGGGGTCATCTGGACCCAATGGCTTTCATATCTAGTGTTCTAAATATGTCTCCTCTAAACGAAAGCTTTACATAAGTATACAGATAATGTTCTGCAGTTGTATTCTTTCCTAACAAAATGACCGTAGGACACAAGCTTGACTGAAGCTTCATAAATAGGTCTATGTGCGCCACTCAAATCCTATTCATGGACCCACAATACAGTATGCGGGTATGTGTTGTAGGGTCGACTGCATGAAAGACGACATACATTCGGTCGACTACTGAAGGTTGACAGTGCTTGGGTCGACACCTGAACTAGGTCACAGGTCAACCCAAGCATTCGGTCGACAATGGGAATGTCAACAGTCAATAAATGTCTGCATTTTGACCGTGTCGGCATAATGAATGTCGTCATTTTTAACACGTCTGTATTTTGACTGTCTGACAATGCTTGCCAATATTTTGAATGTTGGGAAATCCCACTCTGTCTACACGATAGTACAGGTTGAGTATCCCGTATCCAAAATGCTCGGGACCAGGAGAATTTTGGATAACGGATTATTCCGTATTTCGGAATATTTTAATATTTCAATTATGTATTTTGAAGTATCTTGCATGTATGCTGTATAAACACATAAAATACACACAAATATATTTTATTTGTTCAAAAAACAAGGTTTCAAAACATGAAACAAAATTTGTGTACTATCTCAGATCCTGAATTTGAATGGCAAGCAATCATTTTCTTGCACATATATAGTGCCAGTTACATATCATGTCACCAGTAGTGCTGTTACAAATGTCCCCAGTGAGTTTTTAGCAAAAAAATATTTTTTTTTTCACTTTCTGGAATGTATGGTTTTCGGAATAATTCGGATAACGGATACTCGGATACGGGATACTCAACCTGTACTACCATCTTCCTTCAGTCACCCTGTCTGGCCTCTTGTGCTTTATTCCATGTCATCCCTTGTCCCGTGTCCTGTTTGTTCCTCAAACCTTACCTACGGTATTTGTATTCCATCTTTCACGTTTCCCCACAATATATTGCTCCGTGTGTACGAAGCTTTAGTCCCTTATTATTCTACATCTCCAACTTGGCCAAGATATCCTAGCCCAGGCATGTCCAAACTATGGCCCTCCAGCTGTTGTGAAACTACAAGTCCCATCATGCCTTGCCACAGTTTTCCTATTAGGGAATGCTTAAACTATGGCAAGGCATGCTGGGATGTGTAGTTTCACAACAGCTGGAGGGCCGTAGTTTGGACATGCCTGTGCTGCCCACCTATCACCATCTGACGCTCCTGCCCACAGGAGTTTGCCCATTCTTTTCCTCATCTTTGATTTGCTCTGGCCCATCTCTCCACACGCCCTCACATCCTTCAAACTTTTAAGCGCCCTGCCTTAAAACTCATTAGCCTGCAATGTCCTATCTTTAATTCCACCTCACCCCCACGCTCCACCTGCTCCATCCACTCATTTTCCTCTACCTGCATTGTCTCTGATTGTCTCCCCCCCCCCCCCCCCCCCCCTCATGTATGTTGGCCCTTCTCATTCTTCCTCCCATCTGCTGTCCTCCCTTCCTTGTCCCAAAGGAAAGCTTAATTGACATTTCCGTTTTGTGTCTTATCTGTTTTCTCATGTCTCCTCTTATATTTGTTTTTTTATTGTTTTTTTGTTTGTCCAATATGTATTTACCGGTACAACCTCACGGTAATTTATTTTGCTATGTGGACTGGGGCTGCCTGGCACTGCAGAACCTCTGAGACCTCATAAATAAACAGTAATGATGAGAGACCATGGTGACCAAGAGGGAACAATTGTGGCTGTGCTTGTTGCAGACGTCTTTGTTAGGTTACTGTAGGAGTGATGAGTTTCACCTCACCATGACCCTGTACTTCTGCCGTGGCAGAAAGAGGTTAGTATGACCCATTTAACTAATTAGATATATGATGTTTCGTGGGATTACATTAGCCAGCACCATCTTCCTGCATCAGTGGGTAGGGGTCATTGGCTCCACCAGTGAAGGTGGATGGTAGGGCATAAAATACCGCCTGTCAGAACATGTCAGCTCATGTCGACCTTCCCATTGTTGACCTAATGCTTGTGTTGACCTTCGAGCCAGGTCAACCTATTTCAGGTGTCGACCTAAGGCCTGCAAGTGGTCGATCCAATGCATGTTGATCTTCATAGGGTTGACCTAATGACCATGTCCCGGATTGGATGTCTGGCTGCACACTACATAGAACTGCCCAATGGCAATGCTGATTCATTTTTAGAAAGTACAAGTAGCGTCATATAGTTATAAATCTTATCGTTTTCATGCTGGATCAAATAGCTGAATGAGTAAGGTATTTAACTGACATGCAACAGATCATGTGTTTGAATCCTGGTATGACAGTATATTGAAATGTATTACTTCGTAAAGGGTATTTTAACTGAACAAAGAGTGCGGAAGTTTGTCATAATGTGATTTTAAGGAGGATTTCTGTCCAAATCTATTTTCTTGTAGTGTTTTATGTATGTATATGTGTGTGTGTGTGTGTGTGTATATATGTATATATATATATATATATATTTATATATACACGCCAAGCAGGGTTCCTTCTCTCCAGTCGAAAATCAGGAACAACAAGTCACTGCAGCAATTTTCCAAATGCAAATGAATTTATTGTAACCTAGCCCCAACGGCTCGTTTCACGGTTACAACCCCCTTCTCAAGATGCAGAAACATATACAACACATTAATACATAACCCTGCCTTAAATAGCAGTACAATTGGCACCATCTCCTCCCATCAGTGCTTACTAACCAGGCGATCCACCTGTGCATGGGACGCACAGCGATGACGCCTGTGTCTCACACCCACGGCGTCATCACCATAGTAACCCAATGCACTGTCCGACCGTCCGGCAGCAGCACCACCTCCCTGCCACCAGGTCCAAATTATCCCCTGGTCCTCATGTTGGAGGTTTGCACATGTTCAAATATGCACCTTTATTCTGATGAACCATTAGCCCAATCCTTCAAGTATCAAAATAATGCTGATTCATTATATGTCCAACACATCTGGGAAACTGATTGTGTTTGGTATAGTATACTCATTCCAATCCTCCCTTTATTATATTGTGAATAACATTTAATTATGTGTCACAGAACTTATGCAGCACCGTACAGGGTATACATAGAACCACTGGTATCACTCTGGGATACAGTTTAAAGTCAAGCATGGTTCCACTTTAAGCCCAAGCAATACGAAAAGCACAACTTTAACTGGATCATTTGTAAAATGAGGACAAATCACATTTGCATTAGTCCATTACCGATATAAAATCTGCTCTTTCTGAAAAAAAAAAACCCAGAGAAAAAAAAAAAAAACGCCATTAGCTTAAGACAAGGTTACTCTGCTCCCGAAACACTCTGAAATCCCACTCATCCTACTCATTACATTCACCACCTCAGATCCACGCATTCCATTAGTATTGTAAACTCATTATACATAATGTCTTGTTCCAGCTATCGCACCGCTGTCAAGAGCTCATCTCCGTTCAGAAACATGTTCTTTTTATGCCTCAATTCCAACACTTAATGTTGGTTACACTGACTTTGAAGATTGATTTGCTGGGCTCACCCACGAAGACTTTTATATAGTGTAACATTCGCTTCCTGTGCTGCCCGGCCTGTCCGCAGCTTGTAACTTCTCTTCATAAAAATGACGCATGAATCATTCAGAAAAGGATTTACTAGAGTATTACATATTGCTCTTTATTCGTCCTGGAGCGCTCAGCACGGCGGTTGAGGGGAGCAATAAATAACACTTTGAAAACACAGATGGACATAATGTGAAGTACCCGCATATTTCATGACAGAGTGGACTGCGAGGGAATTAAGACGAGGGAGAGTTGTATAGAAGTCCCTGACACTTCTGAATTGTGCATTAATATACCAAGGTGGACTAGAAAACAAAACAAGAAAGAAAAACAGCGCTGATCCGGGAATATATTTAAAAATAGTTTACTAAGAAATCAAATAAAAAAAGAAAAGCATTAATACAAATTTAAACACTTCAATGGCCGGTGGTTATAATACATATAATTTATGTATTTAAAAGAAATTGCACATAATCACTTCCCAATGGTTACTGCTTTTAGTTAGTAAGACAGACAGCACGTTAATTCTCCTTCTATATAACTGTGAGTATGTCCATAAGTTGGAGTAATGAATGAACAGTCCTTTTAGCTTTCTCACAGCTAATTTTTCAATATATGATTAGTGAAAAGGTCGTCAGGTCATAGTGCACTTGCCAATCTTTGGTTTAGGCTGCAATGTCTGGTTCCGTCCAAACAGCAGTGTCCCGGCTGCTGGCGCCCAGTTCTACTGTATATACTTCCAGCCAAAAATTCAAGCAGCCCTTCAGGGTTCTTCCATGGGACGATATATGATCCAGCAGGTTGATAAAAGGGGGGGTGTCATCTTACGTGTTTCTCCGCCTTGTAAGTCGGCGGCTTCCTCAGAAAGGAACATTCTGGAATTCTGAAGTCGAATTCCAGGGCTGAAGTAAGAAGGTCACTATCTGTTCTAGGCTACTAGTGTTTTTCGCTGCTACAGATGGAGCGTCTGTCAGCCAGCCTGCAGGATCGCCGGATGTCCTGAGCCGGCACACGTGTCCCCATCAGCACGGCGGCGGGGATCGGCTTCCCTGCCTGTCTTCGCTTCAGGGAGACGGGCAGGGTGTGGGGGCTGTGGGGCGGGCGGCAGAGAGCTCAGACAGAACGGATCGCGCATGCCCCTTCTGTAGGAAAGAGGCGGGTGGTTCTGGGTGGCATTTGGCAGCTCTATCGCCAGGACCAGCTCCATTGAGAGATGATCCATCTGTAGTAACACCATGTTATCAGATTTAAGAATGAAATCCGCTGTCAGGGTAGAAGGAAAATCTGCAGTGGGGTCCATTGGCTAAGGGTCCATCGCCTCCTTTAGTGGTCAGGTTCCAGACTGTGGACTACAATTATACTTTACATTGTTACTATATTATAAAATATATATTCTATTATAAATAGGGCAGTAAGGATGGTGTAGTGGTTAGCATTACTGCCTCAGTGCTGAGGTCATGGGTTAAATTCCTGCCATGGCCTTAACTGCGTGGAGTTTGTATATTCTCCCTGTACTTGCGTGAGTTTCCTCCGGGTACTCCGGTTTCCTCCAACAATCCAAAAATATACTGGTAGGTTAATTGGCACCCAACAAATTAACCCTACAATGCCTGTGTGCATGTACATGTGGTAGGTAATATAGATTGTAAGCTCCACTGGGACAGGGACTGATGTGAATGGTAAAATATTCTCTGTAAAGCGCAGCGGAATATGCGTGCGCTATATAAATAACTGGTGATAAATAAAATAATATTAGAGAAGCAGTTACCTGGTGGAGCAGAACCACATATTAATATGGGTGTTTGGTTCGCTTCTGTAGCAGCTGCAGAAATGTTTTTCTTCCTGTCAATCAGAGATCATGCCACAAACCAGGTCGGGTCGTGGAAGTCGGGCTACTGTGTGGAGACAGCTAGGTGGGACTGTAGCAGTCAAAGAGCACAGTGAGCTAGGAGGCCAGAGGGGTCCAGAAGGCAAGTGTCCAATCTGCAGGAGGACCATAATGTACACTGCCACCAATACTTTTAACTAAAGCCTTAAGCTGGGTACACACTAGTAGATATATCTGCAGATGAGTTGATCTGACGATATATCTAAAGGTGCCCATACACATTACAATTATTGTATCCAATATTGGATACAATATCGCATCTCATTGCGGTTTTGCGATAAGATGAGATCAGATCAGATCTAGTACAAAAAGTATGTGCAGCACCTACTTTTTGTACTAGAGCTTGCAAAGATTTTTGTGTAGCAGCGTAAAAGTGTAATACCAGGACTCGCGCTGATGACCCCAGAGGAACATGGTATTATAGCAAGTACAATGAGCGTTCCAGCTTTCTATATATTAACACACATATAACATGATTAGGGCAGATGGGCAGGGAGGGTTAAACATACGACCGCAGTTGATCATTATATTGCTTGACCCCTTCGGTACTGTATGAAGTATTGTGACTTCCAGAAACATGAAGGAGTCTTGCCACTTACAGCCGGGGCGATGCAGGACACATTGGATTATGTTTTGGGGGCTTCGTATTTCCCGGCTACAGTGCGACATCACTGCAGGCATGCTACCAGGGAATCTGGAAATCTTTTAAGTCTCTGCAACAAAGAAAATTGTATTCCCCTTCCTCGTGCACTTCAAAGTCTCTTGTTACTATGCCATTGGCTTCAGGTCATTTAAACCTGTCAAATGATCTGAGTTTACTCACATTAAATTCTTTAAGGTCAGTAGAGCTCTGACCTCACACACTGGTATCCACCTGCATGACTGACCAGCACCTGTTCCCAACTGCGCTCCGGTTAAAGCGGTCTCTACTTCACCTGTTAATAGATCAACTTTTGTGTCCAGTTCTGCAAAATGTAAAACATTCCCTATTTTTCCCGTTTTCTGTGACTGACACAACTGTTAATAAATCACTAATAAGGATTTCATGTAGTTGTGGTTTGAATAATAATTGTAAAAAAAAAAAAAGGTCATTTTATTGTTTACCGATTATAATTTTTGGGCAAAGTAGCAATCTCACATACTGTTTTCCTCTTTCAATAAAGAAAGTTTTATACTTTTTTTCAATTACTTTTTTTTTTTCTAGGATGTGCAGAAGCCCTGATGGGAACAGATAAGGGGAGGGACCAATCAGAGTGCCTCCATACACTGCAAAATGTATGGTGGCATCAGAAGTGGGCGTGGCAGAAGTGGGCAGCACAATTGTGTGATGATGCAACCACATCTTTCGTGGAAACACCCCTGGTGATACGGGCAGCTTTCGAATATTTACCCACTCTTGTCCGGGTTTTGGGAGCTATGAGCTTTAGCACGTATGATTCAGTGTGACATCCCCTCAATGACGCTTTGGCGGGAAATAGGAGTATGGATTATGAGTTGGCGCATGGTTTCCTGAACAGTATAGAAAATGCTAAATCATGGCGCACAATAGAAATACATTAAAGATACATTAAAGATAAAGTTATTTTCAACTTTTAAACAATGCAGGGTTGGGAGAAAAAAAAACGCAAAATAAAAACAAAAACTTTTTTGTGTCAACCTGTTTTGTTTTTTTTGCATTAATGTTTTGATGGGAAAAAAAATGGAATCCTGATTATTATATTAATACTGTGAAATGTTGCGATGTATTAGAAACCTTGATCAATCATATTTTAATGCTTTTTAGGTTTACCAATCCAAAGTTATTAGTTATTGATTTGTTTTAAATTTTTCAGTAAAACCATTTTTTTACTGCTCATCATTCCTATTGCATCTGAATATGTGTATAAAGATATAAATAGATACAACTGAAAAAAGAACAAGTTAATGTTATTATTATTGTTATTACCAGTTGTTTATATAGCGCACACATATTCCGCAGCGCTTTACAGAGAATATTTGAACATTCACATCAGTCCCTGCCCCAGTGGAGCTTACAATCTATATTCCCTACCACATATACACGCACACACAGACATTCTAGGGTTAATTTATGTTGGGAGCCAATGGACCCACCAGTATATCTTTGCATTGTGGGAGAAAACCGGAGTACCCAGAGGAATCCCACGCAAACACAGGGAGAATATACAAACTCCACACAGCTAGGGCCAAGGTGGGAATCGAACCCATGACCCATTTTGCCAAAAATCATGATATGCCATTTTCAGCAATTTGCAGCCCATACTGAATCATGGCCACTATCCTTGCATGCCTGGATTACTTTACATGTCCCGCTCTTATGTATGCCCTACTGTATAATGCCCACCGTCAGCAGCCGCAGGCACCGTGACGCTTTACAAACAGATGATAATGATTTATTTGAAACTTTTCTCCACTCAATTGAAAACCGCAGATCAAGATTTCAAGAAAAGCGGAATGCAATAACTTCATGTAGTTTAATGTAAAAGACAGATTGTAATTTATTAATGGGATCTGTCTTTCCTCTTGCTTGTCTACGTAAGCAGGCACCTAACTCCTAGATCTTAAATACTTAGTCTAACTCTTAGATCTTAAATACTTAGAGAGACCCATATACAATGTTTGATATGTCTTTCTCTCCCCTTATAAATAGCTCTAGTTCCGTTGCGTTGACACAGGATTTGCCTTCTTCGCCTGTTTATTAAAACCGCAACACAGCACGGCTTTCCCAAGTTCTGCAAAGCAGGCTGACTTTTCATACGTAACCTCTCGCCATGTTTTACTTGGATCCAGTTTATGAGTAAGTGGTCTGACGGATCGCCCTGACCAGACTAGACATCTTGCGTCTTTAGTAGGATAATGCTCTGTTACTGGCAGTGCTTGAATTCTCTTTTTTTAATTTATAGGCGGGTCGCACTCGGAATAGGTCAGAAGTTAGGGACATACAAGAAGGAAAAATGAAATTGGGGATGAAAATGTATAATAGCAGCAGAGAGAGAAAGCCGATGGGGATAAAGTACCAACCAATCAGCTCCTAACTATCATTTTTAAAGACCGCTTGTAACATGACGGTTAGGAGATGATTGGCTGGTACTGTACTTATCTCCGACCACTTTCTCTCCAGGGATTATTAGAGAGACCCCTTCATTCATGTTGTGAAACGGGACATGGCTTTGCGAGAGTGGGAAACCAACCCCGTTTTTCATCATTCCCAGAGATGCGGGGTGTCCCTGGCGAGTCCGGTGGCTGCAACGCCCGCTCTTACACAGTGACAATAGCCGGGTCACAGTGCAGCACCCGGCTATGCCACCTTGGTGTCACCCCTCGGCGTGTGACACCCGGGTGCGTCTCACCCCCCCTTGTGACACCACAGAGTCTATTAATGTAAGTGGCAAGTGATTGTGCTTACATACTGTACATCTAGTGTTTTGGGGTGGATGACTGATGACTCACTGACCGTTGGGATTCCAACAGTCGTTTCCCTAACATCGTAATCCCAACTGTCAGGAGCCCATCAGAATCCTGACTTACACTGGCTATTTTCCCTTGTGGAGATCCACGACCCCCATAGAAGGGGATAGAATAGGTGGCAAGTGCATCGAGCCCGCAAGGGGCTTATATGCACTTACCCCCCTGTCGGGCACCTGACAGTCGGGATTCCAATGTAGGAGGGTTATACCATACCCTTTGGTGCATGTTAAGTATCATCCAGTTAATTTGGATAGGATGCCATCTCCCCTGGATTTGGCTCAGTGTGTTGATTGTGGTCAGGTTTAATCCACTGCACCATGTATTATACTTGTTTAACGTTCATATTTTAATTGGCAGTTATGGGAATTTGTTTTATTACTTGTGTTTATATAATTGTGTTTACATAGTGCCAGGACGCTGCTATTTACTACCTGAGAAATCATCCATCTAATTGAGTGTGTTTATTTAGTGCTTATGTTTTATGGGATAGTTCCATTAACGGGGGTAAAACATCTATCCATCTGGCTGGCTATCAAAACAGGACCAGCTCCCATAGGAGAAAACACATTTTGACATGTAAATTAAATTAGGCGCAGGGCAGTAGGATTGGGGGTATCTTGTTAAACACTAAAGTCTTTATATAAGGTGTTTATAGATGGACTTGGTCAGTTTGAAGCGATAGAACCTACTGTAGCCCTGTCTGATCAGCATTCAATGGAAAGGATATTCCAGTGACTAATTATATAAAGAGCATTCTAATAAGCAATATAAAGGACAAGTAAGTGACCCATACAGTACAGAGAACCTTCTACTAATACAATACCAACAGCATTCTAGTAATTATGTACAATACAGAAAGCATTTGATGACCTCTGCATAATACAGACTCCTAGTCTATGGCGGTAATACTGTTAAATCCATTGTTGGGAGACCGTATTGACCCATAAACCTATAGCATAATGGGTACTCTCTGCTCCCTACTGTTTGGTCTTTGGACTGATCTTCTCATTACAGCAAGTCATAACCATTACACTGCTCCAAGCCATGATTAGTGCCAACCATCCACCAATCAGTTCACATTAGACAGTTGTGTCCATTATTTTCATTACACCAGACAGCAGAGCCCCCTATACACATTGCGCAGCTATATAGAGCACCTTATAAACATTATGCCGCAGTGAAGCCCTTCCTCCTCATCTTCGTCATTACTCCTCCAAATTCCAAATACTCCAAATACTCCTTTGCATCTCAGAGTTTCCATTCACTTCTCATGCACTGATCCCCCCTGTTCACCTTACACACTCAGCTCTTACCTCCGAATTTCACAGCCTTGCAAGTGCCCCAGATGACGCGCCCCCCCCCCCCCCCCCCCTCCGGTTGGCGACCATCGAATGATTTATCCAGTGGTCACAGATCTGAGACACCTCTGTGGTGTCTCAGATCTACAAGCACCCTGTGCGAGGACAGGGCTGGCATTCGGTGATATGAGCTGCACATGCAGCACCAGGTCATTACCATGGAAATGCCCAGCACTTCCATAGGAACGCACATGAAAAGCTGGTGGGCTGTTCTGATGGACTGTGCCCCCATGCCCCCCGCTCGCACCAAGCATCTGCACAGAGCTAAAAATCGGTCCCCCTTGCAAACGCGCGGGGGACCGATTAAATTAGAATAACCCCCAAAGTCAGGGGTTCCCAATGTTTTTTGAATCACGGCACGCCTGAAGAGGAGACGGGCAGGATGCCGCCGTGGCGCCGTCCTGAAACTGGGATGCGCGTGTGTGTGAGACGCACGTATGTCCCAGTCAGATGGAGCCCCGCAGATCGCCAGCGCAGGCATGCTGGCGATCCCTCCGGCCAAGGATCAGAGGCGCTCCATCTGTAAATCATTTGAATTTGTCCAGGACCACCAACCCGTGGCACCCCTTCAAGTGTCTTGAGGCACCCCAGGGAGCCACGGCACACAGTTTAGGAACCACTGCCCTAATTCCTCACTCACCTCTTATACAGAGCTCTCACTCAACCACCTCTCTTATCCTGGCCATGTCTGTGTCATCCCCAGCTTCCTCTTGCAGGATCAGGAGGCCGAAGTTTCCAACCTGCAACCCAGGTACCAAAGCCCCTGCTCAGGAGACCCGCATCCCCCTGCCCTTCTTCCTCCCGCATCGGTACACAGCAGCTGGCGGTAGCAGCGACTTACACAAGTTCAAAGGATACAACTAGTTGCGCCCACAAGGCAAATGTGCTATGTGCTGCGCATAGTCCGCACCACCTTAGTTACGGCTAGGGTGGCCAATCCCGGGATCGGGATCGGCGGGATCCCGGGATTTGGCCCCTAAAACGCCGGGATTTCAATCCCGGGATTGGAGTTTCCAATCCCGGGATTTTCGGGATTAGACTGCGCATGCGCAGTCTAATGCCGGGCAGCGTCTGAGCATGGGCTCAGACGCTGCCCGGCTTCTCCCTTACCCGGCAGTAATGCTCTGCGCAGCGTGACGAGGCCAGAGGTCACGCTGCGCAGGCTCAAGCAGCTGCACAGAGCAGACGCGTCCACTCCAGCATGACACGCACGCCCGCCCGACCGGCCCCTGCTGCGGACTGCACATCCTCCTCCCGGCTGCTCACCGTCCGCCTCCCGGCTGCTCACCCGCCCGACTCCCGGCATCAATCAGCCGCCCACCCTCCCAGCTTCACCGACCACCCTCCCGGCCGCACCGCAAGTAAATGTAAGTAAATATGCGGGCGGCCGGGGCGGGTTTTTTAATCAGGGAAGCCAATCCCGGGATCCCGGGAATCCCGGGATCGGGCATTTTTCAATCCCGAATTCCGGGATTGAAAAAAAGCTCCGGGATTGGCAACCCTAGTTACGGCCCTGTTTGGTGGGTAAGACTGCCAAGTGTTTGTGTGGTTCATTCATACTATGGGCACTGAGGAATAAAGGGAATACGCCTTCCTACCTCTATGACTATTATTACTTAGATTTGCTTTATCACTCTGGTAAGCAGGGAAGTAGTCATCCCGTGCTGGACATTGACTGACAAGACCAGAGCAACCGCAACAATCGGAAATCAATCACTTCCCTGAAGATCTTAAAATCTAATTAACCTTTCTATGGTCGGCCCCTAATAATGCATGTAATTCATAGAGATTTCTTCATCTCCCGCAGCATTTTAGTGCTAGGTAATAGTGTTACCTGTATTGTATATTGACATTATTGTGGAGTAGTTAATTGCTGTTCTCTTTCTTGCATTATTCAGCCTGTCCATATAATAAAATTACCCCGTCTAGACTCCCACTGTCACCCAGTCTATGATTTACAGCCAGTTACTAGGACCCTGGTGAAATGCCGCACTACATTTTTGTTTATTTAAATAACTACATTTAATTTCATCAATAATTAGTAGAGAAAGGAGGGGTGGGGGGGGGGGGGGGGGGAGGCAGGAGGTGTACAGTGCAAATGATCATATTCATCCACTTTACACGTATAATAGAATTTCGTGCTGCTGAGAGATCAGATACCAGGCAGGTAGCAGGAGTATAAGACTGAACATACAATAGGTGCTGTCAGCCAGAAAGGAGGCCGTACTGAATACCAAAGATGTAGCTCCGCCACCTATCAGGATCCATTCATCAGAGAAGTGAGTACAGCACTAGGCCTATATGGATTGGGGCTCTAGTGTTTCATCGCTAGAGAACCATTGTCCTTGGGTAAACTGGATTAGAATGCCATGTGCCTGACAGCCATTGCTGGGATCAGAGTCCAGGCGGTATGCTAACTTACTGACCTCTAAGTTTCCTGACTGCGATGACTTAGTGCTAAAGCATAGTCCAGCAGCTGCCACTTTATATGCTGCACTGAAGGTGAGATTGGTACAGCTGGTTAATCCTTATGGATGAACCAGAACCACACCCCACCCCTGCAGCCTAACTCTCAGCTCCAAGTCATGCAGCCTAACCCTAATCCTCCTGTCCACCCCATCACAGCCCAACCCTAACCACACCCTCCCATTCCCTAACCCCGCCCACCCCCGCAGCCTAACCCTGTCCATCCTGCAGCCCAACCCTAACTCTCCTGTCCACCTCACCACAGCCTGAGCCTAGCCAAAACTCTCTTCTCGTGGATTGGGGTTGTTGCGTCCTCGGGATGTGGAGAGGGAGGAGCAGAAAACTAATAGTAGAAAACCGTACAAACCCTATAAGGTGGTATACCACTTCCGGTATCCGAATGATTGGTGAACACCTTATGTTCGAAATGCATTATGTTGACGGGTAAAAAGTAGACTGCACTTAAGGTCGACAGGTACATATGGTCGGCACACTTTTTGGGGCGGGTGGTTTCACCTACTTTTCACCTTTTACACCATCCATGTGAGCTACAATTGGTTATAAAGTAGCCTGTTTCGGAGCAAGACATCTAGCCTGAAGCTCTGTGAGCGAAGAAAGCCGACGAGGGTAGACATTTGCATTAATTGTGGTCACATATGAGGAAATATAGAAAATGACACCTCAAAAAATCGAACAACTTTTTGTGTCTTCCATTTCCACGTCAACCTTTTGACCCTGTCATCCTAATGCATGTTGACCGGGGGGCTTCAGCACAGTTCTAAATTCAAACTGACTCACTGGCAGTGGGTGTGGCTTCCCTATTTGAATTTAGAACTGTGCTGGAGCCTCCACTGATGTCGACCTATTGACTGTCCAATTACTGTAGATCTTCTATAACACCCCCCGCTTCCCGAAACTGAATCTCCAACTGAAGCTCGCGTGTGCCCCCACTGATGAACAACCATTGAACGCTTCCTGTCAAATTGGGGGCGGGTGCTGACATAATGTGACGTTAGCCGCCCGCCCCGAACAGTCAGGGGCACGCGTTCCGACAGCCCCACCCAGCGTTTCTATGGACGTGCCTACTGGTTTTCGTGGGCACGCCCATATTATGCCGGCAGGGGCGTAACTATAAATTTTCTCCCCCCTGCCAATAAGTTTGTGGCGCCCCCCCCCCCTTGGCTCCTTGCCAGCGTTTTTCCCCAGCGTGTGGCGTGATGACGTCACACGCATAACGGAGAAGCTGAAGCAGGATAGAGGAAGAGAGACCAGCAGACACTGCTGCTTCCCTTGGCTCTGACGCATCCCAATAGCTGGCTCTGTGCACAGTCAATTGAATCAGTGGGGGGATTTGTTGTCTCTGCCATGGCCGCACCCGCGCTGCGGCTGACTCGCCTCCAGTGCTCAGCCAGTGGGCAGCGGCAGGCAGCAGCATGTCAGTGCGTCCAGCGGGTGCTGGCGCCCACACAGACCCCACTGTGGCTTGCTCCCCCAAACGGCAGCTGGGGCTGCCTTACAGTAGTTACGCCACTGTATGCCGGGTGCCCACCCCAGAACTCCCCCAGCCTGTCAATCAGGCAGCGAGTCCCCCAGCAAATGAAATATTCACCCAAGGCACGCCCTGCGGGGGGTTCGCACATGTATCGTTCGTATGTATATGTATCGTATTTGCGCAGACCCACCATCGGGGAGGGGGATGATTTTGGACCTGTGCGAACAGGTCTGAATGGGCCCCTTAGTCATGCTTTGCATCTAGCTGTTGTAAGATGTAAGGGCAGCACATGGCTTAGTCACTCTCTGGAAGGAATACATGGCTGGTAATCATCTTCCTTGATGGTAAAATAGTGATTAAGCAGAGTCTTCTCAGGTCAGGAAGTCATTTATTTTCCATGTGACTAATGTAGGGTACACACCAGGACGACCTGCTCACGATGCACATCGTGAGCGGGTCGTCAGTGTCTCGTCCGACCTGCTCACGATGACGCGGGAGGGCACGACCCGCTCACGATGTGCACCGTGAGCGGGTCCGATCCGATGGCGACCCGCACCCGGTTGTATGGTCGTCATTGAGATCCTACCTGCAGCAGGTAGGATCTCAATAACGACCGACCGACCCGCGGGACCGCGCATCGGATCGGAATCGCTCCACACCAGCTCAGAAAAGGGCCCAATCAGCACACAATCTGCATCCAATTGATCGGAATCGGATCTAGATTGTGCTGATCGGGCCCTAGTCGTCCTGGTGTGTACCCAGCATAACATTAATAAAGGGATATGCTGAATAAACAGCTGGGAGTCGCCTCCTGTCCTCCTAGACCCCTGGGGATGATATCGCTGGCGCGGTGCTCTGTCTCTGATTTACGCAGTAATGTTGAGCACTGAAGTCCGTCTGTTAATGCTGCACTGTAGGGAAAATATGCACAGTGAATGGAGTCTGCTCCTGTACCCCGCCTATGATAGAACACTCGCATCCCATTCCATTGATACAGACGACCACAGATACCAGTTACAGAGTGGTTGACCTATCGGTACTGATTCACACCAGTTAGCTGCAATTTTTGCAAGTGGACAAAACCATGCTGCACTGCAGATGGGGCAGATGTAGCAGGCGCAGTGAGAGTTAGATTTGGGTGTGGAGCTCCAGTCATGCAGGTCTGCATGTGTGCATATGTGTAGGTTAATGTTACAGGCATGTTCAGAGAAATTCATACACATTAAGGGTGGGTGTTCAAACAGGTCCTCCAGATCTAGCTGGTGCACAGGTGCAGTCATTACTAACTGTCACATTTCAAACGTGCTGCTTTCACTCCTAACTGACACATTCTACAGATCCACAGGTGGCTGACCTCATGATGTCAGTCCATCCATCCTGTGCAACCCACTGGGGGCTTTTCTCCACCCTCTTCCAGCCATCGTGCTGCTGCTGCTCCCAGCTCCTCCACTCTACCGCCGTCGCTCCTCCCCGGCTCCCTCACTTTTGCTTTGCTGCCGCTCCCCTGCTCCGTCTCCTCTCCAGGTGCCCGCCGCTTATCTCGGCTCAGCATGTGTGCTCTACTCGCTCGGCGGGGGACCAGGGGATAAAGTTTCCGCCAGACCCTGTCCACCTCAAAAAGTGGGTGGGGTCAAAAATCACCAGGGTTTACTGGTGAATCCCCCGGTCTCCCACTGCCTAGAAAACATAAACTGTTGGTATATCTCAAGGACCAGTTTGGCCACCCCTACTCTAAGGGGTGTAGTACTCATTTGCCACCAGTCCCTCGGTGTCTGAAGGGTATTATTATTTAAATGAGCTCCGGTAATAAGCTGAAGGCAGTGACAGCCAACACCAGGCAACTTCTACTATAATCAGGACGGGTCGAGTACTTATAGTGAAATCATGTATCTATGTTGGTATCAGACGCTATCGGTTATATGTATGAATGTTATAAATGTTATGCGTTTTACTGTTATAGCAAGTTGCTTTATTAGTTTAATAGACTTCTAAACGGGCTTCATGGTTTGCTAGAAGAGATTTCTGTACATCTAGAATTTCATACACATTTTCATTTGTTTTCCAATATAAGTAAAGTGGCGTTCTAAGAGGTTTATCTTATCTGCTGCTTCCATCTAATGTACAGGGAAAAACGGCAAGTTAACACATTAATACGGTGACATTCCATTAATAACAGGAAGCCTTGTTACTAGTGTTTGGATATGCGGAGCGTGCACCGCCTGCCGCCGGTCAGGGACAGATCCACACCTCTTAAATCAATCTGTAAAATGTTCCATAAAATGCATTTTACGTGAAGACCGCGTCGCTCGGATCTCTAATGTAGGAAAATGACGTCCCTGCCACCTCGAAGATAATCCCGACCGTTACTGTTTGCTCTTAGCTGTGCAAGCGGCTGGCCGTTATCTCCTCTCTGTGTATTTGGTTTACACCCACCTTTTTCTCTGGCTCTAATTATGTTTTATGACCTTAATGGATGATGATAGTGGATGGTGATATTTCCATGTTTACATACAGTACCTTACGCATGTGTGATATATTGGAGATTTTACTGTCGTGCATAGAACGCTCGGTACGGACATACACATCTATACCTTTACATCCAGATTGGATTTTTCCACACTGTGTAGTCGGGATACGGTCACTAAAGGTCAATCGGTCTACATTCTAAGGTCAACAAGGTCAGAATGTCGACTCACGCATTAGGTCGACAGTCAAAAGGTCGACATGCGTATTTTCATGACCTACCATCCACTACGACGTGATGAGAGAATAAAATTAGTGTTCCTTCTAGGAACTGGGCAGGGCAGGGCGGTGCTGCACGGGGGCAGCATAAACAGGTCGGACCGGACCTGCCGACGTCACCGGTGTGGGTGGGCCCGGGTCGTCACTGTCACCATGGGGGTGGGCCTGGCCCCGCCGAAGTCACTGCTGTGTAAGCGCTGGGCACTGGCAGGGACAGGCAGCAGGCTGTTCTAGCAGGGCGCTGCTAGAGGGGCAGGGCGCATTTTGCCTTTTAAAAATCGGGCAGGGCGCACCACCCTGATAAAACAGCCTAGCATGAACACTAAATATAGTGTAATATATATAGTATAATACGCGGTAGACTAATGGGGCCTACATACGCAGAGATTTGTGCCAGAGATTCATAACGGGAGATTCAGCACGAGAGATTTCCCTAAAACGGAATTTTTCAGATAATGAGCCACACACACACAGATTTGTGCCAGAGATTCATAATGGCAGATTCAGCATGAGAGATTTCAAATCTCTCACAGAAACTTCAGGGGAATAAAAAAAGAATTCAAAATGTAAATAAGGGGTTGAACTAAAGCCTGGGGGAGTGTCACTATATACAGGGCCGAAACTAGGTGTTTCGGCGCCCGGGGCGGCAGTCATTTGGTCGTCTTGCAGGACGCTGATTTGGTTGCCAATCAGCGTCCGGCAAGTGTTTTCAAAATCATCAGCGCTTCCCGCCTCCAGGCAAATAGCGCTAGGAGAGGGAGTGACGAGTGAGTGAAAGCTGCCGCTACACCAGTCCCTGGACCCCTGCTGCCAACATACCTGTGTGCAGCCAGCGGGGGTAGGCAGCGTCCAGGGGTCCAGGGACTGGTGTAGCGGCAGCCTTCACTCACTCCGTCTCCTAGCGCTATCTGTCTGTGCCTGGCGGCAGGAAGCGCTGATGACTTTGAAAAGACTTGCGTCCGGCGAGTCTTTTCAAAATCTGCTGCCCGGCAATAGTCGCTGTACAGAGACTATTATTACCAGTTATTTATATAGCGTACACATATTCCGCAGCAAATTTTCTCCTGCCGCGGCTGAACAGTTGTTCGTATTTTTGCTCATTTTTTGTTTTTGAATAGCCGCCGTTACCCAGGAATTAAGCTTACCCAATACCCATATCGTACTGATATAACAGGGTGAAAGTCCTCAGGAAACCCGAGCAGCCAGCACAGGCCAGCTATCTATACTCTCCGTGCATCCCAGTCTACCCCAGGTCACCGTGTGCACTAAATTTGGAGAGAGGTAAAGTAGAGATAGATTAAGGGGTGTGTATTAAGCGTTGGAGAGAGATAAAGTGAACATGGAATCAGTGCCAGCCAACCAGCTCCCAACTGTAATTTGTCAAACACAGCCTGTAACACCGTAGTTAGGCGCTGATTGGCCGGTACTTTATCTCACTCCACAGCTTACTACATACAACCTTTGATCTCTCCTCACTTTATCTCTCCTTAAGCTTCAAAAATCCCCCCTCCCCCATCCTCAATGAATTTGTTAACATTAGAACAGGTAGGGAAAGTCATTATAATACAGACGCTTCCCATCTTGTCTCACAAGGAATAAAAACACTTTTCATGGACGCTTTTTGCTGCACTAGCAGAGGAATTGTCACCCGTGATCCAGACATGTTACCCTAGTGTACGAGACAGGTATGCAGGCAGGGTATTGCTCAACAGGTTTGCGCAGAAAACGCTGATCGCTTTCCAGAACCTCTGTGCTGCTAGAGAGAAATGGGTTTCCGCAGGGTTAAATCTGCGTTCCAAGCCTTGTTTCTACCACACAGGAGCTGCCAGAGAACTCAGGAGTGACAGCATGGGAAGGTCTCAATCACAGCGTATTGCAGCATGGCCCCTGCAAGACTTTATCTAACACGCACCCGCGCGTGGAAGACATTTGCAGGAGCACCGGCTTTTTCCCCCCGCTCCGTCTCCACTCTCCGTGCGGCGAGCAGGGGGGAGGGAGCAGGGGGCGGCGGGTCTTTGCAGCGGCTTCGTGCGACGAGCAGGGGGAGGCGGCGTCCGGCGTGTCAAGGGGGCGGTGAGCAGGGGACATCAGGGCGGCGTTCAGCGTCGCTCAGAAGGCCCTGCTCACATCCGAGGCCACATATGAGCAGGAGCTTCTGAGCGACTGCTCTAGATTGACAGCCAGGTCCGTTCTGAATCTTGGGCAGATTCAGAACGGCGGGGGCGCGCATGCAAATCGCTGTGTGGGCTATACACACAGCGATTTACATGCATTTTCAGGGATTTTCTGAGTGATTTGTTAAAATCGCTCAGAAAATGCCTGAAAATTGTGCTGTGTGTGGGGCCCATAATACTGCTGACTGTGTTGACATTCGGGACAAAAAAACACTATTTCAGATGTCATCCTAGGGCCTGTCGACCCAATGCATGTTGACTTACCCGTTTCTTCTCCACGTTGAGGATATAACTGCGATATAACTATAAATAATTGTAAGTAACATATGCACCGGATCTATTTGACAAGCAGAATAGCCTGAGTTTATCGGATAGTGGATATACGAGGGGCGTGCTATATGTTTCTGGAGGCACACAAAGTAGTTACAACAAAGTGAACATTAAACTTTTAAGAAGTATCAGCCGATCCCCCCTTGAGCTACCCGGGAAGGTCCTGGGAAGCAGGATCGCATGTGACATATCGCATGCGGTCCTTTTGCATGCGACATATCGCATGTGATCCCATTCCCTGCTGTAGATCCGATGGATCCTTGGTGCAGGACTGACCGTCTATTGCTCTGTTTCCGATGTGCACGGGACTGAGCATCGAATCGGCGGTTAATCACATGCGATTTGGTCATAAATCGCACAAGTGGATGAGGGCATTAACACTGAGCGATCTGTTGAGTCCAGTAGTACAATTGAACAATAAAATCTGAAAACCTAGATAATAAGGCAGTGATTGGGAATTCAAGGCATTTCTAAAGCCTGTGGTGTTCAAGATAAAGAAAGGTTAATTGTATAGAAACATCTTATACACACCGTGACTACTACAGTACAGGCAAGAGCAGAGTGTTAATGGTATCATATCTCACTTCCATTACAATTAATTGTGTATAAATGTACTGCCTATTATCTTAGAGAACAATAAGCTTTTTCTGTTTAGCATTTTTCTCTTTTTGGTGCCTGACATTCTACATTACAAGCCAAGAATGTGTGAAGAGAGCCACTACTATTACAAACATTTACAGAATTAAGTGTTGGGCTTTTAAAAATGTTAATGACTGCCCTGTCCTTCCTTTTTTCTAGCTAGTTTGCTGTGTTTTTATGGTTTGGAGATGGTGTAGTGGGCACACGAGGTAGAGGAAGAGGGGAAGGAGCACATCTAGTATGAGGTTGACTGACCACACAAGTGCCTCTTAAAACGGATGTAGTCAGAAGGTTGACAGTTACAATGTTGACAACTCCATGTTTCTCGAGTCTCATCCCCCGACGTCTCTCCAACCACTTCCTCTGTGTCTCTCCATCTCTAGCCATCCATGTCTTCCAACCTTGTACTCCCGCCCACCTTAGTCACATCCCCCTGTGTCTAACTAGCCCTTTATTGTCATCTCCATCCTATTTGAGCCACTTCATCTCTAGCCAACCCAAACCCCACCTGACTTGTGTCTCGCCAGTACATCCCTCACTTACCTCCTGCTGCCATGCGATTTCCTGGCCCTGCTGTAAATGCCAATACACCTACCAGCCGTCGATGATCAGCGATCTCATGGGAATCAGGAAAATTGACCAGGTTAATGCCCAATTCCCTGATTTTGACCAAAAATCGTCAGGATGCAATTTTTAAACATGTATAGTTTTCCCAAACCCACAACCTGGCCATCAGGGGGATCAGGTCATTGTCCCACGCCCCCCGCCCGCACTGCTATGTGTGAACGGGACAGTGAAAAAAGCCGTTCACCGTGCCTGCTCGCACCGAGCATCTGCACGTGCGGATATTTGCGCAGATGCTCAATATCACTCCCCTACACGAACACGCAGGGGAGCGAGTAAACCAGAATAGGGACCTTTTTTTGATCCCGTCAGATCTGCTTCCTATTCTGAGCTGGCATAAATGGGTCCTGCAATGTAGGAAGCATGCTGTCCATATATCGACAAGTCTGATGCCATTTTGGCTGTAGGGAGTTTGTGGCGACGGCCTCTGCTTGTGAAACGAGAGGCGTGTCCCCACCATTTAGGTAGAAAGAAGAGGCCATAAATCTCTGTCATTGGACGGTGACTCCCTGGCCTTTGCAACGGGCGGCTTGCACTTCCCCATGGGTGCCGCAAACCACCCAATGGTGTTGCAGTGATCCGATGCTGTATCCTAGGACGCGGGTCAGATCACTTCTGCAGCGGAGACCATTATTTGTAATTAACGCCTCCTGCTGCATTATCAGACATTGCTATTACTGCTGCGGAGCAATTCTCTAGTTACGCCAACCACCTATAAACTAGCTGCTATATGCCGACTGCAACCTTAAATGTTTACGTATATTACGTATATTACTACGCTCATGTGTGCCATTCTACTTTTTTTATTATTATTACTTTTTGCTTAATACAAACCTTTTCCTCTGTAATGTTCTTCTCCTCCAACGTAGCCCCTCAGTTTTATTTTCCACAATCGGAGTTATGACTCTGAGAGGGTCTGTAAGCCTCGGTAGACCTGCGTCAGGAAAGAACTTAAAATATACATCACAGTCCTCTCCTGAACATATCAAATAACGTATGATAAGCTAAACACGTCAGAAGCTGCAGTCTAGACCCAAATAGCTTCATATATCATACAATTCGTTTTAATGTTCTGTAAAAACTAGATTTATGTAGGCATTACTGTCTGCTTTGGTGGAGCTTAGCATTAATTCAGCGTGCATGTGAATAATACTGTATATGATAGCTTTTGTTACGTGACCGGTAGAGAACGAGCCGGCCGGTTTCTGCAAGTACGAGCTGCCGTAAATCGATTATGACATCAGTTATGTTGCACTCTACTGGGGTCATGGTCAGCCTGGCCCTATATACATGGATTTTGGATGCATACCTCTGTGTTCCTGTGGGGTATATAAAATCCCCGTTCTGGTTGGTTAAAGTTGTACCCGTTTCACATCGCACAAATAACCCGGGTCCGACCCAGGTTGTTGCCAGTGTGACCCGGTGTGAAAGGGCCTTTCGGAAAATCCCAGGTACAGCAACCCAGCAGTCCAATCCAGGATAAAAGATGGGTTAACCCGGGGTCGGACACCAGTTGATGTGCAGTGTGAATGGGTGACTCGGGTCCCACTATAACTTTAAACTGAACACCTGCTTGTATATCTTATGTCAGTCAATGTAATGTCTGCATATTAGCCTTCACTGTACATCCCACACTACACCTAGAGGTTAGAGGGCTCTGTAACTATACACATAAATCTCCCTCTAGGTTCCATTAATTACAGCAATGTTGTTTGATGAAAAGATTTTTTAAATTTTAAAACAAGTGAAAAAAATGAATATGTACAATAGATTGTCCAAGGAGTCTTAAAAATAAACCTTTGTTTTGCTCTATTTCACTTTCTAACGTGGCCTTCTTTAGTAAGAGGCATGTGGCATAATCCACGGACCAGTACGACCTCTTTAGCACTTTCCTGTGTCTTCGTCACAGGCTGTGGGTAACAGTATGTAACTGAGTGCTGAGATTCCTATGTCTATCGGTTACCATGTGCAATTCTTATATTATCATCCCTCCCAACATTTTGCTTTGCAGTCGCCGGACTCCCACGTGGCATCTCCGTGAAGAGAGAAAAGTTAGCCTGGCCTCACAGAAATGTCTGTGATCGCGAGGCCCCCATTTTGCCGCTGAAGGGGAGCATGGCCATCGCTGTGAGAGCTGCTGGCCATGGCCCCAGCTCTCCTCTCACAATGAATAGATGCTGCGTACATGCGCGTAGCGTTTGATTTCCTGCTGCTCTTCTAAGCAGAGTGGCAGGGGCCCACTCCCAACTGCTAGCCGCCCACCGCGGGACACTGCCAGGCCCTTGTGGGACCCCGTGCCAGCTCCAGAAGCTGGCGCTTCAGGATTATGGCTGTTGCATCATGTGTGTGATGTCATGACACTGCACGTGACATCATGGAGAGGAGAGGAAGTCAGGAGACAGGTGTCTGGTGGGAGTAACCCCACAGCGTGGGTCACGTGCACTAAACAAAAAAGAGGTGCGTGCTGCAAGGCCAGGCTGGGCCTGCCCCGAGGCTGTATAATTAATAAGATTGTGTCACTCAGTGACACTGACAATATAATTGTGGGGAGCCAAATCACTACCTTGCCCCGGGTGACAGCAATCCTAGTCTGAGCCCTGCTCTCAAACACTAGAAAACACACAAATATGGACATAAAGACATTGGATAAATCCATTCTATTTAAACAATGTAATAATCATACTATACGTATTAATGGGGTGCATTCTGGTCCTTGCTTTATGGTGCTCGGGGCTATGGCTATTTACACCCGACAATCGCTCCATTCATTGGTCGCAGCCAAGATGAGCATGGCTACATCTATCATTTATAAATTCGTATATGCCTAATAACCCGGGTATGTGCTAGAGTACTTTACTCGCTCAGATTATCACTTATCACTGGGAAAAATATTATAGCATTGAAATGGAATGCGGTGTGTTCTCACCAGGGACTACACTGATGTATCCATGAAATAATATACTGTTGTAGAATCGGGGAGGCGGATGTAACTGAGACTGACACAAGGGATTATAATGATCTCCTACACACAGGAGCTGGAAGTGATGCTCGTTACTGTACTCATGCAGTACGGACGGTGCAATGGTTAACATTACTGCCTCACAGCACTGAGGTCATGGGTTCGATTCCCACCATGGCTCTAACTGTGCGGAGTTTGTATATTCTCCCCGTACTTGCGTGGGTTTCCTCTGGGTACTCCGGTTTCCTCCCACAATCCAAAAATATACTGGTCGGTCAATTGGCAGTTGTTAAGGAAATGAAGCAATTTCCAGCATATTGCTCTGTTTAATATCATTTTGATACTTAAGGCAGAATAAAAGAAATGCTTGTTCGTGACTAGAAATCTGATAACAAAGAACTTGTTGACTTGGACCCCATCTCTTGCGTGAGATGGCTACAGATGGTACCCGATAAGAAGAACTGTCTATGTGCAGAAGTCTCTGATTGGTTCAAGGCGCGGGTGGAGTTGGGTTCTGTAATGTGTATATCAATGTCACTGTTACTCATGGTCGGTGCATCAGCAGACTGAGCGCTTATGTGCTATTACGTGTAAGTGCATTGCTGTATGACACTTTGATGTAATGTCATTCTGCTATATAAACTTCTTAATTTGACAACAGCTGTTCACGTTGTTTTTTTTCTTCCTTAACACTCCTAACAAAATTAACCCTAGAATGAATGTGTGCGCCTGTAAATGTGGTAGGGAATATAGATTGTAAGCTCCACAGGGGCAGGGACTGATGTGAATGTTCAAATAATCTCTGTAAAGCGCTGCGGAATATGTGTGCGCTATATAAGAAACTGGTAATAAATAAATACTTTGGCCTCTGCTGTAACTGATTGTGATGCGTGCTCATAAGGCCTACCTGCCTTTATAGTGTCCTGTGTACACAATGGGGCTTGTTTTCAGTCAGACACAAGTAGAAATGTAGCTCTGCGTATGATTTGTGTCTGTCTTATGCACGGATCACCAGCTCACATTCACTATTACAGGACTTTCATCGGGCTGCTCCCATCCTATGGAATGCCCTTCCACGCACAATAAGACTCTCCACTAGCCTCCAACTTTCAAGCGTTCCCTGAAAACTCACCTCTTCAGGCAAGCCTATCATATTTAACTTCCACACGCATAGCCCTCTGAGGCACTTATGTATTATATAGCTTCCCTTCTGGACCTACAAGCTATGCTATTACTGGTGCCTGTCCTTGTGTTTCCCTCCTATGTCCCTATAGATTGTAAGCTTGCTGCAGGGCCCTCCTCCCTCCAAGTCTGTCTGTTGTTACCCAGTTTGTTTTATCTCTGTCTACAATTGTAAAGCGCAACGGAATCTGCTGCGCTATATAAGACACTGTAACGGAATCTGCTGCGCTATATAAGAAACTGTAACGGAATCTGCTGCGCTATATAAGACACTTTAACGGAATCTGCTGCGCTATATAAGACACTGTAACGGAATCTGCTGCGCTATATAAGACACTGTAACGGAATCTGCTGCGCTACATAAGACACTGTAACGGAATCTGCTGCGCTATATAAGACACTGTAACGGAATCTGCTGCGCTATATAAGACACTAACGGAATCTGCTGCGCTATATAAGACACTAACGGAATCTGCTGCGCTATATAAGACACTGTAACGGAATCTGCTGCGCTATATAAGACACTGTAACGGAATCTGCTGCGCTATATAAGACACTGTAACGGAATCTGCTGCGCTACATAAGACACTGTAACGGAATCTGCTGCGCTATATAAGACACTGTAACAGAATCTGCTGCGCTATATAAGACACTGTAACGGAATCTGCTGCGCTATATAAGACACTGTAACGGAATCTGCTGCGCTATATAAGACACTGTAACGGAATCTGCTGCGCTACATAAGACACTGTAACGGAATCTGCTGCGCTATATAAGACACTGTAACAGAATCTGCTGCGCTATATAAGACACTGTAACGAAATCTGCTGCGCTATATAAGACACTGTAACGGAATCTGCTGCGCTATATAAGACACTGTAACGGAATCTGCTGCGCTATATAAGACACTGTAACGGAATCTGCTGCGCTATATAAGACACTGTAACAGAATCTGCTGCGCTATATAAGACACTGTAACGGAATCTGCTGCACTATATAAGACACTAACGGAATCTGCTGCGCTATATAAGACACTGTAACGGAATCTGCTGCGCTACATAAGACACTGTAACGGAATCTGCTGCGCTATATAAGACACTGTAACAGAATCTGCTGCGCTATATAAGACACTGTAACGAAATCTGCTGCGCTATATAAGACACTGTAACGGAATCTGCTGCGCTATATAAGACACTGTAACGGAATCTGCTGCGCTATATAAGACACTGTAACGGAATCTGCTGCGCTATATAAGACACTGTAACAGAATCTGCTGCGCTATATAAGACACTGTAACGGAATCTGCTGCACTATATAAGACACTAACGGAATCTGCTGCGCTATATAAGACACTGTAACGGAATCTGCTGCGCTATATAAGACACTGTAACGGAATCTGCTGCGCTATATAAGACGCTGTAACCGAATCTGCTGCACTATATAAGACACTGTAACGGAACCTGCTGCGCTATATAAGACACTGTAACGGAATCTGCTGCGCTATATAAGACACTGTAACGGAATCTGCTGCGCTATATAAGACACTGTAACGGAATCTGCTGCGCTATATAATACACTGTAACGGAATCTGCTGCGCTATATGACACTGTAACGGAATCTGCTGCGCTATATAAGACACTGTAACGGAATCTGCTGCGCTATATAAGACACTGTAACAGAATCTGCTGCGCTATATAAGACACTGTAACGGAATCTGCTGCACTATATAAGACACTGTAACCAGAGCCGGCCCTAGCCTAAATTACGCCCTAGGCAAGATTTTGACTGTTGCCCCCTAGCACCGCCACTAGTTCCGTCTCTGACCCTGCTCCCCTTTTCCAGCACCATCAACCCTCATCATAGCAGTCATCATTTTGGTGTCAATTCATCTTATTTGCATTGTTATGACCAGCACACACAAGGAGCTTCTGATGATTAAAATAATATGCGGCATGTCTATATTCTGTGTGCGACTGTGGCTGTACCTGCATACAGAATGCTATGTTACAGTGATTTCCATGAATACACTATTTCATATGCAGATACAGCCTCACTCACACACAGAATATAGGCATGCTTCATATCATTTTAATCAGCAGAAGCTGCTGATGCCCCTAGGCATTCCAAATGCCCTAGGCAATTGCCTAGTTGGCCTATGCCTAAGGCCGGCTCTGCCTGTAACGGAATCTGCTGCGCTATATAAGACACTGTAACGGAATCTGCTGCTCTATATAAGACAATGTAACGGAATCTGCTGCGTTATATAAGAAACTGTAACGGAATCTGCTGCGCTATATAAGACACTGTAACGGAATCTGCTGCTCTATATAAGACACTGTAACGGAATCTGCTGCGTTATATAAGAAACTGTAACGGAATCTGCTGCGCTATATAAGACACTGTAAATAAATAGTATGATTCCTGCATACGCCCCAAATACATAAACTAGCGATTGCACATGCGCCAAAATAGCTACATCAGACTTAGGGAATGGATGGAGCTTGTTCGTGCGTATGGACAGATCTATTTGTCCATGAAATGGGTGTTTCTGGGAGACACCATGCGACCGTACAGAACTGATGCATCATGTGGACAGAGATGGGGGGCGGATCACAGGATAAACCATAACTAGGTCGATAAAGTTTTCAGGTCACTGTGCTGAGGTTGAAGAGCAAACGGTGCTTAACGCTGTCATCTGACCGAACAGATATCCGGATGTTAGGATGATGTTGTCTAGGTCGACATGGTGAAAAGGTCGACAAGCAAAATGTTCGTATTGTTAGGGTTGACGGGAGTTTCTGATGATTCTTATTTTTTTTACATTTTGCCGTCCATGCCGACTTTGTTTGGATACGGTATGGCCGGAAGCATGGTGAGCAAACAGCCATTTGAGGAGATGACACGAATTGAGTGCACAAGCTCAGGTGCCAACACTGACACCTGACCGTTTGTCATTGTCGACCTCATGCAAATTGATCTTTAGGTGTTGACCTAATAGACCCCCTGACACTGAACCAGCAGCTCCTTCCCTTCATCATTCCTCATTACATGCCTAGGAGACATATTTTAGTATCTTGGATGCACTCAGTATAATCTAACTGCCAGCAGCATCTTTCCGGGAGCTAGGGAAAATTTGCAGCTCTTCCACTCAATAGAAAAGTTTTCCAACAGTCATGTCCTTTGACAGCGGTAATGTTTTACACACATTGTCCTAGGTATAAGTATCACAGACTACAGCTGACAATGCACAAACCATTAACCCCTGCGATATGCTGCAAGAGCTGTGCGCAGTTTCTAAGGAAACGCCCATGACATTATTCTGCGTGCACTGTAATAGTGACTGTAGTAGGATTGGGACATGCATAGTTTGCAAACATATTACTGGCCTTGTTCATTAAAATACAGAACTCTTAATATGCTTTGAGGTCAGTAAGGAGTATTTCCTCCTATTGATGGTTTGCAGCCATCTGTGTTTTCATTTTTTCTCACCAATATTTGTGATTGGCTCTCAAAGAACACACGGCCCAAATGACGGTTCGCGTTCACCGTATAGCCACTGGATGTATGGTTGCCATATTGGTTCTCGTTCAGCCTTAGGTGACAGTGTAACACGCTAGGGGAGTTTTGGAAGGGAGTATTATATGTGTATACTGTGTGTAGTGTTTCATAGATTAGTGATATTTTTACTGTGGTGTAAAAAAATTCTACCAAAAAGCAATTTATGGAAATATTTTGATGCAAACACAACAGCCATTTGCAAATACTGCTGTAACAATTAGAAACAAGTGGGATCACTTCAAATCTAAAGTGCCTTCTTGGAAGCAAACATGATGCGGACTCCTGTTCCTGGTTCAGCTAAATGCCAAAGGAAACTACTGAGCACAGCGAGGCCTCCTCTATACACTATGGCCCTTATTCTGGTTCACCCGCAAAGGCAAACTCCTCAAATGGACAAAACCATGTGCACTGCAGGTGGGGCAGATGTAACTTGTGCAGAGAATTAGATTTGGGTGGGGTTTTACTTCAAAGTGAGATCTGTATTGCAGTGTAAAAATAAAGCAGTCAGTATTTTTCCTGCACAGAAACAAAGTAACTCACCCAAATCTAATTCTCTCCGCACAAGTAACATCCCCCCCCCCTGCAGTGCACATGGTTTTGTCCATTTGAGAAGGAATTTGCTTTTGTAAGTGAACCAGAATAAGGGCCTATGTCTTCCAAGTTTCGGAGACTGAAGATTTTTATCATAAAACATGTATTATGGCCAAAGCCAACCTGTTCTCAATGGTTACTTGACAGGAGATGGTTGGTTGGTACTTTAGAGCAGATGTAATTGGAGAGTGTTAAAGTGAATAGAGATTTGGGGCCAGATGTATCAAGCTTCAAAAAGTGATAATATGGGGAGTGATAAACAGCCAGCCAATCAGCTTCTAGCTGTCATGTTACAGGCTGGGTTTGAAAAATGACAGGTAGGAGCTGATTGGCTGGTTCTTTATCACTCTCCACTATATCAGTTTTTGAAGCTTGATACATCTGGCGCAAAATACCAACAATCAGCTTCCCCTTAAGGCGGGTACACGATAGACGATCTTTCCAACGATTTAGCAATTTCCGACGGATCGGAACAACGAAATGTAAAAGTTATATATTGTGTACGCACTATATCACTGGGCCGGCAGGAGACATCAACAGTGAGGGCATAGCTGCCAAATGCAGCATGCCTCCTCCTGCGGAAATATCCTCCGTCGCCTATTCAATGCTGCCGTTTTTGACAGCATTGAAGGCAGTTTCCGACCAATCAGATGCGACTTAAAAAAAAAAATCAGATCTGTTTTGTCGGAAAACACAGCGGATTGTTGATTTCATGAACATTTTTTGACAATCTGACAACGTTTTTGCCAATCCTCAGACTTTCCGACACTAGGCAGTCGGAACATTGAATTCCGACTGTCGAGTTGCAGTCAAAAGGACCAAAAAACGGCCCAGAATTCCTAGTGTTGGGATTTTCTGACAGTCGGAATCCGCTATCTTTGGAAACCTGTGCAGTTCACTTCCCTGCCTGGGGTGTCGCTGTCTGCTGTAGTGCTTCTAGCATAGTGTGGTCTGTATATCAGCACTGATATGCAAACCAGATCTGTGCTAAAAACACCACAGCAGACAGCAACACCCCAGGCAGGGAAGAGGAACTGCATGGGTTTCTAAAGATAACGGGTGCTAGAATAAACACCATCTTGCTTTCTATTATTCTAATAAACTGACCAAGTAGCGCAATGACCATTACCTGTATGTAATTCCCTCCTATTTGGCAAGTTTACCTACCTTGCGGTTACTTGCTGCTGTAGGTTACAGTAATTAAATTAATCCTGACAGCGCCGGGGACTGGTGGATGGTCTATTTCTACTAACATTTTGAGCACCTTTAATTACGTCTAAAATTAGGGTGTGCAGTCCAAGGCCCCCTCTATACTCCATACATGGGCACACATAGAGGTGGAGTCTCCTTCAGCTTGAATTGTCCCCCCCCCCAAACACACACACACATACACACACACACACATACACACATGCCCCAGGGTGTTTTTAATTAGCACAGATCTCTGGCATTTACTGACTGCATATTGGTAAAGGCACTGTGAATGGGAAATCCTGAATACACATCTAAAATGTGTCAGTTTTAGGGATGAGTTTGGGTTGTGGGGCCCCTGGGTTGCTGTGGCCTGGTTACTTTGGGGCCTCATATTGTAACACTTTATCTAGAACATTTTAGCACCTAATTATTTGTTTTACCTTATTGCCTCTCACCTTACATAGCAAAGCTTTCATTGTTACAGAAGCATCTGAGTTAGTGCCGTGTTCTGTAGGTTATATCATACAGCATAGATAGGAGCCCAATGTCCAGCACGTGTAGAAAGATGACCTGCACGATGTAGGAAGATGACCTGCACGCGGGTATTCGGGAGTCACTGTACCTCTTCAGCTAAACCTGCTCTGTTAGGACACACACGCACACACACGCACACACTTACACCTAGCCTAATGATAGGGGGATAAGCAGATAAAGATGAAAAAGGGGTAACATTTATTGTACAATGTACAGCATAGGTACCAGCCCAACGTCCATGACAATCAGGAAGATTACACTCCGGGGCATCTGGTACGCTGGTATCACTGTAACAGGCAGACAAGGGTGAGACAGAGGCAGAATCCAGTTACAACAAGCCGGGTCGGTACACAGAGGGTCACAGAGGGCCGGTCAGGAGCGGCGAGCAGAGGACATTACTCATCCTCGGGTATAATAGGACACCAACAGAAGATGCACTGCAGCCACCTGAGTACCCGCTTTCTGCGCTTTCCTTTCCCTGGCCTGGCAGCTGTATCAGACGTTACACTGCTGGGTGTTACTGGCCGCTCATTTGGGGGCTCCTGTATTTCACTGCTAATAGCATTTTCCTTGGTGTCTTTCATGTATATGATGACATCACTGGTTGATATCCAATCACATGGTGTTTCTTGGGTTTCCCTGTTAGGAATTTCCTCCTCCACCCCTGGCCCAGATAGTATAGTAGGTGTTACAGCCTGCTCATCTGAGGGTGGTTCCATCGGTGGAATCAAAGGATCTTGTGTCCAGTTGATAAATTGCTTTTCAGCACAGGCCACTTCCACAACTCTCACTTGGCCAGGAATTGTCCCCACATCTGATGTTTTCATTGGTGGGATCCATGTGTGGTTACGTATCCACTTGGCAAATGGTTGTTTAGCCACGGCCTCTTTTACTAGGATGACATCGGCGGGAATTTCCTCCACCAAGTCTGGTGTCACCCTCGCTGGTGTCACAGGGTCACTTGGCCAGCTGATAAATGTATTCTTATCGCAGGCTTCTCTCACCAAGATCACATGGGGCGGAAGCTCCTCCTCCCAATCAGACATTTTAATATTTTTTTTATATCTTTTTTCTTTCTGCAAAACTGAGTTCATCCACTCTCCAACAACTCGTACTGAGAAGTGAGGGTTCCAAGGCAGCATCATGTGTGATGTCATATTGCCTAAGCAGACTGCCTGTGACATCATCAACATGAGACCATATTGCAGCACTTTAAGCTTAGCAAATGCTGTTTTTATTCCCCACTCACAAGGCTAAGCAACAAAATATCTGACAAAATAACACGATCACTAATTATTGACATTTTTACTTGATAACACGTATTCCATATTTTGCAGGAATAGTTGCATACATCCCAACATGACCCATTCTAGGAGGGACAAGATGTTCTGTTACTGGACTTCCATGCTAGTGGCATTTACAGATGCTTGGCTGCAGCACAGTCCAAAATTCAGATAGGGGAGCCACACCAACTGTCACCTCAAACACCATAGTCCAGGACTCACTGTCATAGTGGCTCCCCTATTTGAATATGTGACAGTGGTGCAGTCCCACCTCTGCAACTGCCGCTGGCTAGGACGTCCAGGAGCAGAGCATTGTGTCCCTCCTAGAAGGGGTCATTTGATCTGTAGCACACAAATCCCTGTCATTATGTAGCCTGGCTGTATGGCTGTAGAACATAAACTCCTTTTCAAATATGTTTAAGGCTGTTTCCCAAATTTTGCCCGCCTGCATCACCAATGCTCATATTTTCATGATTTCTTAAATCATGCATATATGGCTTAGCCTACCTGACCAGGCCAGCAATTATAACAGCTGTTTCCACAGACTGAAATTGTAGAGTGTAATCTCAAGGTGTGTACACACTGTGCGATTCACTCAATGAGCGATATCATCTGAACTCCCTGCGAAGAATCTAGCGCATACTCATTTCAAAATGGATATAGATGGGGAACTTCCCTGGAAGGTCTATGGCAAATCCACTGATGATCAGTATATAATTCCTACTTGCCAACTGTAATGTGCATATGAGTGATTGCTGTGAGGGGCGGGATCAAGAAGTTTGCGACATTAGTCACCGCCTCCATGCAAATCACAGGATCATGAGGAGTGGCAGGACGCCCATTGTTTATCATCAGATATTTATATAGCGCACACATATTCCGCAGCGCTGTACAGAGAATATTTGTCCATGCACATCAGTCCCTGCCCCTGTGGAGGTTACAATCTATATTCCCTACCACATGTACACGCACACACAGAGACATTCTAGGGATAATTTAGTTGGGATCCAAATAACTTAAGTTAGATTTTTGGTTACTTGTGTAGTTTCTCGGCGGCAGGCTACACTACGTTTTCAGCATATGCTAAGCTACATTGTCAGCGTAGCCCAACGGCTGCCTAGCGTAGTCAGCGTAGTGTCCCTGCGGCAGCCCTGCGTAGTCAGCATAGTGTCCCCGTCAGGCAGCGTAGTCACCGTACTGTCCCCACGAGCTGCAGCTATGTCCCCAGCGTCTCTGGCAAGCCTAGTGAGTGCCTCTCACACAGCGCTGGTAACCACCAGATCCCCTGCGCTGGCGGGCGCTGACGGAGAGGCGGTCCATCTGCCTGATATGCACAAGCGTCTCAGGCGCTTGTGCGTCTCAGTAATTTTTGCAGCAGGGTACTGCTTCAGGGAGACGGGGTTAGGGGTTTGGTAGCACGTGCGTCTTGTGCACAAAGGGGGGTGCGGGCACAAGTGCGTCTCATGCACAATTACATACTGGCAAAACCCCCACTATCCACGCCAGCACGAAGCGTGGCGAGCGGACGTGTTACGCGTCCTCCCGACCTGTTCATACCCCCACTATCCACGTCGGCGTGGAGTTGATTTTATAAAGTATGGCGAGCAGACGCTTAAAACGAGCCCAAAGCATGGGGGACATGGAATACACGTCAAGTAATACATGTCCCCTCGCTGCGCTCGCCACGCTTCGGCCTGCCATGGATAGTGGAGGTGTTTCACAAACACATTCACACCTGTCATGTCATCAAACCTAAACAATAATAATGAGACACGTGTTAACTGCGCTAACTACGTAAGCTATGGCTAGCCGCGAACGTACTGACTGTACTGACTACACGCTAACTGCATAGCGCTGACTGACTACGCTAACTACGTAAGCTCCGGCCAGCCGCGAACGTACTGGCTGCGGCTGCGGGAACATGACGCTGATAGTGACCGGGACACTGACTACGATAACTACACTGGCTGCGGGAACATGACGCTGATACTGACCGGGACACTGACTATGATAACTACTCTGGCTGCGGGAACACGACGCTGATACTGACAGGGACACTGACTACGATAACTACGCCGGCTGCGGGAACACGACGCTGATACTGACAGGGACTATGACTACGATAACTACGCTGGCTGCGGGAACACGACGCTGATACTGACAGAGACACTACACTGACTACGTAACTGCTGCCGTGAAACTACACAAATACCGATTTTTGGATTGTGGGAGGAAACGGAGTACCCAGAGGAAACCCACGCAAGCACAGGGAGAATATTCAAACTCCACACCGTTAGAGCCATGGTGGGAATCGAACCCATGACCTCAGTGCTGTGAGGCAGTAATGCTTACCATTACACCGACCATGCTGCCTACCCATGCATTAGGCTAGGCTCGCCAAAATTCCAGAATCCCCGGACATTCTGTGAGAGGACAGAGATGATATAATTATGTCAAGTGTTTCCAATTAAACAACCCAGTCAGCATGGGGAACCAGTGCGAATGTGTGACTGCCAGGCAGTGCTCCATCTCTGTTTTTTCCTGGACAGTTAAGGGCGCTCTCTGCACACTGTAACACGGCTCTATGGTTTGGCAATGGATGCCGATGCTGTTTGTTAACAGATTTGCCAAGGACACAAATCTGTGGGTCAGTGTGACATTATTGTGGTGTACATTTCTGCTCAGCATATGGCATTGTGATTGACCGGTTCTTGTCCTGCCGTCCCAGCACTTCATCTGCATTTGTTAAATACAATTTGTAATAACGAAGCGCAAGTTGCATTGTAAAAACAGGACTCATTTTTCTGTTTTCGGGGTATTCGGTAAGCGGTGCAGTCTATAAACATAAATAACTCGGCTGTCTTGGCATAGTCACTCATTTTTGAACACAGTATACTGTACAACAGCTACTAGTAGTTTGTGCATATAATATTGTGTGGGGAATTTTAAATCACATTTTTTAATCACTTGTGCTAAGAAAAACAGACTTTTATTAACCTGAGATAGTCTCTCACAGTGTAGGCAGCCATTTCCTGGGCAACTGTTGGTCACAAAATGGCTGCTTCCTGTCTGTGTGTAGGTGATAGGTCTACTTAAGGTATACAAAAAGTCTTGAGTCTATTTTTGAAGGATTGTACCGTGGGGGCCTCTCACACTGTGTGTGGAAGACAGTTCCGTAGAGTCGGAGCAACAAAGCTGAAAGCTCTACCTAGAGATTAAGCCTTGGTGAGATATAAAGTTTAGCAATATAAACTACCAACCAATCAGCTGCTTATTGGCAGATAGGAGCTGATTGGCTGCTACATTATCTTTATCCACTTTATCACTCTTCAAGTCCAGGTGGGCCCCCTTATCTCCATGTTTCATTAGATTCTAGCATTGTGCCAGAGCCTTTTGTGGATGCGCAGGTCTCCGGAAAGATGGTGCCTGTAATGTTCCAGAGACTATTTTCACTACTGCACATGCACAGCAGCCATTTTAGATGGGATTTTTCCTATGAGTACAGTGCTCAACGCAGGACTAGGGAGGAGTAAGTATTAATACATGGGTGCAGTGTGTGCAGTTTGAGCCCCCTCAAGTTGCCCATAGATTTTTCCAATTTGGGCCAACGGATCGGGCCGAAAAATTGCCCCAAATAGGATGTATTTGACATCCCATCTGACCCGATGTGCAGGCCCATGTGCAACGGGTTGGAACCTACAATTTGAACCTGCTGCAGGTTCAATCTGTCAGTTCTGACTCATTAGCTGCACATCGAGGATGCTTCTTAGCACCCATGATGTGTTGGGTCCGATCAGTAGGTGTGTGCTAGCGGTGTAGCACCGTTGGCACACACCTATGTTCAGCGGTGGGGTCCAAGCGGCGGTGAGCTGATAGCGGCATTTGCTGGGCAGCGGAGCGGGAAGTGGCTACTGAATTAGAAAAAATATTTTGAAAACACTGGCCGGACACTGATTGGCTGAGAGAATTCTCTCAGCCAGTCATATGGGAGGCTGCTGATTGGCTGAGAGAATTCTCTCAGCCAATAACCGGCCAGCCAGTCTTTTCAAAATAGTTTTTCAAATTCAGTAGCCGCTCCGCTGCCTAGCAATGCCGACACGTGTTCCCCACCACCACGTGTTCCCCACCACCGCTCGGACTCTGCTGTTGCCAGCTCCCCGGGAGTTCTTTGCATGCAATAAATCACATGCAATTCATTGCTTATAAAAATGGCACATCAAGTGCCAAATCGTAAGCGAGCCCTCGGGGAGCTCAATTGGCAAACTGGTCCAACTTGTCCTTAGGACATGTGTGTGGGGGCCTTTACACTCAGGAGTCTGTGCACTGCAAACATCGCACCCATTCTAGAATTGCCATTGCTTTGCATACACCCTACATTGCAAGCAGGGCCCATCGTCAGTTAATGTTTGGTTGGTTAGAAAGATCAGCAATTTGGAATCTTTGCGTGCCCACAAGATACATTGTATAAGAGCTGTTTCTTGGTAGTGCCAAGTAGGCGCTCTGCTGTTTGTCTTCATGACATGCCCACTGGGAATACTGTTTTACTGGAATATATTAATCATACATTTTTGGTCCAGTAATTAATATGAAAGCTTTCACTGAAAAATGGAAGTAATACAATCCCTGCTAAATGGGAATGTTCTGTTTGGCTGTCTGATCCCCTGTACACACTGCCCATGATGACTGGTGTCCCTAGACTTACTCCCGATCATGTGAACCACACTGTCTGAAGTCAGAGGCCTCGTGAACTTCCCGACATCCGCTGTCCAACCTCCCGGGACCTCTACAAGATGTCGGATGAGTGGCATGGCTCCAGCAGTTTGCTCATACTAGATTTATTATTTATACTCTATTTAGGTCTAGAATTGATAACGTGTCCCAGAATTTAAATACGCTTTTTCTTGTGTTTTCAGGCACTCAGATGCTGTAAAGAAATGGGAGGAAGCCATCCAATTAACGCCCACGGACGCCACATTGTATGAGATGAAATCGCAGGTAAGGAGTTGCCAATATTGTGATATTACCGGTAAACGTCTTTATTTTCATTCTGACAGTTTATTATGATTCATTATGCTTTATATATGTTATATGGCTATTCCTGCCCTCACAGAGTATAGCTGTGATGCACCATCAATGCGCACCGCGCTAAAGTGGGCGGGTACGGCTCTATCTGATAGCACTGCAGTGGGCGGGTACGGCTCCGCCTGAGAGTACTAATGTGGGCGGGTACTGCTCCGCCTGAGAGCACTAAAGTGGGCGGGTACGGCTCCGCCTGAGAGCACTAATGTGGGCGGGTACGGCTCTATCTGATAGCACTAAAGTGGGCGGATACTGCTCCGCCTGAGAGCACTAATGGGGGCAGGTACTGCTCCGCCTGGGAGCACTAATGGGGGCGGGTACTGCTCCGCCTGAGAGTACTAATGTGGGCGGGTACTGCTCCGCCTGAGAGCACTAATGTGGGCGGGTACGGCTCTATCTGATAGCACTAAAGTGGGCAGGTACGGCTCCATCTGATAGCACTAAAGTGGGCGGGTACTGCTCCGCCTGAGAGCACTAATGGGGGCGGGTACTGCTCCGCCTGAGAGCACTAATGGGGGCGGGTACTGCTCTATCTGACCGCAATAAAGGGGGTGTGTACTGATCTCACTAAAGGGGTAGCGTGTGCTGCTCCGTCTGATAGCACTAAAGGGGAACAATAAAGGGGTGGGTACTTCTCTTTTTCAGAGCACTAAAAGGGGTGGGTACTTCTTCATCTGAGAGCACTAAAGGGGGCATATAAGAGGCTCCATCTAAGACGCATATGATAAAGTAGATTATCGTTCAACTTTAGGGGCAGTACGGACGGTGTAATGGTTAGCATTACTGCCTCACAGCGCTGAGGTCATGGGTTTGACTGTGCAGAGTTTGTATATTCTCCCCGTGCTTGCGTGGGTTTTCCTCCCACAATCCAAAAATATACAGGTAGGTTAATTGGCTTCCAACAAAATTAACCCTAGAATGTCTCTGTATGCGTGTGGTAGGGAATATAGATTGTAAGCTCCACTGGGGCAGGGACTGATGTGAATCCCTTATATATTTGGCTACATCTGTCACTCAAAGTGTGTCTGGAGCTCTAACGCTGGGTGGAGCCTCTGACTCACATGCCTGACTCACATGACAGAGAACCAGCCCAGTGAGCCCACAGACAGTGCCAGACACCCTCTGCCTCTCCATGTTACACAGCAAAGACACAGCTTCTCACCAGACACACCAGGTGAGCGCCCCACACCGCCAAACCTCCCAACATGACACTCTCCAGGAGGGACAGAATGCTCTGTTTCTGGACTTCCATCTTAATTTATGATTGTCATCACCTGTTTTAAACAGGATAATTTATAAGAAAGGTGTTTAAGCACAGGTGATGGTAATCCATAAATTAAGAAGAAAGTCCAGAAACAGAGCAATGTGTCGTCCCTCCTGGAGAGGGTCATATTGGGAGGTATGCACCTCCCTCCCTCCCCCCCCCCCCCCCATTCACGGCATCCCCACGATTAAATGGCACATGCAAAACACTGACATGGCTATGGTCGACAATGAAAAAGGTTGACAAGATTTATTTTTCACTTTTTCAATGTTTTCATATTCATTCTCATGTGTCGACATGGACACCAATGAAGTGCCACACTTATGTCAACATTTACATGTGTTGACCTTTCTGTGTTGATTTTTTCTTGTGGCGATTCGTGGCACCCCCGCGACCCCCCTCCCGTGATTTGCAGCACACCCCCCGCAATTCGCGGCACCCCCGGTGACTTCCGCAATTCGCGGCCCCACCCCGTGACACCACCCCTCCTGCGATTCGCGGCACCCTGCGACCCCCCCCCTCCCACGATTCGCGCCAACCCCCAGGGCCCCCCCTCCCGCGTTTCACGGTGCCCCCCACGACCCCCCCTACCGCGATTCCCCACCCCTGACCCCCCCTCCTGTCATTGCGGCAACCCCCCGCCCCCGCGACCCACCCTCCCGCGATTCACTGCAACCCCCCGCGCCCCCCCCCCTCCTGCAATTCACGGCATCCACCCACGACCCCTCCTCCCGTGATTCGCGGACACCCCTCACCTCCTCCCTCCCACCCCCGCGCGTGATTCACGGCAACCCCAGGATTAAATGGCACATGCAAAACACTGGCACGGCTATGGTCGACAATGAAAAAGGTTGACATGAGTTTTTGAAGATTTATTTTTCTTTTTTTGAATGTTTTCATATTCATTCTCATGTGTCGACATGGACACCGATGAAGTGCCACACTTATGTCAACATTTACATGTGTTGAACTTTCTGTGTTGATTTTTTCTTGTAGCAATTTTTTTCCAGTGACAACTATGAACTATGTGCACGTCAACCTACACATCATCAACCAATTCTTTGTATAATATATAACACCTGTTCTGTTTTACTGTAGGTGTTTTAAGTCAGACCTTTTACTGCTACAATTACTGTATATGTAAATGCATTCTGAATGACAGCAACATCCTACCATCCTTCTACAAGAATATATAACCAACTAGGTGATTCATCATGCCCCGTGCCCCCCCCCCCCCCTCCCGCAATTCACGGACCCCCCGCGCACCCCCCTCCCGCGATTCGCAACCCCCCCTCGCGCAAATTCACGCCCCCTCCCACGCTTTGCGGAGCCCCGCCCTCTCCCTCGATTCGCCGACACCTGCGCCCCCTCCCTCCCTTGATTCACGCCCCCCCCCCGCGCCCATCCCGCAATTCACGGCACCCCTAAGCCCCTCTTTAGTCCCCCGTATACTCACACACCCCTATCACTACCCAGCTTCCTGCTCTCCTGAACCGTAACTTCCACCACTGGGGAGTCGCTGACGCTGTTTTGCCCACATGCCCCTATCATGCCTCATAGCCCAGCCTCCTCCTCTTATGCACCCGAACTCCCACCCAGTAGGAGGAGACACTGACTAAGGGCCACCATCCTGTACTCCTGTACTGCCACGCTGGACCCTCACCCACTGGCAGAAGCTGCACAGTATCTCCCATCCTTATGCCCACACACCCCTATCACTACCCAGCCTCCTGTTTTCCTGAGTCGTGACCTCCGCCAGTGGGGAGCCGCTGACTCAGAAACACCCTACTATACTATTGCACACACACACCTAAACAACATGCACACACAGCCCCCCCCCCCCCCACACCCACAAATGTCACTGTACCATCCACACTATCAATGTACATCTTACTCTGTAACTGCTTTTTAATTAAACAAAACAATACACACCCCCTTCCACATCATATGCTCTCTATTTAACACATTTCACCTATAACTCAAGTTGCAATACAGGCCATCTTTCATACAATTCTAACCATCTTTCTCATATACAAATGTTCACAAATTAAGGGGGCGCAGCCCCTTACGACGGTGTGAAGAGCGCCCGTAGGGCGCGATGAATCACCTAGTGTTCAAATATTCTCTGTAAAGCGCTGCGGAATATGTGTGCGCTATATTAGAAACTGGTAATAAATAAATAAACTTCAAAAGAGCCCCATAGTAGCTTCATAGCTTGCTACGTGTGTGTGTGTGTGTTGTTTTATACAAATATAGCCTGGTATAAATTAAATCTAATTCTGTATATGCAGTATAAAAATACATTGTAATGTACTCATCTCTCTTCCAAATAAGTTTTCGCTACTCGGTTGGAGCAAAAAATAGAAACATCCAGGTTTACAAATGATCTGCAAGTATCAGAAGCCAGAAACCGTATTGCAGAAATCTTGGTGTTAAGTCCTCATTTTCAGGGTCCTTACCCGTGTGCAAATCAAAGCATGTCAGATGAAAGGCAGTAACAGCCACACTATTTACAAGCACCACTCCATCGCTTGTGTCGCACCCTCTAATAATGCCAATGCTCTTCATCTTACTTCTACCCCATGCAACATATTTCAGTAGAGTAGAGTGCTTGCACCTGAAGACATCTTGTTATCATGTCTGTATGCGGATGTTCCTTGGTCAGAACATTAAGTTGGGGACAGATTGGCAATGTTTTTTTTTTTTTTTAAATGAAACCGTTTTTATTGAATTTTCAGTTAAATGTTACAAACAGTATATGTCAGGCCACAACAGGTAACTGAGGGTAGCCATGAAGTCTAAAGGTGCCCATACACTGCTGCAATGTCTCGCAGCAGTGTTCGGACACCCGATACCTTACCGCCTTTCCAACGGCAGGGGCGCATGCGATCCGTTGTGATGGATCGCATGCATCCATGCTTCCCGCCCGCCTCGCTGCCTGGAGGGAGGTCCCAGAACGGGTGGTCGGACGGCCAGCCAGTCTGACCACCTGGTTGGGTCCGATGCGCAATGGACCGCGCATCGGACCCGACTGCATGTCAGGGAGAGGCGATTTGGTCCAATTTTACGGGCCAATTGGTCGCAATCGGCCGAAATCGGACCAAATCGCCTTATACCCCATTCTCACTGCCGCAAAAACCCGGGTATTTGCCAGGGCAAGCAGTCATTTCCCGTGTCCTGTCTCAGTGTGAAAGGGTCTTTGTGAAATTCCCGGGTGTTATGCCCTGGGAATTAGACACAGGTTTTTTGCAGGGTTTTTCCTGGGTAATACACGGGTGTATGGCAGTGTGAACAGCACAGACATGGGTTTTTCTGACAAAATGCAAAAAAAGCAAGTTCACATGGGGATGTAATCATGTGATATGTGACAGCCAGCCAATAACAGCCGTTTTTTAAACAGCAAATCACAGCAAATTGTACAAATTTTCTAACACACAATCACATTCCACACACTTGTTGGAAGGCAGACCATGGAAAGCAGTGTGAAAGGGGCAGACACGGGATATTCCCGGGTCTGAGGTGCAGTGTGAAGGGGGTCTGTTGAGCTGAGAAGCTCTGTGCCCTGCCAAAAATCCGGCAAGAAAAACCCAGGATTTTGCAGGGGCGGCAATGAGAATGCAGCATTAATGTCAGATTGCCAATGTTTTAAATTAATGAGAATCATTATACTGACAGAGCCTAAAGCACCTGGGGTAAACCAGATCTGTCTTCAGACTAACGGGGTGTACACACGGAGCAACTGCTGCTGGGCGATGGGCTTAAGCGCAATCGCTTAGCACTTCCCACGGCACTAGCGATGCACCCCACAATCATGGTGAGCGGGGTTTTGCCTATTGTCTATAGGCAAAACCCCGCGAGCAAGCACTGTCTTTCCCTGCGGCCGATAGTGGCGCTTGGGACCGTGAATTTTCCCCCTAGGTTTTTTTTTTACCCCAAATGGTGAACCTTAAATAGGTCTACAGAGTCAACAGGTCCACATGGTCAAAATGTCGATATGAAAATGGTAGACACGTGACAGGGTTGACATGAGTTTTTCATGATTTTATTTTCCCCGGCTTGTTCTTACTTTACTATCCATATCAGCATAGAGGGAGAATACAATAGTGTGCCGAGCGTAGTACGGTGAGTTTGCCGGACCTGCCGGATGCCGGACAAACTCTGATTTTATTTATTTTTTAAAAGGGGCAATCACTTACAAGGCAGAGTTTTGCCTTGTAAATAATTGACTCTTTAAAAAAAAAAAACCTCAGAGTACGGCCGGCATCCCCTGCGTCCGCCAAACTCAGAGGCTATTATTACATTTGGCCGTTTATGTAGTATTCTATATGTAGTATAAAACGTGTTCAGAGTTTGCCACAGTTTCCTGAAGACCGTAAACACCTTCAGCGGTTACCATAGCTGTGATCACTTATGTAACACACGTCTCGGATGATATATGACAGCCTGCACATTTCCATGTCATGCGTGGACAATGCTCTTGGCTTTGTATACAGAAAGCGAAGCTGCAGTGTGTCACCGATGGTGCAGGTTAAAAGCATTCCTTTCGTGATATTTTGGAAACTCTCCTGCTCCACATAAGGGTAGAAGCCCATTGTGAAATTGGAGTAGTTTAACACTTCTTTTTTTTTTTAACCTCAAATATTAGGCTTACTGCCGGCTGGTACACTCAGTGACAACATGACTCAAATTCCAGTAACTATTCTGTAGCTCTTACCCCCATGTGCGGGAAAACAGACAACCAAATTTGTTTTCTGCATTTAGAAAAGGATGGTAATATATTCATTTCAATAACATTTAAAAAAAAAAAAAAAGAGTGAAATATATTAAAATATGAAACTCTGGGGAATTGCAAGAACCACACAGCTTGGAATATGTGGTCGTAATCGTTTGGGTAAAGTATCGTAAAATCAAGGTTTTGGCTCTGGCTCACCGTGATCAGGAAACGTTTAAGGGAAAGACTTGGAGACCGAAGGGAAGTAGCACGTGGCTGTTATGAGTAAGCTGTATTGGCAGACATTGGCTTTACTGTGAACTCATAGCCGTACAGGCACTGTACTTCCTTACAGATGACAAGCATCGGTTCTAACACTTGTCTTTAGCCTAATCGTTTGGGAGAGTCAGAATCCCAGACATTACATAACAGCAGTGGTGGCTCCAGAGGTGGAGCTGCAGCACAGTTCAAAATTCAAATAGGGCAGCCACACCCACTGCCACCAACTGCCGTTCCAAACTGACTTAGTGGCAGCTCTTGTGACTCCCCTATTTGAATTTTAAACTGTGCTGAAAACCCTCCTCTGAAGCCGCAAAACTGTAATATATTAATGGAGTCAAATCTGTTCTGCTAGAATTTGAGGCCTGATTCAGAATTGCACATTATGACGATGCGCACGAGGACAATATTTTTTGTGGGTGTAGCTCCATGCATTTTGTACGTACAGATTCGGATGCACGGCAGCAGACATGAACAGTTCCTGGACGGTGGCTGGGAAATACAGATGGAGCCGGCCAGTGTCACAGACATGTCATGAAAAAATGGGTTCAAAGGCGCTGAAGCTTTGCGCTTGGTCTACACATACATCCGTACCAATCATATGGGCAGGGAATAAGGGTAAATCATTTACGCAGGAGTGAAGTGGGGCCAGGATAGCAGCTGACAAGATGGGCAAGAATTGTGTGTATGACTCTTATTCTGTGGGTTTGGTGCCACATTCATACATGAACTTTTACATAGTTGATGAGGTTAAAAAAAATACACCAGTCCATTAAGTTCAACCTGTTTTAGATCTCCTGAGGCCCCTATCTTATATTTGTAAATTACCCAGATGAAGCAACCACAAATATGGTTCAATCCAGAAATCACTCGTGACCCAAGATGGGTCTCTCTTGTCCACTACTATACATTTTAATTAACCCCTTCCCGCCGCAGCCTGTTTTTGCCTTCCTGACAGAGCCCTTTTTTTTCAAATCTGACATGTATCACTTAAGTGGGGATAACTTTTTTTTGCTTTTACTTATCCCAGTGATTTTGAGATTGTTTTCTCGTGACACATTGTACTTCAAGTTAGTGGTAAATTTTGGTCGATACAGTCTGTGTTTTTTTGTGAAAAATACCAAAATGTCGTAAAAAAATTGAAAATTTTGCAATTTGCAAAATGTTAAATTTTCTGCTTGTGAGACAAATAATCATACCACTCAAAATAGTTAATAACTAACATAGACCATATGTATACTTTATGTTTCCATCATTATTTCAACCTCCTTTTAATTTTTTTGGACACTAGGAGGCTTAAAATATGAATAGCAAATTCTCAAATTTTCAAGAAAATTTCAAACACTGATTTTTTTAGGGACCAGTTCAGTTCTGATGTGACTTTGAGGGACTTGTATGTGAGACACCCCCATAAATGATGCCATTTCAAAAACTGCACCCCTCACAGTATTCAAAACAGCATTTTGGAAGTTTGTTAACCCTTAAGGTGTTTCACAGGAATTAAAACAACGTGTAGGTGAAATTTCAAAATTTCATTTTTTTTGCAGATTTTCAATTTTAATACATTTTTCTAAGGAACACAGTAGATTTTACTAGAGAAATGTGACTAAAAATTAATTCCCCCAATTATTTTGTTTTCATAAATATCCTATATGTGGCCCTAGTGTGCACGTTGACCAAACCACAGGCTTCATAATAGAAGGAGCACCTACTTGATTTTGGAGCCTCCTTTTTATGAGATTATTTTTTAGGCACCATGTAGGTTTCTAGGCACCATAAGATGCTAAAAGTTAGGAACCCCCCCACAAGTGACCCCATTTTGCAAACTACACCCCTCAGGGAATTCATCTAGGGGTACAGTGTACATTTCAAACCCCCAGGGGTTTCACCAATTTTGGTACAACTTGGCTGTGAAAATGAAAAATTACATTTTTTTACACAAAAATGCAGTTCTGGCTCAAAATTTTTCATTTTCACAAGGAATGAAGGAGACAAAGCACCCCAAAATCTGTGCCGCAATTTCTCCCGAGTACGGCAATGCCTCATATGTGACCAAAAAATACCATTTGGGTGCATGGCAGGACTCAGAAGGGAAGGAGTGATATTTGGATTTTGCAGCACAGATTCTGGTGGAATGAATGGTGGGTGCTATGTCGCATTAGCAAGACCCCCGAAGCACCAATACAGTGGAACCCCCCCACAAGTGACCCCATTTTGCAAACTACACCCCTCAGGGAATTCATCTAGGGGTATAGTGTACATTTCAAACCCCCACAGTGGACCAAGCACCAATACAGTGGAACCCCCCCACAAGTGACCCCATTCACCAATTTTGGTACAACTGGGCTGTGAAAATGAAAAATTACATTTTTTTACACAAAAATGCAGTTCTGGCTAAAAAATTTTCATTTTCACAAGGAATGAAGGAGACAAAGCACCCCAAAATCTGTGCCCCAATTTCTCCCGAGTACGGCAATGCCTCAAATGTGACCAAAAAATACCATTTGGGTGCATGGCAGGACTCAGAAGGGAAGGAGTGATATTTGGATTTTGCAGCACACATTCTGGTGGAATGAATGGTGGGTGCTATGTCGCATTAGCAAGACCCCCGAAGCACCAAGACAGTGGAACCCCCCCACAAGTGACCCCATTTTGCAAACTACACCCCTCAGGGAATTCATCTAGGGGTATAGTGTACATTTCAAACCCCCAGGGGTTTCACCAATTGTGGTACAACTGGGCTGTGAAAATGAAAAATTAAATTTTTTACACAAAAATGCAGTTCTGGCTCAAAATTTTTCATTTTCACAAGGAATGAAGGAGACAAAGCACCCCAAAAATCTGTGCCCCAATTTCTCCCGAGTACGGCAATGCCTCATATGTGACCAAAAAATACCATTTGGGTGCATGGCAGGACTCAGAAGGGAAGGAGTGATATTTGGATTTTGCAGCACACATTCTGGTGGAATGAATGGTGGGTGCTATGTCGCATTAGCAAGACCCCCGAAGCACCAATACAGTGGAACCCCCCCACAAGTGACCCCATTTTGCAAACTACACCCCTCAGGGAATTCATCTAGGGGTATAGTGTACATTTCAAACCCCCAGGGGTTTCACCAATTGTGGTACAACTGGGCTGTGAAAATGAAAAATTACATTTTTTACACAAAAATGCAGTTCTGGCTCAAAATTTTTCATTTTCACAAGGAATGAAGGAGACAAAGCACCCCAAAATCTGTGCCGCAATTTCTCCCGAGTACGGCAATGCCTCATATGTGACCAAAAAATGGCAGGACTCAGAAGGGAAGGAGTGATATTTGGATTTTGCAGCACAGATTCTGGTGGAATGAATGGTGGGTGCTATGTCGCATTAGCAAGACCCCCGAAGCACCAATACAGTGGAACCCCCCCACAAGTGACCCCATTTTGCAAACTACACCCCTCAGGGAATTCATCTAGGGGTATAGTGTACATTTCAAACCCCCAGGGGTTTCACCAATTTTGGTACAACTGGGCTGTGAAAATGAAAAATTACATTTTTTACACAAAAATGCAGTTCTGGCTCAAAATTTTTCATTTTCACAAGGAATGAAGGAGACAAAGCACCCCAAAATCTGTGCCGCAATTTCTCCCGAGTACGGCAATGCCTCATATGTGACCAAAAAATACCATTTGGGTGCATGGCAGGACTCAGAAGGGAAGGAGTGATATTTGGATTTTGCAGCACAGATTCTGGTGGAATGAATGGTGGGTGCTATGTCGCATTAGCAAGACCCCCGAAGCACGGTGAAATGATGAACCTAATAATCCATAGATGTGTGGTATATTTTAAAGCACTCCTTCATACATAGGCCGGGTTTGTCGGGGCAAGTTTCACAGTGGAAAATAGTTTGCTTTCGTATTCCCTTTTTATAGCAAACTTTGCACCTTTTTTGTGTCCTGCCCTTTTTTCCAGTGGAGGGGATTTCGTTAGGAAAATGCTGCCCTGATACAATACGGGGGCCAGTACTAGAAGTACTGGGGCCCTCTGCCTGCTGGTTCCCAAATATTAGGCCCTTTATGACTTCCTCTTGAAAGTGCATAAATGTCCCCGTCTGGCTGGTAGAACGGAATAGTACGTAAGTGTTATACAGTGCCATCTGGATGATATACACGGCCAGCTTCTTATACCATATTTTTGTTTTCCGCAGGGCACTGTACGGCTTCAGTACCTGATCTGAAAGATCCACTCCGCCCATGTACTTATTGTAATCTAGGATACAAATAGGTTTTGAGGTGTGGGTACTGGTACCTCGTACAGGGACGGAGGTGGTACTGTCTCCGTGAATTGTTGTCAGTATAAGGACATCCCTCTTGTCCTTATATTTGACCAACAACATATTTTCGGTGCATATTGCCCTGCTTTCACCCTTTCTCAGTAATTGGGCAACGTGCGTTTTTGGGAGGCCTCTTTGGTTCTTGCGCACAGTACCGCAAGCTGCTGTACCTCTTGAACCAAGGGCCTTAAACAGGGGGATGCTGGTGTAAAAGTTATCCACATAGAGGTGATAACCCTTATCCAGGAAGGGGTGCACTAAATCCCAGACAATCTTTCCACTAACACCTACGAGGGAGGGGGGGCATTCTGGCGGTTTAATTCTTGTGTCCTTCCCTTCATATACCCTAAACCTGTGGGTGTACCCTGAGGTACTTTCGCACAGCTTATACATTTTTATGCCATACCTTGCCCTCTTATTTGGAAGGTACTGGCGGAATTTAACCCTTCCTTTAAAATGTATAAGTGACTCGTCTACACAAATGAATTTTTGGGGGATGTACATCTCAGCAAATTTGGCGCTGAAATGATCAATGACCGGCCTGACTTTGAATAGCCGGTCAAAGGTGGGATCATCTCTGGGTGGGCACTGTGCATTATCGTTGTAATGCAAAAATTTAAGGATCGTCTCAAAACGAGTCCGGGTCATGGCCATACGATGAAGTGGGGTGCTGTACAGAACAACTGTACTCCAATATTGCCTAATTTCTGGCTTTTTAACTATGCCCATATGTAACACCAGACCCCAAAACGTCATCATCTCTACTGCATCTACAGGGGTCCACCTAGCAAATGATGACGTGGGGTTTTGGGCAATAAACTGCTGGGCATATAAATTACTTTGGTCCACCATTAAATTTATAAAATCATCAGAGAAAAAGACTTTGAAAAAGTCAATTTCTTTGAGGCCTGTAGTATCAAATTGGATTCCTGGGTTGGCCAAAAACTCAGGAACCTGGGGCTCAAAATTGTCTGGTGGTGGGGTCCATATGAGATCAATCATTGGGGGGGGGGGGGGTCTCAGCTGCTCTACGGGGGCGTCTTTGAGGGGGTCCCTCATCACTAGAGGAGGAAGAGGAGCTTAAGACGAATGCAAATTCATCGCTTTCTTCACTGGCTGTGTCAGTGTCAGAGGCAATAAGGGCATATGCCTCCTCCGCTGAAAACAGTCTTTGCGATGATTGGGACATTTTTATTATTTTTTGTGTAGGCGTGTATAGTGTAGGGGGGGGGGTACAAACTTTATTTCAACACGGGGGGTATGTAGTGTGTATGTAGTGCTTTAACACGTGTAAGTTAAAAGAAAAAAAAAAAGCTCCTGCGCCAAAAATTGAGCACAGATGTTGGTCAGTAACGTCCGTCACTGATCAGCGCTCAGCGGGCACAGGACACCCACAAAAGCACCGTGGGTGCAAAAAAAAAAAAAAAAAAGACTCCACAGCACCCTCCAAAAAAAAAAAATGTAAAAAAACTGCTGATGAGTCAAAGACAACAGGAATTTGATCCCAAAAAAAAAATTAGATCAAAAATGCTGATCAGTGATGTACGTCACTGATCAGCGCTCAGCGGGCACAGGACACCCACAAAAGCACCGTGGGTGTAAAAAAAAATTTAAAAAAAAAACCCCACAGCACCCTCAAAAAAAAAAAAACTGCTGATCAGTGATGCAACACTGATTAGCAGTGAGGGGCAGCAGGCACACAACTTTGGGGGCAACCTGACGGTATATATATAAAAAAAAAAAAACCTGCACCCCAAAAAAGTTGCTGATCAGTTAGTTTATACTGATCAGCACAAAAGGGGGGCAGCAGGGGGCAGCAGATACAAAATTATATCACACAATATTATATTCTGGCACAATGACGCTGCAGCAGCGCAAAGCACCAGGAAGTAACAGCAACCACAGCAACCAGGAAGCTCCAGCAGCTGGCAGCACGGATGCCACCAACGTTGATCAGGTCAGTATAAGGGCACAGATGGGCACGGAGACCGCTCTGCACGCTGTTCCTGACCGGAATGGCGGCTGCAGGGCTGTCACCGTTATTTTCTGTGTGGTGTAATGGCTGTGATTGGTCCGTCGGTCCGACGGACCAATCACAGCCTTTGGGGGCAGGTGGGGTGAGGTGGGGTGACCACCAGTGACACCTTTACACCCGGTGGTGATTGGTGCTGTACTTAACAGCACCAATCACCACCGATCCCTGTGTCACCGAGCGACGTTATTCGCCGGTACACAGAAAACGCTGTAATTGGCTGTTCACATTGAACAGCCAATCACAGCGATCGCCGATGGGTGGGGGCATCGCTGCCCCCCCTGGGCAATGAGGGAAGATGTCTGCTGTCAGGGACAGCAGACATCGTCCCTCTGTCACCGCGTCTATAGACGCGGTGACAGTTTAATGGCATGACGTACATTTATGCCATGTGTCGGGAAGTACATCCCGGCCATGACGTAAATGTACGTCAAATGTCGGGAAGGGGTTAACGGTCGGAACTCTGGATACTAAAAACTTGTCTAACCGTTTCTTTAGCATATTAATTGAGTTTGCCATCACAACCTTCCCTGGTACATACCTTCAACCATTCTAACTGCCCAAATTGGGACTCCTACGTGGCCCCGCCGGTTCCCATAAAGGGGGTGTGGCCTTAGGAAAAGGGGCGTAGTTTTGCAGAAATGTCTATTCCCCGCTCTACTAGGTAGAGCAGCAAGTGGTAGGGGGTCTTCCAACTGCCCAAGCCCCCCAACCACGGGACACTGCCGGCCGCAGATGGTGTGTGGGGTCAGTCCCCCCCAAAAATGGGATTGTCCCACGAAAATCAGGACATATGAGAGGTATGCTGACAGTGTATTACATATCTTAACTGCCTTTACTGTAAAGAAACCCTTCCTTTGGTGGTTGTGAAACTTCCTCTTTAACCTTAGGGGGTGATTGCATGTTCTGTGTAAATTCCATGGGGTGAACAGTTCTCGGTCATTACCCTTAATGTATTGGTATATAATGTAGTAATTATGTCTCCTCTTAGATGCCTCTGTTCTAAAGTGAAACACCAAACCTTGCAAGCCTTTTCTCATAACCCAGTGACTACATACCCTTTATCAATTCTGTAAATAGGAAAGATGGTACTTGTGTAATAGCACGGCGCCTGGCTGCGCTACGTTCTCAGTGTAGGCTAAGCTACGCTGTCAGCGTAGCTCAATGGCTGCCTAGCGTACATAGCTTAGTGACTCCGCGGCAGCCCAGCTCTGTCCCCGGCGTCCATTGCTCTGTCCCCGGAGTCCATGGCAAGCCTAGTGAGCACCTCTCACACAGCACCGGTAACCGCCAGGTCCCCTGCGCTGGCAGATGCCGGGGGAGAGGGGATCATGCAGGTGCCAGGGGAGAGGCGCGCCATCTGTCTGAGACACAGGTGCGTCTCAGACACTCCTGCATCTCAGTATTACTCCTGCATCTCAGTATTATTGTGGCAGGGTACGGCAACCCTGCCTGTGACCACTTCAGGGAGAGCCTCCTTTTGAAACCCCCCAACATTCACGCCGAAGCGTGGCAAGCGGACGAATTACGTGTCCTCCGACTTGTGGCGTGGATAGTGGGGGTGTTTCAGGAACACATATCTGACAGGGACGCTGACTACGCTGGATGCGGGAACACTACGCGCTACTACTGACAGGGATGCTTACTACGCTAGCGGAAACAGTACGCTACTTCTGACTGACTACGCTAACTACACTGGCCGCGCGAACACTAATGACTGATTCTGACAGGGGCGCTACACTAACTGTGTAACGGGTGCCGTGCTATTACACAAGTACCGGAAAGATGGGTGGTTCTTAGTGCGCAAATGACGCAGTTAGAATAGGGTAATCCGGAGTGTACTCCAAAAAACATCAAATTTACAAAGAAAAGTGAAAACCCTTCACCAGTGCATCATACACAATAATACATTTGCATAAAGGTCTATTCTTTATGGCTTAGAGGTGTCTCAAAAATGATGATGATCACAGCTCCTATGTGGGCCCTTTATCAATTGTTGCCCTTCTCTGAACCCTTTCTAGTTCTAAGATGTCTTTTTTTTATGGAGTGGTACCTAGAACTGTACACTGTATTCTAAATGAGGCCATACCAACAATTAGTTATATAGTGGAACATTTGTCTTCCCTTGCATCTATGCTCCTTTTATGTATGCTAATACTTGCTAAATCTTCTTTCAATGAGCACTCTGAATCCTTCTCTATTAAATGCTTCCTAGACCCAGCTCCCATATTTTGAAGACCAACCTCATGTGAGGCACAGTATCAAAGGCAAAATCTAAATGGACCACATCTACTTTGCTGCCATGGTCTAAGGACCTTATTCTAGTTTACTCTTTCTGACAAAATCCTTCTTAGATGGGCAAAACCAATCTGCACTGCAGGTGGGACAGATGTAAAATGTGCAGAGAGAATTAGATTTGGGTGAGTTATTTTGTTTCTGTGCAGGGTAAATATTGACTGTTTTATTTTTACATTGCAATATAGATCTCACTTTGAAGTAAAACCCCACCCAAATCTAATTCTCCCTGCACAAGTAACATCTGCCCCACCTGCAGTGCACATGGTTTTGTCCATCTAAGAAGGATTTTGTCAGAAAGAGTGAACTAGAATAAGGCCCTAAGTTCCTACTAACTTTCTCAAAAAAGTTCATTATAAGGTGTGCCCAAATGGAAAGGAAACTTTTGCTGTAGCGGCATTCTATCCAATCGCAGTAGGTTAATGCATTTGCCGATAGATGGCGTGGCGGTTTTCCCAGTTGCGCATGTGTAGGGAATGGCTTCGCCTCAGTTTCATCAGTCCTGGAAAGTTGCTTTGCGCGGTCGGATGCATGATGGATTCCTCCAGATCAGCACAACGACTGTTATCCAATTTCTTCACGCAGGGGAGGCGAGCATGCTTCAGAAATTCAACGCAGGATGAAGGCGGGGAACGAAGAGCAGTGTCTCGCGTGGTGCACCATATTCCGGTGGTGTCAGCTTGCGAAAGCATCAAGGACTTGCCGTGGCTCCGGCTAGGGCACATTGTCAGCAACCCTGCCACAATTTCGGCTGTGGAGGATCTTATTTCCAAATGGTGCACCATGTGAGGCACTGCGCTCCGTACACCGATATCACCCTGCAATAACATCTGGAGGAATCCATCATGCATCTGACCATGCAAAACAACTTGCCAGAAATAAAGAAACTGAGGCGAAGCCGTTCGCTACAAATTCGTCGCTTTTCCATGAATGCCAGAGGCCCTGTGTTACTCCACCATCAATGACCGAGATGCAGTAACATTTCTTTGCCAATGATGGTGGAGGTTGCTCAGCCTCACTTCCTGTTGCACCGCTTAGCCCTTCTCAATTCCTATTTTGCCCACTGCCTTCATGTGACCCACAATATTGATACCCATCATGGCTTTTAGAATCTGCTCAAGATCTACATTCTGATAGTCATATAATTGGACCAACATAAAGGGTTACCCGGCATATGCTAGGTGACTGTAGCCTGCTCCTTGTTCTATCCAGTGCTCTTTCCCACCACCCCATCCCCTCCATCCTGTCAAACCTACTCTCATTACAGACTCACCCGCCGCACTCCCATTCTAAACCTGTCCATGCAGCGCTGTGGTGATAGACCCTACCCAAGAGAGCCACTGGATAGGCAACGTGTTCCATCGGGGTCACTGTGCTTGTATATTCCACATGTCACAGACATTAGAAAACTATATAGATAAATACAGCACACATGTGCGTGTCTGCACTGTGAGTGGGTACAATAAATATTACAAATGACTGGCCGCAGAGATCAACAAGTATGGTGAATGCAGAAGTGTGAAGAACAATGACGCCCTTGTGACCTCCAATACGCTGTGGTTGGGTACACCTCAACTGTCGCTGTGTATGTGGAACAGGAAACAACACTTCAGATGGTCAATGCTGAAATTCTCAATCAAGACAGTAACAGAATCACTTCTACAAATGTAACACAAATAACCTATGACATCAATGTCACCGCTCATGCGGTTAAATAATGAAAATCATGTACTTTGTCCAAAGCCATTAAACTGTTAAACACTGAATATATGTAAAGGAACTTAAGACTCGAACAATTTGGTGACATGGGGGTTGTTCTGGTTCACTCCTTCTGGCAAATTCCTTCTTAAATTGACAAAACCATGTGCACTGCAGGGGGGTAGATGTAAAATGTGCAGAGAGAGTTCGATTTGTGTGGGTTATTTTGTTTCTGTGCAGGGTAAATAGTGACTGCTTTATTTTTAAACTGCAATATAGATCTCACTTTGAAGTGAAACCCCACCCAAATCTAATTCTCTCTGCAGATGTTACATCTGCCCCACCTGCAGTGCACATGGTTTTGTCCATTTGAGAAGGACTTTGCCAGAAGAGTGAACCAGAATAATCCCCACAGTTACTATTTTTCATGTATTGATTGGTAAAAAAAAATAGGGTCATGCTCCAAACTGTAATCAGTGTTCACTAGTAGTGACAATGTCAACCTTTGTCCAGGTCTGTGTCATTAATCTTAATATTTCCTTCATTGCTCTTCAAAATTATTTATTTCTCATTTAATTCTCATTCCGTGTTATGCAGTGGCAGCTTAAGAGGAGGGGCTGCTGCACAGTCCAAAATTCAAATAGATGAGCCACACCAACTGCCATCCCAACCACTGCCATACATCACTTCCTTCTCCTTCCGTTATGGATATTTGCCAAGCAGACCATTGGATCAATGGAGGTGAAGCTGAGTATGAGCAGGGTTCCGTTTCCATAGTAAAATGGAAATTCATTTTCTGTATTACTAATGGAGGAGGAATTGGTTGTTTCCAATATTGTGCCAAAGCTGCACGGGCTGCAATAAGAATATGTCCTAAATGGGGCGTAAGGGTAAAGTGATTTGTTCAGTATATTATTAATGAAACAAAAACCTTCCAACCAATACCTGCTTGCTTGGGGCAACCATCAGTAGCACCATGGAAGCTGTCACCAACGCCATGCAGAATCTCCATGAGAATATGGCCTACAATCTGCGTGATGAAGTTTGCTACAGTTCAGCAACACTTCCATAATATGCCCATAGGACAGACCATCTTTGTACATCTGGATAGTCAACGCCAAGTCATCGCCCAAGAACAGCCAGCACATTTCCAAAGAACTTTGAATGAGATCAAGTTTAATCAAGTATTTTTTTTTTATAGTTAATATGCAAGTTAGCCCCTGAAACACATCGATTTAAAATCAACCTTTAGTAAATTTACCCCCATGCGTGGTATTGGCTACTGCGTCTCTGCATACACACGTGCATTTTACTGCTTTTCAGCCACTTACACACCTTTGCAATTAAAAATGTGTACAAATTTCTACATTGTGTCCAACCACCAATCAGGCTTAGTGCCACAAAGTCTTATTCATTGCAGTCTCTAAGGATATTACAGTACATATAATAGTACATGTAATATACAGTCATCAATGCAAGTTCTTTAAAAATGGGGATAAGCATTCCGGCGGTAAGGATGCCGGCATTCACTATACTGAAACCGGCATCCCTACTGTCTACAGAAGACTGGCGCCAGAACTGCAAAAGGACCAGAATGCTGATGCCGAATCCCAGTTGGTGAGTAAGCGGGGAGTGTCAGCAGGCGGCTAGGAGGGGGGTGGGGTTAAGTTTAGGCACTAGTGGTATGACTTAGGGTTAGGCTGCTCGGAAGGGAAGGGGTGGCTGCTGGGGGGGTTTAAGCTTAGACACCAAGAAGGAGTCATGGGGGTTAGTGTTAGGCTGTGGGGCAGGTTTAGGTAGCAGGTTACGGGGGTGAGGATTAAGCACTAGCGGGGAGGTTGAGTTAGTCTGCTCCAAGGGATATCAGAGTAGGGAGAGCGGTTATGGTGCTACAAAGTCCCTGTCGGGATTCTCTGAATTGGGATGCCGGGGTAGGACTTAGGGTTAGTCTGCTCGGAAGGTAAGTGTTGGCTGCTGGGGGGAGGGTTAAGCTTAGGCACCAAGAAGGAGTCATGAGAGTTAATGTTAAGCTGTGGGGCAGGTTTAGGTAGCAGGGTACGGAAGTAAAGCTTATGCACTAGCGGGGAGGATCAGGCTGCGGGGAGGTAGAGTTAGTCTACTGCAAGGGATATCAGAGTAGGGAGAGAGGTTATGGTGCTACAAAGTCCCTGTCAGGATTCTCTGAATTGGGATGCCGGGGTAGGACTTTTTGCAGCTGGAGCCAGTGCAGAACCAGCTTTAGCTGCACGGCCTATCCTTGTAATATATATAGATAGGTAGATAGCTAGATAGATAAGTGGTACTGGCAGAATGAAAAGTGGGAGTGGGGACAGGACTCATGCTGTATCTCATCACACTTTTTGATAGACATTTTCCTTTCATCTCTGTGATACAATTTAAAAAAAAATGTTGCACTAGCTTTGTGGTTCTGCTTTAAACAATGTTGGGCTTGTCGTTTCGACCCTTCTAGTGCTCCAGTACTGGGGGACACTGTGACAGGAGTCTATGCCAAGTGTCACAACGCCAGGGCTGGCAGATCTGTTGTGAGGAAAAGCAGATAAGTTGGTTTTGGGAAGCTGATGGCACTGTGATTGTAGAAACATATAACAGTGATTCTTGGGAACATTTAATAAAACTGCTGCCAAAACCCAACAAAGTCCAACACGAGGGAGTTCACTGTAAAATACAAGTGCTCCCAGGGGGACAGCGCAGTACGGCGATGTGAAGTCAGCCAGGAGGAGGATGAAATCACAGGAGGAAAGTACATAAATATATGTGGAGTTCACTCTTGTCTGATTAATTCACATCTGGACTTTCGCCATTTGGACGGTGAATATGTGAAAGCGGAAAGGTCAGCGAAAGTCCCAGCTATTTTTCAGCCTGGTATGCGAACTATGCAATGCCATCCCGAACTGATCCTCCGATACACACGTGCAGCCTTTATGTCTCTGGGCAGTTGGACTACAATCCCAGCATGCCACTGTCCCTGCCCCGATGCTGGGACTAGTCAGCTGTAGACTTAAAATATTTAATATTAATAACTGCAAAAACTTTATGTATCAAACAAATCGTTATATATCCTGTGCTTATTCCAACCTTAACTAAAATCTGCAATCTCTCTCTTGCTACTGGTACTTTTCCTTCTCTGTTCAAACATACAGTGATTACTCCCATTCTAAAAAAACACAATTCTGACCCTAACTCTCTCTCTAACTACAGTCCTATCTCTCAGCTCCCTTGCCTCTCCAAGCTACTGAAGAGACTTTTCTACTCTCGCCTCACACACTGTCTTAACTCTCACGCCCTATTAGACCCACTTCAGTCAGGCTTTCGTTCCCAGCACTCGACTGAGACAGCACTGACTAAAGTGGTAAATGATCTGGCAACTGCTAAGTCTAAAGGCCATTACTCACTACTTATTCCTCTAGATTTTTCTGCTGTGTTTGACACTGTGGATCACACTCTTCTCTTAAAAGAACTACACTCCCTAGGTCTTAATGATACAGCCCTATCCTGGCTCTTATCTTACCTATCTGATCGCTCTTTCAGTGTTCGCTTCTCTGACTCTACTTTCTCTTCACTACCTCTGTCAGTCAGAGTTCCGCAAGGCTCAGTCTTAGGTCCTCTGCTTTTCTCAATCTATACTTCCTCTCTTGGCAAACTAATCAGCTCTTTCGGATTTCAGTATCACTTATATGTGGATTATACTCAAATCTATTTATCAATCTCAGAGTTGTCACCAGTGGTTTTGGGCCGAGTCTCTGAATGTCTCATCTTGGATGTCTTCTCGCCAACTCAAACTCAATATTTCCAAAGCGGAATTACTTATATTCCAACCAACCAAGAACAGTTACCATCCTGATACTGTATCTCCTTAACTGTTGACAACTTGACAATCTACCCTACCCCGCAAGCTTGGTGCCTTGGGGTCATCCTTGACTCTAAACTGTCCTTTATTCCCCACATTAAATCTGTCTCCAAATCATGTTACATGCATCTAAAAAACATATCCAAAATACGACCCAATCTCACACAAGACACTACTAAATCTCTTATCCATGCACTCATTATATCCCGCATTGATTATTGCAATAGTCTCCTAACTGGTCTTCCCAAGAACAGACTCTTGCCACTGCAATCCATTTTAAATGCTGCTGCTAGGCTGATCTTCCTTGCAAGACACTCATCGTCTGCTGATCCACTCTGCCAGTCCCTCCATTGGTTGCCTGTATCTTACCGTATTCAATATAAAACACTTCTACTCGCATATAAAGCTATTACCCATACTGCACCAGCTTATTTCTCTTTACTTATAACAAAATATCTCGACCATTGCGCTCTGCACAAGATCTGCGTCTCTCTTCTGCACGGATCACTAGCTCCCATTCACTATTACAGGACTTTCATCGGGCTGCTCCCACCCTATGGAATGCCCTTCCACGCACAATAAGACTCTCCACTAGCCTCCAAACTTTCAAGTGTTCCCTGAAAACTCACCTCTTCAGGCAAGCCTATCATATTTAAGTTCTACACGCATAACCCTCTGAGGCACTTATGTATTATATAGCTTCCCTTCTGGACTTGCAACTTGGTGGGACTGCTATGCTATTACTGGTGCCTGTCCTTGTGTTTCCCTCCTATGTCCCTATAGATTGTAAGCTTGCAGCAGGGCCCTCTTACATCCAAGTCTATCTGTTGTTACCCAGTTTGTTCTATCACTGTCTACAATTGTAAAGCGCAATGGACTCTGCTGCGCTATATAAGAAACTGTAAATAAATAATATATATATATATATATAAAACACACATACTAATGTATACATTACTTTATGCGATAGGTGTTTTGATAATGGGGGAGGGAACCTCGCATCATTATATTGGTTACATCCTTTATTGGTTCCGCCCTCTCCCTGCTTCCAATAGAGTGGGGATAGACCCATCAGAGGGGGCAGATGAAGTGGCTCTGGAAATATTTGTAAAAGTGGCCTCACGTGGGCGTCACCAAATCAAATGTAGACGAAACCAAGGCCAGAATAGGCGGGATTAATATATTACTACACCTGCGTGGAAGCCGCTGGTTTCAATACACATGGCAGTCTAGTGGCCCCAGACCTTTTAAGCTGCAGTGACATGCCACAAACCTCCACAATTCCCATAATACCCCACTCCCCCCACTGAGACTGAACACAGACCCCAAACTCTCCATCAAGTAGACAAACAACTCATTACCATAATCCCTTGAATATCACAACTATCCCCACCCCTCCACCAGTGGAGCACAGAAACACCCCAGAAATGATTACACCCCCAGATAGGACTCACTCCTGTCCCTGTAACAGATGTCACAATGTATATAGATGGGCACCTGCCTTAGATGAGTGTTTGCAGCATCAGATGCTCTGCTCTGTGTACCGGCAAAGGCTGTTTGTGTGGAAGGCAGGTGGGGGCGGGGCCACTATTCTAAAAAAAAAAAAATTAATTACTGGCTGGCAGGTGGCTTCACTGGTGCATCGGCCTACCAGGAATCTCCCAGTAATGTCTATGGCCAATATGCAGATGGGTCAATCCACACCCTAATTTGGAGGCATTGGTAGATAGAGAAGATAGAGTTTGAGTTTAGGGCCGATTCCTTCCTGTTAAATTGAACTTTTTATTCACACGCAGTGCTTTGCAAGCAAGACAATTGACCACAAAACTTTTTTTCTGACTACTTTTTGATCAATTGTACCATCAATTTGTCTCCAATTGTGGTCTTCAAAACAATGGTTGTCACTAGATGTTACTTGTGCAGAGAGAGTTAGATTTGGGTGGGGTTTTACTTCAACGTGAGATCTATATTGCAGTGTAAAAATAAAGCAGTCAGTATTTTCCCTGCACAGAAACAAAATAAGTCACCCAAATCTAATTCTCTCTGCACCTTTTACATCTGCCCCCCTGCAGTGCACATGGTTTTGTCCATCGAATAAGAAATTTGCCAGAAGGAGTGAACATTCTGATTGGGTCAGACAGCTGCTTGTTTGGTCGGACGGCCGATGTTTTGTGTTTGCGCATGTGCAGAGGCGTTTCGGCAAACACCGCTCACGTCCGAATACGGCGTGAATTCTGTACAGAAAATGATCGGCCGGAACCATCCGAGCAGGGGGGGGGGGGCGTGAAGGGCTGTTTGAGCCCATTACCATATGCGTACACCCCGCGTTTCATGGACGTATGAGAATCCGGCTGTGACGCACGTGTGGGGGGCGGACAGCTGACATATCCTTGCTTTCATATGGCCAAATGTCCGAGTGGTCTGGAGCACTCGTGATGCCTGACCGCTCCATCATTCAATGGTCGGCGACCATCGGAGGATGGGGGAGGTTCCCACAGATGGAGGAGGTGTTCACATGAAACATCCACTTGCGGCCCATTCGCTCGGCGTCTTACCGCATTCAGACGGTGTGAGCGATCCATACGGTAGGCGGGGCTAAGTACACTCGGTGGCCGTCCGAAAATATGCATCCGTCCGAGTCAACTAGAATAAGTTGTGTCATGGGGGGAGATTGGAGGCACACATTCAACAAATCAACATGTTTAAGGTCTAACTCTTTGTACAGCCAATCCGTGCATTAGCCAGTTTAGTCAGGTATTTGGAATAAAACCATAGCTGGTTCCTGTTGATAGATTTACATTAGTGTTCACACTAGACTGTTTTAGCAGGGGGCTATGCTGCGGCCTCTCCGATTTTCAAAGGGCAAAATGCGCCCTACTGCTCTAGCATCGCCCTGCTGGAACAGCCTGCTACCTGTCACTGCTGGTGCGCACGAGTAAGCCCAGCGCCACCGTAGTTGCCTGTCGCTTTACCGGGGCCAGGCCCACCCCCTTTAGTGATGTTGGTGTCCGCCCCTTTTATGCTGTTCCAGTGCAGCACCGCCCTGCCCAGTTCCTAGAAGGAACACTACTACAGTGTCTAAATAGACATGTCTGTCGGTCTACCCCAAATGTCGACATGCAATAGGTCAACAGGGTCAAACATGAAAAGATGTAGACACATCACCAGGTCAACATGAGTTTTAGATGATCTTTTTTTAATAAGCTACTCGCTTTGAGCCCGAAACATGGTAAGCATAGTGAGACATGCGAGTGTAGTCCCATTTTGGATGCAATGTAGTCCCATTTTGGATAGGCTGCATGACCAGCAGCTGCTGTAATAAGTGTATGTGTGATTTATCTAATGTGACGAGCTATATTTACACTTGCTGAATATCCCAGAGGCGCTATACACACACCTGGCTGCCATTACAAGTCCTTTATCTCATGTGTAGCCATGACATTTTTAATAATATAAACAGAAAGAGAGATGAGTGGAATGACAAGAGACTTGCGCGTAATTATCCTGATCATTTATTTATAAGGCGCCACAACAGGCCCGCAGTGCTGTGCACACAGCATACAGCAACATTTTACATTCAATTTAGAATGTTAAACAATAGTTACAGGACTTCTCACTGTGGGCAAGATACATAATTTATTGCAATCTGAATGCGTTGATGTACGCGGTTTGTCTGCCTTATTTCTGCGCTTGTGATTGTGGATCTTCTTGTTGGGACAGCTGTATGATAACCAGGGGTTGTGAGGAATCCTTGACTTCTTTACTGGGGTATGGTAATGCCAGCCCCTCTCCTAACTCCCCCCCCCCACCCCCCCCACCCCCCCAGTAATATTTATTCTCATACTCTAGAGCAGGGGTGTCCAAACTTTTTGCGACGAGGGCCAGATTTGGTGAAGTGTAAATGTGGGGGACCGACCATTCAGCCTGACATTCTTTGAATCATTAATCACATCAGAATGGTCCCCCAGTCTGCCCCCATTCACTCTATGTCCCCCAGCCTGCCCCTTCACTGTATTTCCCCCAGCCTGCCCACATTCACTGTATGTCCCCCACTCTGCCCCTTCACTGTTTTTCACCCAGCCTGCCCTCATTCACTGTATTTCACCCATCCTGCCCTCATTCACTGTATGTCCCCCAGCCTGCCCCTTCACTGTATTTCACCCAGCCTGCCCTCATTCACTGTATGTCCCCCAGCCTGCCCCTCCTTCATTATATGTCCCCCATTCACTGTATGTTCCCCACTCTGCACCCATTCACTCTGTCCCCCAGCCTTCCCCCCTTCTCTTAATGTCCATCACTGCCTCCATTCATTGTATGTCCCCAAGCCTGACTCTCCTTCACTGTATGACTCCCATTCACTGTATGACCCCCATTCACTATGTACCCCACTCTGCCCCTATTTACTGTATGTCCCCCAGCCTGCCCCTGCTCCCCCTTCTCTGAATGGCCATCACTGCCTCCATTCACTGTATGTCCCCCAGCCTGACCCTCCTTCACTGTATTACCCCCACTCTGCCCCCTACCTTCTCTGTATGTTTCCCAGCCCCTTATGTGAGCCAGAGGAAGGAGAGGCAAAGTAGGCACTGCAAGGACAGGAGATGCTTGGGCTCCTGCTGCTGCCCTCCTCCGCTCTGCATGTTATGGAAGCAAGCTTCCCCCTTGCTGCCCCTCTCCCCAAACACTGCTGTTACTGTAATTGTGGAGTAGGGTGATATATGATTGCAGCAGCAGCGGTAGGACGCCAAGCACATCTGACTGTGGCGTCCGGTACCTCCTCACTGCAGCAGACAGCAAGGTAAAAGCGCACTCGCCAGGGCCAAACCTTTAGTGTCCTGTGCTGTTCTTTCCACATCTGATCCTCTGCCTGCTTCCAACTGGAGGCTGCGGGCCACTTGAAATGACAGCACGGGCCACAATTGACTTTGGACATGCCTGCTCTAGAGCAATGGTAGCCTACTCCAGTCCTCGAGAGCTACTGTACCAACGATTCACATTTTCCAGACAACCTAGCTGCTGCACAGGTGCACTCATTACTCACTAACATATTTTAAAAGATTCACAGGTGGAGCTAATTACTTCACTTGTGATTCTGTGAGGAGATCTGGAAAACGTTAACTGTTGGTAGCTCTCGAGGACTGGAGTTGGCTACCCCAGCTCTAGACCACAACCATTTTCTTTATGCATTTTTTTGGAGGGATGACTAACACAAAAGCCCTTTGCCTTGGCGGGTCACTTCAGTGGCAGGCGTGGGTGCTATAAGCAGACCTGCCGAGATTCTGGCTGCCACGGTTGGTGGGGGCGACCACGTAGAGGAGGGGGGGGGCATGACACGGGCATGCTGTTGGTGTAGGGGGCATGAATGCGTTATTCAATGAAGCAATGTGAAGTGGATTTTGGGGCCATGATAACAAATTATCTGGAAGAACAAATTATTTTGGTGAATGAGGCATGGGATAAGCACCACTCATTAGAGGACAGATGTTGGGGCAATCATGCTATTTGGTTATGTTTGTTTTTGTATTTGTTTAAGCAACACAATAATTTTATGTCTGTTTTGGTTTATGTTGTTTTATCTTTTATATTATTGTATTATTATTAATATTATTACTACAATTATGGAAACTTAAGCACAAGTGATGACGAATGCCAGGTACACACTAGCCGATGTGTATACACGGCGATATTGGCAGTGGCGGGGACCCGGACAGGTGTCGACATGCACAATTGGAGGTGCCGGCGGGGGAGGGATCAACAGGGGAAGCGGGGTGCCCTTGTTTACAATTTCCTCAGTGGCGTAGCTACGTTTTGGGCGCCCCCCCGCCGCCGCCCCGACAAGCACCCCTACCCCCCGCCGCCCATGCAAACCCCCCCCCCCCAATCCCCCACAGCCTTACCTATCGCACTGGTCCCGGCGGCTCCGTTCTTCTGCTGAGGACCACCACAAAATGGCCGCCCCCTTACAGCAGAGAGTTTCAGAGAACTGTGTGCTATATGGGGGCAGCCATTTTGTGGTGGTCCTCAGCAGAAGAACGGAGCCACCAAGACCAGCGAGATAGGTCAGTCTGCGGGGGATTGGGGGGGGGGGGTGTAACTATAGCACCGCAGCCCGCGGCGTCCCCCCGCGGTGGCGGGGGCTGCGGTGCTATAGTTACGCCGCTGAATTTCCTTCTTTATCTGAACTGAACAGATGAAGCAAAGGGTTGTTAAGGATGTTGAGTGTACGCACTAGACGAAATAGTAAAAGATATCGTTCATAGGGGCCCTTCTAAGCGATACCTTTTACTTGTGTATGGGGCTTAACAGCAACTAATCGGATGTTTGTATTCACTGTGTAGACTGCACTAGATAAAAGGTTGTCAGGATTTGATTGGTTGCTATAGCCCAAAGCACCTAATTTGATCTGTGCACCAGTTTTTAATACATGTTCCCTATAAAATTCAATGAGGCTATAAAGTGTTAGCAATGTTCTACAATGTGATATAACGCTACTCCTGAGAACAATATTACACCACCGATGATCTTTTAATGCCAGTTTATAATTTCCTCTATTGACTTGTTTCAGTGTCACGGCTTCGTTTTACAGTTTGCGGTACTCAAAAATTCATCTGCATAACTTTCTCGGCTTTAATTACAGCGACCGTTACTTGCTTTATATTAAAATATCAGCGCTGCTTGACCCAAGTAGAAGAACAGTTAATGTCTATCTCAACAAATTAATTTTAACGCTGGCAAATAAAGTGGAGTTATTAGCTGCACAGATGCAAATCACTTGGAAGGAGGTAATGAAAATGACCACGTCATCAGCCCCGCAGCTAATATATCAGCGCACGCTACTGACCTCCAAGAAACGGGAGTCGAGGACGCAGACACTGGCTCGAAACTTACTTTATGTTGTTAAACAGTTTACAAAAGACTTTTCTCTGTAGATAATGACCTGATTTGAGTCTGTACCTGGTCGGTGTACATTTCCAATGGTGTGTGCATGCAGATCAGGCGGGGATGGGCAGAGGTGTGCCGTTATTCCCCCCCCCCCCCCCCCCCCCCCCCCCATGCAGATTTTGGCCCATCCTTTGTATCCTGAGATTCATGTAAATGATCCAATGCAGCAGCAGTTAATTCCAGCATGCACTAGGCGTCTATTTACACAAGACACCTTCTGCTGCTTTTGCATATTTTCAGACAGCAGACGCCTTCAAAGATGCAGCTGCTGTATGAACTGCGCCCCTCTCTGAATCAGACCGTACATAACGTTTTTTAAGAAAAATTACATGGTTGTTTATTTTTACCATGATGATTGCAGAACCATGTTTCCTATAGGCAGAGATATTTTAAGGTAAATAGGGTTGCTGGTGTAGTTCCCTACCCCCTGCCCCTGTCCCATCCACACACCACCAGCACCACAACTATTGAAGAACAAATACTCTGACATACTGCCAACATCTTTGATAGCTCCTATGCAATCACCATCTTTCCTAAGGTACTGTATCGCCAGAAAGATGCTGCTGCTGGGGGGTAAGTGTAGGGCTGTGGGTAGGTCCTGGCTTGGGCAGGCATGGGGTGTTGAAGCAGCAAAAGACACATGAATTAAGCTGGGCGTTCTATTGTAGTTCCTAATCATGAAGTGTAGAGTGGCAATGGATACTGCTAACTTACTGTAGATATGACAGTGGTTGGCCCTGGGGTGGGTAAAACAGTAAACATTTTATAACTTAAGCCAGTAGAGAAACTTGAATCAGGTATTGGAGATGACAAAACTGGAACCAGAGGCTAACTGGAACCAGAATTAATCCAGAATTCAGCAGAGGACTGGGTATTGACTTCAACAGAAGCGACGTTGTACCGGTGAGTTGGTCGTGGCAGGATATGCCTCTCATAGCATTTAGCGCTTATTGATTGGTCACTGCAGTCAGATGGTTTAGGAGCTGTGTCTGGATTGGCTGTGGGAAGTCAGCTGACTGGAATCAAGATCACAGCATTCATATTGGCATTTTGGAGGGATTGCTGGTGTACAGAACACGGAGTGTGCATCATCATCATCACTCAATGCAGAGAGTTCTGTGCAGGAACATCCCCAAGATGATGGACTTGCCCTGTGGAAATAGCATGGACAGTCTCCTTTGCTCGCCACAAAAGAAACACCACGCAAGCAGGCTTCAGCTCCATCCAATAAAGACACTTCAGAGGGAAAAACTTCTGCTTGAGATTCCGGAACGTTAGAGGGTGGTCATGTTGCTGGAGGCAAGTCTAGGTGCAAGGAAAGTAGCACAGATTACCACTGCACACCTTCTCAGTATGCTCTGTCATTCTTAACGTTCAAACAATTGCACAGTATTATTTATGCTGTTGTATCTATGTAGTATGATCAAACACGTTCCTAGTCTGCTTGCAAATATCGGTATGCTGGTTTTTCTTATGTATGTACTGAGAACTGTGCAGCACAATTTTGCACTTAAGGGGAGAATGTAAAAAAGGGAGTGAGACAGAAAGGGACAGATTTTGGGAGAGTTCACCAGATTTTTTTAAAACTTCAATCATTCACTTTGCAAAACCAGGTTTAACTTGCTGCATAAATGATTGCCGCTTTAAAAAAAAAAAAAAAAAAAAACCTGTGAAAAATGCCACAAAATCTATCACTTTCTGATTCTTATACCCTATTACATTACCCCCAAGGTTCTGCCTTTTTATGTGTTCTTGATGTATGAACTGCAGTATTTCTCAGGCACTGTCATGGGAGCCAACTTTGCACCTAGTTATGACTTTGTGTATGAGTCTTTGGGAACATCAGTAGAATTTTTTTAAGTTCTGTTTTGACTATTGTGCCAAAGAAAGGTTTCTTTTGTAGTTTATCCTAATCTGGGACTGGAGGGTCCCTGCACCCATTATTGCTGGCCAAAGTAAAATGTAGGATTGGTTCAAGACTAGCGTGTCCGCTGTCCATGGAGGTCTTAAATGGAAATTCTCAGGTAGTTGTATTATAGATTCCTCTAATGCTTCCTCCTTCACCTGACCTCTGCATTCCAGCTTACTGTATGTCTCCCGGTATTTAATTTATTTGGCTGGTGATCTTCCTTTGTATCCAGCTCATGTAAGTAAGATACAGTACTCCAGTTACCAGTAATGACCAGGGCAGCCGAGAGGGGGGGGGAGCGGGTACTAATTACCCGGGCCCAGGCTTGCTGGAGGGGCCCTGCAAGGGCCCTGGTCCGACCCCTCCCTTCCCCCTCCGTCCCTCTCAGGTAGCAACAGTAGCACACACTTCTACAGCATGTGCTGTGCTGATAGCAGGCTCAACATGAGTGTCTCACTGACAGCGAGTGAGCTCATACTGAGCCTACTGTCAGCACAGCACATGCTATAGGTGTGTGCTGCCGAGTTTAGCATTTTTAGAGGTTTCTTTCACCCGCCTCTAAACATTTTGGGGGTGTGGCCTAAGTGCGGGAGGTGGCCACACCTCCCACACTTAGGCCACATCCCCAAAATTTTACCGGGGCCCGACATTCCTCTCGGCTGCCCTGGTAATGACCTCAAAATGTCTCTAAAGCCCATTTAATCTCTTGAGACCCATCCCCACCAGATCATATTTGATGGCTTTATAAAATAAGGCGATGACATAACACCAAAACTAAGCAATTTAATTTAAACCAAAGTTTATTTAGTTATTGCTGAGATAGAAGTGAATGCTGAGGAGACAGATTAGTTGGTGATAGATATATAGAATAGTATATTCTTCATGTTTATTGGGTTTGTGAGATGATTCATATGGCTGCCATTGCTACATGTAATGCTTTGGGGGATTTAGCCATGAAACATCTGGAAAATAGTTCTAGCTGTAGTATTCTCCGAAGCCTTGTATAATATAGGTGACATGATTGAACTCTAAATAACCCAACGTGGCAGCCAATAGCCTTTTGGGACAATGTTTGGATGTGTGTAATATTATTATTCTTATCCTTTATTTATATGGCGCCACAAGGGTTCCGCAGCGCCCAGTTACAGAGTACACATAATCAAACAGGAAAAAAAAAAGCAGTAACTTACAGTTGAAGACAATACAGGACAAATACAGGGTAAATGTTTATAGGAACATCAGCCAATTGCTGCAACATAAGTATCCAGGTGGTAGCAAACAGCATGCTTTGGTGCAGTCGAAGACTGCTGAAGTAAGATAGGATAAGCACATGAGGTAAGAGGTCCCTGCTCGTGAGAGCTTACATTCTAAATATACTGTACTTTTACAACTAAAAATATTGTTAAATAGGCCCAAATGGAATAGATTGCGGGTTGCAGGCACTTGTCCAATCTTCACGCTTTCAAGCAATATAAAGTAAAAAAACAACTTGTATTTTTCTTGTTACATTATTGCTGCTTTAATTGTAGGAGCTAAATCACCAAGATCCTACTATAGGTAAATGTGAGACATTGGGGCAGATGTATTAAGCCTGATAGAGTGGAAGGTGATAAACCACCAGCCAAACAGCTGTGTTTGAAAAAGTTAATTGAGGAGTTGATTGGCTGCTGCGTTATCACTTTGCACTTTGTCACCACTTTTTTTCACTTTACCAGGCTTAATACATCTGCTCCACTGTCTCATTAATGTTATTAATAAATGTTAGTCTCACCTATGCTATTGCTGCAATATAGTCCCACCACTGCTAATAATACAATATTGCCCTACCACTGATAATGCTGCATTATAGCACCACCATTGCGGATATCACAGTATAGTCCCACCACTGATAATACAGATTGAGTACTCCTTATCCAAAATGCTCGGGACCAGAAGTATTTTGGATTATTCTGTATTTTTGAATATTTTTATATTTCAATGAGGTATCTTGCATTTATATTGTATAACACATGAAATACACACACTATATATTTTATTTGTGCATGAAACAAAGATTGTGTACTATCTCAGGCACTGAATTTGAATGCAATCATTTTCTTGCACATATTTAGTGCCAGTTACATATCATGCCCTCAGCAGTGCCAGTTACATATCATGTCCCCAGCAGTGCCAGTTACATAGCATGTCCCCAGCAGTGCCAGTTACATATCACTCCCCAGTAGTGCCAGTTACATATCATGTCCCCAGTAGTTCCAGTTACATATCATGTCCCCAGCAGTGCCAGTTACATATCATATCACTCCCCAGTAATGCCAGTTGCATACAGTATAATCTGAATTATAGGGAAGTTTTCCCTTATTCTTCTATGAGGTAAGAAGGAAAACTTTCACTTCTGGGAAGACGTGATGTTCCATTGCAGAACGATGCACTGCATCAATGTCAGTAATTGTATTTCTCCATCAAAGTGAGTATTTAATTAGCCATGAGGTTTATCAGTGCCAGACTAGGTAAAGTCTGTATATAAAACCCACATAATCTGATCACATCATTAATTCCACAATTTGGGCCCAATCAAGACTGGACCCCAGAACCCAGACCACGAGCATATGTAACCAGGGACAACCAGCATGTAACCCCTGGCAACAATCATGTTACCCCTGGCAGCTAGCATGTAGGCAAGAAAAATGATAAATAATGTATTAGCCCAGGATTGCTGGAACCCTTATTCAGGCCTTGTTTGGGCGAGTCATTTTGTTTCTGTGCAGGGTAAATAAAGCTGCTTTATTTTTACACTGCAATTTAGGTTTAAGTTTAAACATACTCCACCCAAATCTAACTCTCTCTTCACATGTTACATCTGCCCCACCTGCAGTGCAGCATGGTTTTTTCCATTAGAGAAAAAAATTTCTTTGCTTTCCAGTCTGAATTAGGATCTACATGGCTTTCAGTGCTTGAGTCAAGCTTGTCCGGTGCAATAAAAGACTGATTAATTGAATAGCCTTTCCCACAGTGATTTTTACCTGCAATTAGACACCGGTTATGCTCTGCGACTCATTGAATACCCCCTTAAGTGTTCATAAATTAATCTTTATTATTAATGTTATGTTACAGGCAGTGCCAGATTAAGCCTTCGGGGGGCCCAGGGCACTTTAGACAGGGGGGCCCCTTGCACTTGTCTTTTTGTCTGCAAACTGCATGGGAGAATATTACACTGTCAAAACACAGAGTAAAGGCAGTATAAACTTGGTCAATGGGTAACTGCATGGGAGATATCTCTTATATATTTAGCCAGATCTGTCACTCAACCCCTGTGGAGAACGTTCCTGTGTAGAACAGTTTCACTTTCATGTGTCTGACGTTCCACCCCCTTGACATCACCTCCCCCCGCCCAGCCAGGGCTACAGTACACGCCCACCATCCACCATTACTCCACAGCCACCATCCACCATTACTCCTGCACATCCCTACCCTCTGCCAGGACCCCCGCGACCCCCCCCCTCCCGCGATTTGCGGGACCCCCCCGCGACCCCCCCTCCCGCCATTCGCAGGACCCCGCACCCCCCCCTCCCGCGATTCGCGGGACCCCCGCTTTCCACCCTCCCGCAAGTCGCGGGACCCCCGCGACCCCCCTCCCGTGATTCGCGGGACCCCCGCGACCCCCCTCCCGTGATTCGCGGGACCCCCGCGAACCCCCCCTCCCGCGATTCGCGGGACCCCCGCGACCCCCCTCCCGCGATTCGCGGGACCCCCGCGACCACCCCGGTATCCGGACTATTGTTAGACAGCACTTACATCGACAGCCATTACATCGACACCATTAGTTCGACACCTCAATAGGTCGACATGGTTTTAGGTCGACATACCATTAGGTCGACATGTCATTATGTCGACAGCTCATTAGGTCGACTGCTCATTAGGTCGACAGCTCATTAGGTCGACATGTTTTTAGGTCGACACTGCCATTAGGTCGACAGTGTCTATGTCGACAGTCAAAAGGTCGACATGGGTTTTTTCACTGTTTATTGAGCCGACATGTGCCGACAGGCGGTATTTCATGCCCTACTATCCACTAGGGCGTGGTGGGAGAATAAAATAGTGTGCCAAGCGCAGCGAGGCACCGTGCCCGAAGCATAGCAAACGGCTGCGGTACACTTCAAACTGTGTCCATGTCGACTGTGTCGACATTTTGGCCAAAAAACAGTGAATAAACCCATGTCGACCTTTTGACTGTCGACATAGACTCTGTCGACCTAACGGCAGTGTCGACCTAAAAACATGTCGACCTAATGAGCTGTCGACCTAATGAGCTGTCGACCTAATGAGCTGTCGACATAATGACATGTCAACCTAATGGTATGTCGACCTAAAACCATGTCGACCTATTGAGCTGTCGAACTAATGGTGTCGATGTAATGGCTGTCGATGTAAGTGCTGTCTAATATCCGTCCCAGACCCGACCACCCCCTCCGCGACCACCCTCTCCCGCGAAACGCGGGACCCCCGCGACCCACCCGCAATCGCGGGACCCCAGCGACCCCTCCCTCCCGCGAGCCCCCTCCCGCGATTCGCAGGACCCCTGCATCCTCCCGCGATTCGCGGGACCCCTGTGACCCCCCCTCCCGGCATTAAAAGGGCCCCCCGCGACCCCCCCCCTACTGTGATTTGCGACCCTCCTCCCGCAATTCGCGCCGCCCCCTCCCGCGATTCACGGAACCCCCCGTAGCGCCCCCCTCCCGCGATTTGCGGGCCCCCTCGGCACTTCTCACGATTTGCGACCGCCCCCTAATTCACACATTCGGGGACCCCACCTCCCGCGATTCATGCCCCCCTCACGCAATTCACGGCACCCCCCACACCCCCCTTCCTGCGATTCGCAACCCCCCACGACCCCCCCTCCCGCGATTCACGAAACCCCCCGTAGCGCCCCCCTCCCGCGATTTGCGGGACCTCTCGGCACCTCTCGCGATTTGCGACCGCCCCGTAATTCACATATTCGGGGACCCCCCCCTCCCGCGATTCATGCCCCCCTCACGCAATTCACGGCACCCCCCATACCCCCCTTCCTGCGATTCGGAACCCCCCACGACCCCCCCTCCCGCGATTCATGCCCCCTCCCGCGATTCACGGACCCCCGCACCACCCCCCTGCGCCCACCCTCCCTTGATTCACGCCCCCCTCATGCAATTCACGCCACCCCCCCTCCTGCGATTCGCAGCCCCCCCACGACCCCCGCCTCCTGCGATTCATGACCCTTCCCGTGATTCACGGACCCCCGCACCACCCCCCCTTGACTCACGGCACCCCACGCGCCCCTCCCGCAATTCACGGACCTCCGCAACCCCCCCTCCCGCAATTCACTAACCCCGACAACCCCCCTCCCGCAATTTGCGGACCCCCCTTCCCACGATTCAAGCCCCCCCGCGCCCCCGCCCACCATTTGCGGACCCCCGCCCCCTCCCGCTAACCGCGGATCCCCACACACCACCCCCCCTCCCGCAATTTGCAGACCCCCCAGACCCCCTTCCGGCAATTTCACCCCCCAGCGGACCACCGCGGCCCCCGCTCCCGCATTTCACGTACCCCCGTGACAATGGGGGATCCTGTACCACCACAAGCAGGTACCGCCCCTAGGTGGGAAATCCGGCCCTGGCTGCCGCACTGCAGGTTTCCCCACTGCCCTCTGCACCAGCGCCACAACTTTTATCAATGTCTTGCCCACATACCACTATTATACAGCCTCCTGCTCTCATGCACGCTCACTCCCTCCCAGTGGGAGGAGACGCTCACCCACTGCCGGGAGCTGCATACTGTCCCCCACCCTCCTCCAGTTCTAGGGATGCCCATCGACCATCAATGATTTTCAAATAATCGATGGTTTATGGCCGATGTTGAATACTTTTGCCATCAATGTGGGAGGACACTGCCCTGCCTCCTGTTCTCCTGCCCCGTAACTTCCGCCAGTGGAGACCCGCTCACCCTGTGTTGCCCACATTCCCCTATCATGCTTTACCGCCCAGCCTCCTGCTCTCATGCACCCTAACTCCCACCCAGACGGAGGAGACACTGACTCCTCTATTTCTGTGCTGCCACGCTGGACCCTCACCCACTGGCAGAAGCTGCACAGTGTCCACCACCCTCTTCAGTCCCCCGTATGCCCACACACCCCTATCACTACCCAGCTTCCTGCTCTCCTGAACCGTAACTTCCACCACTGGGTAATCGCTGACGCTGTGTTGCCCACATACCCCTATCATGCCTCATGTCCCAGCCTCCTGCTCTCATGCACCCTAACTCCCACCCAGTAGGAGGAGACACTGACTCAGGGCCACCGTCCGGTACTCCTGTGCTGCCACGCTGGACCCTCACCCACTGACAGAAGCTGCAATACAGGGCATCTTTCATACAATTCTAACCATATTTCTCACAATACAAATGTTCACAAATTAAGGGGCGTAGCCCCTTACGCCGGTGTGAAGAGCGCCCGTAGGGCGCAATCAATCACCTAGTATATATATATATATATATATATATACCACATGAAAAGCTTGTGTTTGTCCCCCTACACCTTACTCTGTTGGACTGTAGGAGGCCTCACAGTCCCAGTGCTTCCTCTGATTAAAAACCCTCCCATGACTAGGCTGCTGCTGCTGTCCTGCATGGGCCTGAGAAGCATGTTATGAGCTCCACCAATCAGAGCTCAGCACAAACCTCTCAGCCTCTGCTCTCTTATGCAAAGTGTCATGGGACTTAGTCCCAGCAATGCAGTGCACACACGTGCAGTCAGTGTGCCTTGGCTCCCGATGCTCAGTACCATTAATCATTATCACATTGGCAGATAGGTGAAGCAGCAGCACTACCCCACTTCCATGCAAGAAAAACTTTACCCTAAAAAAAGTTTACAAAAATTAATAAAAAATAATTTCCAACCACAGGGGGCCCCTAGCTAGAGGGGGGCCATGAGGTACTGAACCCTTTTGCCCCGTTTTAATCCGGCCCTGGTTACAGGTAGTCTTTAAGGTTCAGTGAAATGCCTTTGGCTGCAAACTTTGGGCTCTGCCTGTAAAACGTCATTACTAGACCACTGGAGGTAGATGAGTTCATAATATTTATTTAATGTTTCCATTAATAACTGATCCTGCGCTGAAAGTTCATCGTGCATCCACCCAAAGCCGTTTGTGTGCAGAGAAGCCATTTAAATTGCCATTGACAAACCTGTTTGTTTAGTGGAAGTGATCTTATTTATTATAATGGTAATCCTGAAACAAACACTGTTTGTTGTGCTAATGTCAGAGGAGACGGCTCTCGCATTTCCAAATCTTATAATCCGTCGGTAGGATTAATTTGCGAATGGATACAGCCCAACTGTTATTGCTTTATGCTAAACTGATTTGCTTCCATGTTTCAAATTTGCTTTCTTCAGTTATTGTATCTGAAAATGCGTCCAACACGTGGAATACATATTTTTATTTGCAGTTGCTCTTGGATTCATTGATCATCTCCAGCTATTTTTTATATATATATTCGACACAGTGGCCCTTATTCTGGTCTGTTTTCAGGGACCAGAATCTTCGCAAGGGCATCATGTGCGCATGGTGCAGGGTAATTTCTGTGCATGTGCCGGGTGTATGCGTCCACGGCGAACAGGGTGTTTGCCGGGTGCACGCACCCAAGTGTGGGGGGCAGAGAGGAGAGTGGGGCGGCGGGCCGGCACATTTGCATATGGAAATGAACAGCATTTCATGGGCGTTCCCATGAGAATGCTGGGCGATTCCATGCCAATGGGACAATGGCGTGGGTGCGGGCAGCTGACATCACTTCTCCCGAGCGTCCACACATATATAAGAGAATTGAGAGTAAATTTTATAAGCGTGCGCCTTCGCACTTTATTTATTTATTGTTGATACAGTATTTGTTACTGTGCCTGTGGTTCTTTCTCCTTTTTTTCTACTTAGTATTTGTTACTGACCCTTTAAATCATGAGATTATCGGTCTATAAAAAAAATAAGTGTCATTCTATAAAAAAAAAATTGTGTGGAAGCAATTTATTTTTCTGACACATATTTATGTTCTCACATTCATTCTGTCAGTTGTAATGTATCCAATATTGCAACCACATAATACAGATCTATAAACAAATATGTAAATACCCTTAGTGCTCATAAGCTGTGTTTTCCTTGTTCCTCATAAAAAAGATGTCTGCTCTTTCTGGTGGGGGGGGGGGGGGGGTGTTGTACTTAATGATAACAATCAAATCAAGAAAAGGGCATTCTAGAAAGCTGCAAAAGCCATCAGGTAGAAGTGCGTGAGTCATGTGACAAGTGCGTGAGTCATGTGACAGTGTGCAAAGTGAGAGCAGGCAGGGAGCTGTTTAAACACCTCAAATAACGTGGTACAGGGGGCAGTCCCTAAATCTTATCATTCCCATATGGACTGACACTCACAGGTTCTAACTTCTTTCCATCGAACCTGGGAAATGTAGTAGAGGAGATGATGGTGATATCTGTTAATATGTATTACCACACAGACGATTTTCTGGTGCAGTAGGAAAATAAATGTTAACCCGTACCTGCCAACTGTAAAATTGAGGTAACCAGTTTTCAAATCGTGCCCATTTCTAGCAAGAACTTCTACCCTTTGGCTCCCGGGAATTCAGGACCATTGATCAGTGTGCAAACATCTGATTGATTGATATTCATTAAATCAAACATAGCGCGTGTTAGAACATAAACTCTATAATACTGTATGTGTATTATTTTGAATATTCGGGTGTGGTATAGAGTTCCGACAGTCGGGATCCCGACAGTCATTAGCCCAACATCGGGATCCTGACTGGCCAGACTCAGACATCATGGCGAGCGCAACAAAGCCCACGGGAGAATACCCGGACCCCCACGAGGGAGAATAGCCGGTGGCCGTCGGGAACCCGTCTGTCGGTGTTTTAACAGTCGGGATCCTGACGTCGGGTAAATGACTGTCAGGATCCAGACTGGCACCCGAATATTCTTCACCGTTCATTCCAAAAAGTAAACATACAGATGGTGCCCCTCTCATTCAATGCCGACTCTCGCCAGAATGTTCCCGCTGGCGAGCGCTGGCCGAGAGGGACTCCATTACACTGGGACGTACAAGCGTCTTACACACACGCGCGTCCCAGTCACTCGGCAGCTGGGTGGGGTGCCGGACGGCTCCCCGACAGTCGGGATTCCGACAGTCAGTACTCCGACGTCGGAATCCCGACTGCTCCCTCGTGGGGGTCCACGACCCCCATAGAGGGAGAATAAAATAGGTGGCGAGCGCAGCTCGCCACCGTGCCCGCAGCGTGGCGAGCGCAGCGTGGCGAGCGCAGCGTGGCGAGCGCAGCGTGGCGAGTGCAGCGAGCCCGCAAGGTGCTTCATTGTGCTCCCCACGCTGTGCAGTCGGGATTCCGACGTCGGAGTACTGACTGTCGGAATCCCGACTGTCGGGGTATTATACCACACCCGGCTGGGCGGCAGAACCCTGCCCTTGTCCGCTTCAGGGAGATGGGCAAGGTTAGGGGGGTGCGGGGGGGCGGCAGGGACAGAGCTCTGTCGGAACGGGGCACACGAGTGTCTCATGCGCGCGCACCCCCTTCCGTTGGATGGCCTAGAGCAGGCATGTCCAACCTGCGGCCCTCCAGATGTGCTAAAACTACACATCCCAGCATGCATTGCCATCATTCTAGCATTCCCTAATAGCCAAATTGTGGCAAGGCATGCTGGGATGTGTAGTTTTAGCACATCTGGAGGGCCGCAGGTTGGACATGCCAGGCCTAGAGGCTGACGGGGGCTTGAGAGGGGTTCCATCTGTAGGGTGAAATGTAATAGGGTGAGAGAATCAGAAAGTGAGAGATTTAGTAAGAAAGCTCCAGTTTTTTTAAAGCGGCAATCATTTACACTGCAAAATCAAACTGGTTTTGCCGTTTAAATGATTGCTTTACCAAATCTCTCACTTTTTCACATTTTCTCATCCTATTAAATTTCCCCCATAAAGTACAAAAAGGAAAATGTCTCTAATCAGCAAGTTAGTTATATTTATTAAATACACACTTTCCAAAGTATAAGAAACTGTTCTGATTTACCTCTAGCTCCGTGTAAGTGGTATTTTCAAACTAAATATAAAATCTGCCATATAGCTTAAATACAGAAATCCTAACATTTAATTGTGCGCAGCAGCTCCGTCCCCGTGCATCACTGTGAAAGGCAACATTTTACCTCACACGTTACATGGTATTTCTTTTTCATCATTGTATAGGACTCAAATAACAAGAAAAAACAGCACTTTTGAAATAGAAAAATAAAATCATTTTTTAAAATGTTTTATTTAATATTCACAATATTAAATAATAATAAAATTAAATGAATATATATATATATATATATATATATATATACTGCTTCTTAGTAAACCCAGACCATGCAGTATTGGGGACCCCCAATAAAGCAGTCCCCCCTTCCAGGGCATCCCCTGCCCAGGCTGGACCCTGGGGCTGTCCCTGGCGCCCTGGGAGGTGGGCACCGGGATGATAGCCATAAATGTGTACAAATTAGATTAAAAACTATTGGGGTAAGTTGTGGAACTACAAGCCCCAGCAAGCCTCCCCCGCTACAAATTAACCAATAGTAAAATAACACACACAAAGAAAAATGCAACTTTAATATATACTACATTCACTCATACCTACTTACCTATAAGTTCCAACGTAGGCCAGTCCTTTTCTACATTTAGAATCCATATGGGTACCTGTGACTCACCAGGTCCTCCCGTCTAGATCGCGTCCTCATCGTTCCATGTAGGCATCCAGGGGGAAAAAAAGGAACCGAGGGGTCCTGTATCCATAACGAACTGGAGGCTACCAACTGAGTTTACACTTGGAGCTCCTCCCCTTAACTGGGGAATTTGCCGATGATGTCAGATACTAACCCAACCAATCAGCAGCAGGCTCTGTGGGAGCTTCGAGGCTAATTGGCTCTTCGCGGCTCCATAGAAGCTCATGTTAAAATTTAACATTGGTGTCTATGGGCGATTCCCATCATGTTAAATATTTTGTCAATGTCTAAATAATGCATGTCTAATGGTGTGTACACACGGTACTTTTTGCCTTCCGATGTTGACGATATAGTCAACATCGGATCGGAATCGGATGCAGATCGCAAGGGTTTTAACCCTTCAGATCCTGATCCGATTCCGATGCGTGTTCATGTATCGCAAGGCAGAAAGTCTTGTCTGCCTTGATTATATAGTGCAGATCTGCACTATATAGTCAGACTTGTATGCAAATTGGATGTGCCTTCAGATACTATCCACGATCCGATCTGATCGCTGAGCGACCATATTGCCCGCAATGGGAGTGTGCACCGGCGATATATCGCCGGGTGCGCGCTCCCATTTTTGCCCCTGTGGTGATCGCTGGTCGCAGGAACATGCTCCTGCAACCAGCTGATTACCACTGCCGGGCTCCCCCCGGCGGTTTCTTTTTCATCAGCGACCATCTCTGGTCGCTGATGTAAAGTAGAAACTGAGCAATATGTTGCTCAGCCATATATGGCTGAGCAATATATCTCCCCCGTGTGTACACAGCATTAAACCCAGTGCTTTTTGTTATCACTTAAATCCGTGTGTGCGAGCTCCTTGCGGCTGGTCCTGGGGGCGCACTTACCTCTCCTCTTTCTGTAAGACTTCTCCCAATTACTGTCTCTTCCTTCACTGCAGTCACTGGTCCCTCTCCTCCACATTTCTCTTCTTTCTTCTCCTTCCCTGAATTCTAATTTTTCACACAGCCGAATCTCCGTTCTAAAACTCATTCAATTGCTTTACAATACACTTGGGGGACAATTTATTTCCTTTAGATGTTTTCTATTTAAACATTTTTAATTTTAAATACTTGCAGTGTTCTTTCTATGTCACTATGTACGTACTCTGTATTGTATTGTGACACTTTGGGCCTGATTCATGTTTGATCATACGGGGCCAAATTGTTGAGGGAGGGAAGGGGGCGGACAGGGAAATGGCCAGCGTTTTATGGGCGTCACCCCGGTAAGGAGGGGATGCGGGCGGCACGGGTGTTTGGGGGGGGAGACACTGACCTGTTTTGGTCTGAATTAGGCCCTTTGTCCATTTATACTGTTTGCTTAGTTTCATAGATTGTCATAATCACTGTTAACCCCTTGAGTGGGTTTTGCTGGGGCAGGACAAACCTAACAGGGCAGGTTTGTCCTGCCCCAGCATAAACTCACCACAGATTATTAGGCGCCCCCCCACCTCACCTCACCTTCGCTCCGGCGTTAGTACACTGGATCTCCCCTGCCGCCGCTGCCCCAGCCGCCTGTCAATCATCACGCAGGCGGCAGGCTCGGGGCAGCCGCCCCGAACATCCCCGAGCCTGCCGCCTACGTCTTTGCTGCAAAATGACAGGTGGCTAGAGGCTGGGGGAAGAGCTAGAGGCTTTTTTGGAAGAGCCCCGGCGTGCGATCGCCGGAGCACAGTGACAGGTGATTGGGGGGGGGGGGGCTGGGGGACGCAACGGGGGGCTCAAGAGGTGGTGCGCCAGTGGTGCACACCTGGACACCACTGGCAAACACCTATTTCATATTTGTGGTATGCCCGGACATTTACCACTCAAGGGGTTAATGCATCTATTTGCACTGTTCGTTTTGAAAATGCCCAGCTGTACCTCTAATGACTTCACCTCTCCTGCTCTTCCATTGATCGTAGATGTCCCCCAACATTTTATTCTTGGCCCTCTTCTCCTCTCTCTCTACATGTCCTTCCACTATCACATCTATGCTGATAACACTGAAATCTACCTCTCCTCTCCTGATCTCTCTCCCTCTATCCTCACTCATATCTCCAACTGTCTCTCGGCTGTCTACTCTTGGATGACCCATCGCTTTTTTGACCTCTTCCCACCCTCCTGCATAAAACCCGACCATCTCTCATCCTAACCCTCTGTCTATGCTCACTTCTTCCCCTTCTGTGTCACCCCTGTCTGTCTAACCCTCCCCTTTAGAATGTAAGCTCTCACGAACAGGGCCCTCTCTCCTCGTGTGCTTTTCTTATAATATATAAACGTCTGCCACCCTGATGATTGCTTCAGTGTCCTGTCCCCTGATGCAACTATCCATATTTACCATGTACTTGTCCTAAACTGTCTAGTACTGTAATTCGTTATCGTTTTTTGCTCATTTGTGTATTTTTAGGCGCTGCAGAACCTTTGTGGCGCCATATAAATAAACGATAATAATAATTCTGTTTTCAAAATACAATTCTGTCAATAATTTATTTATATATATTGCTCAAGACTAAATATGTTGTTATTGTGTTAATTAGTTGGGAGGATGTTGGTGAATACAGTAATTCATGTCATGTACTGGTCTAGGGAATTCTCCAATGTTCAGTAACTCGTGTACCCAACTTAAAGTGCCGCCGTTTTATGTCAGATCTCCTGGGTACGAAGCTTGTGAATTCTCTACACAGGCAGAGAGAAGGTTTTTATAGTTCTAGTTGGGGGCTCATCAAGTCAAAGTCGTTTCTCTAAAAGGTTGCAGCACGGTCACAGTCCAGATACAATTTTTTTTTATTGACTCTGATTTTGTTTTTTTTCCAGTCTCTTCTGTGTCTTCATGAAATCTTCCCAGCGGTACAAGCTGCTGAGACGGCAGTAAAAAGAAACCCACACTTTGTCGAGGCCTGGCAGGCTCTGGGGCGAGCGCAGCTGGGATTAGGGGAAATTGCAATGGTGAGTTGATCATTTCCAGTTTCTACCCTGGGAGTAGGTAAGATTATATAGTTAAGAAATAAATGTATGCTGATTATATGTGCATCCTTTCTGGCCATTTCCCCACATTTATCCCCCCAATATGGTTATTAATATATAATGAATGATTTTCTATATTCTGTCCCTTTGCTGCATCTGCAGTGGTAGCCTGGGAATGGAGAGGGTGGGACAGAACAGGGGTTGGATCAGTGGTCAGAACGCTAGGCAGAGCAATAGGTGGGCCAAGGTGACCCAGCAAATTGCCGAATCCCTTTAATACTTTTGTTAATGGGTGTTTGGCATTTTGGTGGCACCCTAATCCGAGAACATTTATTTATTTATTTATTAACAGTTTCTTATATAGCGCATACAAATTCCGCAGCATCCAAAGTGAACATTCCTCAAAGGAATAGAATTATTAGGACACAAGGACATGCACTGAAAATGGAGGGAGGGAGGTTCAGGGGAAATTGGAGGAATAAAGACTTCACAGAAAGAGTAGTGGACATGTGGAATAACCTCCCATCAGAGGTGGTAGAGGCTAAGATAGTAGAGCAATTTAAACATGCATGGGATAGGCATATGAATATCCTAAAAAAAAATAAGGGTAAAGAATGGTTGAGATTGCCTAAAGGTTTAAAAAATGGGCAGACTAGATGGGCCAATCTGTCGTCACATTCTATGGGTGAGATTTAATAGGATGAGAGAATCAGAAAGTGAGAGATTTGGAAAGAAATCTCCAGTTTTTTTAAAGCGGCAATCATTTACACTGCAAAACCAGTTAGATTTTGAAGTGTAAATGATTGCCGCTTTAAAAAAAACCCTGATGATTCAAAATCATCAATGGTTTATGGCCGATGTCGAATACTTTTGCTATCGATGGGGGAGAACCAGATGGTTTCCCTGCATCGATGGCACAGCAAAACCGATGTTTTGCATTTTTTAAAGTGCCGGGACACGGAGCATAGCTCCGCCCCTGACACCCGTGAAGCCCCGCCTACATGTTTTGATTGGTCCACGGGCCAAACATAATAGATGACCATCGATATGTAAAACTATCGATGGTTACCCATTGAATCGTTTTACACTATCGATGGCTAGTTGCACTTTTTTGCCATCGATGGCAAAGGCACCGATGGTCATACCTAGCGGGAATGCACATCGGTAACAACGTAACGACACACTAGACGATATTGTTCACAATATTGTTCAGAAAAGCCCTTTCTGAGCGATATTGTGAACTGTATTGCCTAGTGTGTATGGGGCATTATACATCTACAGATGAAATTCTATGCAAATGTATGCACATGTTCATTGCCATGCAAACCACACTCTGTGAACACTATGTAGCCAATTTATGCTTAGCACCATTTGTAATAGGATTTGCATGCAGTTGTAAATACTTGTACTTCAAATTTTGCTCAGTGAGGCAAAGTTAATGAAGGCATTCTGGGCTGGTATTTTCATAGTCAAATAGGGTAATCCAATGGCGGAACTGCAGGAGGCAATGGAGTCATTTGCTGTTGGGCTCCTGGCCAGAAGGGGGCGCTGACTCCATTGTCCCCCATTGCATGTCATTGCTGCTGTAAACAAGCCACGGAGCCATACATGGCTCATTTACACTTTACAGCAGCAACCCAGCGCGCACTGGTCTCCTCTGGACCCCACTCCTGTCCGGCACTTGCACTGTGTGTGGCTGTCAGATCCCGATGCTCCCGTCTGCAACACAGCGCTGGGGAAGGGAGAAAGTGAGTGAGCACGTTTTTGAGCCCAGCGAGGACCCGCCCTTCCTGAGCAGAGCCGCAAGTGCAACTGAAGCAGTCACCATGGAGCCCAGGCAGCACAGCACTGAGTACAGGCAGCTCTCTAAAGCCCTGCCCACATCTCCTCATGTAAAGTGTTTGCTCATATATCCACCCACCTGTTTCAGGGCCAGTCAAAACTTTAGTGTAGGGGGGTTGCTAAATCAGGGGTTGGTGTTAGATTTGCCACCATTCTCCCAGAATTCGGGTGTCTAGAAAAGCCTCCAGGCTCCTCCAGCCCGCCACAGCCTCTCCGTTCTATTCGCTCTCCCCCCCCCCCCACCCCCCAGTGCATGTCGCCGTCATTTTCATCCGGCTGCCCAACACTCCTCCTGCCCGACCTGCCCCTGCCCAGCCACATTGTGCCAGCCTGGCCACCAATGCAATATTATTACCAGGTAAACTGTAGGTTATCTGACCAAACATGGGTAATGTGTGTGTGTGTGTGTGTGTGTGTGTGTGTTTGTATGTATGTATATATATATATATATATATACCAAGAGAAGGACCTGTCACTCAGGACTGACGTGAGCTGCGTTTCCGTGTGGCTTGCTCTGTTGCCATAAGTCGATGGTCTGTGTCGACACACAGACATCCATGCACAATATTCCAAACGGACAAAGGCACTCAGAGGCTTGATGCAGGTGAAAAAACTGGAGGAATTTTTATTCCATTGCCTGTCATACATGCATATGTATATATATATATATATATATATATATATGATATTGGTGGTACTAGCGCTGAGTGGATGCCCCCCTGTATCAAGTCTTTTATGGGAAAATTGACAACATATGTCCGTTTTCTATAGTCCCGCACAGATCCTCTTTTTCAAGTGGCCGCTCCTCTCCTGTTGATTCCTGTTCCCGGGAATCTTTGTATGTGAATCTGGAAAAGAGTGAGATGGGCGCCTTCTGGTGCAGTATGTTGGTATTACAACAGATCCCTCCACCTTAAGTGAATAGATCACCCTAGTGAGTACAAGTGTACCGTAATTAGTGGTCTCCCAACCACTCTTTTATTCGCTTAATTGATAGGTGCCTCTGGGTGTCTGGTAGCTTCAATATTTCTCAGCTCCGTGTATACATAACAATACACCACAGGTTCACAGGAATAGAAAAAGGAATATAATAGCGTGATATTGCTAACACAAATTTATTAAAAAGCAAACAAGACAAAATTTGCCCGTACAATTAAAAAGAATTTCAAAAGCTTATCTGATGCATTCGATGAGGTCATTCATTCATTGCATAGGTAAGAGTCCCTCTCTCAACGCGTTTCATCCTCCGCCTCGAAAACGGCTTGGACTTCCTCAGGAGTATAAGTCCTCTTTCTAAAACAGGCTTCTATTTATACCACTTCTATGATTGTGGATCCCGCCAAAGCGCGGTTCTCCACTCCCTCTTCCGGGTTCGTGGAACGCATTCGCGTCATTTCCGGGAGTCCCGTGACACGCACGGGACTTCCGGTTGTAGACGCGGCTTCCGGGTTCTTCCCCGGCATTCTGAGCCATTCATGGACACTATGGATAGGTGGAACGCACGCGCCTCGTCACCAGAGGTCCCGTGGTACGCACGCTGACTTCCGGCTTCGTGCGCGATTTCCTGGTTCAGCTGTCATTAGCTAGAACCACTCGTAAACCATTCGGCTGTCATAGTAACTTGATTCTTCCCACACAAAATATAGCATGGGAGGATATTCAGCCAACGGTATTGCTGATGAGTGTTTGGACACAGATGAATATAAAAATATATATATAAGGGGCCGATGTCTAATCAGTGCATCCATGGGGTTATAGGTCACAGTGCCCTCCCATGAAATTCCTAATATTACAACCCGCCCCTTTCTCTTTCAAAAATTTCAAATTTTTGTTCAGTATAGCAGCAATATGGAAAAATATCAAAACATCAGAACGATTCACAGAAGTACACAAGGACAATCAAATATCATAAAAACCAAATAAAAATGGGGTAAAATAGGCTTATAAAATGTTACTTTAAAATGCTTTATAAAAATGGTGCTAATTCATAGTTGTCATTAAGCCCATTCGGGGTTAGCGTACCAAGTTCATAAATCCAGAACATCTCCCTTCTGGATAGTAGATTCTCCCTATCTCCTCCCCTCGGACCTAAAGTGACATGCTCCAGTACTTTGAATTTTAGATCATCTACATTCCCATTATGGGCCTGTAAAAAATGTCTAGGAACTGTGTGACCATCTATTTTGTTTTTTATACCTCTCACATGTTCCTGAATTCTTAGTTTCAGTTGGCGTTTTGTTTTGCCAATATACTTAAAACCGCATGTACACTCTAACATGTATATCACCCAGCTACTATTACAGTTAACTAGGTTTTTCAGAGTGTATTTTTTAGAACCATTAAAATTACTAAAATTCCTGTATTCCGGATGTGCAAATTTGCATATATTGCACTTATTGCATTTAAAAAAGCCTTTTGCTCGGTCCCAGGGGGTGTTTACTCCCTTCTTCTTTTGTTGGAGCATACTTGGAGCTAATGAGTCCTTAAGGTTTTTCGCTTTTTTGAATACTACATCAGGTTGTATAGGGAGGATTTTCTTTAAAACTGGATCTGTCTGTAAAATACCCCAGTGTTTCTTTAAAATCTTTCTAATTTCTTGTTCTTGTGAATTGAAAGTCGTGATAAAATTCACCCGTTCCCCTCTCTGATCCTTATTTTTGTATTTTAGGAGGTCCTTTCTATTCAGTTTGTGAAAGAAGTGGATGCTAACTCTTATGTCCATTATAAAAGCAATCATAAGAAGCAGTGGAAAAATAATACTCCACTATCACAATTTTCTAGGATTAAAAGAAACTGCACAGAGGAGACAGACTGTGAAGAACAAGTCGAACTCTATAAAAAGAGATTTTTAGAGAGAGAGTATCCGAATACAATTTTGGAAGAAGCTGTGGAGAAAACAAAAAAACTGAATAGAAAGGACCTCCTAAAATACAAAAATAAGGATCAGAGAGGGGAACGGGTGAATTTTATCACGACTTTCAATTCACAAGAACAAGAAATTAGAAAGATTTTAAAGAAACACTGGGGTATTTTACAGACAGATCCAGTTTTAAAGAAAATCCTCCCTATACAACCTGATGTAGTATTCAAAAAAGCGAAAAACCTTAAGGACTCATTAGCTCCAAGTATGCTCCAACAAAAGAAGAAGGGAGTAAACACCCCCTGGGACCGAGCAAAAGGCTTTTTTAAATGCAATAAGTGCAATATATGCAAATTTGCACATCCGGAATACAGGAATTTTAGTAATTTTAATGGTTCTAAAAAATACACTCTGAAAAACCTAGTTAACTGTAATAGTAGCTGGGTGATATACATGTTAGAGTGTACATGCGGTTTTAAGTATATTGGCAAAACAAAACGCCAACTGAAACTAAGAATTCAGGAACATGTGAGAGGTATAAAAAACAAAATAGATGGTCACACAGTTCCTAGACATTTTTTACAGGCCCATAATGGGAATGTAGATGATCTAAAATTCAAAGTACTGGAGCATGTCACTTTAGGTCCGAGGGGAGGAGATAGGGAGAATCTACTATCCAGAAGGGAGATGTTCTGGATTTATGAACTTGGTACGCTAACCCCGAATGGGCTTAATGACAACTATGAATTAGCACCATTTTTATAAAGCATTTTAAAGTAACATTTTATAAGCCTATTTTACCCCATTTTTATTTGGTTTTTATGATATTTGATTGTCCTTGTGTACTTCTGTGAATCGTTCTGATGTTTTGATATTTTTCCATATTGCTGCTATACTGAACAAAAATTTGAAATTTTTGAAAGAGAAAGGGGCGGGTTGTAATATTAGGAATTTCATGGGAGGGCACTGTGACCTATAACCCCATGGATGCACTGATTAGACATCGGCCCCTTATATATATATTTTTATATTCATCTGTGTCCAAACACTCATCAGCAATACCGTTGGCTGAATATCCTCCCATGCTATATTTTGTGTGGGAAGAATCAAGTTACTATGACAGCCGAATGGTTTACGAGTGGTTCTAGCTAATGACAGCTGAACCAGGAAATCGCGCACGAAGCCGGAAGTCAGCGTGCGTACCACGGGACCTCTGGTGACGAGGCGCGTGCGTTCCACCTATCCATAGTGTCCATGAATGGCTCAGAATGCCGGGGAAGAACCCGGAAGCCGCGTCTACAACCGGAAGTCCCGTGCGTGTCACGGGACTCCCGGAAATGACGCGAATGCGTTCCACGAACCCGGAAGAGGGAGTGGAGAACCGCGCTTTGGCGGGATCCACAATCATAGAAGTGGTATAAATAGAAGCCTGTTTTAGAAAGAGGACTTATACTCCTGAGGAAGTCCAAGCCGTTTTCGAGGCGGAGGATGAAACGCGTTGAGAGAGGGACTCTTACCTATGCAATGAATGAATGACCTCATCGAATGCATCAGATAAGCTTTTGAAATTCTTTTTAATTGTACGGGCAAATTTTGTCTTGTTTGCTTTTTAATAAATTTGTGTTAGCAATATCACGCTATTATATTCCTTTTTCTATTCCTGTGAACCTGTGGTGTATTGTTATGTATACACGGAGCTGAGAAATATTGAAGCTACCAGACACCCAGAGGCACCTATCAATTAAGCGAATAAAAGAGTGGTTGGGAGACCACTAATTACGGTACACTTGTACTCACTAGGGTGATCTATTCACTTAAGGTGGAGGGATCTGTTGTAATACCAACATACTGCACCAGAAGGCGCCCATCTCACTCTTTTCCAGATATATATATATATATATATATATATATATGCATATGCATGTATAATATACATGTATAATATATATATATATATATATATATATATATATATATAGGATACTGGTGGACGGCGGCACTCAAAATAATGACACAAACGGCTGGATTAGTGTGGACACTAATCCAGCCGTTTGTGTCATTATTTTGAGTGCCGCCGTCCACCAGTATCCTGCATAGCGCCTATCTCCTATAGGCACACCATACGGAGGGCACCAGCTTATCGCCAGGCTGAAGGGGAGTGCTGCTTTATGAAAAACTTCTATATATATATATATATATATATATATATAGACACACACATTTAATATATATATATATATATATATATATATATATATATATATATATATGTGTGTGTGTATATATATATATATATATATATATATATATATATATGTGTATATTATACATGTATAATATATGTATATTATACATGTGTGTGTGTGTGTATTTACAAGGCCATGCCCACTTCTCCAGGGGCTCACGCATTAGGACGAGGAGGGGGGGATCACCAGGAATCCATGACAAGTGAGGTGGCAACCCTAGTTGGGGGTAATTTCCCTGCACCCATCTAACTCTCCCCTGCCTAGGAGACCACCCCCACCCCCACACAGCCGGTCCAGCCACAGTGATCCCCCCTCTATCTCCCTATTCCCTTCCAACTGCCACTCTGCTAGAAAATCCCCTCCTCCAACCAATCCAATCAATTCCATCCTGAATATATCTAATAGGCTGCTTCAAGTCATCTGAAGAGCATATATTAAAAAAAATGTTCACTAAATAAAACAAAAATGTATGTATAATCTGGTAATATGACACTCTCCCATTTATTTGTCCTTTCATATTAAAGTATATTAAAGTGTTTTGTGTTCATGTTAACTTTCATTTAGTTTTTCAAGTAAAGATGATTTATGTAAATGTACTCCAGTAATTCTGAGAATGGTCCATTAAATAATTAAAGAAAAACTTATAATGGTGGGTAATAAAACTAACCTAGCATATTTATCTCTCATTGGCGAGAGAACATAATATAACAGATGTATTCCAAGGGACTTTCAGCCAACAAGAAATCAATAAAGGCTAAATTTAGGAGCATGGCTTTAGGAAGTAATGGGTATGAATGTTACATCTAAGTGATATAATGTGGTACTGGCCCGGCATTCCGTATCCCACCCTCTGTTATGAATATTCATTTTTTGATACGAATGGGACGCACATTTTGTTTTATTTGAATGCAGCTGTTACAAACACCATCATGATTGCATTGCCCGTAATGGAACAGAGCAGCTTGTTACATCGTCTCCATTGCTACAAGAACATAATGTATAATGAGTGCCAAGAGCATCTTCTGGCACGTTCCTTATCTAGCATTAACTTTCACCAATGGGAGTAATTGCCTTCACGACCTTTATATATTTAGCTATTTATGGAGGGATTTGTAGAGAGCAACATCACGGTCTGCTCACTCAGAATGGTATACAAGGCACAGTATGGTGGGGAACGTCTATCTCAGTCTGCAGTGTGCTGTAGGGTTCTTATCTAGTACTACGAGATGCCCCAGAAGTCTTAAACCATGTGTATATGTATGTATGTATGTATGTATGTATGTGTGTGTGTGTGTATATATATATATATATATATATATATATATATATATATTTAGTGTGTGTGTATTGTTAACTCTAGCAACTTTCAAAGGTACAGTACTTGTGTAGTTTCACGGCGGCAGTTACGTAGTCAGCGTAGTGCCCCTGTCAGAATCAGTGTAGTGTTCCGGCGGCCAGCATAGTCAGTATCAGCGTCGTGTTCCTGCAGCCAGTATGTTTGCAGCTAGACAGAGCCGACCTGTTCATACCCCCACTATCCACGTCGGCATTGAGTTGATTATATAAAGTGTGGCAAGCGCAGCGAGCCACCGAGCCCAAAGCGCGGCGAGCGCACGCGTAAAACGAGCGCAGCGAGGGGATGCTGATTATTGGTGTGTATTCCGCATCCCCTCGTGGGGCTCGCTGCGGTCGCCACGCTTCGGGCTAATTTTACACGTCCCCTTGCGGGGCTCGCTACACTTCGGGCTCGAATCAGACCCCAAGTTGTAATTCAGTGACTGTAAAAAGGCTGATCTGCTCACCTGGGACGCCGAAGGGTCTCCACTAGCAAGTGAGAAACGTAACCTTCAAGTCACACGTTGCACATGTGTACTGCGACTCAGATGAGTGTGCCGTAAGAAAACCTAGACCAATTTCCGTACATTGGATTGGCGTACCGTATATACATGGAATTACCTCTCAGTCTTTTCTCCATAATTAGTGTTCCATGCATCAGCTAAGATATGTTTTGGGATGTGTTACTTTCAATTGGCCATAGGGGCGTTCTTAAACTTCCATTTAGCCATTCTCCTTTAAATATGTCTGTGTCTTTGCCCAACTGTCTGATAATGTATCACATTACTGTCTCACGTGAGCTCATTTATCAGAGGGTCATGTTTGCTTAAGTTTTACAAAACTTTAATGGTCAAAGCTACACCTTGTATTTATAGATCAACCCCACACTGTGCCAAAGGGCTGTCCTTTGTTCCTGACAGCTGTTCCACCAACACTATAGAATTGTTATCAGTTAAATTCAGGTTCATGCTCTCTGAATATATGACACATGTTCTGAAGCTATTTGTGTTCTGTGTGCAAATATGTGTATAACATATGCGGAGCAGGCTTATGGGACTTTATTGTTGGGGTTATTGCCCGAGAGCCTTGGGGATCCTGGAGCAATCTAGAGATACCTTGCACACGATTGCACCTTCAAGCAATTTGCGATATGTTGTAAGATAGGGATGATGCGGTAATGACACTGGGCATTAATGTAATCATGTTTTTTTACACTGTATGGAATATTAATATTTAATATTAATATTTAATACCATAATACATAAATACACAAACATAATAAAACCAGTACTGCACTTTCAAAGCTCAAATTCTCCCACCTCGTAGTAAAGCTTCTGTCTCTTCTTCCTGGTAGCTACTCTCTGGTCCAGGGCACGGATTGAGGACTCAGATCCACACACACACACACACACTTATCTTATTATATACTATAGCAATTGTCATAAATTGAGCCACTTGCCAAGAGGCCTCCCCCCTGTGTTTACCTGTGCTGGCGGCACTGAATCGGGGAATACTGTGTTGAGTACTAGGAATAAAGGCTCTGAAATTGTAAGAACTTTATAAACTAGCAGTGTCGTCGACAGATTCAACTGTCAATATACATCTTTCGTCTTTTAATAATTTAACACTCTCTCCATCTCTTGTCCGAGCGTCTCCTTTTGCGGCTGATGTCGTTATAAAAGGAAGCAGTAATCTCTTAATAGAGAAAGCTTTATAGAAGTCCGACTTCCCATACTGATCTCAAGGGAGACATACTAATAGCTGGTGTTGTCTGTGCTAACTAATGTGAGATGAATACAGTAGATGCATATTTCAGGGTTCTCTGTACAATATAACCCTTCTGACTATGAACGTTGATTAGTTATAAGCATTTTGTATTACTGTATGTGTAGCATATTTGTGCAATCTGTACGTGATTTACAGAAGATAATACATAGGGGGATATTCAATCCCCGCCGCTATGTCCGATGAGGGAAAAAGTGATGGGCGCCTATTCATTGCCGTCTTTCCCAACAGCTTTGAACCGGCATCTCGTCAGAATAGGCCCAAGTTTACAAGCCCGTTCCACCGAGATAAGCCGTGGATTGTCGCGATCATGGCCCCATCTTGCGGCCACACCCCATTTTCGCTGAGAGGCAGGCGGGACATTGAATCCCGCCTGCCGATAAGCAGGTGAGGAAAATGAAAACGGGCCAGGGTCATGGCTGTTGGGTCGGACCGACCATCGTGACCCTGAATTAAATACCCCCATAGAATCAGCTGTCATGCACTCATTTTTGTGTTGAGAGAAGTGTTAGGTGATGGGCTGTCAGTAAAGCTGGGGTCCGATGCTGCTGGGCCTGATATGATATGGTAGCCTCGATGGTTACGTACCATTGCATGATTTCTCCTGTGACTGGCTCTTGCAGCCGCCGCGTGACCCAGTAGTCACACGGCGGCTGCACGTATGGGTGCGATTTCGGGCCGGTAAAAGATAAAGAAAAGGGATAAAATCAATGGTAATTACGCAGTAGCCAACCAGCTTCTAACTACAATTTTTTTTTAAACCCAGTATGTCTTGACAGTTAGGAGCTGTTTGGTTGTTGCGTTATCACCTTAGATTTTATCGCTTCTCCAGGCTAAATACATCTGTCCCTCAGGGGTAGATGTATGAAGCATTGATAAGGGAGGAGAAGTGATAAAGTGCAACGTACTTTATCACCGGCCAATCAGCTTCTAACTGTTCCTTTTTAAACCCAGCCTGTAACTTAACAGTCAGGAGCTGATTGGCCGGTTCTAAAGTACCAGGCACTTTATCACTTCTCCTGCCTTATCGCCGCTTCATACATCTACCCCTTAATTCTTTAAATGTATAATTTTTTTTATAGTTGTCTCCAGACCGTGTTATAGCTTAGAGGAGATACATGGAATATTTCTAGGTACAGATATTTCATGCCTGATGTGATATATGTTCTGGTTTTTTCTAAAATATACCTGTTCTTGTTTAATTTACATGGAATATTTCTAGGTACAGATATTTCATGCCTGATGTGATATATGTTCTGGTTTTTCTAAAATGTACCTGTTCTTGTTTAATTTTATAATTTTATTTACTACTCATGTTAAGGAAACGCATAGCAGCCGTATAATGAGATATGTACTGCATATGGGCACCACAATATAACAGACAAATGGTTTGATCCCCATTCAAGCCCTTTATCAAGGTGACGCAACGCAGAAGACCCGTACGCACATACATAAATTGTGTAAGTGGTCCTGGAAGGAGTCCGCTATGCTGCTGAGTTATCATCGGTGTCTGGCGGGAATGTGCGTCGCTAGGCAACAGAGTGTAAACACAAAACACTGAAGGTGTGAACTAATATTAATAAGACTGTCATAACAAAATAAACCTTCTTCTCAAGCAACGTCCTGAATGCCATCCATTGGTCGTAGCTACAATACGTCCGTGATCTGTAAACAAATTTCTTTTTTTTTTTTTTACGATCATATTTTTATTTGAAGTTGGTCTTTTTAGCGGCAACATAGATAATTCACCAAACAATCAGCTGCTGTCATTTTTCAAACACAGCCTGAGAAGCTGATTGGCTGGTACTTCATCGTTCTCAAAGCTTTGACACATAATTGTTGGTTAGTAGTATCAATCGAACTCAGAACTTTTTTTAAAGGGGCTACCACTCACAAGTCAAAACTATGCCTTGTAAGTAATTGCCCCTTTAAAAAAAAAAACATCCGCCAGACTTGGGCGGCAAGACCAGTACCGTCGCCAAACTAGGGCGGCATTACTTTCCGTTCATAGAATTTTTATGTCAAATGCATGTTATACTGTACATCTGTGTATGTAAATTATTACTAATACATAAATACTAGTCACATTGACTATTTACATGACCATTACATGCTAAATAAAGGTACTAATGAAGTCTAACTAAATTTTAACATCAATTGTTCTTTCAATTTAAAAACTGAGATAGCTATCTGCTTGTGTACCGCACTTTAGGAAAGGCCATCGATGGCATGAGAGTTGAGGATTTGAAGCTATTGAGGGAAAATCATTTACAGTATGGTTAAACCATTGATGGGCACTGATTGCACAAACAGCAGGCACCATCAGATTCCTGAAACCGATAATCCTTAACTATCGATGATAACATATTTCCCTGTGCCGCCTCTCTAAGCGCAAGCAATCGTAATGCAACAGTGTCTACATTCGGCCCAGTAATAACAGATTGGTATGGGAAATAAAAAATACTCTTGTGCCCAACTTCACATCAGCCTCATAATGCGAGATTGTAATCTGATTCATATGAGCAACATGTGTTCCCTCTAGGGGCAAATCAGTCCAAAAACATAGCAATAGTGTGGTATTAAATGAGATCTTTTGTTGTATAAATATAACACTCCTCCTAAAAAAGTAACAGGTTTACATGAAATTGTGCCCAGTATGGGACTACTGTGCTCCGGCTTCTGCCCTCTCTGAGCTCAGAGTAAATGGAAATATCACCTGGATGGTCTTCACATCACTTCATTCCAGACTCTAGACTCTATCACGGTTCTGTTGGGAAGGGGCCGGGCTAAAATGATGTGAACCGCTTTTGCTGTGATGGGGGCGGGGCTATTATGTAGCAGCCAGACCCCACCCCCATAGTGGCTAACTGTATTTTCGCATCTGAAGATGATGACTATTTGGGTTAATGAGCCTCTACTGTTTTAATGAAGGAGCACATCTGTGCTTCAACCAGTCAGATATTTACTTTCATACCTTTGACCTGTGCCAGCCAGATGAAAGCTAATCACTTCATTTTGGCGATGGGTTAGCAGCACATCAATGTCATCTCCATTCTGTTATTAAACAAACCTTATAGTCTCTTGTAATTCATTTTGAAAGGTCAGACTTGTCAAGTAAAAGCTAATGCGTAACCAATAGGGTTTGTTTATAGCAAGATTTTAATTAACTGATAGCATTTCAGAGATGGAATTGCAGCATTTTATTGATTAGTGGTATTGATTTTTATATCATTAGAAAGTTATCTCATGTTCGTTCAGATGTTCAAAGTCTCATAAAGTCGGATCCTTTGGACCTTTGGCGTTTTTGGAATTGACAGCAAACAAAGCACTAGAACATTTTATTCTCTTTAATGTCTAATTGTAACAAAAAAGCAAAAGTCAAATTAAAAAAAGATGAAATATAAATGTGTATGTAACGCATAACCGTGCAGGGATCATACATGGTGGCACAATAAGCAAACTACAGTAGATGGGTTCTTATTATAAAACCTTCAGTAGGGCAATCTGTGGTCCATATCATTGCAATTGACCAGTACCAGCTTTAACCTTTTGCCCTTGTAGCAGAGACGCTGGTTTTCACAAGGTGGGGTGGGTCCGAATGTGCTTGCACTTTCATACCACCTATTTTACTTGGAAGTGAGTGGAATGTGGAAGAGTATCCTACTGTACTTCTCTTGGATTCCTTGGGAACTTCCCGGTAGAGTAGAAATGATAGCCTTGGATGTTGCAGGTGGAGTTTGCGAAGGGGCCCGCACCACCACTGGGGCCCGCCTTCCTCCCTGCACCCAGTTACGCATCACACTGTCCCTCCTCCTTCTACCAATTCACTCTACATCTTGAAGACAGGGAAGTGATGGTCCTAGCTTGCCCGAGACCTCCACCTGACTCACCCAAACCCCACCCATTCACTCTGCAGGACTGGGGAAAAATGGTTGGTAGCTTTGACAAATTGGGACTGAAGGTTTTCTTTAAAAACTTTGTTATTGGTTCTGTTAACTTCTAGCTTTGCCCCAGAAAGTAGGCTAAAAGATAGGTTTAATTACAGGCGGGTGTAGGTCATTACATCGGTAGTGTCAAAGTCGACAGTCAAAAGGTGAGTCTGACCAGTAACTATTCTAGTTTGACAACTTACATTCGGTGCCTTCATTCCTGGAAATGTTGTTGCTATAGTATACACTATGGGCCTGATTCCTGTTTAGAAGATAAGCATAAAAAAGCAAGTAACTTTGAGCCTAATTCAGACCTGTTTTTCATGGCCGCAAATTCGCACGGAGGCCGATTATGAATGAATTGCGCATTCATATTGGCCGCAATGCACATGAGCAACACCTGGCTGCGATCAAGGCCTGGAACTTTCTGTTTGCTGGCCGTACGTAGGGTGATTGACGGGCCAGTGTAAAAATCATTCCATGGTGAGCCTAAGAAATTTGGGCATACAGATGGAGCCGTGATCAATCAATCGGCCGGAGCGCCGTTCACTGAGATTGGCGCTGCGCGTCCCGGTCTCAGTGAACACCGCGCCGGCCCATTGAATGATCCCTGCTCCATCTGTGTTGGTATTGGTGCGAGTGGATGTGCACCCGTACGCATCCATTCCCACGTTAATTTGAAAGGCGGGATTACACTTTAGTGGGGTGGCACCTTAAATGAGCGCTGGCCACTGCACATTTTCAGCCATGCAATCAGGTCTGAATCAGGCCTTTTGTGTCTGGAACAGACCATGGGGGTAATTCATTACCGCTCGCTAAGCTGCGGTCCTACGCTGCTTAGTGAGCGGCTTAACACCGCCTGTCACCCGTTCGAACGTCCACCCCGTCACCGCCGATTCCCCTCAGGAACGAGAACGCATCCCCTCGCATGCACCGCTAGCCGTAGAAATCAGAATTATTTCCTCTGCCGTCGCAAATAAAAGTCTGTCTCAAATGAACTTTATTTACGTGCGCCAGGATGAAGACGGGGCGGCGACTGATATCCTGTGAGGCATCGGCTGCCCATGTCCCTATGGGAAAGCCCGGCATTTTCATGGGGATGTCCATTAAATGCGGGACATTCCCATGTGTGAGTCCCGTTTTTGCCCTCGTCCGCTCTCCCTCCCCTCAGCCAAAGGCCCGGCAAGTCTGTATCTCGCCTAAGACTTAGCTTAAGACCTCAGACAATAATAGGATAGCTATCAGGGACTTTGCATCATATCAAAAATATTAAAAGAGCTTCTTATAATTGTTGGCATTTCGGTGTTTGAACCACTGTCTTCAGGACAAAATAGCCATGCACCAAAGATAAAACCTGCGATCTCCTGTGCTTGGCTCGTGTGTGCTGAACACTAATGTACGATACTTTTCAAATACATTTGTGATAATATGCAAAGTCAATGAGTGCTGTCCCGTTATTGATTAACTGAATGTACATGGTTAATCGGTACTTGTGTATTATCACGGCGCCCGATTTAAACTATATCGCATACGATTTAGCGGCCGATTCGATCCGCGATGCGATTTTGCGACCGATTTTTGGCCGATTTTCCGCTATTTCCTGCCGATTTGCATGCTATTCCATCCTTGCACACCCCCACTATCCAAGTCAGCCCGAAGCGTGGTGAGCGGACGCGGTACACGTCCTCTGTGTTGGAAAGGACACCGGGGCTAAAGATTTGTATATACTGTATAGCTTTCTTGATTTGCATCCTCAGGGTGAACTTACTCAGATGATGATTTCATTTATACTTAATACATAATCCTATTGGCTTCATGCAGAAATAACAGTAAGCATTAGGCTTCATCGGGTCCTGTTACATTTACTAACTTTATTCTTTGACCTGTTAATGCTCTTGGCCGGATTTCCCAATGGGAGCACTTAGAAGAATGCATTGTAGTCTCACAGCTACTCGGCATGACGACATGCCCACAACCAGGCTCTTAGTTTCCCAGAAGCTTTTGAGGTTACTTAAGTGAGCCAACCGCAAGAGGAGAGTTTCAAAGGCAGCTATGAAAGTCTTGGCATCTGTGTAACACTTCATTTAGCTAATAATGAAAGACCAGTACTGAGAGCAGGAGAGTAATAACAGACCGTTCCACACATGTGGTGATCTTACTGTTGTTAGCATTGGTACACCAGTTATTGTACTGTGTATGGACTGTGTATTGTCACAGGAGTCCACCATGTTTGTATACAGTGATTACACTCTAGAAGGGGCGTGTAGAGTAGGCAGAATTTTGGGGTCTCCGTTCCTTTGCTGGTACATGGTACTCGTAGGTTGTCAACAATCTGTTTGATGTTTTCAGATCTCGATAGATTGACAATTGCAAATACTTTGCGACTGATTCAGTGCCAGATGGTGGGAGGACTGTGTGTGCTGAACCTATTCTAAAGGTCCTCTGTTGTCACACACACGGTGCCCCCTAACCTGCAGCCGGGGTGGGGGAGGTGGTGCCGCCAAGTAACATTGCTGAAAATGGGGTGTTTGACCACTTTTTTTAGGAATGCCATGGTCGGTTTGTTTCTTCCGGCACAGATTTACTAGCCTCGACCCATGATTTTCTTGCAGGTGATGCAATGGCTGCAGATCCTTATTCTTTGGTAGGATGATGATATTTTCAGTGAATCGTGTCACCACAGTGCCACTTCCTCTGGATGTAGCCCTGATTCTTGGCATTGCTTCATTGCTGGCGGGGCAAATAGTTTATGACACGGTAGTAGCCTCTTGCAGGAACTCTTCTTGAGTGGTATCTACAAATGTAGTCATGTATGCGGGAAACATAGGGGCAATCAGATGTGTAGATCACGTGCAGCAACACTAGGTTTGATGTACTGTACATCAGGCCTAGGAACATCACAAGAATCACCAGGCATGTTAATGAAGGATGGAACAGTGTACGTTCCATCTCTCCTTATCATTGCTGTAGTGTGCATGGGCAATCTGGGCTGAAGGGAATACATTTCAGTGTTGGAATGAATCCCCAGCGCTCCAGTGTGTACCCAGCTTTAAATTTAAAAAAAACGAGAGAACCAGTACACCAGACATGTCCAAACTGTAGCCCTCCAGCTGTTGTGAAACTACACATCCCAGCATGCCTTGCCATAGTTTTAGTATTCCCTAATAGCAAAACTAGTGCAAGGCATGATGGGTCTTGTAGTTTTTTTCACAACAGCTGGAGGGCCATAGTTTGGACATGCCTGCAGTACACTATAATGAAAATTTCTGGCTTATTGAGCACATAATACACCATACCACAGGGAGAAGGAGTACACTATTTCAATACTCTTAACTTTCTTTTTTTTTGGGGGGGGGGGGGGGGGGGTGATGTGTTCAGCAGTGCTGGAATACTGACATCACTTAGAATGCCTGAGCTGGAATTTTGACTCTGCCGGAATGCCCACACCCGGAGGAAAGGGGGGGGGGGGGGTTACGTTTAGGAGTGATTTAGGGTTAGGCTGTGGGGAGGAAAGGGGGGGGTAGTTTAAGAGCGACTTAGGGTTAGGCTATGGGGAGGGGAGGGTTAGGCTATGGGGAGGAAGGGTTAGAAGGGGAGGTTAGGTTAAGATGCAGGGGGTGAGGTTTAGGTGAAGATTAGAGTCAAGCTGCGGGGGGGGGGGGGGGAGTGTTGGGTGTTAGACTACTGGAAGGTAGGGAGGGTTAGTGGGACAGGGGGAGGGAAAAGGTGGCCATACACTAGAACAATCTCCGGCCCAAATGCACAATTTCGACAGGATCAATTGTGTGCACATTGTGAGGTGTATCGGTACAATACACAGTCCCGCGGGTCGAGAGGTTGATCCTCACGTGTGATCTATTGGCTTTGATTGTGGTCGTAAGCAGATCGCATGAGCTTTTAAAGCACATACGATCACTCTTACTACCTGTATACGATAAGGACGTATACAGGTCATTCTGATGTATGGCCACCTTAAGTATACTTGACCCCCATTGGGATTCCCTCCTTTGGGATGCCGGCATTGGTATTCTGTCTGCCGGCAATCCGTATGTATTTTCTCTATGCTTTAGAAGATCCTACCTACCGGTGCTTACTTGGGGGAAATAGGAATACCGGAAGTGAAAGAGATGCCATTTGTTGTTTACATGTATATATGTCAATTACCCTAATATATTCACAACTTAGTATAATACACGGAGATGCCAAGTTCAGTTTAGAACATATAAGTAACTACCTAACACAAATGACAGGTTTGGTTACTATCAGACCTGACAATTCAGCCAATATTTGGCTTTTTCGCCCGAAAGCGCAGGTTGTTCTATTAGAAGCTAATTGGCGGTCTCTGACTATTAAGGGTTTAGTTACAGGAAAAAGTCGCTGGAAATCATTCTGCAGACGGCCGCTGCTATTATCTTACCTGCTGTAATCATCCTGCCGGGTGCGGCTTTCCTGCTCTATGCCGGTATTACGTTCCCCGCAGTCTAAGATGCGCAAAGTGCACATTTCCGCATAGAACAAATGTCACTTTTGTGAGTTCTTCTTCATTGAAAGCATTACTAGTTTGTTAATTACATAGACTTGGAGGTAAGCTCTGTTCATTCCACAGTCCAGATGTTCAAAGGAATTTATCCAGAGCCAAAATGGGTGGGGGCCAGCATTTTTTAGGAATGTCATTTGGATGTCTTTTATTATTGTACGGGTTGATTAAACAGATCATTTGTTTTCACAAGTATGTAAACCTACCACCAACACGGAGGACCTGTAAGTGCCTAATTGCTGACCGTCTCAGAATGTCCATGAGACCTTGACCTTATTCTGCTATGTTCTGTAAGGTTAATGATTTTATATCCTTCTGTTCATACTGTACCTATTTATGTAGTTTGTAGGGACTGCAGATCTTTTGTGGTCTCCTATAAATAAAGGATAATAATAATTATATGCCGGTCACTGATGCTTTTTTTTGTATTTTAAGGAATTTTTCTGCATTTTTCATTATATGGTGGTCATGGATACTCTCTGTATTGTATGGCGGTCACTGATACTCCCTGTATTGTATACCAGTCACTGCCGTGCATTTTTGTAGGTGAAGAAGTTTAGTTTTCATTATATGGTGGTCATGGATACTCTCTGTATTGTATGGCGGTCACTGATACTCCCTGTATTGTATACCAGTCACTGCCGTGCATTTTTGTAGGTGAAGAAGTTTAGTTTAGACAGCAATACTTACCTTTTAGTCTTGAGACCATAGAATCTACATGCTCTATTTAAAAGTGAAGGCGCCACAGAACAACAGAATTAAAGCAGCTATCTTATTGTAATGGGAATAAAATGGGTTGTGTCCTCTTTCTCTACATTTCAGTGTTCACAAGGTTAAAGTACTACCCACGAGTAGGAGGTGCCAAGCTGATTCTTAACCCTAGTTGACAGAAAAGCCTAGCTTCATCCCTGACACTCTTTTAAGCCCCATGGACTATTTTACACAGTTACCTATTTTTACCCAATTAAATTCCTTTAACACGGTTCGCACAAAACTTACGTCTTCACCGTTTATACTCAATCAACACAACATTGTTGTGTAACTAGATGATATAGCCCACCAAGCACTTATTATGTACCTCAGTGATTGTCAGCTTGTAGGCAGGACCACTTTGCCTCTTTGACTGTTGATACCAAGTCCAGTCTTACGTAGGGTACACACCAGAACCATCATTATCATTAGACGATGGAGAAACTATTTTCCTTGAACTTCCCGGGAGCTCCCTTGCTCATGAGTTGCAAAAAGTGTGTTTTTGTGCGCAACGATCTCGATCCGATCAGATGCGACCGCATGCGTTGGACACCGGGCCAGAGTCAAAAATACAGATCCTACCTGCTGCAGGTAGGACCCGCGAAGTGACCAAACGAGCAGCAGGGACGCGCATCGGATCGGATCAAAAAATTTACAAAACATGCTCAGTACAAACAATCTACATACAATCGGTCGGTATTGAATCTAAATCGACGGGATTGAGGCCAAGTCGTTCTGGTGTGTACCCAGCATAAGTCAAATAAATAAACCATTGCTCTGATGGAAATATTGTGGCGACTTCCTTTTGATCAAAGCCTTCTCCAGCATTGCTCTTGTTTAGGAGCAGTGATCTAGAACGTACATTCTTTGATACCAACCATCTGCAGATGATTTTCTAATGACCGTATGAAAATGATTCATCTGCTTAGAGGTTCGTGTGGCTTTTAGTTGCTTAGTGCTACCATCACTTATACTTTCCTTTCTGGGAATATTGACACACAGAATCATTGCTCTAAATGGGAAGTCTTCTTGTTTGACTAACCTTTCACTTTAGGCATGACTGTTTTCCATGTGTCCATTGTTCTGATCTGGTCGTATTAGGAGGTTGTATCACTGTCCACAATTATACTGTACATGTCCCATCATGTCAGTGAGTGTATTATCCATGTAGCTTTTCCTTTAGATATTTTGTATGTCTGTATTTGTGGTCTCGAGTCACACTAGGGACGGACTCAGTTAAACCGACCACCGATGCGGACTTGCAGTGTCGTAGAAAGCAATGTCCTTCCCGGGTACGTTTGAAACAAAAAAAAAAACTTGGCAAAGTGTGCCAAAGAGGGGAACATTCTTCCCCTGCGCACGTGGCCTGGTCTTAGAAAAGCCTGGGCCCACTGCCCCCCTATAGGCATTTTTGTGGGCGTACACCCGACCTATTCTTGGTGCAAAAGCTATGCTCAGCTCTGTTCAGCCTGCAATTGCAACATGGCTGCACTTTGCCTACATTAAAACATTGAGTAATTTCTCCAGCTTTGGTTGTCATGGGGTGTTGACAGGGTGGAGGGGTCGGCATACCCTACAACTGTACCTTTTTGGCCAGTACAGTACCAGTTTTTATTACCTGTACCGGCCAAAAAGGGCTTTGAACAGGGTTTCTGAGTCGACGCCCTCTTTATTACCCAGCCCCTCAGTTTTGTCTAGATGGCCCGGTTACTAGTAAGTATAGGTGAAATCAAACTGTGCATTTTCCTGCATTGACAATACTTGTAAGCACCCATTACTGGAGTATGCACAGAGCGAATTCAGCACTGGCCTATTTATAATGGGTGCAGTGTACGCGGGCCCCTGGGATCCAGGAGGGCCCACACCGCACACCCTGCACCCATCTCTAGTGACCACTTTCCTGATGTTTCGCACATGTGCAGTAGACTCCGGGACAATGACCGGGTGCCCAGAGCCTACAGCAGTGCTAGATAGAGACGATAGGGCCAAGAGGGAGTCTGCACAAAGGCCTCCTCCTCTCCAGAAGCACCCACTGAATGGCATATCTCCATATCCCTCCCCCAGGAAGAGACGTGGTACGGTCATGTGACCACACCAGCAATAATCACTGGCTAAATTCAGTGATCTGTAAATGGTAATGCTGCAACACATGTATAACACGTTTATTTTGTTCTACCACTTGTATGCGCTACATCGTTTTTTAGGACTATGTTGTTCTTCATGTACATAAGAAGTAGAAGCTTGTATTTCTGTCTCCAGATGCTTTGAAAGCAACATAAAGTAAATGATAAGGTCCTTTATTGCTAGGCTTGAATCTGACAAATGGTGCTGAAGCAGGACTTATCTTATTGTGTACACGCTGCACATAGAGACGGTGACATATGGGGGTCACTTAACCGCAGTGTGCATGTCTAGATAGCAGGGGCGTAGGGAGGGTGGTGCGACTAGAGCTCAAGCTCCGGGCGCTGGAATGGAGCAGGGTGGTCGTGGTGGCGCCAGCGCGCACCGCAAATGATCCCCTGTGTCTGCTTGACTATGCGCTGCCCGGCGCCTGAGTGCATGCTGGCCGGCACCTGCCCACCCGCCCGCAACTCGATTTCACCTGTCCCCGCTCCCTGCACTGTCCCCCTGACTCCTATCAGAGCTGGCAGCGTGAAACATAAAATGTAAAGGTTCGCCCGGCCAGCACTGCACAGCTCCGGCATTAGCAGATAATTACGTACATGAGCAGGGTAGTGTCTAGATCCCATGCAGTTTAGGTAATTTTCCCATCATGCCCTGGGTCCACGTATACCTGGAGGGGGAATATAAATCTGTGGCGAGCGAAGCGAGCCACCGTGCCCGAAGCGTGCGAGCGTAGCGAGCCCGCGAGGGTACAATGCTGCAAAAATAAAACAAAATAAACGACACCTACATGAATTACACATAAATTTAAAAACGTTGTGAGGGCATCTAACAACTTCCGCCCTCACTGAACGTCACTTCCTGTAAGCTATACTGCATGGGAACTAGTCTCTACCACATGAGCAGGGCTGGCCGGGCCATTACCTTATGCAGCAGAAGTGCAAATATCCAGCCAGCCAGCAGAGGGCGCTGGCCAACTCGAGTCAGACAACATGCTCCAAGTGCAAGGCAAGCTGCCTGCCTCTGACACTCTCTGGTTTTACTCGGGAGGAGCTGATGGACAGAGGAGGAACTTTCTGGCCTGGCTAGGAATAGTGAGTATAAGGGGGCTGCTGGACAGGGTGGTCTTTTCCCTAGTTTTTCCCTTGCATTCTTCCCTGCTGGCCTCCTACACCTGTACTTGTAAAATAGTAAACTCCTGTCCTGAATGCAGCCAGCCTGCTGGCTGTATGTATCACCTGAGAGCTGTATGAAGGTGGACAGGTCTGACAGGCAGGACAGGAGGACTACAGGTCCCACCATGCCCTCATAACTTACATCAGGATTTGTAATAATGCAGGTGATATAGCCCTCAGCTGGTCAGCTTACACCACCTGCTGGCTCAAGCAGCCTTCCGGCAGCTATGTAATGGGCATTAACGTGTGTTATATAGTATGTAATGGGCATTAACATGTGTTATATAGTATGTAATGGGCATTAACGTGTGTTATATAGTATGTAATGGGCATCAGGTGTGGCCTTATGTGTAATTGGTACAACGGCATTGCTAAAATGTGCAATGGGCATTACGGTGTGTGGTATAATGTTAGGCTGTGCCCCTTTTTCGCCGTGCAGGGCCCCGCCTACTACAAATGGGGGGGGGGAGGGGCGCGAAACATGCCCTTGCTCCGGGCACCGTGGCACCTAGCTACACCACTGCTAGATAGGGAGGGAAAGTCTTTAATTGGTATCTGACATGGAAAGGTGATGACCTGGGGAGATCTGTGCCGCGGTGTTCCCAACAATCAGATCTTCTGAATGCAGAGGTTATGTTCCATCTTTGGAACTTCAAATTCCCCTTTGCAGTGCTATATATTCAATGCCTATAGTACAAACTCTAAACTTCAGCTCTACAACAGTTGTGTATTGTGTGGTGATGAAGATTAATTACGTATTACAGTATGTACTACAGATGTGTCCACATACATAGGGACATAACTACAGTAAGTGCAACATTGCCGCCACACAGAGCACCGCAAGGCAGGGGGTGCTGTTCTGCAGCACCTGTCTGTTTTAATCAGTATCACTTGCAACTTGCTCCTCTTTAATCCCCTGCATCACCTGACTGCCCCCATCTCCCCCTCACACTAAGCCTGTTGCACAGAATGGCACAAGGGGAGAGACCCGCCCCTAAACCTAACCCCAGGGCCATCTTAACATATGGGCTCAATGAGCAGCTGCCTAAGGGCCACCCAATTCTAGGTTCCTTCGAGTTGGGGTAGATTGCTTTGTGGGCTTCTGCCTCCTGAGCTTCTTGGGAGGCAGTAGAGAGAGTGCTGCCTGGTCACCATTATTGCGTATCAGACAGAAACATAGCGACCAGGCGGTATTCTCTCCCAGTGTTTGGTGGATGGCTGGAGCTGTCCACCAATCAGAGTGATGGCAGCCATTCACTGTATGGAAGCAAGTGGAGAGATGGCACCGGACCACAAGAGGAACATGTTATGATTTTTTTTTTCTCATGAATGGATCTGAAGGGGCTCCAATTTCATTGGTTTGCCCGGGGCCTAAAATGTTGTTAAGATGGCCCTGCCTAACTCACCCTAATACCCCTTTCACACCACACTTGTTAAACAGTATATTGCCTTTTTTTCACATTTCAAAACGTTTAAAAAGTCCTACACGTTTCAGAGACTTTTTTATGCAGTGAGAATGGCTCTGAAACGGTATTTAGTAAAAACAACAGATTACAGACCTGTGATAGGCTGTCCCCTACAATCTGCCTCGAAACGTGTTCAGGGGATTAAACGGGTTGACTGATGTGACTGGTACTTAAACGGTATTTAAAACAGTAATCTACTGCAATGTGAAGGCCCAGACCCGTTTTAAATACCGTTTAAAAATACAGTTTTTTAAACGTTTTTGCAGTGTGAAAGCGGTATAAGTGCCTAACCCTACTACCCGCAATCTTTTTTTTTTTGTATCATTAGAGCTTGTTGTGGGATATCTCTGTGACTTTGAAAATTATAATAATGGTCAATAATACCCCTTTCACATAGCACCTAATTACCGGGTTTATGCTGGTTTCTTGGCGGTGTGGCCCAGAAATTGGTGAGATGGGAATGGGGTTACCGGTTACAGCTAACCGGTGGCAACACAGCAATTCGATCCATGTAAAAAGAAGGGTTCTTACCAATTCATTGCTGTGCAGTGTGAACGGGTTAATCAAGTTGAGCGAACTAATTCCCGTTCACACAATGGTGGAGGCAGCGCTTGGAGTAGCACCAGCTGTAAAGTGCTGTCTCATCCCCTGCCACCGATGACACTCCGACGCACCCCCACACAACGCCAGCGAACTGGCAATAATGCCGTTTCGCTGATGCAATCTCAACAGACCGCACATGCAGGGTTGCACCGGCACTGAACCGTTCCAAAGTCCCGGTGCGACCCAGCATTTGCGATCTGAAAGCGGTATTATATATTTATAAGATGATGACCTTGTTCAAAAACATCCCCTTAAAACATCATGTGTTAGCGAAGAGTAGTAATACATATTGAGCAATAACAAATAAATATAAAAAAAAAATACAGTTTCTCTTGAATGCAATTAGCAAATACAAGACTTTCGCTTAAAATCAATAGAAATAGCCATTTGAAACATCCTCATGAATTTGGGAAATGAATGTTTAGCCAGATGCGATTGCATTAATGAGAACTCAGTTACTAATTAAATAAACACACGAGGAAGCATTTATGCTAAATGTATGCAAAGAAACTAGTTAGCTCAACCCGACCGCAATATAAAAATAGTCTCGGCCAGACATCAATTATGGGTAATTGCTAAAAAATTCAAAAGGGGATTAATCAGACCTATAAATTCTGAACAGTGGCACAACTGTTGTGGAAAATACTAGAGTAATAGGTTTGCAAGAAGTAATAGAGCTACTTGATTGGCATACGAAAGCTATTTTAAAATAAATTGTTCCCGTATTCAAAAAAAATCTATTTCTCGTTGGGCGTCCGCAGCAGGCAAGGTTAGAATCTGTAATGCCGGTCATGGAAAGCTCTTCATGGAGACGAACAAATAGAATTGTGCATGATGGAATGAGCGTGAAAGGGCTGATTCACAGTTGCCTGACTTCCGTTTGCCAGTTGGATCTGGCGACCTTTAGTACTGCCCATAGTTGAGCATATGGAACCTTTCAATAACATATCATATAGGGTTATATTCAATGTTTTTTGACGGTTAGTACTCAACTGACGGGTAGTATTCAACTGACCCCCTGACGGTTAGTATTCAACCGACCCCCCTGCACCTGCCTCCTCCACCTCGCTGGGTTTTTACAGCGATGGGGTTTGTGGCTAAATGCAGCGGGCTCCCTGCAATAGCAGCGAGGATTTCCCGGGAACATTGAATATGGTGAGCGGCCAGTGGGGGGGGGGGGGGGGTAAACGGCGAGGGTCGCTTGTTATCGGCGATTCCCGCCATTTAACCCCCTCACCAACCGCACTGAAGAATACAGTGTTCATTGTAGCTCCCTGCATCTGCAAAAACCCATGCAGTTCCTCTTCCCTGTCTGGGATGTTGTTCTCTGCTGTTGTGTTTCTAGCACAGTGCGGTCTGTATTTCAGTGCTGAAATACAGAAGGGGGTGCTAGAATGAACACTACAATAAAGAATACCATATGACAAAATAGAACAAAGAGTAAAAGGAGAAATAAACACATACTGTAGACATTAGAGACATTGATTAGTGATATATGCTGGGCTACGCAATGTGTACCTAACACAACATTGTGGCAGTTGGGACCCTGGGGGGGGCAGGCTTCTGCCAGTGCACACACACTTGCCGGGGGCAGGGGCCGTGCTGCACACTTGCTATATCCTCCGTCATCTTGCATGTACAGACAATGGAGAATGTTGTTGACGATTCGAGGGGTATGAAGATTTTGTTATGGTTGTCTAGTATGTAACCCAGCTTAAGTGTCAAGTGAGACCCATATGGAGTCCAGTATTGAGTAGACATGTATGAGAATAAAGGAGACCAGTGTATGTCCTGGGAGATCACATAAATCAGAGGGAACTGGTAAAAGGAACACACAGGTGAAAGAGAGCAGCAGAGAAAGAGCATGAAAGAAAGGGGGAAGGAGAAAAGCATAAGCAACTGCGAGCAGCTACTGTACTGCTGATATGAAGCAGAGTGAGGCATTGAGCTCAAAGCATGGGCGCCCATATCGACAGGTGCCGATATTGACACCAAAATTGTAAAAAAAACTCATGGCGACCTTTTTTTTTTCATGTCGACCTTTGGACCCTTTCGACCGTTTTCATTTCAACTTTTTCGATGTTGATCTTTTCTTGTCGACCTATAGTATATTGACTTTTCTTGCAACCTTTTAACTGTCTATTTAGAATAGATTCACACCCTTTTAAATATAGAACTCTGGGGCAGATGTATTAAGCTTTAACAAGAGATAAATGCAAGGGTGATAAGGAGAGATAACGTCCAGCCAATCACCTGCTAACTGCCATGTTACAGGCTGTGTTTGAAAAAAGTCAGTAAGGAGCTGATTGGCTGGACATTTATCTCTCCTTATCACCCTTACTCTTGTTAAGGCTTAATACATCTGCCCCAGTATGAGGAATAAAAATGTTTGCTTGGCAATTTCCACACCTGTATTTTGACAAATTCACTCGGCACTCAAAGGGTTAAAAAAAAGTTTTGTGAGCATTTCCTGAAATCCTGCAAGTGAGGGTCTTTAGAGTGTGAAATACCGCTCGGTGCTTCGTTAGATGCAGCCATTGGTCACACCATCAAAACTTTCACCAGTCCTATGTAAGATGCACAATCTGTAGTGTGAGCGGACAGCCAGTTCTGCGACACCAATGCGCTAAACTCCCATAAAATGCCCATGAAGTTCCAGTTCTTCCTGAAAAGAATGTTTCATCTTATGTTTTATTTGTCCCATAATATACTTTGTCACTGTTGAAGCCCGCCCAGGAGGGGTCACACATGATTAGGCACGACATGTGCCAAGTTTTGAACGTGAGGGTGGCTGATTGGCTGAGAGAGGTCCCCTGCCTGGCTTCCTGGTGGTCCCCCCCCCCCCCGATCCCTCCGCTCGGCTCTCTGGTTGCTGGCATCCTCCGTCCGGCTCCAGGCTGCACGTAACATTTGCTAACTCTTATGTGCAGCCCGTCTGACCTCCCGACTCCAGTCCGATGCGCACGGGACCTCGCATCGTATTGGACGGGTTGTCTAAATGCGAGTGATGAAGTTAAATCAAGTAACATTGCTCAGAAAGTGGCCTGATGTTGCTACGTAGCGAGGCCCCATAATCAGAATCTCTTTATTGCCAAGTATATCAATGTACAGCATACATAATACACAGGGAATTTGTTTCCGATAACCACTGCTCCCACACAGTGTACATACATAACAGGCCAATACAAACAGGATCATTTCAAGGGGAGGGCATCAAGGTTGTATTTAGAGTCATGTGTCGAGTGCCGAGATTAGCGCAATGGTGTGGAATCGCTGACTTTTGACCTTTGAGTTTATTATGGAAGTAGCTTGGGGAAAAAACTGTTTCTGTGTCTTCGCCAGTTGAGAGCTGTATCGCCTCCAAGATGGCAGCCTCCTGAACAAATCATGGGCAGAGTGGGAGTGGTCACTGATAATTCTTTCAGCACGTTTTGTAATCATTGACCTATACACGTCCTCAATCGCCGGGAGACCCGATCCTATGATTTTTTCCGCTGCTCTTACAATTCGCTGTAATCTATTTCTGTCATAAGCCGAGGCCGAGCCATACCAGACTATGATTGAGGTACAGATCACGGATTGTATAATTGCAGAGTAGAAGAGCATTAGGAGTTCCTGCAGCAGTTTGAACTTCCTGAGTTGACGTAGGAAGAACAGTCTCTGTTGGGCTTTTCCCACAATGCCATCGATGTTGGCCCTCCACTTCAGGTCCCTGGCAATGTTGGAGCCTAAGAATCTGAAGGATTCCACTACCGCCACTGCACTACCTTCAATCGTTAGTGAGGGGAGTGTAGGGGGATTCTTCCTGAAGTCTATGATCATCTCAACAGTTTTTGATGCATTCAGCTGTAGGTTGTTGGCACTACACTAGGTGACTAGGCTTTCCACCTCTTGCCTGTAGGCATGCTCATTACCTTCTGTGATCAATCCAATTAGCGTGGTGTCATCCGCGAATTTCAGAAGCTTCACAAAAGTGTATCCAGAGGTGCAGTCATTGGTATAAAGAGAGAAGAGGAAAGGAGTACATAGCCTTGGAGATTGATATGACAGATGCGTTTAAGCAGCGACATTCGTCCCTCTGTGTCCCCCCCTGAATTGTGTTTTTGCTCCTGCAGTGCCTCTGTTTATCCTGGGATATGTAGATATTGGATCATCTCTAATACTTCTGTTTGCTGAATCTTTAGTGACCTTCAGAGCCTATTTCTGTCCTGGGATGAGTAATCAGTCCTTAGACAAACAGAGGAGCTGAAGGGCACGGAATGCCAATCCCCGATGAGTAGAAGCTTGATAATCAAATAAGCACCCAAACATTCTCATAATGCACTTATTTGCATTGGCATTCTTAAGCTGATTGATCTCGATTAACATAAATGAGTTATACTTTACAATATGTTTCTTGCTTGACTACAATAAATTCACAAACAACCCAATTGGAAGTGACAGTATTGGGTCTAAGTGAGCCAAAGCCGGGGGAGTTAAATGGGAACACATAATATTTTTCATATTTAATTGCTTTATTGTTATTAATGTTCATGCTTCCTACTAAGCTTATATAGTATATACATTATATCTGACATCTCTGCTTTCCAGATGGAGATTTCATATAACATTTATCAATTGACTGTGTGTTCTTATCCCTCGTCAAAGGGGCCGTGACGTTTTCCATAGCAATTATTCTGCTTCCTGCTATTATTTTATAGAATGCGCTTGATAAATGATAGCTGGAATTTGATTGGTTGGTGATGTAGTGATAAGGTCAATGACGTCAACAATGTTGATATTAACTATGTTGGTATCTGCAGAATGGTGAAATATTCCAGTGTTCTTCAGGGACGGAAGGGTCATGGATAGGTACTGGGCAAGTGTTGGCAAGGAGGACGCTGATTGCCCATCCCTGCAATAGGGGGACAGTTAGAGGTTTCAGATTACCGATGCCGCAAGATTAGATGGAAGTCATCAGAACCTCACCACCGGACCCAGATGACACCGCTGGGGGTCACAAGGCCTGGCATAGCAAGTCACTGCTAGACCACCCGGGATGTTTTGTCGACATTCCAATCATGACGATATTTCATCAGTGTCGACATGGTCAATGTCAACTAGTGATGGCCATTCGACCATCTATGAGCTATGTCAAATACTTTTGCCATCAATGGGGAGAACCAGATGGTTTCCCTCCATCGATGGCACAGCAAAACAATTTTTTTTAAAGTGCCGGGGCACTGAACATAGCTCCACCCATGAAGCCCCGCCCCCATGTTCTGGTTGGACCACAAGCCAATCAGTCACAATCGATGACCATCAATAGGTAAAAATATTGATGGTCATCCATTGCATAGTTTAGCACTATCGATTGCCAGTTGCATTATGGCAATGGCAACGATGGCCATCCCTAATGTCAACAAGACAAACACGTCAACATTCTCAAGTTGAAATTATGGGGAGAATTCAATTGTTTTACCCCCAAGCCACTGCTAGATGGTTTCCAACGGAGCAATTCAACTGTTGCCCCATTCGAGTGCACTGAGCTGTGGGGGAGACGCATTTCAGCTCGCAGTCCCTGGAGCCTAGTACCCACATTAGGGAGGTTATTCTGGTTGGTGCGTAAATTTCCGAATTCTTTCGGAGCGGACCGCACGCCAGGCTGTGCGGACATCGTACGAAGAAACGCCCACCGGTCCTCCGCATTCGGACGGACTCACACTTTAAGAAGAGGGCGTGTTTACGGACAACATCCAAACCTTGCGTGTGCGGTGGACACACACATATTCTGCACGGTCTTACAGCGTCTGCACGGTCTTACCGCGTCAGAACGTACGGGAACCTGCCCGTACGCACCAATGCGGTGTATTATCGCAAAACTCACCACTATTATCAGAACTCACAAATTGGTCATATGACCCACTTATGCAATTAGGCAACATTGGTAATGTGTGTAAAAAATGCAGCCGTGCTTTGAGCATATATTTGTGTGTTTTGTAATGGTCCATTTAAGCTGCAATGGTTCCAATTGAAGCAATGACAAGAGTGTAATTAATGAGTAATGAGTAGAGGAGTGGATTGTATTGTGTTCAGCTGACATTGGTTCAGGTGCGGCCGTACTAATTGGGCGTTCCGAATGCCTAGCGCATGACCGAGTGGTGTCCGCAAAGCAATACTTGCTTATGGAGACCGCATATTTTCTGCCTTTTGGTTCGTTTGCAGTCGGTGTTCTGTCCGAATGCACGCCTACCAGAATTAGTGCACTCCCTCGTGTACGCCCAGTTTAGCCCACTTTGAAACTACGCCCCTGTGTAGTTTCGAATGACGCCCATATTACGTCCATATTTCCCGAGTGAATGCGGTGCACTTTTCTGTACGGTATTAGTGAGAACGAGTACGGAGACCTTGCGTGGCACATGCGCATAGCGTTGCTCACGCAGACGGCTAAAAAACGCCATCCAAAAGAATTCGGAAATTTACGCATCGACCAGAATAAGGCCCTAGAAGCCGTGATTAATGTCCCCCCTACGTTCCGTGTTCCCTACAGCAGTTACTACTGTTACTGCAGTCTGGAAACATTGATGCAGGATTGTAGAAAGCAGTTAACCCTTTAGTGCTGCATGACATTTTTTGGGTTAAATGTAACTTAATTATAAAATGGACAATTAACTACTTACAATTCCTGCAAACGATCTTCATTTTTGCATATGAATTTAATCCATTAAAAAAAATAAGTGCACATCTCTTCTTAATTGGCTTCTTATTAAATAAATCTGTGAAGCAATTACTGTATAACATTTTGTTTGGAACATGGTAATTAGTTATGCTGCACAGTAGTATTTATTCCTGCCACCTACCATTAAGTTATATTGTCGTCTTCTTGGTTCGTGAAAATCGCTGGTAGAATATTTGCTAATAAGAACTTAATTGTAGTCATTGTTTATGATCATCTGCTCTATACAGTACATTATCACTTACGGTTTGTGTTAGGAACGTTCAGTAAATATGTTAAGTATCATTGCGTGTGCCATCTAGTAGACAGATTCTCATTTTATCAACATGATGGGCCAAATGTAGTAAAATGCGATTTTTGGTAATGTGCGATTTTTAGGCAAAAAAACGCCCAAAATCGCTCGTTTTCAGAATATCGCACATATCATAGTGCAAATTGCGATAAACTTTTGCACGTTTTGACCTGTCGAGAATATCGCTATGGGAGGTATTACTAATAGGCACCTCCATACACTAATATTTTACCTTTAAGCACAGTTACCACTAATTACCAATGTTCTGCTTACAAGTCCGTTCTCTAACAACGGATGACTCTGCACTGCATTATTTTACTTAACAATTTCCTTACATATATCATACATTTAAAATAAAATGTGATGTAATAATGTCTACAGTTATGATGTCGACATTCTTAAAATGTTGACATTGAAGATCTGCAGAATGTCAACATGAACAACAACATACTACTGGCGGGGAGGTTTAGAGTTAGGACACACACACACACAGGCTTTCTTTTTCTTTTCTAAGCGATCTGACTAGATCACTTAGAAATTAAGCCGTGTGTACACCCCCCATGGCGATGCGCGGTTCCCCTCGTCGCCATCGCCCGCTCAGATCTTTAGCACATGCAGTCAAGATATTGATAGATCGTCTGCATGTGCGTAAAGAACACTGAGTTAGCACAGATCATCCATACGCACATCGCTATGTGCATACGGCGTATGGGCGATCTAGCCACCGGGGAAATCGCCTGCCCTACATCACCTAGCACACATCGTTAAGCAGGATTGCTCGTGTGTATGGGGCTTTAGAATAGAGGAGTGGGTTAGGGTTAAGTACTAGTGGGAGGGTTAGGCTTCAGGAAGGGAGGGTGAGAGCTAGAATAGAGATCAGTGTTTTGACCTTATTACCATATCTCATGTCGACATTTATAAGTGGAAACATGTCGACAAAATATACCACACTCAACTTTAGGACATAGGTTTTTTTGCATTCCACGGTGCTGTCTTTTCTTGCATTTCTTTAGTGGTTGCTCCATGAGAATACGATAGGAGTAACGGGTTATTTTGGAGTTGGTCTGTCTCGTAAGGTTCCTTGGCCGGCTGTTGTAGATTTTATGGCGCCATGTTTATTACACTGAACCACAATATCATTTATGACCTCTATGCTCTCAGCTGTCCTTCCTACTATCTATCATTTATTTATTATTTAGTTACAGTTTCTTATATAGCGCAGCAAATTCCATTTAAAATTGTAGACCGTACATACTTACCTACCCTCTCGGAATGGCCAGAGGGTCCCGAAAACCCGGATCTCCCTCCTGGCCCCCCGGAAGGCTGGGAAATCCTCCCGTATCTTCTTACTTTTGCCAGTTAAATACCGGCTTTCATGAATGTGCGAGGAGAGGACAGGGCTACAATTATGCAAATTGTAATTTAGCCCCACCCCTTCTACGTACAAACGCAAATCGTGGTATTTCCTGCAATGGGATGGGGCTCGATGATGCAAAGCTCCATCCCCTTATCCCGCCATCAGCGCACCTGAAAGTCTCCTTGTCCGGAAATGTTGGCAAGTATGAGACAATAGTAGAACAAACAAACACACAGACATGGAATTAAGAGGGCCCTGCTGCAATGCCCATGGGACTTCCATCCACAGCCTTGTTATCTGTAGTGTTTCCCAATTCTCCAGCAGTAACACGGTTACTTCCCCATCTGGACATTACCTGTCCAAGGTCCTGACCGAGAATTACAGCTAACCCCCAACCACCACTTCCCATGTTCTCTGCTCCTGGAGGCTTTATCTGGCAGTCCTCTTTCCATAAAGACATACATAGAATCTGACAGCAGATCAGAACCACTTGCCCCCATCTAGCCCCTTTTTTTAACCTTTAGGTAACCTCATCAGTTGGTATGTTTGATCCTTAGTTCTTTGTAAGGATATTCAAATGCCTATCGCTAGTATGTTTGCGTTGCTCTGCTGTCGTAGCCTCTACCACCCCTGGTGGGAGGCGATTCCATAGTGCCAAAGTGAAGTAATTCTTCTTTAAATTTCCCCTGAATCTACCTCCTTATGAGTTAGATGTGGTATCTAGCTGGTGTGGAAATTGAAGTCTCAGAATCCCATTTCCTGTAGCTTCTAAGACAAGAGAATAACTCTGTTCACCATGTCTATTAAGTCCATTAAATTTAAACTCACTGAGTACTCACTCAAGATTAAATGCAACCCTCAACCATCTTGTACACCCACCAGTGGTAAACAGTTGCTGTGGAACTACATATCCCAGCATGTCCTAACAGCAAAATGGAGACGTGTTGGAATGTGTAGTTGCACAGCATCTGGAGTGCCACATGTTGCTTAGCATTTGTGTAGAGCAGTGGTTTACAACCTTTTTTGGGGCGTGAGCTACTCGTGGCAAAATAAACCACCTGAAGATCTACTAAAATGAAAGAGAAAAAAAGAAATTTGTCTAATAACCAAATAATGCCCTCTAAACATTATGCCACACACTGTAATGCCCCTGATACATTATGCCACATACTGCAATGCCCAAGACAAAATATGCCAGACACTGCAATGTCCAATATGCCACATACATACTGGAGGCAAAGGAGAAGGGACACGCACAAAATTAGGGGGCATGACCTACTATCGTGGAACTCCTACGAGGCCACATCTCCCATTTTTTTCTGCTATGGGGGCATGGCCAGTGCTCTGAGAGCTGCTGGCCATGCCCCCAGCCTCTCCAAATAATAGACACTGTGCCATATATACTCATGCCACCAGTTACACAACCCACAGTTATGCCATAAACACATCCCCCCCCCCCCCCAGCAGTGCCAGATAAACAATGCCCGCCCGATTGTGGTGCCATTCTAAATAAATACTCTGCCAGTACTGTGTGCACGCACCATATAATTGGTGTACCCACATGCGACATGGAGTGCAGCCAATGAAAATGGGGATGTGATATACATATGCCACCAATAGTGCAGTGCCAGATATACATATGCCCAAATAGTGCCAGATATGCCACCACAGTTCCAGAAACAGTTATGCCCCCACAATGCCAGATATGCAACCAATAGTGCCAGATATGCCCTCACTGTATCAGATATGCCCCCAATAGTGCCGCCGCCGTCTCTCCTTCCCCCTCACTTCCCTGTGAGTGGGCTGTAAGTAAATCAAAGCTCGCAGGTCGGCCCCTGATTGGCTGCCGGCCCGCGAGTTCTGATTTGCTGATGGTGGCCCAGTCACAGGGATACACACTGAGGGGAAGGAAAGATGAGCGATGCGCTCTCCTCCCCTCGGAACTAGCGGTGGTGGCGGTGGCGATCAAGGAAGGGAGAGACAGAAGGGAGAGAGAGAGACGGGCGGGCAAACGAGGAAGGGAGAGAGACGGGCGGGCCATCGAGGAAGGGAGAGAGAGACAGGCGGGTGGCAGGCAGTGGTCGAGCCACCCGGATCGCTGCCGCGAGCTACCAGTAGCTCGTGTAGCTACCATTCGCTCTCGAACGACGGGTTGTGACACTGGTGTAGAGGATGGTCAAAACTTCCTAATCCTACCTACACCAGTGGGGAGACACATCTAACCCCAAGTTTTACTGCATCCCAAATATTTATAATTTAATAGAATAGAGAGAAACACTGCGCTAAAATAGAACATAAATTTAATCAAATCAATAAAACTACATAAATTAATCATAAATAAATAATATCAGGGCCTATTGAAAGGCATATTGAACAGTGCTGATATTAATAGTCCAGTCCCATCGACAGAGTGTGATGTTGTGTAGCAGTGTTAGTTGAAGAACATAAAGCGAAGTCCTGTTAGGGCATATGGATTAGCAATTGGTAGTCAGTTAGTATATAGGGGAGAGAGTAGGGTGACCAACTCATCCCTTTAATCCGGGACACATATTAATTACACAGGTTCTGTGGCAGTTTAAAACCAGGTGAAAGCCAGCCACAGAACCTGTGTCCCGGATTAAAGGGATGAGTTGGTCACCTTAGGAGAGAGTCAGTATAGTACAATAGCAATAGGTGTTAGTAACAATGTGATATATTTACCACTCCTTTTTAAAACAGCTTTTGATCATTAGCCTTTAGCCAAGACATAATTGTGAAAACACATTCAGATACAATCACTAGTTCTGCCACTGTTTGTAAGCAATCATGTATATGGTCAGATTGGCCGATTCACCTATGAGGCCACTTGTCAGCCAGTCATTTTTGGTCCTGCGCTTCACTTGTTATGAGAGCTACCTCTGTTTTTTTCTATCCATGCTTAACGAGAACTAAATGAACATCACACAATGGTTTATTAGATGTTTGCACAGTGATTCTGTGACATGTCAGATATGGGAAGTCTGTACTTGTCCCAACTGCTGCAACAGTAAGTCCCTGCCTCCAAGCATTGTTCTGCAAATGTCATTCCTTGGAGTGAGCTTCTGAGCTGGATGTAATGACATACTGTAGTTTTATTAGCTGCTTCTACAGTAGTAGCACAGGATAGCTCCAGGCCAACGTTTGTGAAAGCTATGATCTGTGATACACGGTAAAGTTACATAATTTACTATAGGACTAGGCGTTTGTCCTAGTCAATACGAGGCCAAAAACACTATTCTCTAAGAAAGACAACACCCCTCCATTTGTGATCGTTATCATCTCACTGTTAAATATTGTTTAGATTCACCAAAATCCTTGTGACCAGACAAAGGGGGCCTACACATGGGGCAATAATGAACAATATAGATGGCTCAGCACTAGTATAAATAAACGTACTGCTACTAGTTAGATTGCTTAGAAAATGCTCTGAAACCGCACCGTGTGTACAGATGGAGCCTTCTTCAGCTAGCTTTCTCTGGTGAACCATGGTGAGCCCAAGGCCTATTGTTCTTAGCTGCAATACAATACATAGAACAATACAGTAGGGGACACTCATACCCCTTTCAGACCGCACTTTTTACCCGTTATTTTGCCGTTTTTGCCGTAGTCTGAAAGGTGCGGAGTGAATTTACCGGTTCTATTGAACTGGTATTTCTAAACGGTAATAAAGCAGGGTCCTACCCGTTTCAGACCCGTTTTTTTTTTCATCCACTGTTTTCTATGGGTTAAAATGGGTTCAGTGTTGTGAAGGAACAAAAACTGCACTGAAATACCGTTTAAGGACAAAAACCGTTTAAAGACATGCGGTGTGAAAGGGGTTTTAGCTGGCAGACCCGTTTTTAGAAAAGTTTTAAAATACCTGGTCAAAGCCAGTTTTGTGGTCTGAAAGCAGCATTGAAGGGCTGGAGGAGTATTGCTCTATCTGTAGGCCCCATTATGGGCAGATGTTTATCAGGTATTAGACCAGATCATTCTGATTTCTTGTTGAGGTAATAAATGAAGGTTCGTCGGGAAGTAAAACATGCATGCAATATGTCCAATGCCAGGCCGCGATACTGTGAGGTCATCAAACCAAGAGAGCTTGGTAAATTTGAGGACTGTTTAGAACATTGTATATATAAATCAATCTGGTACTTATTGGCGAGTGTCTGCGGGTATATCCCACAAATGTTCTTTGATGAATATGCCCTGGCACTGATGGCTTTTGGCTAATCATATGTCTAATATCACATAGAATACTATCCATACATCTCTACCTGGATCGCTTTGGGGGGGGGGACTCATTTCACAGGGCTTCCAGGGAAAGCAGGTACAGTATTGTATTTCTATATACCTCTTTCCCCAGTAAAAATGGACCCTCTTAACCCATTAAAACAGAATTTGGTCAAACCAAGTCATACGGGGAATTATAAATTCTCTTAGAAACCATAAAATACATTATCATTATACATTATCCTTCTTCCGATGACAAAACTGTTGTTTCCACTCCCAAATGTACTGAATGAAATGCTGCAGTTTCAGCTATATGATATCCATGTGTCCGATATCTTAGTTCTTAACATTTCCTATGAATAGACTGTTAGGGTGGTATTCAATGTTAAATCACGCCCAATCTCCCGTCTAAAGCGACAGAAGATCGCAGGGCGATATTCAATTGTTCTCTATTTTGTGCGTGTGGCACTCATTATAGACCGGTTTAGCTACACGTTTGCGCAGTTCAGCTCATCACCTCCGACGATAGTGAGCTGAAATGTTGGTGAAAAACAACTGAATTCGGCCCTTAGTGCTTGATGTTCCCTCATATGGCCAACCAATAACATCATGTACACACCCAGGGATGTTCTAGACTAGGAGACTGAAAACCTCTAAAAGGCAACTTACCCTTCCATACTGGCGGCCTTACTAGGGTCCTATTAATTGGTCACATTACCTGAATAACAATAACTGTTGTACTCAAGTAACATCTTCCTGTTTGGGTAGACTGAGCATTACTAATCTTCATAAGTACTATTATGTAGCCAGATGTGCCAAATAATTATGACCCTTATTAAGAAAGTTGGAAGCCCCCCTCACCTCTGCTCCGGCGTTAGTACGCCGGAGCTTCCCATCTGCCGCTGACCCCGCTGCCTAAGCCGCCTGTCACATTTAGCAGTGACGTCGGCGGCAGGCTGGGGGATGTTTGCGGCGGCTCGGGAGGACTCGGGTGCCTGAGCGCTCCCGAGTCCCCCCGAGCCACGCCGACCATACCCGAGCCTGCCGCCGATGTCACTGTAAAATGAGTGAGTGACGGCTGGCTGGCGGGCGGGTCATGGGAGCTCCGGCGTACCGATCACCGGAGCAAAGGTGACGGGGGGGACTGGGCAGGGGCGGGGGGCTCTAGAGGTGCTGTGCCAGTGGTGTCCACCTATTCTATATTAGTGGTATGCCCGGCATACCACCCAAGGGGTTAATACTTATGTCTATCCTTTAGAACAGGCATGTCCAAACTATGGCCCTCCAGCTATTATGAAACTACACATCCCAGCATGCCTTACCATACTTTTAGCATTCCCTAATAGCAAAACTGTGGCAAAGCATGATGGGACATGTAGTTTCACAACAGCTGGAGGGCCACAGTTTGGACATGCATGCCTTAGAACCTCCATGATATGTTGTTCTAACAACAATAATAATTATAGATAGATATATATATATATAGAGATAGATAGATAGATATAGTACTTTTCTCTAGTATACAGTAACCATGAACATGATACATGAGTAGAGGCGGCCATTTTAGGTGCACTTCACAGGTTACACAGGTCAAAATGCTCAATGCCTGGAAGAAAATGACACACACTGTAATGACACAGGTACAAAATATATGGTGATGTCCCCCGCGGTGTACTGACCATGCATTGTATGGAAGACAAAGAGACGATTCATAATACTAAATGCTGAGTAGTAAATTATGTCATTGCATGTACTCATTAGTTTGCTGTGTAGCTATTTCCTTGGCCGTGTCATCGCCTTTGTAGTCCCGGACAGACTAGTCACCCCATACACTTATCTTGCTAGCGGAATTTCAGAGGAGTGACAGTAAAACAAATGTAAGTACATAATCAGCGGAACTTACAAATATGGTGCAGATGGTGCCACGCTCTTTAATCCAGACAGTGCGCCTAGGCAAGGATTTCGGTGCGCCCATGTTGTAGCGCGCTCAAAGGCATTTAGGCGCGTTGAGGCACGCCATACAATATGCATGCAGTACACATATCCACCACTGGGTGGATAATGCTCCACTAATCCATCGGTGGATTGATATAGAGATGCAGCAGCGCCATTCACAGAGAATGGGATTTGCTTGCATGTGAGACGCTCACGCGTCCCATTGCTGCGAATGGGGAGCATGCACAGTTCATTCTCAGCCAATGGCGCTGTGGCTCCATCTGTACAGTAGAGTAGCTCTGGCAAATGGACAGTGACAAATGTAATGATACTGTACACACAAACTAATGGTCAGATGGAGTCAAAAAAAAGGAAACCAATACTGTAAATAATAAAATAAAATTTGTGTATTCAGACACAAACGAACGTTTACTGTATGTGTGCGCCTAAGTCCCCTTGCACAAGTACCGTACAGTATACACACGCAAACAAACGTTTTAACCCTTTCAAGCCCAACATCTAGTCAGGTTCAACAGCCCTAGCGCTGGTAGCAGATCCAATGCTGACCCACTTTATAATAAGAACATCGTTCAACATTCAATGTAGGCCATTTTTGAATAATAAAAAAAAAATAACAATTAATTTAAACATTGAAATCAGACTGTTTTAAGTGCAAAAAAAAAAAAGTGGACTGCAAAAGGTTAAAACAACCACCGTGCATTGATGTTAGGCTTGTGTGTGCGTCTGAGTCCCCTAGGCAAATCAATTAATAAAAATAGTAACCAACAATCATCCCATAGCCAATGCAGCATGAGCATAACTGATCGCAAGGGATCACTCCTAACATTGACTCATGAGCATACGTCCACCAGGTGTCATAGGCCGGTGGATAAGTGTGCCACTCTCCATGCTCGGAGACCCGGGTTTGTGAGAATGCCAGACTCGAGCACCGAGCTGGTTAACAAAATGGCTTCCGAGCATGACCAGGGCTTCGTGGAAGCCCACATCTATGGAGCGAGCAACGGCATAGGTTTTACATGTCTAAGGGGAATGCTGAAAGTGCGTCTCATTACAGTAGTTAACACAAACAGGGGCTGCTGACAAAGGCGCAGACACTGCATTGATCAAACCACAGCTCCAGTCCGCATGCGAGCTGGGTGGACAATTGGAGGGGACCCCACATGCGGTTGCTTGCCGCTTCCCTTGCTGGTGTCACATAAACTAGTATTCAATTTGCCTTGAAAGCCAAGAGTCTTCTCTTTCGTATTGTACCAGTCTCTGGTTTCAAGGACACCTACAACTGGCGATATCAGGGTGCCAAGTGGATCCACCATGGGTTCTGACGCTTGCCGTTAGCCTGAGCCGATTGGACCACCAAAACCGTAGAAATTGAGCTTTAAGCCCATTTTAATTATTTCATAGGGTTAAGCTATAGCAATTTTATAGCACCATGAAAAACACTGGCGTTGCTGACACTGTAACATATGCTGCACGAAACAGATGGATCTGCGGTTATCATTGCGCATTCATTGCCGCTAATGGGGCTTGTGAGCGTCTCACACACGCACGCGTCCCATTCTTGGCAAGCTTTGGTGAACAGTGCGCTGAGATGGGATGCATTCGGGCTGGATAAGCGCGTCTCCTTCTGTATAACCTGCAGCAATGGTGACCATGCTTGTCACCTCAGTGCTAACAAAAATGACAGGCTCAATTATTTTAAGATAGTGTAGCAGCGCTGCTGATCATGGCCCGGATGCTGCAGTGATAACTCTGCCGCTGTGCTCCATATGTTGGTGTCACCGCTGTGTAAACCGCTCAGCATCTCTCTACTTTTTTATTGGAGTAATAAGTAGCACAAACAGCTTGTAATCTGCTCTAAAGGTTAAAGCGGGATGTGTTTCCTCTAGAAGTATAATGGGGAGAGATTAAAGCTCCCCCCTAAGTTTCTGGAGGCAAAATCAATGCGCTTAGCATTTCCATACAGTATTTCCTATTTGAGTACTAAGTAGCACCAACAGCTTAGTACTGTGCTGTAACCAGTGGCAGGTGTTATCTCTATAAGTATAATGGGGAGAGATAAAAGCTCCTATTTAGTTTACTGGATGCAAAAACACTGTGCTGTAACCAGTAGCAAGTGTAAGTATACTGGGGAAAGATAAAACACTACGCTTAGCATCCATATACAATATTTCCTATTTGCCTACTAAGCAGTAATTCATCAATAGGGTCAAGACTCGGAGAACCTCTCAAAGGCAATTTACCCTTCCATACTTTTATTCTGTATCAGAGTGCCTTGAAATCAGTGCTGGTGACACTGTAACACATGCTGCACTTTATAATTAGAGAAGGACAGATTATCATTGGTCGTATTACTGTAGCTACGGGACTGGTGTACACATGGAAGGTCGAGATGCATTGGTTAAACAACTTAAGGTCAATATGGCTTAGGTCGACAGTCAAAAGTTCAACATGGGTTTTTAGTTAGCAATGTTAGTGCTTGATGTTCCCTCATACGGCAAACCAGTAACATCATGTACACACCCAGGGCTGTTCTAGACTCGGCAAACCTCTTAAAGGCAACTTATCCTTCCATACTGGCCAGTATTACTAGGGTTCTACTAACTGGCCACATTACCTGAATAACAATGAATATTGTACTCAAGTAACATCCTTCTGTTTGGGTAGACTGAGCATTACTAATCTTTAAAAGTACTATTATGTAGCCAGATGTGGCCTAATAAGTATGACCCTTATTAATACTTATCTCTGATTTTTAGAACCTCCATGTTTTAATAACAATAATAACATTTTTACATATATATATATATATATATATATATGTAAAATATATATAGTGCTTTTCTCTAGTATACAGTAACCATGACACATGAGTAGAGGCGGCCATTGTAGGTACACTACACAGGTTGCACAGTGGCTGGAAGAAAATGATACACACTGTAATGACACAGGTAAAAATATATGGTGATGTCCCCCACGGTGTACTGACTATGCATACTATGGAAGACAAAGATAGACGATTCATAATAGTAAATAGGTGTCAGGATAATGAGATGCACGGTGCTGAGTAGTAAATTATGTCGTTGCATGTACTTATTAGTTTGCTGTGTAGCTATTTCCTTGGCTGTGTCATTGCCTTTGTAGTCAGCGGCAGACTAGTCACCCCATACACTGATCTTCCTAGCGGAATTTCAGAGTGACAGTAAAACAAATGTAACTACATAACGTTTCCCATTGTCTATGGCATCCGCATTTCTAACCATGGCGTCAAACATAACTTCGGTTTATACAACAAATGGCCTGGACTTATAAAATGTTAATAAAGTTGTGTAACCAATACATAAACATTTATCAAAGATAATGACAAATGTAATATTTTTGAAGAGTTTTTTTGTCTTCTATCAGTATTTTTGCATTCTCTGTTATTACATATACATTTCCGTCATCTATGTAATAATTTGCCCAGACCTGAGACTGACCTTGTCAGAGGGAGCTGAGGGCTTACGTCAAACCCCCACAGCTCCTAATGCCACGACGAAAACTCAATTTAGGTAGCAGCAGTCTGCTGGCGTATTCTCTTCCAGAATGTCTGGGAGGCTTTAGAATCCTGGGTGGCTTTCCTGGACATCTCGAAGAGTAGTCAAATGTCTCGGAGTCTGCCCTTGGCCGACCATTTACAGAGTGAAGCGGGCGGCATGTTGGTGACAAGATGTGTACTAAATCATATCATCATGGCTCTTCTCTTTAAAATTAGATGTGGTCATGCCATCATCCCCCCTCCAACCTGCCCACTTGGCAGTGCCAAAACCCACAAAAAGTTGGTAGATATGGATTTAATGATAGTTGTGTAATTTTTTAGAAGTGACCTCCACACACACATACTTTCTATTGCCTTGGTTCTAAGTAAAGTGTTTTAACCGCTCCATCTTTTCTGCAGGCCATCCGGAGCTTCCAGATTGGTCTCCACATCTGTCCTGCCAACAAGGAGCTGTGGCAAGAAGACCTGAACTGGGCTCGGCAACTCCTCCAGCAGAAGAAAGAGAACGAGGCAGCAGAGGATCTGAAGAGGAACCACGGAGATCTCAGCATTGAACAGTATTTAATTCCGGACTATGACTTTGAGAGCGACGAGGTGGTGGCCGCCTGCGACGCTATATCCCAGAGACAGAAAACAGCTGCTGCCAGTAATAAAACTGTCCTCATTTCCACATCCTCAGGGGCAGGGACAGACCAGCAGACAGAGGGCGCCACCACGTCTGCGGCTGACTCACCGTTAATTATCAAAGCGCGATAATGGAGCGGTAATTAACATGTCTTCTCATATATGTTTTCTAATTGACCTTCGCTACTGTAGGGCTTCAGAAGGAGATGGGAACTTACAGCGTGAAGGAAATTTATTTTTGTGTGAAAGTATATTCAACTTTTTGATGAGTAGCTTTATCTTTGGGTAGCGGATGCCTTGTGCTTGCATTATCGGGCTGTATTTATCCAACACCTCCATCTGTGAGTCACCTCTCGGTAAGGGCGTGACCTAACGTGGCGTCATGTCCATATTTCAGAACAGAAGTTGCCTGCAAACGATGTTTCTTTTGCAAAGATTCTAAATCCTAACTGACTAATTGCTGGGAAATGTTACATAAGGACCAGCCGGGATTGTATTCCGAGTGATACAGGAGGAGAAGTGAGCCAGAGGAGAAGTGGCCCATGGTAACCAATCAGCATGGAAGTAACATCTATAATTTGCATAATATAAAATTATACAGAGCAGCTGATTGGTTGCCTGGGGCCACTTCTCCGGCCCACTTCTGCTCCCTTATCACCGCTTCATACATTACATCTACCCCCCCAAAATGAGGCCTCGTACAAAAAAGCTCCATATACTAAGCTCCGCTGATTACATAGTAAGATGGTGTTACTCTATTGTAGACTTTGGGCTATATTACAATTGTTTTTAGATGAGAGATGGTCTACAATTACCTGGTCTAGAACCATGTAAGCGATCATCTTACTTCTGAACATTTGCCGCAAAGACGTTTTTTTGGAGCCTGCGTGGCGGTATAGATAATTGCCCTGATTAAATATTTCTTATTGATATGAGAAGAAGTAAAGATGGGTCATACACTACTGCGCCCAGCCGATCACCCGTGAGCCGCCCGGGAAGGTCAATGCGAGTCAACAGAAGTTGTCCTTTAATTTGTGATGGATCGCATGCGACTCCTGTTCTCCACTGGGTCCACCGCAGGGAGGGAGGTCGGAGGCTGGACCTGCATGCCACTGACAGGTCCGATGTGCACGGGACCGGACATCACACTGACCCGATTTGGGCCGATGAAATCGTCCCAAATCAAGTTCGTGTATTGGATCCTTAACACTTATCGGGGCATTTTTGAGTATATTATTAAATCGCCCCTAAGGGGGAGTGTCCAATTATTAGGCTACTTTCTCACCTGAAATAAACAAGCTATTATCACTGACAGGCTGCAATTATAGTCTTATTATCGGCTGAAAAAGAACCCGTTTTTGGGCAATAACACATGTTGTTACCCAGAAATGGGTCTCTAAGGGCTGTTTATCGGGATTTTACTTTGCGTAAAAAAACAAAACAATATAAATCAATTGAATGTAATCAATAATGCCCAGGCTGTGTGTCTAGCCTATGGCAATCCATGAACTGTCCCTTCCTATAAAGCACACTATGGGAGTTATTCAGTAAGGATCTCAAAAGCAAAACCTTTCTAATTTGTGCAAAACCATGCTGCACTGCAGTTGGGGCAGATGTAACATGTGCAGAGAGAGTTAGATTTGTGTGCGGTGTGTTCAAACTGAAATCTAAATTGCGGTGTAAAAATAAAGCAGCCAGTATTTACTCTGCACAGAAACAAAGTAACCCACTCAAATCTAACTCTCTGCACATGTTGCATCTTCCCCACCTGCATGGTTTTCTCTATTAGAGAGAGGTTTTGCTTTTGAGATCCTTACGGTATATCCCCCTATATTACAATGCATTACCTGGGTGGCACGGATCCACGGACAGCGCTGAGGGTAGTGGACGCACTTTCTGATTCATATCTATCACTTGTTTTTGGAACAATGAAAGATGAATTTTCTGGGCTCGCAAATTGCTAAAATAATGTACATCTGCATAGACTTGTATCCTTCATCTTATCTGGATCTTCCTTCTATGGCAGTACAGAATTATGGAATGCATCTTACTGTTTAAGGTGAATGGTGGCATTTGATTAATATTACTTTCCCTTATGCAGATAAATATCTGGATATGAGCTGGGAAAGGGGCTGACGCACTGCGTGATGTCAGTGACACCTAACATGCGGTATAACAGGATCACTATGACCTTGTGCCATGTTCTGTGTAAGTTAAACATCCCTAGGCAGAACATAAATTATACCCTTCCAGCGCTGTTTCCCTGCCCCTGGTTGTATGCTTCATGGACATGTGTGATGATGAATATATATTTACATAGCAAAACTCTTGACTATGTGGCTGCTGGAAGTAGAGGTTTCTCTGTCTCACCCTTAATGGTAGACATACAGTATACAGATGGAGTAGCTCTCATTAGATTCTATCACCAATCGCCACTGCCCGCCATCCGCCAGAAGGGGGCATGCGCGCAGGACATGCTTGTGCACCCCGTTCTGCTGGAGACCCGCACCCCCCCCCCACTTAACCCTGCCTGTCTCCCTGCTGCCGAGTGAAGTGGACGTGTGTGCATGTATGACGCTTGCGCATCCCCGCCAGATGCAGCTCAGGGAATCTAGTGATTCCCTTCGCTGGCTGAGAGGCGCTACATCTGTATGTTTGAAAAATGACAGGAGCTGATTGGATGAAGTAGCGTATTTATAATGGGTGGCCGCTGAGTCCAGGGAGAACTGCATACGCTGTACCCATTTTTTTAATACTTACCCCTCCGGAGTACCACCATGACAGCTGTAGTGCGGTCTGAATTCCCGCCCCATACAAGTCTTGCGAATGGATCACTGATCACTTGCCATCTGCAAAGCCATGCACAACTCATTCACTATCAACATTTTCCAGTCTATGCAAGTGCAGGGCTGTCTTAACATTAGCCTGGGCCCCTGGGAAAAATAATTCACTCACCTACAGTACATGCTGGGAGATTGTAGCGGGAAGGAAGAGCTGCTGCGCAGCTGGGTCCGGGCAGCGGTGGCTGCAAGCTTGTAGCACTATTTGGTGGGGCAGGAAGGAAGCGGTGCTGATTTTGAAAAAACTGGCCGGACGCTGATTGGCTGAGAATTCAGCCAATCAGTGTTTGGCCAGTCTTTTCAAATTCAGCAGTGCTTCCCGCGCACCGCCTAGCAAATAGCGCTACAAGCTCCCAGCTGCCGCTGCCCGGATCCCCTCTGCCTGGATGTCACTGGCCGGACCCCGCTGCTGGGAGCGCTATTTGCTGGCTTTCTGTCAGACAAATTGCGAGGGGATTGCGAATAGATTCATCGCTGGTTTTTGTCGCTGTTTGGCCTTTCACATGCGCTGTCGTTCGATAATCGATAGACTTGCAAATTTGCGCAACATCGATCGGATATGAATAACTCCCATAGTGTAGATAACCCTCTTTTCCTCTACGGACCCCATAACCTATTGTCCACCTGAGATGTTCCGTACAGAATGCGAGCATCCAATGTTAGGAACCCGGGGCCTTTTCAGTTCAGCATTTGATTATCACACATTATTAAAGAACATAAAAATATGAAAAGACGGAGAAGTCCTACAGTAGTTGTTGGCATATCCAATGGGGAAATGGTGCCAGTCGGTGCTGACGCACACAAAGCCATACGTAACACGCTGCGATGGCACAATCAGCCTCATGCCCCAACTGATAAGAAATGTATTTCCACCCCTTGTCCAAGTGCAATGTTTCTGCTTGCTCCGTATTCCGAGCCAGCCCCGATATATATAAAACTAAATATAAAATATGCTTTCAATAAAAGTGTTCTAATGAAGATTTATATTTTGGGAACTCTCAATGTGAAATCTTGGCGGAGAGTTAGAATATGTCAGTAATAAATCTGTCTTCTTTTATTATCGAGTTGTTACGCAATGATAAAACATTGTATTACTTTAGTAATGTGTGGATCGTTTCTGTGTTATTAGAAGCATCAGTGTTCTCCATTTGTTATCTTTTACCCGATTGGTTCTCATATTTTATTAGCAAAGTTGAAGTGAACTCGTGTCTTTCGCAAGTTGTTAAATGTGTTCATTTTTTGTTCACGATGAATCATTTCAGGTCACATATAGACTGTACTTGGACTTCGGATATATGGCGTCACAGCATTGTCTATGTTTTGTGTTACATTGCTGTTAATAAAGGTGTGCGGAATTATTTTATTGTGTTGTTGTTGTCTGGTGTTATTTGGCTTGTTTAAAAAGAAGAGGACAATGGAGTGTCAGTGGGTATGGGTCATTGGGTTGAATTTAGGTTGACATGCATTGAGTTGGAAGGTCGACACAAGCATTAGGTATACAGTCAAAGGTTGACGGTGAGTTTTTTGCGTTTTTCTGTAACAAATGTCAACACGGACACTGTCAAAATGTTCCGCATCCCCTTGCGTGGCTCACTGCGCTCACCATTCTTCAGGAACGGTGCCTCACTGCACTCGGAGCACTTTTATATTCTCCCTCCACACCCTAGTGGATGGTAGGGCTTTAAATACTGCCTGTCGGCACGTCGGCTCAAAAAAATTGTGAAAAACGCATGTCTACCTTTTTACTGTCGACCATATTGTCGACCTTCTAACTATGTTGACCTTAGACATGTCTACCTATTTCAAGTGCCGAACTAAAGCCTGTCGACCTTCATTGGTCGAACCAATGAACGGATCCCGTGTCAGGACCACTTGCTTTGATTGGTTGGGGGACTATTGATGAAGTTTCCATACTCAAACCAAACACCTGATGTCATCCATAATCTAGCTCCACCAAGTTAGCGCCTCCTAGAGGAGGGGGTGGGACGATCAGAGAGTGGACCCCACTGGGGATTTCCCTGTGTGCCCATTGACCAGTCCAACCTTGGATGTCCCCGAAACAGAAAGTTCTTTTACTTTCTTTGCTGGTATATATTATTGCTTGGAACATATATCACCTGACTCAATTCAAGCTACCTATAGGTTCTTAGGAATTCCAGCAAGCAGGGGAAGCACTGAATAAGTATTGATACCTTTTTGTATAGAAGTGCTGAGTACTGTTTATTGCATTGTTATGCTAAGAAAGGTAAAGCAGTAGAAAGATACAATAATTAGAATAATAATAATACAAAAAAAAACAACTTTCTGGAATAAAAAGAAAGTTCTTGATTTAGAAGTATTTTGTATATTCTCTAAAACTAGATGTTTGTGAGGACTGCTCCACTGTAAAGGTCCATACACACTGGGCGACTATGCCCAGCGTGTATGGACAGCGATGATGTCAATCACCGATGTGGGGAAAGCCGCTCAGTGCATACACACTGGGCGGCTTTCCCCCTGCACGGCACCGATGGAGGGGGGAGGACGGCGTTGCGTAGCGGAGCTCTATGCAAAGCCGTCTTGAAAGCCGCTCATCTGCTGGTATTACCAGCAGATGAGCGGCTTTCCCGGCGATGTTGCGGGAGCGCGCAGCAGCGATCACCGCTCATAGCCGGGGCATACACACTGGGCGGCTTTGAACTGAAAGCCACTCAAATAGGTTGTTTTGAGCGGACTTTCAGCTAAAAGTGGCCCAGTGTGTATGGGCCTTTAATGGTTCTGACAGTCCATAAATACAGGCTAAAGGTCCATACATGGGGAAAGTCGCTGGGCTGACCATTAGGTCGACATGGTTCTAGGTCAACATGGGTCAAGGTCAACATGGCTTTAGGTTAACAGGTCATAAGGTCAACACAAGCATTAGGTCAACAGTCAAAAGGTCAACATGGGGTTTTCCATTGTTTTTTGGGCCGAATGTCGACACAGTTGACATGGGCACAGTTTGAAGTGCACTGCATGGCTCGCTGCGCTCGGCATGCCCTAGTGCAGGGCTGGGCAATTGCGGCCCTCCAGATGTTGATGAACTACACATCCCAGGATGCTTTGCATTAGTTTTGCTATGTGGCCATGCTGAAACTGATGCAAGGCATTCTGGTATGTGTAGTTCATCAACATCTGGTGGGCCGCAATTGCCCAGCCCTGCCCTAGTGGATGGAAGGCCATGAAATTTCCTGCCTGTCGGCACATGTTGGCTCAAAAAACTGTGAAAAACCCCATGTCGATATTTTGACTGTCGACCTAGACCATGTCGACCTAATGCATGTGTCACCCTAATGACCTGTCGACCTAAAGCCATGTCAACCTAGAACCAATTCGATCTTGACCCATGTCGACCTAAGACCATGTTGACCTATCCCCGTGTCGACCAACATGCTGTAGACAAAATGACCATATCCCCCCATAAGACCGCAATCCTATACAGTCCCTGCTGGTTTTAAGCAGTGTTCTAATGTTGTACACAATATGGATTTATATGTTTACATTGCGGTAACGACTTCCTTATATGCTGCGGACACGCACAGTAAAAGTCATTCTATATGAGAAATGTATACATTCTCATCCCAAACATATTTTTATGTGCAGACAGAACATTGATTCAGTAAATACTGAGATTGTTGTGTCCCTGCCAAATGATGTTTGTTTAAGAGATACATTTGGAGAATTATCCACTCAGCGTTTTTGTTGTCCCTTTTAAGATCAATAAAGCTGTAATATCAATTGAATGAGCCAGCAGCTACTGTGGGGGTTATTTTGGTTCACTCTTTCTGACAAGTTCCTTCTTAGATGGACAAAACCATGTGCACTGCAGGTGGGGCAGATGTAACTTGTGCACAGAGAATTAGATTTGGGAGGGGTTTTACTGCAAAGTGAGATCTATATTGCAGTGTAAAAATAAAGCAGTCAGTATTTTCCCTGCACAGAAACAAAATAACTCACCCAAATCGAATTCTCTCTGCACATTTTACATCTGCCCCCCCTGCAGTGCACATGGTTTAGTCCATCTAAGAAGGAACTTGTCAGAAAGAGTGAACCAAAATAACCCCCTGTGTGCATACTGCTATCATGCCTTTCTCAGTGCTCTGATGCTTAGTGTTACTGTACCATCTGTTATGTTTTCCTGGGTGAGAACTTGGTGATGTTCTGGATGGTGCTACACAGACTGTGCAGTGGCGTAACTAAGTTTTGGGCGCCCCGCCAAGCACCCCCAATCCCCCGCCGCCCATGCAAACCCCCCCCCCCCAATCCCCTGTAGCCTTACCTATCGCGCTGGTCCCGGCGGCTCCGTTCTTCTTCTGCTGAGGACCACCACAAAATGGCCGCCCCATACAGCAGACAGTTTCAGAGAACTGTGTGCTATATGGGGGCGGCCATTTTGTGGTGGTCCTCAGCAGAAGAACGGAGCCGCCGGGACCAGCGAGATAGGTAAGTCTGCGGGGGATTGGGGAGGGGGGGTGTAACTATAGCACCGCAGCCCCCGGTGCCCCCACATGCACAGCGCCCCCCCCGCGGTGGCGGGGGCTGCGGTGCTATAGTTACGCCGCTGAGACTGTGACATAGGCATATTCATTCGAAACACGGTAAAAACTTTCCATTGTCTAACCCCTCCTCCCCAAATAGTACTTTCAGCATTTAGAAAGTCACCCGAGGTGTAGGAACAGTACAGTATGGTCGGAATGCTCAACGTCAGCCAATAATTCACAATAGTTTTCTGTTCTGGAATGTTTTTTATCATACTTCCAGTGTCTTGTCGCTGTGGCATATATTAGGCTAAAAATATTTGCTCCTAGAGGTGATACCTGCGAGAACAAAGATGTCAGTGTTCATATAATATATTGTGCTGTGATCCGAGGCGCAAGAGGACACATTTGGGCAATCAGCCTCATCTTATATCCTTACATGAACTCACACAGGAGACTCGCACTAGGTTTGTTCAGATAAGAAGTCATTGCTTTTGCAATACATCCAACATTTTTATCTATCTATTACTGACGTACCGCCGCAGGTGATTCCTACACCCGCCGGGAAGATCAGCGTTTTGTCTTCCCGGCGGGTGTAGGAATCACTTGATACGGTACGTGAGTAATTATGTGACGGTATCCCTCCTCTGTTGGTGGGGATTTGTTAGTAGTGGGTATGTTTTATTTTGTACCTTGTGTCCCTGAAGACGGGTTATGCTCGTAACGGCGTAGGACCTAAATAAAGGACTTTTTTACCTTGTAGGACCTAAATAAAGGACTTTTTTACCTTCTACATTTAAAGTCTGTTGGAGTGCCGCCGCCGCAATATCTATCTACATACGGTTCAGGTTGGTCGAAATCACTTGGAAGGCACCACAGCATTATGGTCCATATTATGGAGTGCCGGATTACAAGTATGGTATATATATATATATATATATATAATATATACATACATACATATATATATATATATATATATATATATATATATATATATATATATATATATATATATATATATATATATATATATATACACACTTAACATCGGCACTCACCTTTCCTAGTTTTGGGGTGCCCTATGGCTTGTGACCACATTGTTTAAACAGACATTGTAGGGGCTCTGCACACACTAAATTAACTGATAATAAATAGTGGAGATTTGGTTCATGATTTGATCAATGCATTTAAGCCTGCAGCCCCCTTCACGAGACCCCACTTTTCTGCAGGTCCTACCACTATCGCTGAAAATGGCTGCAATACACATAGCTATCACATCAATGTTTGGTTCCAGGCATGCTATCTGGTCTAGTAGTAGTAGTACGTCTAAGGCTCACAGCAGACTATGCTTTTATATGTGAGCAGTTACCAACACACCTGTCACTAATCATCTAGGGAAATGGTTAACATAAGCTATGGAATCTTAGTTAAGACAGGGTGCATGAGAGAATGTGACCACAATAAGACTAATTAAAAAAATTTATCTAATAAACAATATATACACTTAACATCGGCACTCACCTTTCCTAGTTTTGGGGTGCCCTATGGCTTGTGACCACATTGTTTAAACAGACATTGTAGGGGCTCTGCACACACTAAATTAACTGATAATAACTAGTGGAGATTTGGTTCATGAATTGATCAATGCATTTAAGCCTGCAGCCCCCTTCACGGGACCCCACTTTTCTGCAGGTCCTATCACTATCGTGGGGTCCCGTGAAGGGGGCTGCAGGCTTAAATGCATTGATCAATTCATGAACCAAATCTCCACTATTTATTATCAGTTAATTTAGTCTGTGCAGATCCCCTACAATGTCTATATATATATATATATATATATATATATATATATATATATATATATATATATATATATATATATATATATATATATATAGCTTAGGTGGCAAAAAGGCGTCACTCGGAGACTGGATACAGGTTCAAAACTTTATTGTGTGGTGACCGACACCAGTGTTTCGAGCAATCAGCATCTTGAACCCTGAGGACGAGCTGATTGCTCAAAACACTGGTGTCGGTCACCACACAATGAAGTTTTGAACCTGTATCCAGTCTCCGAGTGACACCTTTTTGCCTCCTAAGCTACATTTGGTCCCAGACCTGGGAGGGCACCGGAGCAAGCAAAGTTTGTACAGCCTGTGGAGTGCCGGATTTCTTGTTTGGCTATATATATATATATATATATAATGTTGTGCATATATTTCTGGTTAAATAGGTAGACTATCTAAATGTAGGACCATGGCTTACCAACTGTGCACAAATGTTCATGTACTGCTGAGCAACAGCATAGGAGATCATGCTCTAAGGCGTAATTTTTCCATTTCTACTTCATGCTCTCATTCCTGCTGCCCTTTCACACTCTAAACAATCATATCTCAAGAACCCTATCTCCATGTCTTCAACCCCTCTAGCCCCTGCATCTCTTCACCACTGTGATCTCCCTCCTTTGGCCCACCCCACTTCAACTAACTGCCACACTTCTGCCCTTGACTTTGTCACGCATTTCGCATTCAAAATTGACTCCTCACATCAGGACATTACATCCCACCAGACCCTCAGCATCCCACCTGTCCTTTCACTGACCATCCCTCACCATCCTTACTACCAATCCTGACGTATTTTCCTCAATATCTGGAAAGGAAGTCATGTCTCATCCACACCGCCCCACCCCAAACCTTGGCCCTCATTCAGTCATCCCTACATGACCCTACACCACCCACCTTGTACAATACCTCTCTCCTTCTGACTGTTCCCATCAGTCTCTCCATATCATCAGACATTGTCCCCTCTACATTCAAGCATGCCCTTGTCTTCCTTATTCTTAAAGCTCTACACTCAATCCTAATACTCTCTCCAACTACCGACCCATCTCTCTACTCCATTTTTACTCCAAACTTCTCATATTCCCTACAACCACCTAACTGCCTTCATTCCTCCCATAACCTTTTTTACCGGCTTCATTCTGGCTCCAGTAACCTCCACTCCATTGAAACTGCCCTTACAATAGTCAGTAATGACTTACTTGATGCCAAATCCAAGGGCCACTACTCTCTGTGCTTATTTTCCTTGAATTCACTGCTGCTTTTGACACTGTGGACCACCCTCTCCTCCTACTAATCCTGCACTCCCTTGTACTGTGTGATACTGTCCTCCACTGGCTGTCCTCCTTCCTCTGACCATTTTGTCGCTGTCTCCTCCAATGACTCCCGCACACACACACTTCCACTAACAGTAGGTATTCCCCAAGGATCTCTCCTCTTATATATCTTAGGTGAGCTCTTATGCTGTGTACACACGGGGGGGAGATATATTGCGTGTGTGTACACACGGGGGAAGATATATTGCTCAGCAGTGGTAATCAGCTGGTCGCAGGAGCATGTTCCTGCGACCAGCGATCACCACAGGGGCAAAAAACGGGAGCGCGCACCCGGCGATATATCGCCGGTGCACACTCCCATTGCGGGCAATATGGTCGCTCAGCGACCATATTTCCCGCGATTTTGCACAAAATCGCCCCTGTGTGTACGCACCTTTAGACTTAACATGCTGAAAATGAGCTGATCATCTTCCACCTCTATTGGTGGCACAACTATCTCCTCTGGCCCCAAGTAGGCTGCCTCTTGGAGTTATCCTGGACTCCTTCCTCTCCTATAAACACACATTCTGCACCTCTTGTTCAGACCCTTTGTCACCATGGATGATGCTACTAATACCTTCGTATACTCACTGGTCATCTCCACATTAGTCTCCTTCTATATGACCTCCCTGACAAATCCAATTAATCCTCAATCCTGCTGCACGGCCATCTTCCTCTCCAAATGTACTACATCCGGCCAATATATCTGCCAGTGTGTACCTTAAGGGAAATTAGGACACTCACTATTTTACACAAGTGGACAGACATTCTTATTGGCCATAGTGCGGGAATTCCATCAGGTTGTATGGAAGGCATTCCCAACCTTGGTGCAAAAGGCCCACTAACAAGGGTGTGGTACAGGGGTCCGGCAGTCGGGATGCCAACAGTCATTAGCCCGACGTCGGGATCCCGACTGGCCGGACCCAGACAGCATGGTGAGTGCAACTAAGCCCCTTGTGGGCTCGCTGCACTCCCCACGCTGTGGGCACGGTGGCTCGCTATGCGAGCCACCTATTCTATTCTCCCTATATGGGGGTAGTGGACCCCCACGAGGGAAAATAGCTGTCAGTGTTTTTACAGTCAGGATCCCGACGTAGGGTAAATGCCTTTTGGGATCCCGACTGTCGGGACCCCGTCCGGCAACCCCACTAACAGCAGGTTTAAGTGATATGCAGGCTTTAGCACGGTTAAATCAAAATAACTGAGGTACTAATTAAAGGTTGCCATACACACGCAGATTTATCTTCAGATCTGGCTGGTTGGAACAAAAACATGGTTATGGTTGAGAGCAAATGACAGTTGACCATTTGCTTGGAAATGCTGAAAAACTGCCAAACTGTCACTCATCCATAACCATGTTTTTGTTCCAACCAGCCAGATCTGAAGATAAATCTTACCAGTGTATGGGCACCTTAAGTCACCTGTGCTCAAACAAAAACCTGCACTGTGTGTGCCTTAAGGGCTGAGGTTGTCAATGCCTGCTGGATGGGGGGACTGTTGGTTAACAGCAATTTTCAAATAATTTCACAAATTGAAATGAAGTCCCAATGTCTCGTTGCTCAGCTTCCACCTTGCCTTGTTTTTATATAGGTTATCTTGTGTGTGAAGCAGAGATATATCCACACAGCATTATGCTCTTGCAGCATTAATAAACGCGAGGGATAGTATTCTTGGGAAGATGTTCGGTGTGTGCCAAAAAAGTCATTTGTGGCCTCTTTAGACCATAAAACCTTCCTCTACAGTGTTCCTCCTGCTCACAGGCTTTCTGCCAAACACTACAAAAGATTCCATGCCAATTTTCTTCACGGGTGCCGGATGACTGCCTGACAGTTGGGATTCCGACAGTCAATACTCCCATATTGGAATCCCAACTGTTTAAATGCCCCACTGTTGGGATCCCGACTGACAGGGACTATTCTCCCTTGTGGGGGTCCACGACCCCCATAGAGTGAGAATAGAACCTGTGACAAGCGACATTGTCTCAGATTGCTACTGGTATACCACACCTGTTTGAATGAAACATAAAACGGGTAATAGGAATATTGTAACCCAAGGAGGAATGTTTTTAAAAATAAACCTATCAAGCAGTTAGGTGCATTAGCATAAGGTAGTCAGGCTGATTCTTATTAGGGATATGCAGGTTCTGATTTACTCTGATTTCAAAGCAGGATCTTATTGGCTATCAACAACTGTCATGTGATTTGGGATAGCCAATAATATCCTGCTTTGAAATCAGAGTAAATCAGAACCTGCACATCTCTAATTCTTATTGGCTGAGGCTGTCACATGTCTCCATTCCACCAGTGCTTGCTTCAGCTATAAAAGCAGGAATACAGGGGAAGAGCCAGCTGCAGCTGACATGAGGACCCTGCAGCCGTCCAACCACTGCTCTGGAATCATAGGCTGTTGCTTCTGCTGGAAGGCCATGTGGACTGGGAGCTTGCCTGAGGTCAGGTCAGTCATTATGGTAAGGGGCACAGGAGGGCAGACAATATGTCAATTAAATGCATGTATTTATTTTTGTGGGGGCCAAATTTTTTTTTTACTGTTCGGATCAATGATTTATTTATTTTTTTACCTGTGGGAGACAATATGAGGGATTTTTCTTGTGTGGGACAATCTATGTGTGTGCTTTATTTCCCTGTGGGGGTCATTGTGTATATTTCTATTCCCATAGAGGTCAGAGTACTTTAGTAGTCATTGCATACGGCTGTGGCCAGAGTTTATCTGTGGGCCTAGATTGAAGTGGGCCGTTATTAAAGTGGGCAAACTGATTCATAACTACAGCGTTATACCAGATTAATTTTGATTCATCTGACTCATCATCTCTTGTCTCCAACAGGTAAAACACTGAACATCTCCTCTGTTTGCAGAGCATTACATCTATTGTGTGGGATTGATTTGTAAAACACTGAACATCTCCTCTGTACTGCAGAGCATTACATCTATTGTGTGGGATTGATTTGTAATTATCTAGGTAAAACACTGAACATCTCCTCTGTGTAATTCACAACAGTACCTAGCCTGTGTGTAGGGAGGAATTTATTTTTATTCTAGATGATATATAGTATCCTGGAATGCTAGTTTTGTTTTTCTAAGCCACTTTTATTGCTATGTGTTGTAGGGGGTGGGGACTGAGTGAGTGGATTCCAATTATTGGGAATTGGGAACTCATACATTGTTAGAGTACTTTAGTAGTCATTGCATATGGCTGTGGCCAGAGTTAATCTGTGGGCCTAGATTGAAGTGGGCCGTTATTAAAGTGGGAAAACTGATTCATAACTACAGCGTTATACCAAAGTGAAACTGAAGGACAAAACAACAACTGAGAAAACCAAAGTCTGCTTTGAGTGAGTTAAATTCATTCACACAACATACTACTCCTGGCTGCTTAATTCAACCATAATATCATCATTTTACATCTGCAAACAACTTTTACTATCACTGTTAAAGCTTGTACTTGCACGCAGTGGTGCAAGTAGAAAAAATGTCTTAGTGGTACTGTGCTGCGCGCCGAAGGCGCGCAGCGCAAAATGGGCGTGGTCAGGGGCGTGGTCATACGACACAAGGGGGAGTGGCTATGACAAAACTATATGCCCCCAGTGCCAGATGATATGCCCCCAGTGACACTCACTCTCTTCAGCATGAGCTCTCTCACTGCTTGAGCACAAAGGGGTAAATGCCACCTCACACACACAATCTGTGCCAGCCTACACACACAAACATGGAGGAGTGCCAGCCTACACACACCTATGGGTCAATATCAACATGTCCCCACCCCTCATATGCCCAGCACATGTCCCCACACCCCACATATGTCCAGCACATGTCCCTACACACCTCATATGCCCAGCACATGTCCTCACACACCTCATATGCCCAGCACATGTCCCCACACACCTCATATGCCCAGCACATGTCCCCACACCCCACATATGTCCAGCACATGTCCCCACACCCACATATGTCCAGCACATGTCCCCACACCCCACATATGTCCAGAACATGTCCCCACACCACTCATATGCCCAGCACATGTCCCCACACCCCACATATGTCCAGCACATGTCCCCACACCCCACATATGCCCAGAACATGTCCCCACCCCTCATATGCCCAGCACATGTCCCCACACCCCACATATGTCCAGCACATGTCCCCACACACCTCATATGCCCAGCACATGTCCCCACACACCTCATATGCCCAGCACATGTCCCCACACACCTCATATGCCCAGCACATGTCCCCACACCCCACATATGTCCAGCACATGTCCCCACACCCACATATGTCCAGCACATGTCCCCACACCCCACATATGTCCAGAACATGTCCCCACACCCCACATATGCCCAGAACATGTCCCCACCCCTCATATGCCCAGCACATGTCCCCACACCCCACATATGTCCAGCACATGTCCCCACACACCTCATATGCCCAGCACATGTCCCCACACACCTCATATGCCCAGCACATGTCCCCACACACCTCATATGCCCAGCACATGTCCCCACACCCCACATATGTCCAGCACATGTCCCCACACCCACATATGTCCAGCACATGTCCCCACACCCCACATATGTCCAGAACATGTCCCCACACCACTCATATGCCCAGCACATGTCCCCACACCCCACATATGTCCAGCACATGTCCCCACACCCCACATATGTCCAGAACATGTCCCCACCCCTCATATGCCCAGCACATGTCCCCACACCCCACATATGTCCAGCACATGTCCCCACACACCTCATATGCCCAGCACATGTCCCCACACACCTCATATGCCCAGCACATGTCCCCACACACCTCATATGCCCAGCACATGTCCCCACACCCCACATATGTCCAGCACATGTCCCCACACCCACATATGTCCAGCACATGTCCCCACACCCCACATATGTCCAGAACATGTCCCCACACCACTCATATGCCCAGCACATGTCCCCACACACCCCATTTGCCCAGCACATGTACTCACACCCCACATATGCCCAGCACATGTCCCCACACCCCACATATGTCCAGCACATGTCCCTACACATCTCATATGTCCAGCACATGTACCCACACCCCACATATGTCCAGAACATGTCCCCACACACCTCATATGCCCAGAGCATCAGATGTTCACACACTCCCCACATGTCCCCATAGCTTAATACATCCCCAAAGTAACTCAACTTGTAGGTAAGCTTAGAGCTTCCTCCACTTACTTTTCTTATGTTGCTGCCAGGGTCTCTCCCATACACAGGCAGAGCAGACAGAAGGCGGGACACTGGGACAGCACTCTCCTCTCTGAATGGATGCCTGTGTGACAGGCTCAGCCTGCCTGGCTCCGTGTGGTGCTGCTGCATGTCACTCCCCCTTCTCCTTCCTTTGCTCCTCCGGAGTTCAGAGTCAGACTTGTAGTCTGAGGACTGACTGCCTGCCACTCTGGGTGCCTGCTGGTGCTGGATGTGTTATCCAGCGCTCCTATCAAATAACTGACATTGTTTCTGAAGTATGTTGCTTTGCCCCCTTGCCCCCCCCTGTTCTGATGCCCCTGACCCCCTGCAATAAAGTGACTTACGATCTTTGGGTCAGCGTCAGCCCAATACTACTCACTTCCATAGCCAGCCGCATCCACCAATCAACAGTGTTTTCAACTTTCAGGACAGCCACAGCGTGACCGCGGCACTGACTGTGACTGACATCTACATCTAGCAGCCGGAGGCAGGAACAGAATGCTTACTCCTCGCACCCTCTCTCCTCGCTCATAGAGAGAGGGGGTGTGGGTGTTCTGGACATTAGGGGTTGCCTGGGCACCCCCCCATGCGCATGTCTTAAAGGACACACACACATAGCAGGAGAGACCCAGCGGCGTCGCACTGCACACACAGACGGCAGAGCCAGGCAGCCGCAGCACACTGACATGAGTGGGGGCGGGGCAGACTGTCACTGCACAGTAGACGCTAGCCACAGCTTACAGACGGCCCCGGCCGGGCTCTGGGGCCCTTCAGATTGCCGGGGCCCGTCACCTTTGACCCCCCGTCGCCGGCCCTGCGTGTGTCTGCCCTGCACATTATGATGCACGATGCGCTCCCCTTCCCTCGGCTCCCTTCCCCTGGCGAGGAATCAGCTGTGGCGGGGGCGGCGGAGGCCACGCCCCCGCCACTTAGATATGCGCGCATGCGCATTAAGCACTTTGCAGGGCATTTGTTATGGCGGTACGGGGTACCGGCACAATATGTTTTACCGGTACGCCGTACCACCCCGTACCGCCATACTTACAGCCCTGCTTGCACGGTCCTTTTTGAAAATGACCAGCTGTATCTCTAATGACCTCACCTCTCCTGCTCTTCCATTGATAGTAGGTGTCCCCCAACATTTTATTCTTGGCCCTTCTCTTCTCTTTCTCTATACGTCCTCTCTGGGTGAGCTTATGTGCTCACTCGACTTCCACTATCACATCTATGCTGATAACACTGAAATCTACCTCTCCTCTCCTGATCTCTCTCCCTCTATCCTCACTCATATCTCCAACTGTCTCTCTGCTGTCTACTCTTGGATGACCCAGCGCTATTTTAGACTTAAAATATCAAAGACTAAGCTGACCCCTTCCCACCCTCCTGCATAAAACCTGACCATCTCTCATCCTAACCTACTGTTTATGCCCACTTCTTTCCCTTCTGTGTCACCCGTCTGTCTAACCCTTCCCTTTAGAATGTAAGCTCTCACGGGCAGGGCCCTCTCTCCTCATGTGCCTTTCTTAGAATATTTAAACCACTGCCACCCTGATGATTGCTTCAGTGTCCTGTCCCCTGATGCAACTATCCATATTAACCATGTACTTGTCCTAAACTGTCTTGTACTGTAATTTGTTATGTGTTTTTGATTATAACTATGCTCTGTAAAGCGCTGCGTTACTTGTGTGCGCTATATAAGAAACTGTTAATAAATAAATAAATTGGGGCAGATGTATTAAGCCTTAACACAGAGATAAATGCAAGGGTGATAAGAAGAGATTAATGTCCAGCCAATCAGCTCCTTACTGACTTTTTTCAAACACAGCCTGTACCATGGTAGTTAGCAGGTGATTGGCTGGATGTTTATCTCTCTTTATCACACCTGCATTTATCTCTTGTTAAAGCTTAATACATCTGCCCCATTGTGTGAGACACTCCCTACACCCTGTGCAGCAAGGACATGTTTTGCTGGATTTTGAGGAGAGTAGCTAGAGTTTATTCTAGGCCAGAGGTGGCCAAATCTGTCCTCAAGATCTACCAACAGGTCATGTATATCAGGCAACCTGTGGGTCCCAAATCCCCAGCTAGGTGATCTGGGACATGTGACAGTTAGTAATGACTACAGCTGTGCACCAGCTAGGGGACTTGGGTCATGTGACAGTTAGTAATGACTACAGCTGTGCACCAGCTAGGGGACTTGGGTCATGTGACAGTTAGTAATGACTACAGCTGTACACCAGCTAGGTGATCTGGGACATGTGACAGTTAGTAATGACTACAGCTCTGCACCAGCTAGGGGATTTGGATCATGTGACAGTTAGTAATGACTACAGCTGTGCACCAGCTAGGGGATTTGGATCATGTGACAGTTAGTAATGACTACAGCTGTGCACCAGCTAGGTGATATGGGACATGTGACAGTTAGTAATGACTACAGCTGTGCACCAGGTAGGGGAATTGGGTCATTTGACAGTTAGTAATGACTACAGCTGTGCACCAGGTAGGGGAATTGGGTCATGTGACAGTTAGTAATGACTACAGCTGTGCACCAGCTAGGGGAATTGGGTCATGTGACAGTCAGTAATGACTACAGCTGTGCACCAGCTAGGGGATCTGGGTCATGTGACAGTTAGTAATGACTACAGCTGTGCACCAGGTAGGGGAATTGGGTCATTTGACAGTTAGTAATGACTACAGCTGTGCACCAGGTAGGGGAATTGGGTCATGTGACAGTTAGTAATGACTACAGCTGTGCACCAGCTAGGGGAATTGGGTCATGTGACAGTTAGTAATGACTACAGCTGTGCACCAGCTAGGGGAATTGGGTCATGTGACAGTCAGTAATGACTACAGCTGTGCACCAGCTAGGGGATCTGGGTCATGTGACAGTTAGTAATGACTACAGCTGTGCACCAGCTAAGGGATTTGGAAATATTGATTGTGCAACTGATGTTAAGTCAATGTTGGGAATGTTTATAATCTCCGTTATAATAAATAAAAAAAAACAGAGCCTAAAAGGGGGCGCCTCAGTGCTCGCATAGTGGAGCACAAAGTAAAGGCTGCATACTTGTAGGAGAGTGTCCATATTACTGTCTCTGCATTGTCCAGTGCTTCCGCTGTGCCAGTCTCAGGTGTCTGAGATGAGTTGCTCCTTCAGTAACCTCTATTCTGTTCATAAAAAGACTATGGTGCTTCTAAGCCTCTATGACTAGCAGTTACAGAAGGAAGAAAGATTTCTCCCATTGACACTTCCATCTCTATAAGTTATATCAGACAATCAATCGGACAGGTAGTTATCATAAAATAATCAGCAGGCTTGTCATGTGCAGCGAGCTGGCGCCAATTGCTCTTCAGGTCTCCTGTTAATGTCATTTCTTTATGGTGCCTGTTGTGGAGTTGGAGGTAATTACCGGCAGACGCTGCCAATAACACTTGGCCGGGACGGTGTGAAACTTACAGACTGCACAATAATTAAGAAAATGTGGTGTGTTTGTAGTCGGCATTGTAAACATTATTCACAGGCACGTACTGCGTTCCATACATAATGCAGCTATTTACCGAAGCGGCCGGATGCAACGTTCCTCAAAGTTTTCCATGTACTGTCTCTCGTTTTCCTGATATATGGAAATTTCTAGGCTTAACATCAATGTCATTTGCTTTGTGTCAATATATGACCGGTGCATCAGTTATGCCCATAGAAAATCTGTCAGGAATAAGTAGGTAGCCTGCACAGTTACCACTGTATTATTTAAACATGTGTCTTCTATAACATCACTTCGCTCTGTAGATGCAAAAGTTTACGTAAAGGTGGCAGGAACATAAAAGAGGTTGATAAAGAAGATTGAAAAGCCTATTTTCCATGGTCCGGATGGAAATGTCAGGCCTGCCTGAAGAATTATAACCATGTACGTAGAACAATCTATATAGCCCCCACAGCTGACAGAGCTGTCCCAGCCAGCTCACGGAGGGGAAGATTTATTAAGCTCGGTGAAGTGATAAAGTGTCTGTTTTTTATCACCGGCCAATCAGCTCCTAACTGTGAAGTTACAGGCTTGGTTTGAAAAAGGACAGGTAGGAGCTGATTAGCCGGTGATAAAAACCAGACAGTTTATCACTTCACCCAGCTTAATAAATCTACACCTGAGGGGTAAATGTATCAGCCAATCAGCTTCTGTCAATTTACATATTGGAGCCGATTGGCTGGTGCAATATCCCCTTGCAAATAATTATTCCAGCTAATAATCTATTCCAGCTGGTCTGTTCTGTTCATAGCGCATGGTATTCTGGGAAATGTCTTCTGTAATCTTAAATCTGCAATTTTGATTTCAGTTTGGACATGCCCCACCCAAATTAAAAATTCTCTGCATGTTACATCTGCCCCACCTGCAGAGAGCACAGGATGTGTCCTCTACTCACCATATACAACGCAGCATGGGAATCATGGCACCGCTGGTCACATTCACACTCCTGTTTTGCAGACACTTCAATGGGGTTGTCAGAGAACGCATTGCGACACAGCTATAGAACGCTGCCATAGGAAGCAAAGCTGGTAGAGAACACACCTGTACTTTCTTACTTCAAGATCATCGGCCTCCTCAGTGTAGGACAGGGTCTCTGGTCATCGTGTGACCTGCTGTACTGAAAGCCTTTCTTCAAGTGCTTGGTGAAAAGGATACGGTCACTATGTCAACATGCATTAAGGTTGACAGAACAGAAGGTTGACATGGGTTAGGTCGACCTGTCATTAGATCGACACAAGCATTAGGTCGACATGTGGTTTTTCACATTTTGTCTGAGCCGACAGGTGGTATTTCATGCCCTACCATCCACTAGGGCAGTGGTTCCCAACCCTGGTCCTCAAGTACCCCCAACAGGGCAAGTTTGCAGGTCTCCACTCAGAATCAGTGAAATAATTAGCTCCACCTGTGGATCTTTTAAAATGTGCCTGAATAATGAGTGCAGCTGCCGGGTGACCTGGAAAATGTGCACTGTTGGGGGTACTTGAGGACCAGGGTTGGGAACCACTGCACTAGGGTGGGGTGGCAGAATAAAACAGTGTGCCGAGCGTAGCTACGTTTCAGTGTCCATGTCGACTGTGTCGATATTCGGGACAAAAAAGAGTGAAAAACCCCATGTCGATCTTTTGACTGTCGACCTTCCCCATATTGACTTAATGCTTGTGTCGACGTAACGACCTGTCGACCTAACCCATGTTGACCTTCCTGCATGTTGACCTGGTGCTTATCGACCTACTTGCCGTCTACCCAATGATCAATACCTGGTGAAAATGTTGTCCTAGGCCAAGAACGGTTGGTCCTGTAAATGACATATCCCAGAACTCCTGTTCTTCTGGATAACAATGGACTATTGCATTTTAAATCTCGCCTTCCAACTTACATAACATAACTCAGCCTGGAAGTGCTGCGTGCTTTATTGTATTATTGTCAGTATGGATAAACCGCTTTGTTGAATGAATTCATGTTCCGCATATTGTCAGTGCCCCCTAAATGTACTTGGAGCATTTCAATAATCATAAAAGAGATTTATCAAAGTTTGAAGTGGGATAAAGTACCAATCAATCAGCTCCTGCGATTATCTATTTATTTTTTTATAAACACAGCCTGTAAAATGACAGAAGTCGATTGGTTGACAGTTCATCTTTGTCCGAGATTTAATACATCTCCCCCTAAGTTTTCAAATGGGTCTCAAAGTAACACTACGGTTTATACTAAGCCATTTTAATAATGCAGAGATTTAGCGCTAGATGAACAAAATTACACAGCCAATGTTTTACTCTTTCTAAACTTCCAAGTCAGCTTTTCAATGTTTTTGATATACAGTGCTATTTTTATGTGTTTGTCTTGTACCTTTTGTTTATTACTTTGATAAAAATGACGTCGTTATTTTTAAACATTGACATAGCTACATATGCATACCCTCCAACTGTACCGATTTAGCCGGTACAGTACCGTTTTTTAATGGTCTGTACCGGCTAAATCGAACTGTACCGAATGTACCGATTTTTGCAAGCCGGCTCCTCCGTCTCTGGGAGTTGCAGTTCCAAGTGGTAGTTTGTTTCCACGCTGCCTGCTCTTTCGGCAGCGTGAGCCGTGAGGGGGGGAGACTACATCTCCCGAGGTGCCCTGCAGCAGGGGGATTCAGCAGTCTCAGCGTGCCCACCTCCTCTGGCCGCTTACAGTGGGCGGGGCCCTGGAAAGGTTGAGTAACATCTCCACTGACCAATAGTAGGCCGCGGGCACCTGTCCCAGAGCAATGGGCGAGTGAGGGGGCGGGACCGGGACGCTCTCCGTGCGTGTGACATAGCGGCGGCTCCGTGTACCAGGTGAGTGAGACCTGGCCCGCCATGACGTCATCCTGCCCTGCACCGCTGGGGAGCTGAGCATGCCGCGTGCGGGCTGTCCCTGAAACTGTACATGATATGTATGTATGTATATACACTGTACTGTGAGTGTGTGTGTGCTGTATGGGGTATCTACACTGTGCTGTGTGTGTGCGCACTATAGGGGGTATATTAACAAAATGCACAGTAACACATTCGGAAAGGGGTTGTGGCCACGCCCACGGTCCCACGTGGCTACGCCCACTTTACCACGTGGCCACACCCCCTTCCCGAATGTGTACCGATTTCTGCCCTTCAGATGTTGGAGGGTATGCATATGCATTATCTAGGTGGAAGGAGTGTGGGAGTGGTTTATGTAAATTCAGGCAATGTTCATGTTGAGGTGGGTGTGGTTTTGTGCTGGCATTGACGTCGCTAGGCGACACTGGGAATAGTCAGGGAGCTCACTGCTCTGAAGATCTGAGATCACAGTAATCTACCTGTTGCCATCACCCAATAGAGGCAACCATTTTGTGCATTGAACAAAGCATTCCATTTATCATTTTGTTAGGACTTCACAACACCACTGAGGTAGGAGACAACCACTGTATTCAACAATGTCATTTTATTGTGATCCCCTCCAAAATACCCCAAAGAACAAACTGTTGGGCGATAAAACGTTTTGACGAATACAAATTCAGAATGCAGCCACAGTAAAACCAATTCACATGGATACAGAAAGCAACATAACATGCTTATTTGACGATATCCCTTCAGACTTTCTCCACAGGGTCATTAAACAAATCAACCACAACCCATGTAGTAATTGTTCAGTTTATTATCTGGATGTGTTAAACGGAGGTACAGGAAGATTAAATAAGTTGGATGAGACGTCTTCTCTTTACGAGGCCAGGATGAAACATGGCGGCTAGTGCCACTATGTAATGCTCTGCAGCAAGACTACAGAATGGTCGGTGTCAGGTGTAGTCTGCATGGTTCAAGAACTTAGGTAGTCAAGGGTCCTGTGGGGGAGATATATCAAGCCTTTACAGAGAGAAAGTGCCAACCAATCAGCTGCCAATTTGTAAATCTAGCCTGTACGAGGGCAGTTAGGTGCTGAATGACTGATGCTTTATCTCTGCCCAAGTTTTGGTACATCTCCCCGTTTCTGTGGACTTACTGGGCAGTATTCATTTCATAACTCTTGTCTCACGCCCGCCAGCGGTATTCAATTGTTTCTGCTGATGGGTGTGCTATCATCAATCACTTCAACTCCCTACCACCAGGGTTGGCGAGCTAAAAAAGCGTGAAAAGTCCCCTGTTTAAGCTGGCGATCGGGTGCGATTAAACAATTGAATATGACCCAAACAGCGTAAAACCAATACTGAATGGGAAGAGTTTGATCTTTTTCAAGGTTATAGTTCTAAAAACCTGGAGCTTGTGTAGCAATTAAGCTGGCCATGCATCAGAACGGTTTTAGAACCGAATTAAGACGGATGCATGGTCATGAGGTCGATCCTCAGATCTTATGTGCTGCTTATGACCAGTATGCTGGGAGTTGCAGATCTTACAATAATAGATCTTGAGTGAAATTACGCACATATTGTGTCTGGGAAGCTGCCGGGAAAATCGCTAGACGACTTGGAACTGAAGCTGGTTATCCTGATCTATGGCCAGTTTAAGAATACAGAGGTCTAATTCATTACACTAGGGACAAAGTTACAGATTTTTACTCCTTCTAAGATTTTAACCACATCAGCTGGCAATGGCCCTTGAACCAAACAACTCTAATAAGTAAAGTAGTCTGAAGCTTCAGATGAGTCATGTCTTTCAAAACACCATTTTACAAATTTCAGAAAGAGGTGGTCTTACACCGTTAACCTGCTTACTCTGAAGTGCCAACAGATGGACAAACTCACACCAATAAAGACATTGACGATTAAATTGAGCAGAGCCGAATGATATAATTAACTTTAGGTGTTGGAGGGGTGTTAATGTTGCAGTTATATCAAGTTAAATTACACAGTGGTGGACTGCAGGCAATTGAAGTAGCCATTTTGTCAGCTGCACTTATGGGAGTCATATTTCAACCTACAAAATGGCTGTCTTCATGGAGAACCGATGACCTATTGACTGAGCCACTGCATAACACTTGAATATTTTACATATTCTACCAGAACATATTCAGCATATCTCAATATGAAAATGATATAGTATTAAGCAATATATTGATCACAACATAGGCTTATGATTTAGTTTTACACATAATCCATCAACATAATAAACAGCTTCACTTACACTGTACAAAAAATAATCCATTACCGAAGATTCTCAAATGCTTATTGATTTGCATATCTCCTGCCATTATATGCAAATAAGGAGACATTCTGGTTACTCCTTCACTGTAATTTACACGAGGGAAGTGTTTGTTGTAACCCATACATCCTTGTATAGGGTAGTTTGGATGATGGGTAATTTATAATGACCTATTTATTGATGGATTGTATTCTGCGCACTTGTTGCTATGGATAGGATTATGGATTGTTGCTTAAGAGTTGGTTATTGTTGTAGTGTTGTTACCATGGCCCTACTTGTATCTTACTTTGCCAAGATTCCCACCCACTGGAATCTTGACGATTATTTAATTACTGCCCAAACTCCGGTACAGTCATCCTCTGGCCCTCTCCAGGTGGACAGTGGCCATCTCACACCCACTGTAGGCATTGGGTCTCCACTAATCTGAGCAAACAGCAATTGGCCCCATACGAAGGTTGGCTTACATTCAATTTTATCTTATGCCCACTTATTCTGTTAGAGATGTGACCATTGGTGGTTCTCCTGTAGATGGTATACAACCATTTACAGGAGAACCACCAATGGTCACATTTTTATTATTATTAATGGGTTGTGAGCCAATCAGAGCCAGGGAGTGGGGTTTTTGTAAGAGCATCGGTGGTGGGGCTGGGCTCCATGTCCTGGCACTAAGTTAAAAAACCAACAACATTGGTGTGCTCCATGCCGTCAAGGGTGGAAAATCACTTTTTCCATCATCTTATATTGGTGGTTAACCACTGATGGCTCCAGTTTGTGTGGACAAATCTGGTTTTAACTATAAATGTATCAGTTGTTGGTTAAGTGTCAATTTAGTGCAAAACTGTATTCGAATAATTAATGAAAGCTCTCCAGCAATATTCTTGAAAAAAAGAGGATATTGCACTTTAATTCTTTATACTAGACATTTTAATCTGAAAACCTTCTCACAGAGAAGACAATAAATACATTCAAGATCCCATATACATATATTCATTCATAAAAATTCACATTTTTTAAAAGCTTAGCTAGAAACCTTGACATTAGACACACTTGTCTTGTCCAGTAAAGTGTCAATTAGGTAATCGGGAGCCAAAACAATTGATCTTCAGTCCCTCGAAAAGCAGTCGCCCTTTAAATAAAGGTGAAGCTGCAGAGTCTTCAAAAGTGCCAGTGGAATATGCAATAGTGTCAGGGGGGGGGGGGGGGGGGGACACACACAAATTCATGTTTCCAATAAACTGAACACTTTTTTTTGCATCTAACAGTTCTTTGGTCTCCAATTTTGTCACAAACCCTCAGAGGTCTTAATGGAGTTCTTGTAACAAGACCGTGGACTTGTTGGGAGTAGATAGAACATTACGTTCATTGTACCAGCTAATAGTACAATTACTAAAATCTAGTTCCTGAAGTCCCTATATACATTTTTCCGATACATTCAATGTTTCGTCTGGAAAAGTGACGTGCAGAGGATTACCCTTGGGCGAAGTGCCATTTTGTGTGACCCTTGTATGCCGAGTCTCGTTTACTAGCAGTACCTGCTCAGATTCTGGACCATGAGAAGAAACTGACTGGTCAGAACCACGTAACGTCCGGTCTGGTGCCCCAGGGAGATTGATGGCCATGGTAGCCCCTGGTAAAACTGTACTACCCCTGAAGCTACCATCACTTAGTTCGAGAGGGTAAAGTAAAGTCTGTGACGTTGACACTTCCCGTAACTCTCTGGAAACAAAGGAAGGGGAATGACTTGAAAGAGCAGAAGATGCCCTTCTGCCCTCGTTGCAGTTGAAACTTCCTGCAGAGTGTGGTCTTCTGCCACCGCCAATCCTACAGAAGAGGCATTTGATCTTTTCTATTACTTTGCTCAGTACAGTCTTCCGAAGTAGGATATAAATCCAAGGGTCCAAGATTGGATTAACCGAGGCAATTCGGATAGCCTTCAAGTCTTGGTTGTTTGACATATCGGTCACCAGCGGTGGCTGGTAGAGCTGGTTGACGAAAACTCGTACCTGGGAGGAAAAAAGAGAGAAGAGGACACAAATTAATTATTGATGAAGACAAAGAGCGGTAATCTCCAAGAGTGGAAGATAAAACATTCCTAATTACGGCAATCAACTGGAGTTGGAAAGAACAATTAAAATACATAGTTTTAGATTTGCTTACGGGGTGTGAAGCCTCTTTATCTCTTCAGCACAGACCATATAACCTATACATCCGCAGCGCATTATCGCATCCCTAGAAAATGTACACATCCTGAATATTTTTTATGGATGCTTTCAACTTATTGACTGGCATGACCATCTGCTTGGCCGAGTCTATTCTCCATAGACAAAACACGTCGTTTAATTCTTAAGAGCTGAAACAATATCACCTCTTCATCAAGGCATAAAGTATGTCTGCAGTCTGAAGATCTACAGGAATGGAAAAGGCTGTAGGCATTTCTTTTGAGTACTAACAAATACCAGACAGAGATTTATGCACCAATACCACTGCAAATTAATGCTGTGGTTAAACCCAGCAGAATAAAAGAACTTTGTGTAGCTCAGAGCACACGGGAACACAATATTACACGGAATGTCAAACATCAAGGCACCCTATTGTCTGCAGACAGTGGAAGCTGCCATGTTGTGGCCTGAACCAAAACTCAGAAAAAGGCAGTCTAGCCATTCAGCATCCTAGGCTCACATCTAGGGCCCTTTGTGACCACATCACATTGGCCCTACCCTCTCCCTACAAACTAGCAATTACCGGTATTGCGTTTCCCATCTACACTTCACTTGGACTGCAAGTCAGCAATAATTACACCCGCAGTTCATACATGCCAATTACTATCCTTAGGATTTAAGCTATTGCCGCTCGCATCCCCTAAGGCTAACTGGATTGACCCCATACAATACATAGAAGTACCTGAATCATGCGGTTGTAGAGGAGATAGAAAATTGCTTAGTAGCCGCCAGCTGTGGAGATTAATATATTTATTTATAGAAGACAGGTACTGTGATGTACACATGTGGATCAACCAGTTTCCCCAACATGTACAGAGATGTCAGTCTTCTGTTTCAGAAATAGTTTCCTTAGTGTCTTGATCTATTAGTGTGTACAGGGTGATGCTAATCCCTTCCAAATGAGCTTGTTGAAACTTGCTGCACTAGTCACTAGATTGTTCCTTACATCTACAGATGGCTCTGTCCGTGGAAGCATTTCCTAATCGGCTGCTTAGCTGGATCAGCAACGAAATCAACACAACCATAACCCGAACCGAATACTGACCAATAATAGTGATAGTGATTTCCCTTATAAATAGGGAATTGGAACTTTTCAACACGTTGGAAAATTTAATAGTTGTTATTATAAGTGATCTTAAGTTGAAATGTCTGTTACTTTGACTTGTGCTGAACACATAGGCCTCAGGGCTAGGGCACAGATGAATCATGATAACCTCTAGTACAGAGCGGTAGTCCATCACCTGGGATTAATGCAGAGCTATAGTAAACAAGATCTACGTCTCTAATCCACACGCTTCCATCTACAAATTGCTGGACTTTCTTCGAGCTGCACCCACTCTGTGGAATTCCCTCCCACGCACAATAAGACTCTCCCCCAGTCTCCAATCCTTCTCAAACATTTCCTGAAACCTCACCTATTTAGGCAAGCTTATCAAATTCCAGAAGCGCCCACATAACTTTCATAAACCTTTATCTATCCAATCACATCACCACGGTCAGTGCTCAGATATCCTCCTGACCCTTGGCCAACATTTCAGGGTCACCGTATCATGCAGCCCACCGAGAAACTTCCTTGTGTATCAATGCCAATTCCCCTATAGATTGTAAGCTTGCGAGCATGGGCCCTCCTACCTTCTTAACTATCTGTAGATACCCAGTTTGTTGTATCACTGTTTCCAATTGTAAAGTGCAACGGATTATGACACTATGGGTGAAATTTACTAACGTGAGTTGTATTTCACATGGGATGTTGCTATGGGCAATAATCAGATACTATCTGTTATCTTCTACAAGGTGCTAAAAAAAATGAGAAGTAGTTTCTGATTGGTTGCCAGGAACCGGCATACCTGCTGCACATGTCATGCGGCCTTATCACTTATTCATGAGAATGCACCCAATCAGTTTTTTCGACATTACTGAAGCATGACGCACGTACTTTAAGCCTCTGTGTGATTTGCTGACTGAGGCTATAGGAACTTCTAAGCAATCAACAGATCATTTATGTCTTTTATCTGCTATAGTTTCCACCCTGATCACCTGTAGTGCCTGGAAACGGCTTGCACATTTCAGCATCTCATTAAGAAGTTCGCCTGTGTATGTCATATGCCTTTTGTGTCCAATAGGTGGCAGCACCTGCAAACCTCATGGTTTACAGGACAATAAAATGCCAATGTTCTCTTACAGCGGGCACTGAATGATGTGTCGGAGCCAGGCCGCCCTGTACTCCTCATTATGCTTTGTGCCCAATGCCTTTGACAAACAGAAGAAAACAAAAACTACCCGGCGTATCGCTTATCGCACTCCACCCTGCTCTAGATTGTTTGCTTCCAGATAAGTAATCTCTGCGGAAGCCTAGCGAGCTGTACTATGGCTTATTATGTGGAATTACTTGTGTCTGTTCTCCTGGTCATCGTATGTTCTGGTGCTTCGCTGTCTGATTGTTGTTCTGGGTTAAAAGGGATTTCCAATATCTGGTTATTTTAATGTATTGGCTTGTACACATCCTCTATTAAATCCACTACTTTGTTTCGCGTCCATACTAAACAGTATCCGATGGCAGGTCGGCAGCATTTAGTTTGACACCAAAAGTTTGACATGCACTAGGTCGGCATTGTAAAAAGATTGACATAAGAATTGTTGACGCATAAAAAGGTCAACATGAGTTTTTCACAATATTTTGTCTTTCTTTGGACTTTTTCATGCTTTACCATTTCCAGTTGGAGTCAGCGTCAATCGTAAAGTGTGCCGAGTGCAGCGGAGCGAGCCGCCATGCCAGAAGCATGGCGGGGGCTACACTTATTTGGGGGTCCACGTTGACATTGACACAAAAAAGTGAAAAAAAAATTGACGACCTTTTCACGTGTCTACCTTTTTCCTGTCGATCAGGTGCCTGTTGACCTATTGACTCCCGACCTACACCCTTTGACCCACAATTATACTAAATGTAACCAGAGAACACTGGCCGTGATAGATCGCTTAGCACACATCGCTGTCTGCTGAGCGATCTGTGCGGAGCAGTATCGCTCAGCACGGAGACTCCCTCGCCCCGTGTGTATGGGGCATTACATTCGGCAAACCTACAGTATCTTTAAGAAAACAGCGCAGTAGTGTTTTGGATACAGTTGTTACCATCTAAGGTACTGTCCTATAATTGTAGGTTAATTGCTCTGCAGCCAGCCAACAGATGAGGGTCCATCCTTGAAATGCAAACACACATCCAAAGATCACAGAACCCGTCAGCAGACTTCAAGGGATTGTTTTACGAGACTCCTGTTATCAGCAAGGCAGCGCTATCATGTAGTGTCCCATTGGACAAAGCGCCTTAGGCTGGAGGCTAAACAGGCTATCAAAGAGCACAAAAAATAAAAGCACACTTGGAATAAGTGCTCTGTATTTTAAAGGAACAAAGTAAATACTAGGGGTGAGATTTAATAGGGTGAGAGTCAAAAAAGTGAGAAATTTGGTAAGAAATCTCCAGTTTTTTAAAGTGGCAATCAATTAATGATTGCCGCTTTAAAAAACCCTGGAGATTTCTTACCAAATCTCTCGCTTTCTGATTCTCTCAACCTATTAAATCTCACCCTAAGTCTTTGGAATCTAATATAGTGTGGCATTATGGTGAAGCGATACCAGTTACTGAGCATGTTGTATAGCTACATACAGATGTAGCCCCTGTCATCTTTGCTCGGCGCCCGCCAGAGCCTCCCCTCTGGCGAGCGCCGGTGGATAGGGACTACATTGAACCGGGACGCACGCGCGTCCTAATCCTTCAGCGGGCCAGCGGCATCCTGCCTGTCTCCGCTTCAGGGAGACGGGCAGGGTTGGGTGGGTGAGGGGGAGCTCCGTTACCACGGGGCATGCAAGCGTCTCGTGCGCCCCCTGGTGGGATCTAGCGGCTGGCTCCGTCTGTACGTTGCAAAATCAAAGTATTTTTGTTCTGTCACCGATCATTGAACTATCAAAAAAAAAACACGCAGGAAAAGTTAGAAAAGCAGACGCATCATAGACAAATTAAATTACGCTCCCAGATGCCAAGGAATCATTTCCAGAGGACACGCTAAATGCAGGAAATACAGAACTCCCAATCTGGTTTCTTTCTGTCATTAAATGAGTGTCCTCTGCCCAGCGCTGCATCTGCCAGGCTGTATAACAGAGAGGTGACCATGGCAGACGGCTTGCTGGGGCATCTCTTCTTCTATACTTTTTGGCTAACTTGTTTGTAATGTAACTCCAGTGCACTCGTTCCTCTAGCCTGCCTGTACACGCATGGTAATCAGATAATACAATTACTGCTGTATACTTGCTAGATATTTCAATATTTATATACAACACAGTCAGAAAGACTCCTGTTCTAACTTGTTAGGACTATTTGGAGAAAGGCATGCCCATTTCTCACAGTAATAGTACTTGGCTGCCTGCATTAGCTGGTCCACTGTCTGCCTTCCTATTAATGGGGGAGACTCAGTAAGGAGCTCAAAAACTTTCTCTAATCGGCAAAACCGTGATACAACATGTACAGGGAGTTATGCTGGGTACACACCAGAACGATTTGGTCTCAATTCTCCCAGTTTTGATACAATGGTCGTTTTGGAGATCCCACCTGCTGCAGTTTGGATTTGCAAAAGATCCATTCAACTGGAAACAGATCGTGCGACCATCGTACGATCGTCTCAGGATCTGCTCACAATCATGATCGTTCCGGTGTGTACGTAGCATTAGATTTGAGTGGGTTGCATTCAGATTGAAATCTAAATCGCAGTGTTTTTACACTTTTTTTTTTTTTTTTTTTTTTTTAAAGCCAGTATTTACACTGCAAAGAAACTTCCCCAAATCTAACTCTCTCTGCACGTTACATCTCCCCCATCTGCAGCATGGTTTTGCCCATTAGAGAAAGATTTTGCTTTTGAGATTCTTACGGAATAACCCCCAATGCCAGGGGTTACTTCTCATATACCCTATATACAGACTGCTACTGTACTGTATCTTTATTAACCCTACAGTATACGAGATATCTCAAAGTTAGATTTGCCTGCCAATCTAACCTCTTTATCTTTTTGTTTTATGAAGTTATATGTGAAAGTTTGCACTAGTAAATACAATGTCCTCTGCAGCCTGAAGTCTATCCCCAGTGCCGGAATCACTTCCGAGATTACCATGGGACCGTCATTAAGGTGCGCATACGCCAGCCATCTAATCATGAGTTCCCCTCTGAGCACTATCGGACTGATCTCTGCAGGTGCCCCCCATTATTTTTATAAATAAAATATTTAGATATATTACGGACAATATTATTTTTAACTTCAGTAATAAAAAATTCCAGACATTTCTGAGTGGTTCTGTGGGTACAATATAATCAGTTAATTGGATAACTAATTAGTTGTGCTGCACAGCAATTAACGATCACCTATATAAACCTCGCCATAGCAAAGAAAGTAATTGATTGACAGTAGCCAAGATACAGAAGATCACCGTGGATGTTTACCCTAAAAACTAATGGAATTTCTTTAGGTCTATACCCAAATGTGCGCAATCATCGCCCAACACCCAGCTTTATCTATAAATACCCAGTCCCACTCTATATTACTGGGTTTGTACCCAGTGCAGCAGAATATGCTGACACTATGGGGGGAGGTACTGAATCTATGGCGATATTTCCCGATGGGGGAAATATTGTAACTCACCTATTCAATTGTGCCATTAACGACAGGATTGAAGGATGTCAGATTCGAGTCTGCGTTGTCGTAAATGACCATGGACTGTCTAATTCACAACCGTTTTTTTTACACTCTGAGGCCGTTTCCTCCGATCCACTTACTTTCCGACACTCGACAGTTGGAACCCTGAATTCCGACTGTTGAGTTACTTTCGGATCGTATGAAAACGGCCCTGGATTCCAACTGTCAGGATGTTCCGACAGCAATACCCCCCTATATGAGCACACGTTAATAAATAGCGCTATACAGTATCTGTATTGCTGGAATACTTTCGACCTATTTATGCAGTATAAGAAATTGGCCTCACCCTTTAATACAACAGACTGGCACAATGTTAGAGATGGGCGCAAGTGGACTAAGGACTTTACTACTTTGTCATAATGTTTAATATCTGCTGATTTGTTATTACAGATAGATGTATCTTGCAACAACAGTTAATAAAAGTAACTTCACTGTAATCACTGCAGCCTCAAGGCGCAGCCACACTGTGGATCGACTAGCACCGAGAGAGGTGCTGCTGAGTATACTGCGGTGCCACAGGCTGTGTGATATATTACATTTAATTTAATGTTAAGGTTTCCATTCAGGTGTCCAAGGCTGAAAGTGTAATCATTAAGTGTAAACCGTCCCAACTAATATTTGGTTAGGGAACATTTCTTCTGGCTATCTAAAGAGAGCACATTTAGCAGTTTGGGGAAAAACAAGTTGACACAGCTGCCGAAGCTGGCCGGTCGTATTCCTGAGTACACAGACCAACATGTGCGGACTGCTGTCATACACACAGTGAGGGTGCAGCAAGAGTGCTGGATAAAGATCTGGCAGCCCTGGGTTGTGCCGTATTATCAGTGACTGATAGAAGCAGGGGACACTGGAGATAAGGAGATAGCAGAAGGAGGAACCTGAAGATGCTCATATACAGTGTGGTCTGTTCATCGTCTGGACTGAATGCCAATTGGTCAGAGAAAATATGTCCAGACAGGTGGTTGGCTGGAAGCTACGTATGGCAGCCATTTGGGAGTGGCAACCCAGATGTTTTGCACGCTTACGTCTCTGCTTTTGTATTTAATTCAAACACATCTTGAGATATTTGCGACTTTTTGAAAACTTTTTGTTTAACCCTTTAAGTGAATTTGTCAAAATTGGTGTGAAAATTGCCACGCAAACATTTTTTATTCATTATAATGACCTGTATTGGTTTCCCTATATAGGAAATATAAAACTTTTTTTTTTTCCCACAACATTTTTTATTTGAAGTTATATAACAAATGTGAGCGATGCTGGGATTTTTTGCTGATAATTTTCACATCTCATACATAGATATTGGCACTCAAAGGGTTAAGTTGAAATCATCATTCCTGGTTTATGTATCCAACACCTTGTTTTTTTTTTTTAGTGGTGTAACTCAAATAATAAATGTCCAAGGGGCGGGCGTATTATCCTGCACCTACATGTTTTTCTCATATTACATTTGCACATGAAACACGGAAGTAAAGGAAGACTGACTATTCACAGTTTAAGATCAAAAAGTCTTAAATACATTGTTCTATTTATCAAAAATGGTAAATGAATGGGTGACTATACACTAACATAAAATTAACATTTTGACTGAATTTGCAGAAATAAAACTTTACAGTTCTAGGAGTGGGGGGGGGGGGGGGAGTTTGGGGTCTTTCTGAAATAAGCGATAATCGTAGAGCGCGGTATGGCTGATATTTGAATCTATACGATATATGGCATTCTATGTTAAAAAATTTGGCTATAAGTCAGAGGGGGAAGCGGTTAATGGTATGTACCTACGTCTGCAACTACTAGAAGTGGCTCTGACAGTTAACCCTTTGCGTGCCAAGTAAATTTGTCAAACTTGGTGTGAAAATTGCCAAGCAAACATTTTTAATCATCATAACGACCTATAATGTTTACCTTATATAGGAAATATATTTTTTAACACAATATTACTTGTTTGAATTGATATAACAAATGTGAGCGACGCTGGCATTTTAGCGGATATTTTGCACATCTCTCCCAGAGAGGTTGGCACTCAAAGGGTTAAATATCAGCGAACGCCATGAAGCGCTAGTCTTCCCATATGCTCGTTACAAAGTAGAACAGGATAAAGGTCGCTCTCATTGCACCGGGTTCATGTAGTGTAATGACGCTTTAAGTACAGTAACTTCGCGCACCTAAGATTTCTCTCTCTCATTGTTGTCATGGAGTTGGAATATTTGGTTTATGTCTAAGCCCCATAATACTCCGAGGCAGAACGTAACTAAATGACTCAACTTCTGAAACCAGCTCAATTGGCCATTAAAGACTATTAATACATTGTCAATTAGTCCAAAATTCCTGTGCCACTTCCATTCCTACCCAAACCCCTGTACTCCCTGACAACAAATCCGTTTGGCAGTCCAGCGGACTAATTTAAGGATTAATTCATCTTGGCTGAAGTTCCTCCGTTGTCATATTACGCCCGGGCAACAGCCGCGCTGCTGATGCAAAGATAAACACAGAGATTCTGACATTGACCTGAATTATTTATTTATGAACAGTTATTTATATAGCGCACACATATTCCGCAGCGCTTTACAGAGATTATTTGAACATTCACATCAGTCCCTGCCCCAGTGGAGCTTACAATCTATATTCCCTACCACATATACACGCACACACAGACATTCTAGGGTTCATTTTTTGGGAGCCAATTAGCCTACCAGTATGTTTTTGGATTGAGGGAGGAAACTGGAGTACCCAGAGGAAACCCACGCAAGCACGGGGAGAATATACAAACTCTGCACAGTTAGAGCCATGGTGGGAATCTAACCCATGACCTCAGCGCTGTGAGGCAGTAATGCTAACCATTACACTGTCCCTACTGCCCCTAATGAATGTTATGGTGTCCAAAAAAAACCCCCACTGTATTGCAATAAGAGGTTAGCCGTGTAGAATACATGTGTGTGTTCTCGTGTCAAATTAATTATGTAAAATACATAAACAGCTATAAAAACAGGATGCATAATAAGTTATACTCTTAATGCACCATGTGTCAGCCAAAAGCTCAAATAGCCCCCACGGAACGCAGATCAGAGGACTTCTACGCTCTAATTGGATTATATAATAACATAATAAATAATCCAAGAAAGTCTTACCAAACACATATGGCCCAACTATAACATGTACATAATGTAGATCAGGGTCCATTGGAACTTTCCTGATAGTTACCTGCGATCTTAACTCATTTAAAAAGATATCGATTCTCCTTACAGAGCGCTGCCAACTCCATCGCTGCACCTCTACCGGTGTATACAGGGTGGAGAGCATTGTATGTTAATTATGCTGGCAAACTGGCAGAACGAGGAAATCAGTTGTATAATCAGATACACACACACAACAGGCTACTGTTTAACAACCGGAGAAGCCAGATCTTCTACTGGGGGGAGCTTAGATCGTGCACAAACCATTGGCTTTTGGCTATTGCTAGATCTAGCAGCATTTCAATATAAATAGTTCATTCAAACACAAAAGACAATAGTTACACTGGCTGTCCTTTTGCATTATACTCCAAGGTGCTAATCTATCCTGCATAGGACAGTGTAATAAAGACACAGGGATAAACCTTTTGATCAGACACATGCCCGAAGCACTGCTGCCTATTTACAAACAGTAACAAAGCGCACGTAAACTAATGAGATAGATGCAATAAATATCGAACTTTGAATTCTGACTCCGTGATTCCAAATGATGTCTAATGTCTGATGGGAATTTGTACATCGGTTAACCACAAATTGATAAAACTTCTGTGTGATGACAGCTGTCACTGTGAACCCAACGTCTCCCATTAGTCACACTGACCATCCTACTCAGAGGCTATAAAATGTGACCTTACAATAAGAAAGTGAGAATTGCTGCACTGGGTACATCCTTGTCATTCCAAAGGTCACACTCCTGTGATCTGGCTTTGCAGGGATTAGTAGAAGCACCATGTGCAGACCCCAAAGCTGAACTCCAATGATCTTGTAATTAGCTCTCATCTGACAGCTCGTTACTGTAGGGAAATGCTACGGCAGGGATATTACTGGGAGCCTGGACACTAATATCAGGCTCCCAGCTCTCTGCTGATGCCGGTCTCGCTGACGTTTGTAGGTGTTTGGTGTGAATGTGCCCTGGTGTATGTGAGATTTAACAGTAGTTCCCCACAGTGGGTGACCGGGTTATGCGGCAGCACCCAGGGGATGCCTGCAATGCCAATCTGCTCTACCAGCCTCTAGTCATTGTGCACAGTATGTAATTGCCTTTTGTATCAATACAAACAGGTAACCATATAATCAAATGGAAAGTCTCCAGCATGTCCCTGACACATGTACTATACCCTATTACCCAGCATCACACACACACACACTTTCCTGACAGCCCAAATCCAGGTCTGTCGTCTAGAATACTTCATTTTACTGTCATGTGTTATGTATTTGTGGTACAGATGGAAGTAAAATACCATATAAATAGCATTACTACTACTATTATATGATTGCAGTCACCGTATCGAAGAAACCAACTTATCAACAAAACAGATCAGTGGTTCTTCTCAACCCCTGCCCTCAAGTAGCCGTCGCAGGTCATGTTTTCAGGATTTCTGTCTTTGGAAGCCAGTGGGACAATCACGCAACCAGCAAAAAAAATAGATCAACTCACCTGAGCACGATCAAAGTAATCCCGGAAAACATGACCTGCTGAAGGTCTAGGGCTGAGAACCACAGAGGTGACTGCAATCATCCGTTCAATAGAAAGAGCAGGAGCAGGACCTATGGCACCTGCTGGGTGAGGAGGGTTATACTGGACGGGTGGCCAGAGGCTCTCCGGTGGATGTGGGACTGAAAGGGGTACTGTACATTTACTGACGCTTCTAAAAATTAGATTCTATCATCTATCATGAATTGAAAGGCAGAATCTGATTGGTTGCTCAAGTAAATATACCCCAAATTCTCTGCATGCCATGGCAGCAAGCTGGGATAAGGAGCCTATTTACTAAGCCTTTGAGAGAGATAAAGTGGAGAGACAGAGAGACACAGTAGCGATAAACACAACATGGAGAGAGACAAAGTAGAGAGATTAAATAGAGCAAGAGAAAGAAATTGAGAGACACAAAGAAGTAAGTAGAGATAAGGAGACTCAAGTAGAGATTGAGAAAGAAAGAGGAAAAGTAGAGGGATAAAGAAACAAAGTAGAGAGAGACGCAGAGTAGAGAGAGAGACGCAGAGTAGAGAGACACACACAGTAGAGAGACACAGAGTAGAGACAGTAGAGAGAGACAGTGTGAAAAGACAGACAGTAGAGAGAGACACAGAGAAGAGAGAGACACAGAAGAGAGAGACACACACACACACAGAGTAGAGAGAGACAGAGAAGAGACAGTAGAGAGAGACACACAGAGATTAGAGAGAGACACACACAGAGTAGAGAGACACACACAGAGTAGAGAAAGAGACACACAGAGTAGAGACAGTAGAGAGAGAGACACACAGAGTAGAGACAGTAGAGAGAGACAGCCAGCGTGGAGAGACATAAGTGGACAGAGACAAAGTAGCAGCCAACCAGCTCCTTCCTGATAGGTTGTATGGGAGAAGTGACAGCCAGGAGCGGGTTGGTGGGCAGTCTATCCCTCTCGCCAAGGCTTAGTACATAGGTCCGGAGGAAGCGCGGGGGTTGCGCGGAGGAGGAGCAGCTGCGCGGCACTAGTACTCACCACAAGGGGGATGGAGCAGATGAGCACCACCACGGAGGTGGCGATGAGCAGGATGACCATCTGGATCTCGGCCCCGGCCATCCTGCGGAAGCTCCTGCGCCTCCTGAAGTCGGAGAGGCGGGCGTCGGTGCCCAGCGAGGTGCGGCGGACGAACTGCCGGTGCATGCGGATGAGCGCCGCGCACACCAGCACGTTGCACAGCACGGTCACCAGGATGAGGAAGGAGCTGAAGCCGGCGTACATGTAGGAGTAGGCGGCGTGCGCGGACACGTTGGTGCGCCAGTCGATGAAGCACCAGGTGTAGGGGTACTGCAGGGTGGTGCGGCCCAGGCCCATGCTGGGCAGGGCGCAGAACAGCACGTTGGAGGCGTAGATTGCGCACAGGGTGAGCCCGGCCAGGCGCTGGTCCACGTAGCGGCTGTAGAAGTACGCGTGGTTGATGGCCAGGTAGCGCTCTATGGACATGGCGCAGATGATGCTGAGCCCGGACAGCCCGAAGAACAGCAGGATGAACGAGCTGTACTCGCACAGGGCAGCGCCGCCCGGCCACTGGTTCTGCACGTACGTGGCGATGGTCACCGGGCTCACCAGGCAGGTGCCCAGCAGGTCGGTCAGCGCCAGCCCGCACACCAGCGTGTAGAACGTCGTCTCCTTCTGCTCCTTGCGGGACTTGCACAGCACGATGACGGCGATCATGTTCCCCACCACCCCGAAGATGAACATCACCGCCGGGATGGTGGGGGGCCGGCTGCTGCTACTGCTGCTGCCCAGGGCGCTGATGTTGGCGGTCAGGTTGTGCTCCATGCTGCGTGTAGGTGCGGGGTCAGGTCAGAGCCGGCTGGGCATAGTCAGTCCATGCTGTGTGTGAGTGTCAGCTCTGCGGTCAGGGCGGCGGTGCTGCTGGGGGCCCCTGGCATGCTGATGCTGCTGCTACCCCCTCTCTCTGCCTCTGCGCTGCTGCTGGTGCCGGTGCCGGGGATAAGTTTGTCTCTGGCGCTGCTGAAGTTTGTGCTGAGGGAGTGAGGGCTCAGCCCCGCCCCGCGCCGGCTCGGATTGGCTGTGCTGCTGTCACTGGTGTTGGGCAGGGACACGCCCTCCCGGGGGCAGCAGCAGCAGCCTCACCTCTCCCGTCCCCTCCTGTCATCCAGCTGCCGCTGCTCTCCTGTAACTTTCATCACGCCTGTTATTCACAGACACACCGGCTGCCAAACCGCACGGCGCACCCCCATCCCCCGCCTGTCACTGCACCGGCTCCCAAAAACGCACCCCCCCATCCCACCTGTCACTGCACCGGCTCCCAAAGCGCACCCCCCATCCCCATCAGCCCCATACTGTGTATGTATATTATATATATGTGTGTATATATACTGGATAATGTATATATCTTTATATATATATATATATATATATATATATATATATATAAATGCACACGAATATATATATATATATATATATATATATACACACATTATTAGAAGCATATCTGGTCTCAAATAGATATCTTAGCATATATGGAAATGTATACCAATTTGATTGTAAGCTCTGTGGGCAAAGGATTACTTTTCTTTGATTGGAACATGAAAGAGAATCACATTTCCTTTAAGAAGAGGTGAGGACAAGTTTGTGTATAGAGATAGAGAGCTATTTTTCAGCCGGAACTCAGATCCTGAACCTCTTATTAAATATGACATCATTAGGAACTGGGTTCCCGAACCTGGTCTGGACCAAAATGTACTTTCCATGAGATAAGTTTTATTTGAAAGTCCCCTGTAAAGTGGCTTTGTTTCATCAACCCACCCACATGTATATACTGGGGGGCACACCTCTGTAGGAGGGCAGCAGAGAAGGAAACCCTTGCATGGGTACCAGAATGTTGGGGTTCTATTAGAGATAGATAGATAGATAGATAGATAGATAGATAGATAGATAGATAGATAGATAGATAAAACACCCTTGCACGATAGCACAATGACTGACAGGGAAGTTACTGTTGTGTAAATGTCACGGTCATTGGGGAAAGTTGTAAGAAAGCAGAACACGTGTTGAGAAACCACTTGGGGCAAGGGTTAAACATGACGTCTGATTATCTGTAGTGTATTTCCACTCTCAGAGACATAGAGAATTCGGAGAGTATGGGGGAGCACTCCTGCTCCCCACATTGGGGTGGGTTGTGGCTTGCTCAGGTCATGGTATAAAAGCTTTGGTCAGTTAAACATTACACACCTATCTATCTATCTATCTATCTATCTATCTATGATATACAGTTACGCTGAATTGCGGGCAAGCTGCTGCTGGACTACATGTCCCAGCATGCCTTTATTGGACATGTTGGAACTTTGCTCCATTGCAATAAAAGAACCGCACACTTCCTATATCTGTTCTTTAAGGAAGTGCATAAAGGATGGCAGGGCATGATTGGACTTGTAGTTCCACCACAGCTGGGGAGCCCCCTAGCGCAGAATGATATACAATATTAAATGATATAGACAAGCATTGATGTGCCTGGGATGGGATACATAATGTTATGCTGTTGGAACTGATAGGGTTAACCCCCCCCCCATCCCCAAATGTGAGAGGAACGCTTAAGGATGACATTTGTGGGTGTTTGAGTTCTACAAAAAGTAATGAGTCTCATTTATATCATTAATAGATGTCTGCAGTGACATCAGCCTGCGTCATACTGTCATTGTCACCACCAGCAGTGTCTCCCAGGGTCACAGGGGAAAGGCTCGGAAGCGACGCAGATGGGTCTGTCACATACTGTATTACATTTATTGTACATGCCACATACAAACATATGGAATCACTCACTGGCTGACAGCATAATGAGATTGTAGTGCTGCTGATTTATACGGTGTGGCAGAGCATGTAACAGTGGTGTATGGTCAGAATGTCATCATTATCTCCAGACTCTAATGAGAAACTTTCACTACTTAATGAGTCTGAGAAACGCTGTCAGCGCTCGGGATATTTCTCTGACTGGTTTCTATGGATCCTCTGGGATGAATCAATGACATATTTTGAGCATCCTCAGTGTGCTGTGCTTGTGTATCGCAGAGGGAGGCAGCCTGTGTCTGTTCCCTGTATATGTCTGTGTACTGCAATGGGGGACAGTAGTACCACTATACAGGATGTGCAGCTGCCCTGTGTCCGGGGGGGGGGGGGGGGTGTCAGTTCAATCCCTGATGGGCTGTGCACTACTGATGGATGTGTGACTTACTGTGCACTACTGAGGGGCCCATGGTGGACTCTGCACTGCTATCCTAAATGGGTATGTGAGTCGCTGTTCACTACTAATGGATGTGTGAGTTACTGTGCGCTATTAATGTATGAGTTACTTTGCACTACTAATGGATGTGTGAGTTGCTGTTCACTACTATTGGATGTGTGAGTTAATGTGCCCTACTAATGGACGTGTGAGTTACTGTACTTTGCACTATTAATGAATATGTGAGTGGCTGTGCACTATTAATGGATGTGTGAGTGGCTGTGCACTATTAATGGATGTGTGAGTGGCTGTGCACTATTAATGGATGTGTGAGTCACTGTATGCTGCTAATGGATGTGTGAGTTACTGTGCGCTATGGATGAGTTACTTTGCACTACTAATGGACGTATGAGTTACTGTACTTTGCACTATTAATGGATATGTGAGTGGCTGTGCACTATTAATGGATGTGTGAGTGGCTGTGCACTATTATTGGATGTGTGAGTTACTTTGCACTACTAATGAATGTGTGAGCTACTGTGCACCATTAAAATATGTGGATAAACAGAAGTGAATCATTTTCTTCACCATATAACTGGACCTAAGGATAACATTTAAGTACAACTTTAATTATTTTTATTTTTGTAACAAACTTTTTTTTTTATTCTCATACTCTAGGGTGCCGTGATTCAAAAAAGTTTGGGACCCACTGCTGTAGCCACATCACAGACCCTGATTGCAGGAACACTGTACAGACACCATAGACCCTTATCAGCGACATTACCAGACCCCATTGATGGTCACATTCCTCAGATTCCATATGGCAGCAGTTGGGTCCAGCACTGCTGACAGAGGAGGTAACTGATGTAGATCTCTGAACTGGAGGAGAGGCCAGCGAATCGCTGCCAGAGAGAGGACTTCGGATCTTGCTGGGGCGTGTATCTGCCAGCAGGAGATTCTTATGGCCTGACTGTGGGGGAAAGGTATACAATGCAGATACACATTTCCAGACAACTGGCCTGACATTTAATACTTGGCAAGCCATTTACTTAGGCTTTCACATAAACAACCATTGAATTAGCCAAGGTGGTCATATGGGGTGTGATTCTGATTTGGGTATAAAGAAGAGCAAGTAATACCCCTATTTCACCTTAATCCTTTATGCGACCCAGGTTCTAATACACCGTTCCAATCCGGTGCTAGAGCAGTGTTCCTGTTCTGCTGGTGCTTGGACATCACCTGTATTTTTCTATTCCAATTACAAGTTCTGTTCTGCTCCATTTACAGGTTCTGTCACACATCCCTATATAATATAAAAGGCAAAATCCTCTTCACCTCTTTTAATTGTAGTACCACCAGTGACCACTGGAGGCCACTCACGGACAGAAATACTCCTCAACAGGAAGTGAAACCAAAATGATCTGTTTCAAACTACCTTAATATGGACAAAGGGAGATGTGAAGACAGGGATTGGAGCAGGGTCGCCTACTTTTAAAGTCTCCTCTCTGGGAGAAGCCTGGAGAGGAGACTGTCAGCAGCACTACGGGGGCGGGGCCTGATGTAGACATCATCAAGCCCTACCCCAGTACTGCAAATAGGGGCTAAATGATGCGATGTGTGGAAAAGCCGTGAATCGTGGTAATTTACCGCTGCAGCCAGGGAGATTCGGGGGGTGGGAGGGGGACCCAATTTTCGGGAGCCTCTTCAGGGGAGGGTAGGCAACCCGAGATTGGAGGTAGGAGGAGATAGGGACTAAGCCAGGGCCGGCGCCACCACTAGGCAGCTCTAGGTATTTGCCACTGGAGGGCGACAGTTTGCAGCAGGTCCCCCCGGATGGAGGTAAGTGGCACTGGCCACAACTCCCCCCCCTCCTCCTTCCCCTCTGGAGCGACTAGGCCCCCCTCCCCACCCCTGGAGTTACCCAGCGGCGTCACCCGACACCCCCCACCCCACCCGGCACGCTTAGCGGCACAAGCGGCCACATCACCCGACACCCCCTCCTTGACAAAACCACACCCCCCCCCCGGAATGCTGCAGCGGGCATTTACCAGCACCCCCCCATGTAGGACCAAATCGGAGCAGAACCCAGACTAGGAAAGTCGGATTCGGAAACGTTTTTTATTATCCCAGCATCAGCAACGGAGTGCGGGCAGTGGCTCGGTCAGGCCCTGTGTCAATATTGCGCACATTACAGGTATGTACCATGTACTCAGTGCAGGTGCAAGGCACCGGAGCACCCCTCGCCCCCAGGCACTGGACTAAGCCACCATTTTGATGGGTATTTACACATCTGTATAGATACAATATATATATATATATATATATATATATATATATATATATGTAAAGCGCAATTGTAAAGCACAACAGAATATACTGCGCTATATAAGAAACTAAATATATATATATATTTATATTGGGGATCAGCTTTGCTATGGGGCATATTCAATTGCGGGTATAATATTGATAAACTCCACAGTTGGTGTTAATTTCAATGGGAATTAACGCATCTTTTATGTCCAATGTCCAAAAATCCCCATTTTACTGTATGTTAAAAAAAAAAAAAAAATGTGATACCTGTGTTAATTTTAGAGGTACAATTAATGTTGCTAATTGAATATCATTGTAATTGTTAATATATAATAACAAAATAAATGTTTACTTTTACTCACACACACACACACACACACACACACACACACACACACACACACAGCAGCTTTCCTACTGAGTACTTGTAGCTGACACTTTTTTAGTTATATGTGTACACACTTCTTATATTATTAAGTGTCGGCGGAGGGGGGCGGTATGGGGCGGCGGATGTTAGTGCACACCGTAGACGATATGCCAAATAATATTGTTAATTATATTGTTATCATGCATATCGTTAGAATATTGTGTGGACTCTGCTTTACCTCTGAGCTGTGCTGCTCTGCATTGTGCAGACAGTAATTGCAGGATGCATTACAGCCCACGCTGTGCACACACAGTAACGCTTAGCTGTAGTATAGGTGAGAAGCTTTGACACTGTTGTGTGATGAATATAATCGCAGGACATTTCCTTGTCTTGTTCTAAGTACGTGGAGGGAATATCTGTAGGAAAACGTCTTATGTTTGTACAATCTAATGAAGAACAGAGGCGCTTCTTGTAAGCAGGCACGTAAAACCACATCGATCTCCTATGTGAAAGCTGGATCGCAGAAGTGCAGTAAATGTGCCGTTGTCTTATGGGAAGCGCATGTGCTGGCATGTAGGTAGCAGTTCTCAAGGAGAAAATATGAGCAAAGAACACACATTTAGATAATAGTAGACACGTTTATCTCTGTTTCTATAGAGTATAGTCTCACACAAAGAGGACTGATGACAATGATGTAACCAACCAAGCACACATTTGTGAAAAGGCCCTGGCCTAGGGGCTCAACATGTCATGGGTAAGGATGGCCAATGACCATCGATGATTAAAAATCATTGATGGTTCATGGCCGATGTCGAATACTTTTAAACAATGTTTTGCTTTTTTTTTTCAAAGTGCCAGGACACTGAGCATAGCTCCGCCCCCTGACACCCTCGAAGCCCCGCCCCCGTGTTTTGATTGGCCCACAGGCCAATCAATCAAACACAATGGCTGACCATCGATATGTAAAAATATCGATGGTCAGCCATTGCATAGTTTAGCACTATCGATGGCCAGTTGCAGAATTGCCATCGATGGCAACCATTGATGGCAATTGCAACGATGGCCATCCCTAGTCATGGGCAGGTGAGGCTCATGGGGTCGACAATAATTAGGTTGTTAGTGTCTAGGTTCACCCTAAAAGGTCAACATGCAAAGGTGGACACAAGCAAAATGTCGACATGCATTTTTCACTTTCTTTGTCATCACCTAAGCACATGGTCCCCCAATTACTGTATCAGTCCCCCCCGCACTCTGATGCCTCACTACGGGAGGTGACCTTAACTAAACATTTGTCAGACATCTTACTTTTGGGGTAACCAATAGTTCAGGAGATGATTCTAAGTGTGGCATTTGCACAGGCTTGCGTACCCTCCTGGACTTGCCGGGAGGCTCCCAAAAATAGGGTCCCCCTCCCGGCCCCCCAGGAAGGTGGGCAATCCTCCCACATTGGCCAGGCAGCCCCCACACCCCCTATCTATGCTGCACAAAATGCAGTTTTTTTCGGGTCCGCAGCGAGAGGTGGGGCTAAAATGACGCTAATTGTGTCATTTTAGCCCCTCCCCCAATTCACGGACCCACAATTTAATTTGTTTGATTCCCATGGGGGCGGGGCTTGATGACGTCTGCCCTGCCCCGCCCCCCCTGACATGCTACTATCGGGTCTACTCTCCGTGCTTCTCCCGGAGAGGAGAAAACAAAAGTCGGCAAGTGTGCATTTGCATTTGGAACCTGCTGTGAAGGCACAACATGCGCTCTAAGGAGCTCTTAATGCAAATGAAAGAGGCTATCACGAGGCTACAAAAACAATTTGCAAACCAGAAGTCTCATAGATAGAAACGTGATATTACACTTTGCCACAAAAAAAAGAAAGCCAGGGTAGTTCTGGAACAACATTCACATACCCTCCAACATGACCCATTGCATTCGGTACACAATGCTCTGTTCCTGGACTTCCCTGGTACTGTATGATTGTCATCACCTGTGTTGAAACACCCTTCTCATCAATTATCTTGTTCCACACAGGTGCTGGCAATCCTACATTACCAGGGAAGACCAGGAGCAGACAGCGGTGTAGCTAGGTGCCATGCTGCCCGGAGCAAGGGCATATTTCGTGCCCCCGGGTAATGAATTGGGGGCGTGGCTAACATGTGTTGGCATGTTACATTTGAAAAGAAAAAACGGAATCTGCTGCGCTATATAAGACGCTGTAACGGAATCTGCTGCGCTATATAAGATGCTGTAACGGAATCTGCTGCGCTGTATAAGACACTGTAACGGAATCTGCTGCGAATCTGCTGCGGTGTATAAGACGCTGTAATGGAATCTGCTGCGCTATGTTACTGAGGACAAGGGAAAAGCAAAACTGTTAAATGAGTTCTTCTCATCAGTATTTACTAAGGGAGAGCAGACTGTGGAACAAACATTTACCACAAACGGGACAAATAAGCCAGATCTCATTGTGGATTTCACGCCGAAGGAAATAATACTGAGGCTAAGCAAACTCAAAACAAATAAGTCACCAGGGCCAGATGGGATTCATCCGAGGGTATTAATGGAATTAAGGGATGAACTAGCTACCCCCCTACATTATATTTTTAGCAAGTCACTATCGTCAGGTATAGTACCAAAAGATTGGAGAATAGCAGAGGTAGTGCCAATATTCAAAAAAGGAAAAAAGGAAGATCCCGCTAATTACAGACCCGTTAGTTTAACATCAATTGTGGGTAAACTATTTGAAGGATTTTTAAGGGATGGTATCCAGGAATATTTAGATAATCACCGTCTACTCAGTACTAACCAACATGGGTTCGTGAAAAATCGTTCATGCCAAACTAATCTACTAGGGTTCTATGAAGAGGTTAGCAAAAACCTCGATAATGGAAATGCTGTAGATGTGATTTTCCTAGATTTCGCTAAAGCATTTGATACTGTCCCACACAAGAGATTGATTAATAAAATGGAGAACCTAGGATTGGGTGAAAATATCTGCAGATGGGTAGGGAATTGGCTATGTAATAGAGAACAAAGAGTGGTTGTGAATGGTGCCGTATCAGATATGATACCGGTACTAAGTGGAGTGCCCCAGGGCTCGGTTTTGGGGCCCATTTTGTTTAACATTTTTATTAACGATATTGGGATAGGGTTACTCAGCAATGTATCCATCTTTGCGGACGATACAAAACTTAGCAAAGTCATCAAATCACCAGAAGATGTCACCATGCTTCAAAATGATCTTGCAATTCTAGATGAGTGGGCTAAAAAATGGAAGATGAGGTTCAATGTAGATAAATGTAAGGTTATGCACCTTGGGAGACACAACCAGTGTGCAAGTTACAACCTTAGCGGAGAGGAACTGGGTAATTCCATACTTGAAAAGGATCTAGGAGTCCAAATAGACAGCAATCTAGGATGTAGTGCCCATTGTAATGTAGCTACAAAAAAGGCCAACAAAATTCTGGCATGTATTAAGAGGGGAATGGAAACTAGGGACTCAAGGGTAATTATGCCACTATATAAAGCATTGGTGCGACCTCACCTAGAGTACGGAGTACAGTTCTGGGCCCCACACTATAAAAAGGACATCATAGAATTAGAAAAAGTCCAAAGGCGAGCAACAAAGCTTATTAGGGGAATGGAGAATTTAAGCTACGGGGAGAGATTAAGCAATTTGGGACTATTTACATTAGAAAAGAGACGTTTAAGGGGGGACATGCTCAACATGTACAAGTATATCAAGGGCCAATATAAGGAACTGTCACACACCCTATTTTCTACTAGAAAGGAATCTAGGACGCGAGGGCATGAGTATAGATTAGAAGAAAAAAGATTTCATTCAGCTAGTAGAAAGAATTTCTTTACGGTCAGAACAGTCAAACTCTGGAACTCTCTTCCCAGAGAGGTGGTAATGGCTGGCTCATTAAATGCGTTCAAGGCAAAGTTGGACAAACATTTACTGGAGAAAAACATCCATGGGTACAAATAAGAAATATAATTTGTCTGTAAAATAGCAGAACCTACCAAATCAGCAATGGATATCTATACCAGGTTGAACTAGATGGACGCAAGTCTTTTTTCAGCCTTACCTACTATGTAACTATATATAAGATGCTGTAACGGAATCTGCTGCGCTATATAAGATGCTGTAACGGAATCTGCTGCGCTATATAAGATGCTGTAACGCAATCTGCTACGCTATATAAGACGCTGTAACGGAATCTGCTGCGCTATATAAGACACAGTAACAGAATCTGCTGCGCTATATAAGACACTGTAACGGAATCTGCTGCGCTATATAAGACACTGTAACGGAATCTGCTGCGCTATATAAGACACTGTAACGGAATCTGCTGCGCTATATAAGATGCTGTAACGCAATCTGCTGCGCTATATAAGATGCTGTAACGGAATCTGCTGCGCTATATAAGACACAGTAACGGAATCTGCTGCGCTATATAAGACACTGTAACGGAATCTGCTGTGCTATATAAGACACTGTAACGGGATTTTCTGCGCTATATAAGACACTGTAACGGAATCTGCTGCTCTATATAAGACACTGTAACGGAATCTGTTGCGCTATATAAGTCACTGTAACGGAATCTGCTGCTCTATATAAGACACTGTAACGGAATCTGCTGCGCTATATAAGACGCTGTAACGGAATCTGCTGCGCTATATAAGACGCTGTAACGGAATCTGCTGCGCTATATAAGACGCTGTAATGGAATCTGCTGCGCTATATAAGACACTGCAACGGAATCTGCTGGGCTATATAAGACACTGTAACGGAATCTGCTGTGCTATATAAGTCACTGTAACGCAATCTGCTGCGCTATATAAGACGCTGTAACGCAATCTGCTGCGCTATATAAGACGCTGTAACGGAATCTGCTGCGCTATATAAGACGCTGTAACGGAATCTGCTGGGCTATATAAGACACTGTAACGGAATCTGCTGTGCTATATAAGTCACTGTAACGCAATCTGCTGCGCTATATAAGACGCTGTAACGCAATCTGCTGCGCTATATAAGACGCTGTAACGCAATCTGCTGCGCTATATAAGACGCTGTAACGCAATCTGCTGCGCTATATAAGACGCTGTAACGCAATCTGCTGCGCTATATAAGATGCTGACAGCTGTAAATAAATAAATACAGATGGGGCAGGCCTCTTCCTGGCTGGCAAATCGCCAGAACGTCCCCGCTGGCGATCCGCCAGCAGCCTCGCCAGCCATCAGACTGAGACGCGCGTGCGTCTCACGCGCATCTCAATCTCCGTCGGCGGGGCGACGGGAACCCTGTCCGTCTCCGCCTCAGGGAGACGGACAGGGTTAGGGGTGGTGCGGGCAGGTGGCGGGGACCCCGGGTTACCGCCGACAAGCCTGCGGGGACCCGGGGGAGCAGCTGGAAGCGCCGTCGGAAGGGGACGCGTGCGCCTCTCGTGCGCACGTGTCCCCTTCTCACAATCGATATGGTGATGGGGGCTGGCGTCGCCATCGCCATCCCCTGCCAAGATGAGACCTGCCCCATCTGTATATATACAAATAAAGATATATACTGTACAGCACAGCAGGGCGGCAGCAGAAGCCAGAGAGATTCACTCTCCCCCTCCCCCCTCCCCTCCCCCGGGCCCCACGAATCCCCCAAACCCCAAGTTTATTACTAAGTTTATCATTAATTAGCTTTAAAAAATAAATAAAAGAAATCCACCTTGAATAATAACTGAGCACAGCAGTGCGGCAGCAGAATACCTTCTCCTCCAGGCTACAGCCAGCGCTTGGGAAGGCTGATGACGCTGCTGTAGCCAGGGAGGAGGGAGTGAGTCACTCTGCAAGTGACAGGTGACTCTGGGAGGAGTCTGTGGTGCTGCTGCGCTGCCCGGAAGCCGGACCGAGCAGCAGCAGCAATTTAGAGAGGAGTGAGGACAGCCGCCCGGACAGTGCGATTGGTGGCAGGGACCGCTGGGCGAGCAGGGCAGGAGGCAGGCACCGGGCAGGGCAGCCGCCGCGCACGCTGCCCGCCGTTAATACTATCAAGTATGATACTTGTGCTAGCATTCCCTGCGATCATTTGTGGAGGAGGGGGGCGGGCCGGTGGCACCATTAGACCAATCGGCGCCCGGAGCATGAGCTCCAGCGGCTCCGCCCTCACTACGCCTCTGGGAGCAGAGCATTGTGTACCGAATGCAATGGGTCATGTTGGAGGGTATGCATTCATTGGCGTGCTTGGCGGTGGGCATGCGTGGCCTCAAGCAGCGTGTAAGGTGACATCACCCGGGACTGAGCGGCTTCGGTGTGCGTGGCGGTGGGCATGTGTGGCCTCATGCAGTGTTTAACCGTAGCTTGGTAAGTGATGCCCCCTCCCCCCCAAAAGCCGGGAGCCGGCTCAGTTCCGTGACAACCCCCCCCCCGCTTATTACCATGACAACCCCTTTTCCCCCACCTCATTACAGTGACACCCCTCCGCCCCTGACCACATCGCATACCATTTTCTGGCAGTGTTCTGCGCCATCGAAGGGTTAATATTTGATGGTATTGCAATAGTCCTGGTCCAAGTCCCAACCCCACCGGGCCATGCTGCAGAGGTATTGCGCATGTGCCAACTAGACATTTTTTCCCCATGTGCATATCATATGATTTTTTTTTTCTATTGAATTCTTTTGATACGATGGTTAGTTACCATCGGATTGAAAGATTTGATGTCTGATGCCCAGCCATCTTTTGATGTTGGGATTCCGATGTCCATCCCCACTGCAAAGGATTCTCGACAAAGTATTACAAATTAACATTTATCATTCTGTTAATTTGGCCAATGACATTTGACCCCCAGAAAATAGGGGTACTGTATGTGTATAGCAATGGTTGCAATTCCTAAACATTTTGTACAATCATTTTATTCAACCCTTTGTATTAAAGCTTAAAGCCTCATCACTCGCACCTCCATAGTCTCATTTCCAATCCATTTCTTAGTCCTGAAGCATAAATAACAGGACCGGTATAATATGTATATAACTGCAGATAATAGCAATATAATAGACATTTACACAATTATTAACTGCATCCCACAATCCTGTTAATAACAGAAAATTAATACAAATGTAATTCACATCTGCCCGGGGGCTGATTACCAGTATGAATTATTGCTAATAGATTTTATTTTTTTATTCCAGTAGAATCAATTTGTAATGGCCGATTACATTGGGAAGGACACAAATATGTAAATGTGAATCATACATAAGCTGGGACAGTGTACTTCACATCTCAGTAGATACAGGTATTGTTCATAACAATAGCAAAGCATGAATGAGTAAGGTCATTATAGTGGCCTCCTAATTTCCTATTATTCAGCATTAGCCAGAGGAGCTGGACTTCTATGTGCTGGGTTTCAGGAGAAAGGCCATAAAGTACAGTTTCTACTGTACTGCTGAGCATGGGAGACTGCTCCAGCAAAGCATGACCTTCCAGACTTCTGGAAGAGTGAGCAAATCTCCCGGAGAGAACTTAATGTGCGTACACACTGACCAATATATCAGCCGTTTGATCAGAGGCGTAACTAGATCTTTGTGGGCCCCATAGCTAAATATTGAAAGCCCCCCCCCCCCCCCCCATGTGTGCGGCTATGGGGACAGTGTGTGTATGTGGCTGTGAGGACAGTGTACGGCTATGGGGACAGTGTGTGTGTGCGGTTATGGGGACAGTGTGTGTGTGTGTGTGTGTGCGGCTATGGGGACAGTGTGCATATGTGGCTATGAGTACAGTGTGTCGCTATGGGGACAGTGTGTGTGTGTCTGTGTGTGTGGCTATGGGTACAGTGTGCGTATGTGGTTGTGAGGACAGTGTGTGGCTATGGGGACAGTGTGTGTGTGGCTATGGGGACAGTGTGCGTATGCGGCTATGGGGACAGTGTGTGTATGCAGCTATGGGGACAGTGGGGCAGATGTATCATAGCAGCGCTTATCGCGCCGCTATGATACTTCCTGCTTTGCCTCAATAGCGAGGCGAAGCAGGAAGGGACATCGACAAGATGTATTAACATCTTGTCTGCCGAAGCGGGGGAGCGTTAACTCCCCCCTTCGGCGATGTCCCTTTCTGGAGATAGCGCATCAGTTAATACTGATGCGCTATCTCCTGTCCCCCGGCCGGCCGCACTGGGCATGCGCGGGATCTCGCTGTTCACGCGAGATCCCCAGCGCAGCCCACAGCTGACAGCAGGGACAGCGCTGTCCCTGCTGTTTAGATAGGGCTTCGCCAGCCTGATGCTGGCGAAGCCAAAGCCGGCTTCGTGCGGAACGGTCAGCGATGCTGACCGTTCATACATTCGGCCTGCTATCATTTTGATAGCAGCGCCGATATGGACGGGCGCATAGCGCCCCTGTCCATTACCGCACGCTGGCTGCTTCATACATGGGGGAGAAGCGGTATCAGCGCACATAACGTGCGCTAATACCCCTTCTCCCCCATTCCGACCGTTGATACATCTGCCCCACAGTGCGGCTATGGAGACAGTGTGCGTGTGCAGCTATGAGGACAGTGTGCGGCTATGGGGACAGTGTGTGTATGCAGATATGGGGACAGTGTGTGGCTATGGGGACTGTGTGTGTGTGGCTATGGGGACAGTGTGCGTGTGGGTGTGCGTGATAGGGGGGTGCAGGCAAAGGAAATTTGTCTAAAACCAGCAATGATTACTGACCTGTGGGATGCATGCAGACTTCATCTGATAGTTGGTGACAGCTGCCCTGTCTTCCTCGGCCCTGCCTGCATTTCCTCTGTACTTATGCTAGGCAGCTCAGCCTCTGTGCTGGCTCTTCGCTTAAATTCTCAATACAAGTCTATCTTAAAGCGCATGGTGGGAGAGACTTCCGGTTCCGGGTTGATGGACTGAGGAGGCACGCACCTGAGCTCCGTCCCGGACCACCAGCATTAACCCTTCTCTCGGCTCCCCGGAGCCTCTAAGGTTCTGCCGCACACTACTTACATCCCCCAGCAGCCGAGATGGACAAAGCCGCGTCTGCCACGAGCTCCGGAGCAGCGCCAGCATCAAGACAGGAGAAGCGGAGGGCGGAGGCCAATATGGCGTCTGAAGCCGGAGCGCATCCAGCCGCACCCGCCTCCAAGAAAGCCACAGCTGACACGCATGCTTCAATGACACAGGTACCGTGATCTCCCGACGCCCCTGTATCCTATCAAGAAGTAGTAGCAGCCATTAAATCCACCATGGCCCCACTTCTTCAGCAAACAGTGGCTGACATCACTATTCAGATACAGGCTCTCACGCAGAGGGTGTCACATGCTGAAAACCAAATAGGAGCTGCAGCCCATGACATTAAAGACTTACAGCACTCAGTAAAAACTCTCACCACAAATAATTATCATATCTGGAATAAACTAGATGATATTGGGTACTTCTTTACTTTCACGGCGCCAGCATGGCGCCGCGCGTCAGAGTCCCCTTGCGGGGCTCGCTTCGCTCGCCCACGCTGCGGGCTCGGTGGCTCGCTACGCTCGCCAAGCTATTTAAAATCAACTCCATGCCAACATGGATAGTGGAGGTATGAACTATCCATGTTGGCATGGCGTTAACTTCCTTTATTTTACATAGTTTGTGGCGAGCGTAGAAGGCGGAAGTAGCACGGCGCCATGCTGGCGCCGTGAAAGTAAAGAAGTACCCGATTTTAAAAACAGGGCCCGACGTAATAATATACGCCTGGTGGGCCTCCCAGAATCCATCAAGGGACCTGCCTTGGCACACTTCACCTGCAACACCCTGCCGGGACTCCTACAAATAGAACAAGAGTGCAGAGATATGGTCGTGGAAAGAGCCCATAGGGTGGGACCCGTACCATCCCCTAACAAACCGAGACCGAGAGTCACTCTGTTTAAATGCTTAAATTATCTTCACAAGCAGATCATTTGGACTGCCTCGCGATGCATTGAAGACTTGCAGTGGGAAGGGAATAGATTGTACATCTTCCAGGATTATTCTGTGGAGCTGACTAAGGCTCGTAAGGCATTCTCCCCTATTTGCACCCGCCTAGTTGCTGAGAACCGCAAGTTTGGTCTGCTATACCCAGCACGCTTACGCATATACGACGGCACTTCCCACAAAGACTTTTTGTCTCCCACCGACGCTGAGGCCTTCCTTAGAGATCACTCTCGCACTACACAGGATGTTTAGGATATTAGTGACCCGATCTCACACGCCACCAGACCGACACCCACCCCTCCATGATGGATGACTTCCCTCCAGGTGTTTCAGAGACGTCCACCAAAACTAACTTTCATTAGATTGGATATGCACACCTTCTGCGCTATCATCAAGCCCTGAGGGCCTTTGCTCCAGTTCTCCTCCAGATTTTTGGAGAACATTGTTGAAAGCTGTGAACAGGGCCGGCGCTACCCACTCAGCAGCTCCTGCAAAGCAGGGAGGCGCCATGCTGAAAAGGCGCTGTCTCCCTCCCTGCTCTGCTAAAGCTGCCTCAGCCCTCAATTGTCACTGCCTCCTGCATGCCGCCTACCCATTGCTCCCTGCGCCTGTCAATCAAATGATGAACAGGCAGCAGCACCGCCTCCCCCTTCCTTCCCTCTTCTCAGTGACACTTTTAAAATAATGGGCTTGGTTATGTGCCCAAAGGTGCCCATACACGGTGCGATAGGAGCGTGCAATGCGATGTGTGCTTCCGTGGGCTGCACATACTTTTTGTACTGCTTTTGGATCGCATCGCACACACATTGCATGTATGCCGTGCGATGCGATCTAGCCCATAACGTATGCCATTCTCGCAGCGTGTATGGGCACCTTTAGTGCCTGCAACATTTTGCGGACAAAGTACTGAGATGGTGTATGCATACATGTACATGCACCCGAGATCCTCCATAGTATTGCATGTTGCATACGCTCCCACAATCGGGCTCCAGCTTGCTGCAGTGGCAATGTGAAAGGGCGCAAAATTTATGGTTTGCAGGAGGGCGCCGGACACCCTAGCACCGGCCCTGGCTGTGAAAGACAAGACGAGGTTGCCCATTACCCTTTACAGTTGACTCTACTTATGTTTCTAGTAACACTCCGCTCCTCTTCTCTCCTATAGGTTTAGGGGGTACCCCCTCGTAAAATCGCTCGGGGCTGCCTTTGTTCCACTGGTTGGGCAGTGGGGGTGGGGGGAGAGAGGGCTGGACACTTCTCTTTTTTGCGAATTTATAAATTTGTGGTCTTACGCTTAATGTTCCCACTCTCCTTAACCTGTTACCCCCCCCTTTCCCCCCCTTTCCCCCCTCCCCCCCCCACCTCCCCATTTAACCGAAGATTTTGAGCGTACAGAGTTAATATACAAATGTCAAAAAAAAAAAATAATAATAATTAAATACTAAGTAACATTTATTATAATGTATAAGTACATAATAATCCGTATAGCTATCTTATTTCAATATGTCTGCCTGCATTTACATTAGGTAGACCCTGCCCCTCTAATATATATATATTTTTGTTTTTGTTTCTTTATATACCCAAATCCTAAGGTGGGTTGGGCTGGTGCGGGGCCGGAGCTCGCCGTGCTACCCTCTGTACCCTAATCCCCATGGTTTCAAAAAGACATCCAGGACCGATATCCTGGGTGCCTAGGTTATCAATGTTGTGTTATTTAGCTCTCCCGGGAGTAGGTTGCTCACAGCTGCTGCAACCAAGCCAGTTATGTATGTACCACATAAAGATTCATGTGAGCATCCTGTGGCTTAGCATTCATGTTCTGTATATAAGTTTGATTGTCTGCCCCTGTCTTACGTCTGTCTCTTACCCTTTCCCTCTCTCCTCTCCCCACTCCAATTCTATGCAATATATCTATATCTCTCCAAGCACTGATATTTTACCTTGCCCCCCGGACTATAGATGTCTAACTTGAAAGTTGGTTCGTGGAACGTGGCTGGCTTCAACTCGCCGTCGAGGAGGCGTAAGATTCTCCTGTATCTGAACAAACGAGGTATCCAACTGGCGTGCCTACAGGAGACGCATCTGGTCCAGGTGGAGGTCCAAAAGATCAATATGCTAGGCTGGAAGGTACTGGGTGCAAGCCCTTACAACTCCAAAGCACGTGGGGTGGTTACACTCATTAAATCCAATATTCCTCACGAGGTTCTGGATACGACTACTGACCCTGAAGGCCGCTTTCTAGCCCTCTCCCTATTGATAGATTCTAAGCCCTGCATGATATACAATGTGTATGCCCCGAACAAATATTCTAAAGAATTCCTACAAAAACTCTCAGCCCTAATTATATCTAAAGGCCCCACTCCCTCTATAGTCTGCGGTGACTTCAATTTGATTTCATCAAGCACACTGGATCGCTCCTTCACATGTACACGCCCCCCTTCACTTCCTAAATTAGGAATCCCGGCCTTTTCTAATAGCCTGCATTTGGTTGATGTATGGAGGGCCCTCCATCCCACGGAGAAGGATTACACCTGTCTATCCGCTGCACACTCCACTCTATCTAGGATAGACTACATATTAGTTTCACAGACCCTGTTTCCTTTGGTTAGTGATACCTACATAAACCCAATAACCATATCAGACCATGCCCTCATTTCCATTACCATGGAACTGTTTCAACCCGTACACAGAACAGGGGTTTGGAAATTCCCCGCCTACTTGGCCAAATCATTAAAATTTCATAAACGACTTGAGATAGCCTGGGACAACTTCTTAGCTGACAATAAGGAACATGCTGAATCTGACCCAAAACTATTTTGGATGTCCGCTAAAGCAGTTTTGCGAGGAGAGATATTATCTTATACAGCAAGCACTAAAAAGAAATTCACAGAAAAATACTTAGCCCTGCAAAACGAACTAACGTTGGCATTTCAGCAGTTCAAGCAAAACCCCGACACCCACAACAAACAATCCTATGTAGTTGCTAAATCTAACTTTGAAAACTACCTGCAAGTAGCTGGAGACAGACAACTATTTACCATTAACTACAAATTTCATAAAATGGGAAATAGAACAGGGAAGTTACTTTCAACATTATTGCAGGGCGCCCGCCCCCCTTCCCGAATCCACCCCTTATGAACTGCCCAAGGTACCCTCACCTCCGCGGATGCAGACATTGCTGCAAATCTACACTCCTTCTATACAGAACTGTACTCGGGTCCCCCCCTCCTCACTCCCCATCTCCTACCCTCCCCCCACTTCCATCCGATTTTTGGTCCAACTTGCCAACCCCCACTATTAATGCAACTCAAGCTAATTCACTAATAACCCCCATAACACCAGAAGAAGTAGAAAAAGCAATCAAACAATTGAAATGCGACAAAGCACCTGGCCCAGATGGTTATAGCAGACATTTCTATAGAATACTACACTCACGAATCACCCCGACTCTCACTAAGTTTTTCAATAGCTTGAATGACCTCTAATATACCTCCCCCACACTATAATTCCGCCATATTAAGAGTACTGCCTAAACCAGGAGGGATTTAGCACTCCCTGGGTCATATCGCCCAATTTCCCTCCTCAATCTTGACTATAAGCTTTTCACTAAAATACTAGCTGAAAGATTAAAACTTATCCTTCCCACCATCATACACCCCGACCAGACGGGTTTCATAAGTGGTCGCCACTCAGAACTTAATATGCGTAAGGTCCTTAGTGTTATTTCGGCCTCTACAAACACTTCCCTTCCATCCTCAGTCTCGGACCCCGCAATTTTAGCATTAGACGCGGAGAAGGCCTTTGACCTAGTGGAATGGCCCCACTTATATACAACCCTTTCAAAATTTGGCTTCCCAGACGGCTTTTCCTCCATTCTCCGCCTCATTAATCATAACCCCCATACCCAAATTTCTTGTAATGGCCTCCTCTCTGACCCCTTTATCATCCATAAGGGTACGAGACAGGGCTGCCCCCTTTCCCCCTTACTCTTTGCCATAGCACTAGAGCCTCTTGCCATAGCTCTCCGCTCCTCCCAAATATACAGAGGTATTTCAATAGGTCCCTTAGAATTAAAACTTTCTTTATTCGCGGATGATATGCTTCTTTTCATCTCAGACCCAAACAATTCCATCCCGGACATCATACGCATTATAGACTCTTTTGGCACCCGTTCTGGTTACAAAGTAAATTACGCCAAATCTGAACTCCTCCACCTGACTGCACCCGACCCAACACCCTCAGACCCCCCTTCCACTTTCCCATTTACAATAGCAAAATCCCACATCAAATATCTGGGGATACTGACCCCCAAACATTTGCCCTCCACATACTCACTCAACTATTCCCCTCTCATACATAAAATTTCAACTAAATTGGCAAGTTGGAACCTTCTTCCTCTATCACTCCTGGGGCGCACTGCAGTTCTCCAAAGTGTAATCTTCCCTAAACTATTTTACCCTTTACAGATGCTATCATTCTCACTAACCAAACGAGACCTGCAAACATTAAGGAAAACAATAACCTCTTTCCTGTGGGGTGGGAAGAGGCCCAGGATAGCTCCAAACTATCCGCTCCAAGGAGTTGTGGTGGAGTGGGCGTCCCAGACTTCGCCTCATACAACATACTGTAGCTACTCTTTTACGATGCGCCTCGGACTGGATTAACAACACAAATGTGTTTACCAATAAGGAGCTAGATGCTGCTCTACTACGTCCTTATTCTCCCAGTGCCCTGTTGCATTCTAAGGTCTCAGATATACCCTCACATATACTATCTAACCCACTATTTCATGATATTTACTATGCATGGCAAAACATGAACTGAAAACTAAAAAGAAACTCCTTAGTTACTCATAAAATCCCTCTCTGGGGTAACCCCAATTTTCCCCCCTCGCTGACCACAGCGGCGTACTACTTGTGGAGAGATGTAGGTCTAACTGATTCTTCAAAAGTATTTGATCCCGGAGGCACATTTAAGTCTTTTTCACAACTTCGAGAGGAATACTCACTCCCACAAAACCATTTCTTTATGTATCTTCGGTACTTGTTTCCTATCTGGGCGCCCAGGTTTTCTACGTACGGCACCGTAATGAAATCGGATCGCATCGCATCGGATTCGGTACTCGATGATGTACGATGGTATACGATGCGATCCGATTCGATTTCCCATAGGAAACAATGTGAAATGGCTCAATTTAGCCAAATTATCATAGGAACAATAGTAAATGGGCCAAAAACACCCCTGAACATTGAAATGTCCCCCCAAAAGTAGTTGACGCCACCCCGCCATCAACGTGAACCCGAAGCGTGGCGAGCGCAGCGAGCCCGCGAGGGGCGGCGGTACGCGTCCTCCGACCTTTTCATGCCCTACTATCCACTATGGCGTGGAGTGAGAATAGAATAGTGTGGCGAGCGCAGCGAGCCACCGAGCCCGAAGCGTGGCGAGCGCAGCGAGCCCCGCGAGGGGTCGCGGATACCTTCACAGTTATACGCGTCCCCTCGCGGGCTTCCCAGGTGTCCATGGCGACGCGGACACCTGGGAAGCCCGCGAAGGGACGCGTTTACCTGTGAAGGTATCCGCGTCCCCTCGCGGGGCTCGCTGCGCTCGCCACGCTTCGGGCTCGGTGGCTCGCTGCGCTCGCCACACTATTCTATTCTCACTCCACTCCCTAGTGGATAGTAGGGCATGAAAAGGTCGGAGGACGCGTACCGCTGCGCTCGCCACGCTTCGGGTTCACGTTGATGGCGGGGTGGCGTCAACTACTTTTGGGGGGACATTCCACTGCTCTGTGGGTTTTTTTGGGGGGTTTCTGGCCCATTTACCATTCTTCCCTATGCTGATTTGGGTAAATTGATCCATTTAACATTGTTTCCTATGGGAAATCGAATCGGATCGCATCGCATCGTTCAATATCGTGTATGTGTATTTGTGGTATCCGATGCGATGCGATCCGATTTTTATACGAAGAATAGCATGGTGCGCAATTAACTTAGCGGGCGCCCAGATAGGAAACAAGTACCGTATCTTCAAACCCGCCATTACTTGAACTCCTTGCGGGCTCCCGCTGGAACCGATGCGTCTCCACAACAGGTCGATACCCTGCAACAGCTGCTTATACAGAGCAGTGTCACTACCTTTAGAATAAAGCCGTATTACCTCTTATTACTACAAACCACAACTGTTTCTCGTTGGGCTAAATTATATGACCAGTGGGCTCAGGATATCCCAACATTACATTCCCCAGACAAATTAAGTGCCAGGTACGAGACTACTCTTAAAATTTTGAGCTCAACATATTTGCAGGAGGTTCACATTAAAACCATCCAACGGGCATATGTTTCTCCAGCTTGTCTGTCCCACTTTGTGCCGTCAGTCACGGGAGAATGCCTAAAATGCCACATAGCCAAAGCCTCTTTTTATCACTGCATTTGGGAATGTCGTAAAATCAAACGATTTTGGAATAAGCTCTTAGTAAATCTATACTCAATGTTTAAGATATGACTCACTCCGAACCCTCTGGCTTGTCTGTGTGCAAATTTTGATGGGTGGAAGTTGGATCGCCAACATCGCCACTTGATACCATGGATAACATTATTCGTCACAGTAGCCAAGAAAGTCATTCTTAAACATTGAGTATCCCACTCTTCCCCAACCGTTGAAGAAGTACATGGGAAAATGATGCAGTTATTATACTTTGATAGGAGGACAGCCACGATCCCGAACATAGAAACAGGTATAATTAAATTTTACAAAATCTGGGGTCCTTATATAGAAACACTAAACCAAACGACCCAACGTGAAATCTTCTCCGTTTTCGGAAACATTGAACGGGTCTTAGTAAGACAAATAACCAACCCCACTGGACTACCTCCTAACTCAAACCAGCTACTACTTTTTACTTAAAGCTGCTTGACAGAGATATTTTGGATAATAAAGTGATGTTTAACTTGCACCCCTCTTCCCTCCCCCCCTCTACCCCTTTGTATCCTATCCTTGGTAAATGTTACTTGTACGATTATCATTGACAACTGGAATAAGCGAGTGAATTAAAACAAATAGCAATATCTACATTGGTATTAATGTGGTTTGAAGATAGGAGTAGAAATCTCCCAGTTCAGATTCCTTTTAGCTATATCTCCCACTGAAACCAATACCGACACCCATCAAGGTTACCCACAGTGTAGATATGATAAAGAAGACTTAAAGACACAATTGTACTGAACTTAATTGCATTATTTTTCTCTTTATTTCTTTATTTGTGTAATCCCGTAGGGAAAAATGGTATACATTGTGTGGAATATATTCTTGCTCGCTGTATATTATTAACATACTCATTTGCAATTTGTATTTGTATTTGAAAAATTACAATAAACAGATTAAAAAAAAAAAAAGCGCATGGTGGGATGGCGGACTTTATAGAGGTGAGGTTTCACAGGCACCGGGTGGGCGGGGCTTCACAGGCCATGAGTGGGCGGGGCTTCACAAGATGTGACAGCACACAAATGGGAGGGGCTTTGGCCATATGAGTAATGTTTTGTATATAGACCTGCCTTCTCCTCCCTAAAGCACTGAGCAATTGCATCCTCTAGTTGTGCTGCTGCGGCCACCGGCCAGTATGACATATGAGGTCAGTGACTGACATAGCTGATATAGCTAGTGGTGTGACTGGGTGCAGGGGGGAATCTGCAGGCCCTGGGGACGGCTCGGGCCCCATAGCAGCTGCACCCCCTGCACCCTCGGTAGTTACGCCACTGCGTTTGATTGAACTGCATATATTTAGATGCACCATAGATCGCCGTTTACAGATATATTGCGTTGGTTGTGCAACACAACCGATGCCCGATAGAATAGAATCAACTTTATTGGCCATGTGTGTTTGTGCACACTAGGATTTTTTTGTGGATTTACAGTGCAGCATCAAGCAGGGATGAGGGAGGGGGGGGCATTACATACATTACATTGACATTACATGCGGGGAACACATGCCCGCCGAGCAGCACAGCACCTAGGCAGCCATCAGCGGCGCCACTGGTCACTGCAGCAGCCAGGTAGGTAACAGTACAAGCAGAGACAGTACAGTTATCACACAGGGAACACCTACCTGCCAAACTGCACAGCACCGAGGCAGCCCTCCATGGCACCAATGGTCACTTCAGCAGCCAGGTAGGTGACAATATAAGCAGGGACAGTGTAATGGCACACAGAGAACATATACCCGCCAAGCTGCACAGCGCCTAGGCAGCCATCAGCTGCGCCACTGGTCGCTGCAGCAGCCGGGTAGGTAACAGTATGGGCAAAGACATCACAGTTATAGCAGAGACATTACAGTTATCACACAGGGGACATGAGGTTACATATGACTGAGTGCACAGATCCTAGGCAGCCATTTGTGGCACCAACTTCCTGTAGGAGAACCAGCGTGGAGAGCCAGCATGGGCGGCGGTGGTGGTGGTGGGGGGAGGGAGTCTCTGAGGCCTGGGTAGAGTCACTGAGGCCTGGTGCTGGAGTTGGGCCCTCCCTGGGCTGAGTTCCACACCACTGCTCCTGATAGGCTAATGATACCTCCTCCCTGGGGGGGTAGGGGGGGACCGCCACAGAATAGAGGGCTCCCGCATCTGCTGATGCTGGGGGACAGTGGCTGGGGCCTGCGGGCCTAATCTGTTCCTCTGATGTGGCTGGGGGCCTATGGGGGTCTCCGCAGCCTCTGGAGGTCATGCCGGGGACCGAGCTGTGCACCACTGGTGTCGCGCCAGTGGCTGGTCCAGTGCCGCGTCATCTGCCGACTCCTCCGTGCACCTCCTGCACGGAGGTGGACATCATGCCGGGGCCGTGGCGGTGCGCCTGTCCGGGCTGGGGGGTTGTTGGTCACCGTGTCGCCAGTGCCTGTGCCGACAGGTCCTCCCTGTTCCTTCTCCTCCTGCGTCCTCATGCGTCCACAGGGCGCCCTTTCTCCGGGGGCCGGGGATGGAAGCTCCTATATATCTAAAGATACATTGCCAAGAGATATCAGGGATTGACAGCTCAGTGGGCGGGTGCATTCAATTGCACCCGCCCATTTTTTATGTCAGTGTCGGCGGATCGGGCTGTGTGTATGGAGACTGTCCGATCTGTCTGTAGATATATCTGCAGATCAATTAATCTGCAGATATATCTACTATTGTGTATCCAGCTTTACCTAAAGCACAGGTTCTCAAAAAATGTGTAGTCTACGGGCGGTCTGACACTTAAATCTAGCCCTGTTGATATATCTGCCTTTATGATGCAAATCCGTCCATGCTAGTACTAGGGATGGCCATCGTTGCCCTCGCCATCGATGGCAAAAGTGCAATTGGCCATCAACAGTGTATTACTAGGCAATGGCCATTGATGTTTTTACCTATTGATGTTTTCTTTGATTGATTGGCCTGTGGCCCAATCACAATATGCAAAAAAAGCAAAACGAAACTATTAATTTAACCTTGACATCCAATTGATGGAAATGGTTCACAACCATTGATGGAAAAAAAACATTGATGATTTCTAATCATCGATGGTCAATGGCCATCCCTAGTTAGTACATCCCGTAGTGCTACTGAATAGTACAGTTTCCCCTATACAGCATGCGTAGCTCTGTGATTGGTCGTTTTTTGTGAAGGGTGTTTTCTTGCCTTAATGAAGGACTAGTCACCTATACAGTAAAGTACATGTAAAGTGAAGGAATGTAGACATTGCAATAAACCCTGCGCAGTAAGCATATCTATTTTAAGCAGAGGTTTATTGACTAGGAAAAGGGAGTTGTAAAGTGTTATAGACGCGGTAAGAAAATAGAGGGATGTTTGCTTTTGCGACACAACTTATATAGGCAGTAACCAAGCTATTTACTTTTTATACACTTCCCCGGGGACCTTTAGACCTAAATTCCTGTATGTGGCCCCGTGACCCAGCCGCTTCTGCTGATTATTGTTTAATGACCCTGTTAGACCTGTACATTACAGCCGGAGGGATCGCTGGAGGGGGATTGTATGCAACTTCTCCGAGTGTATGGGCACCTTAAACCACTCAGTTTGCATCAGTTACTTCAGGAGCAGATGTATTAAGCCTGGTAAAGTGATAAAGAGGAAGGTTATAACGCAGCAGCCAATCAGCACCTAACTTCCATGTTACAGGCTAGATTTAAAAAATAACTGGATTGGCTGATGCATTATCACCGGCCACTTTATCACTCACACCCTTAATAAATCAGTTTCGTACCACTTGTCATGATCATGTATTTTGCAGTCAACCATGATTCAAATTTGTGGTCTGAAATTTGTGTCTCGTAATTGTGGCTCAAGTCACGGTTCCCCATTCACATTATCTTTTCCAGTCCTTAAACACTGTTTAATATTCCTAATTGATGAAATATTTAACATTTAATTTGAATACTTAATAACCCAAATGAGGGTGCATTGTGACGGAAACCTCTTGAGCTCCAGGTTCGCATAAACCACTTATCTGGCCGCGAACCAGTCAGAATCCTACTAGGCAATTGCTGGAAGGTAATCTAGCAGCTGCCAATCTCAGAGGGAACTACCTGTCCCGCTGCACCCATGGCTCCTCCCCCTAGTCTTTGGCCAGCAGTGATAGGGCAGCCCAGTGGCTCCCCGCTCCAGGTGGCTGCTGAGAGAAACAGTGATTAAACTGTACTTAGGCCCTTATTCAGATCTGATCGCAGTACAAATATGTTCTGAAAATGGGAAAAACCATGTGCACTGCAGGTGGGGCAGATGTAACATGTGCAGAGAGAGTTAAATTTGGGTGGGGTGTGTTGAAACTGAAATCTAAATTGCGGTGTAAAAATAATGCAGCCAGTATTTACCCTGCACAGAAACAGAATAACTCCCCCAAATATAACTCTCTCTGCACATGTTACATCTGCCCCACCTGCAGTGTGCATGGTTTTGGCCATTTTGAGAACAAATTTGCAATGCGATCAGATCTGAATAAGGGCCTTAATGTGTCAAAGGAGACAATGACAGAACAAAGTGCTTTTTGGGGCACGCTTAGGAAATCAGAAAAAGAAGATTGATGTAATTATTTAAAATAATTTAACTTTTCATTAGTTGTCTTTAAAAGATGGCGCATCAATATAGAAATAAAGTTACAACGTACATGCATTCTTCACGGGACCTTGAATGGTAACCAATGATAGAAGTGGTGAAAATAGTACCGATTATTCAATTGTATTCCCCTGTCATGGGTAAAACACACAATGACCCTTATTCTGTTTGACTCGCTTTGCACCCTTGCAAGTCAACCAGAACCCACCCTGTGAATGGTGGTACGCCCGCCCCCCTTTGCACGCTGGGTTTGTTCACCCGGCATGTGAATGGCTGTTTTACATAAACATCCAATTCACATACCAGTGGGAACCTCCCCCATCTTTTGATGGTCGCCGATCATCAAATGATGGTGAAGGCGCACGCACATGTAAGGGTAGTCCAGACCACTCGTACATATGCGTGTAGATTTCCTGGGAATTGGGCGGGCAGCTGACATCCGGTTATAGGGGTGATTCTCTAAGCTAAAAATGCAGTAAAAACCCCGTTATCGGGGTTTTTACCGCATTTTGGGATGCTGTAAGCATCCCCCGCCGGGTCATCGCCAGAAAAATCTGGCAGTGCCCCATAGAAGCCAATGGGCTTCTACCGCATTTCCCTGCCGCCCCGCAACGACCCCCGCCGCCCCGCATCGCCCCCTCACCTGTGTCCGGGCAGCACAGCGCAGTGCTGCCCGGACCTGTGACCTCCTCCCGGCACTGATCCTCTTCCGGGTGCAGGGAGGAGGAGAGCCCGGCGCAGCAGCAGCGCCGGGTGTGTGAGTGAGGGGGGAGCCGCCGGGACCTGCTGGGACCCGGCGACTCTCACCGCAAAGGACAGCTCTTAACGCAAGAGCTGTCCTTTGCTATAATTATCGCATATGTTAGAACATATGCGATAATTATAAATGCGAAGAGAGGCGAAGGGGGGCGGAGATTCTTAGAGAATCTCCCCCTAAGTCAGCTGTCCGCCCCTCGCACGTGTGTCAAGAACGCATTAGCATGTGTACGCCCAGTGCTGGACGTTCACATATGCTAATGGCCCTGACCAGCACCCCACGCCCCTCTCCACCATCCGCTCGAAAGGGAGGGAGCAGGGAGCGTGCACCCAGCAAAGCGATTTTTCGCCAAGTTCACACGAACCCAGGATATACACATGCGCAGAAATGCTGGTGCGCATACACAAAACATCGGTCCCCGTCGCGAATTCGCGGCAGACCAGGTCAACCAGAATAAGGGCCAATATCTCCACAATTACTGTATCACAGATCAATATCTGTGGGTCAGGGAAAAACTAACAATATTCACACTAAACAGACAAAAATGTATACATAAATGTAAAATGACTTCCTAAATAAGTTAATTATATTGTAATAGACAATCCAGTCCTTAATGATAAATATGTTTAGAGAAGATGCTTCCGGAATGTGTTGTTCATTTGAAGAGATCAGACTGAGGACTGGATCTCAATTGTTATACTGTATATTACAATATAATTAACTTATTTAGGAAGTCATTTTACATTTATGTATCAATTTTTGTCTGTTGTTAGTTTTTCCCTCTCACAGATATTGATTGATCTGTGATATAGTCATTGTGGAGATCTTGTGTGTTTTTCCCCTCACAGGGGATGACAATTGAATAATCGGTACATAATCAGTATTTTCGCCACTTCTTTAATTGGTTACCATTGGAGACCGTTCAAGATCCCGTGACGAATGCATGTACGTTGTAACTTTATTTCTATATTAATGTAGCCATCTTTTAAAGACAAGAAATTAAAAGTTACGTTTTATATAATTACATCATTCATTTGTCTTCATCTGATGTACTACGTGTGCCCACAAAAAGCACTTTGGGCCTTATTCTGGTTGGTGCGGATATTCCCGCATTCTTACGGAGCGGTCCGCACGCTACGGTGTTTTGCCGCATGCGGCCATCGTCCGTAGAAACGCCCACGGGTCCTCCGCATTCGGACGGACTCACTCTTTAAGAACAGGGCGTGTTTACGGACGACATACAAACCATGCGTGTGCGGGAGAAACACTCCGATTCTGCACGGTATTACAGAGTATTACAGAGTATGCACGGGAATACCGCATCCGACCGGGAGCCAAGCGGTGCTACCGCACGTAAGCGGTGTATTTACACCAAACAACCCACTATTATGTATCTTCTGCAATACATCACATGACCCACTTATTCAATTACCTATCCTCATAAAAAACTGCTTATTTGGAATTGGAATCAATTAGATGCCAATATATCCTTACAAGCATGCCTAACACATGCATTGCACACATTAACCCTTACAGCAATTGAAGTGCAATGGTTTCAATTAAGGCACTGACAAGCGGCCTATTAGTGAGTAATGAGTAAAGGAGTAGATTCTATTGGGTTCAGGTGTTAATGCTTGTAGTCATTAGGCGTACGTTCGCCTACCGCATGAACGAGTGGTGTCCGCAAAGCAATAGTACACTTGTGGACACCGCACATTTCTTCCCTTTTTGATCGCGTGCATTCGGAGTGCTATCCGAATGTACGCCCCCCAACATAAGTGTACTCCCCCGTGTCCGCCCATGTTTCCGCCCCGTTTTGCCCACTTTGAAACTACGCCCATGTGACATTCCGCATGACGCCCATAATACGCCCATATTTCCCGAATGATTGCGGGGAACAGTTTTGTACGGGATTTGGCCGAACTGGTACGGAGTCAAGGCGTGGCACATGCGCGTTGCGTTCGCCACGCATGCGCAGACGCCGTAAAGACGCGATCCGAAAGTATGCGGTAAAGTCCGCGTCAATCAGAATAAGGGCCTTTGTTCTGTGTTTGTCTTCTTTGACACATTAACTAAAGTGATAATTGTCATCAACTCATCCAAATAGCATACAAAATGGGCCCTTATTCAGATCTGAGCTCAGTAGAAATTTGTTTGGAAAAGGGGCAAAACCATGTGCACTGCAGGCGGGGCAGATGTAACATGTATAGAGAGAGTTAGATTTGTGCGAGTTTTTTTGTTTCTGTGCAGGGTAAATACTGGCTGCATTATTTTTGCACTGCAATTTAGATTTCAGTTTCAACATACCCCACCCAAATGCAACTCTCTCTGCACATGTTACATCTGCCCCACCTGCAGTGCACATGGTTTTGCCCATTGTGCGAACAAATTTTTACTGCGATCAGATCTGAATCAGGGACGTATAACGGAGATCTGGGAAAACAAAGCTAATGCCTAATCTTACCTCCTGACTAGAAGTGAACATCCTGCCATGTAACACGATACAGTACAGGAGCACATTTAAAATCCCCTCAAGCTGTCCCTCGGATCTCCTGAGCCGCGCTATTTATAGGATTTAAAACCGCGTTGTATTGTCTGTTAATTTTCTGCCTCCTTTTGTTTAATAAAAAAATCGTGGTGCCAGATATTTAGCAGATGTCCATGATGAGCCCGCAAGTGTCATGTCTCTGTAATAATGTCACATCCAGCCACCTGCCCAGGTCCGCAGCTCTCAGAGTGCTTTGTGTCAGAATGATTTATCAGTCACGCTTATGCTGTAGTAAAACAGAAGAAAATTATTTGCATGATAGTTTTCTGCTGGCGTTTAACGCAGACGTTTGGTATTTGCACCCTAGGGCAGGGTTTCCCAAACTCAGCCACTACAGTGCAGGTTTTAAGGATATCCATGCTTGAGCATAGGTGGCTTAAGTAGGAACTGTGTCCAAGAGTATCAGTGCATATCAATGACATATTTTATTTCCTGTTTGACCATATTTGCCATGTTAGTGATGACAGAACATCCAATAGCCAATCAGATCATTAGAATATTCCCAGTAGCTGATGTTTTAGGAGGCAGTTACCTCTCATGCACACTTGCCTACTCTCCATGATCTTGTGGGAGACACCCAATTTTTTAGACCCCTGGAAGAGTGGGCAACCCTCTCACATCCCGCCTACCTCCTAGGTAATTGGGCAGAATCTGTAGCTTAATACAAGGTATCTGCGGACATTGTGGGAGTGGCTAAGTGATATGTTTCTATGAAATTGCATAATTTTAGCTTCACCCCTATGCAATCTACTGGCAATTGCAACATTTTTAACCATGACGGGGTGGGGCTAATGCTGTGGCTGTCACGGCCCTACTCTGGTGCATAGAGGAATCATCTAAAATAGGCAAGTATGCTCTCGTGATTTTTTTTCATGTTTCTCTTCTTAAATAACAAAAAAAAAGAACCAAAAAAGCAGGTAACTATCCTATAAAAAGGTAACAAGTTATTTAATAGCAGTTATTAATTTGGCGCACACATATATCACAATGCTTTTGCAGATAATATTTGGCCAGTCACATGATCAGTCCCTGCCCCCCAATGGTACTTGCAATCTATGGGGATGATTCTGGTTCACTCATAGTGAACCGAATTTGGCCCCTGTCCCGATGGCCTGGGTTTGCGCATGTGTGCGCATTTGCAAACCACGACTCTAAGCGGCCTTAACGATTGACATTGTCGCCGGGCCATTCGCAGCGGGGAGGGGGGCGGGACGGCGCTCCAACATGGGAATGCCCAGCGTCTCATGGGCATCCCCATGCAAATACTAGGCGTGCAAATTCAAATGCGGGCAGAGCAAAGTGTGCGGGGGCAGGCGACTGATGTCACAGGATGTCACCCGCCTGCCATGTCTTCGTCTCAGCGCCCGCAAATACAGATGGAGCGCCTGTCAGCCTGAGGAATTGCCAGATCCCCTGAGCTGGCACAGGCTGGCGGACAGACGCTCCGTCTGACGGGGACGCGCGAGCATCTCACACGCTTGCGCGTCCCCATAAGCGCTGCGGTGGGGAGCGGATTCCCTACCTGTCTCCACTTCAGGGAGACGGGCAGGGTTAGTGGGGGCTGCGGGCGGCAACGGGGGACAAGCGGGAAGCCGGTGGAGGGCGGCTGCGTGCTCCGACAGAACAGGGTGCGCACACGTCTCGTGCGTGTGCGCCCCCTTCTGTCGGATGGCGGAACGCAGCGGTTGGTGATGCTATCGCCAGGAGCAGCTCAAATGAGAGCTGCCCCATCTGTTTAAATCAGTCTCTACTGACTAACATGAATACATTCGACGGTCGCCAACCATCAATTGATTTCTCCTGCTTTCATAACACTTCCCCTCACATGCCCGCATCCCCGTGCTGCCCTAACAATGCATTGTTAGTATTTTTTCCATGTTGCATCTGGCCACAAAAAAAAAACAAAAAAACATAATTTTTTGTAATTACCAGCCATTTTGTTTCTGCAATCTTTGTCACTTATTACCGCCAATATTAAGTCTGGGCCTCTCTGGATGAGAATATAATGGCTTTGCCCTCTGTCCTTCCATAAATAAAGGAAAAAATAAATTACAAACCATTTACCACACAAAGAGCGTTTGTAAATCCTTCCTGGGACATGTTATACAAATCAATGCAACACTTATGTTGTGCTCGCTTTGTCTGACAAAATATATAGTCTGGATGCAGCTGCATTTATAGCTGACTCAATGCTCTGTCAATGCCAGGATTTGGACGTTTCTGCTGCCATGGTTCAGAAGCATCTTCACAAAGACACGAGGCGACGAAAGGAAAAAAGACCTTTGATCCAGCTTCGATCCAAAACTCGCAGTGTAAGAGAAACGCCAGACTCCGGGACAATACGTTGCTTCTAATAAACTGTTGCCTATTCTTTGGAGGATAGAGGCAGGTTCTGAATACAACTCTACTTTGAGGTGGTAAAAGGCTGACATTGTTATTCACCTGCTTCCAGGGAAGGCTCCAGAGGTGGGGCTGCAGCACAGTACAACATTCAAATAGGAGAGCCCCACAACCACTGCCACCAACTGCCATTCCAAATGGACGCACTGGCAGTTGGTGTGTCTCCCCTGTTTGAATTTTGAGCCCCCACTGGTCATTTCCCAAATATATCACAGAGATAGGAGAGGGCAGTGGCAAACGCAGGATCCCGACAGGCATTCACCCGACGTGGGGATCCCGACTGTCAAAACACCGACAGCCGGGTTCCCGACGGCCGTCGGCTATTTTCCCTCGTGGGGGTCCACAACCCCCATAGAGGGAGAATAGAATAGGTGGCTCACGTAGCAAGCCACCGCAGACGCAGCGTGGAGAGCGCAGCGAGCCCGCAAGGGGCTTTGTTGCGCTAGCCATGCTGTCTGGGTCTGGCCAGTCGGGATAATGACTGTTGGGATCCCGACTGTCGGACCCCTAAACCACACCCCATATTCTCAGACATTGCAGGCATAAAATTTATTACAGTACATCCCCCTCCCCCTCACACACATGTACACCCCTAGGCAGATATCACAGGCCAATTCACCCCCCTTCCACACCCCTAGGCAGACATCACATACAAATTTATGACCCCACCAACAATCCCAGCCCCCCACCCATAGGCAGATATCACGGGCTAATTCAGTCTGTAATGAGTGCACCTGTCGGGTGACCTGGAAAAACATGAACTGTGTGGGGTCCTGAGGACCGAGTTTGAGAACCACTGTCCTAGATAATAAAGTAGTACTATACATTTTAATGTATTTTACGTGAAGCCTATAAATGTTGACATGTAAAATGGGTGCTTTACAAATGTCATGGTTTACATATACTAATACAGGACTGGAGATGTTTTCCCTATTCAAAAGAGAGTTTGCTATTTTAGTTCCCAGAGGTCATCTCTGCGAATAATAGAAGTGTTTTATAACTATACAGAAATAGCTTGTGCATTTGGCCTGGGAGCCACCTGTAAGGTGACGTGTTTATTCTACAGATATTTGACTTCAAGTGTTAAATTGTAACATTGTTTTATTTTGGCAACAAGTAAGGAGGCTCAAACTAGAAGAGGTCAGCTATTCCCGGCTTCAACCATTAATCTCCCATTCTGCTCACAGGCTGCCCTCAGGCACAGCTCTCTGCCTGGGAAAGACCTTTATGTCAGTGTGGGACATCACAAGACTCTTTACAACAGGGGTGGCCAAACCTGTCCTCAAGATTCATGTGCCTCAGGCAACCTGTGGATCTATAGCAGGGCTGCCTACCTGACCCTCTCCTTCAGGGAGAAAATGCTCTGTTCCTGGACCTCCCTGGTAATGTAGAATTGCCAGCACCTGTGGTGAAACACCTTTCTTATCAATTAACTACAGTAGCTCCCAGTGGTGTAGCTAGGTGCCACGGCGCCCGGAGCAAGGGCATGTTCCCCACTAACTCTGCTGCTGCTGGTGGCATTACCCGGGCACAGAGGGAGGAGGGAGAGGGCGGTCACAGTACCTGCTGCTGCTGGTGGCCGGCTGCTGGGTAACACTGGGAAGCAGGCGGCTCAGCTGTTACTGTGGGCGCCGGGGGAGGCACATACCCTGCAGCCAGGTAGCCCCTCATCCAGATCCAGGCTCTCCCCGTGGATCGCTGACAGAACTTGCACCGGCCCTGAATGCACCGCCCGCTCCTTGCTGTGTCCGGGTCGGAAGACGTGCTGCTATTTTCAATTCACGTCTGAAAGAACAAACTGGGTAAAACAGACAGACATTGGGCGAGATGTACTAAGCCGAAAATACGGTAAAACTTCAGTGTTACCGCATTTTCAAATTTACCAAAGCCCGTTTGCACCATCTTCGGTGGGCAGGGTATCGCCACCTTTGGGTGGCAATACCCTATAGAAGCCTATGGACTTCTATTGCCACCCGCTGCCCGATGTCCGCACCCCCCTCCCCGTGCTCCATGCTGCTCCTCCTCCCCCAGCAGCATGTCACAGCCGGGGATGTCCTTCCGGCTGCAGGGGGAGGAGAAGATGCCGGGGGTGCCGCATAGCCCAGGAGGTGATGGAGACCCCCCACAAACCACATCACAGGTATCGCGTGGGGCCTCCGTCACCGATGTCTGATATATGTTAGTACATATGCGCTGGCATCGCGGCGGGGCCGTGGTGAGGGGTGGCGATGTATGTTAGTACATCCCACTCATAGAGGTTGGAGGGCCCTGCTGCAAGCTTACAATCTATAGGGATAGGAGGGAAACACAAGGACAGGCACCAGTAATAGCATAGCAGTCCCACCAAGTTACAAGTCCAGAAGGGAAGCTATATAATACGTGCCTCAGAGGGTTATGCGTGTGGTACTTAAATATGATAGGCTTGCCTGAAGAGGTGAGTTTTCAGGGAACACTTGAAGTTTGGAGGCTAGCGGAGAGTCATATTGTGCGTGGAAGGGCATTCCATAGGATGGGAGCAGCCCGATGAAAGTCCTGTAATAGTGAATGGGAGCTGGTGATCCGTACATGTTGAATTCCTATTAAAATTTAGAACCCTGGTCTGGTCCTCTTATCAGGAAGACAGTATTTGCTCTCTCCCCCTGGCCTGGATACATGCAGGTCAAGCAGAGGGCACAGCCTGTCAGCCATTTTGTCCCAACATGTATAATTCACACAATGGGAGACATATCATTTTGGGATGGAACGTGCCATCTCCCCCTTAGCGCACAAGGGCGGTGACCCACGTCACCGTCTCATCAGTGCGCTATTCTCTACCTCGCTACGAGAGTCCATCCGCATTACTGTGGTGTGCACCCTTTCTGTGCTGGATGGTAAATGTGTACTGCTGCAGTGTGAGACTCCATCTTAACATTTTGCCATAATCTCCAGCAACTCTATTAAAATATACCAGTGGATTATCAGATGCAATTATCAGAAAATCTTAATTAATACTCCAGCCAGTATTGCTCAGCTATCATATTGATCCGTGTATACAGAGCTTTAAGGGATTCGTCAATTTTTTTCCTGAACTGTCGGATGTAATTTGGCTTTAATGAAACTTAATTCTTCAGTCCCTCATTGGGTTTTTTCCACTCATCAACAAAGTTTGTTAATTCCCCCCCCCCCCCCCCCACACACACACACACACACACCATTTTAACTGCTTGTTCATATGTTCTACTGGGGGGTGATTCAACCCCCCCCGGAAACCAATGGTTGTCTGCAGCTTAATCCAATGATTTCTACGGACTTCGGAAATAAAAGTCAGTAGAAACAGACTTTTATTTAATCACCGAAGAAGGGTCGTCAGCTACCCGCCCCCAGCAGGCATCGGCCCACATGCGTTCCCATGAGAAGAACCAGCGTTTTCATGGGGACGCCCATAAACTGCCCAGCGTTTGCACGGGCAGTTCCGAGTGATGTTGAATTAGGCCCATTGTCTTGCACAAATTGGCATTCACAAAATGGTCGGGATGCACCAAGCTTCAAAAGTGATAACATGGAGAGTGCTAAACAGCCAGCCAATCAGCTGGTGGTAATAACCCATAACCTTTAATATCTGAAGGTCAGAAACCAGTACAAATACGGAAAGGGGGCTTGGCCATGGGTAAAGGGGGTGTGGTCCCGCCCCCTTTCCTATGGAGATTGGAGAGTTGGAGACCCAGATAAAAGGTACAGTTGGAAAGTATTGTAGGCTAGGGAAGAGGTTGACTTTGGAATGGAGATACACTGTTATTTAAGATCCTGGCTGCATGGTGGTTGGGTGTTTCGGTTAGGTTTTGGCAGTGCAGCGGCCTGTCACCACACCCCTGCTTTGATGGGAACAGCAGTCAGGGTGCAATATTATGAATTTGAGGTGTGGTCAAGTTAAGCCAGTACACATTGGGCGATGAAATTAGCCATATCCCCTGCTGAGCGATGTCGCTCATTTTATTGGCCAGTGTGTACTGGCCTTTAGTTGATTAACAGGGGAGTGCCACCACCCTGGCAGATGGGGAGTCGAGGTAGAAGGTCATATCTTGTGTTGAAACTAGTTTGTAACCTATAAAAAAAGGGACAGGAAAGGCATGCTTGTTTATATGCGTGGGTTCTCCTTGCAATGCACTTTTGTTCCTGTTTTATACTTGATTTTTTGTGTCATGCTTTGCTGTTATTCCGAGATGATTAGGCTGCATAGCTTTCAACTTTTGTAGGTACCAAATCGGGAGGCGTTGCTGAAAAGGGGGTGGGCCTTTGGGTGGAGGGGCGAAGCATCGGGTGGACGGGGAGTGCCCTCAAGGCACTAGCCCCCTTTTATCCTCATTTTGGGGGCGTGCCCCCAGCACTGCTAGATGCCGTGCGCAGGGACACAGGATCTATTCAGTGATCACTGGCAGAACAGTGGTGATCCTAGGCTACCCCAACCTGTGGGACAGCGGGATAGTATCCCATTAGCGGGAATGCCCCATTGTATTTGGGACAATAATCGGGACAGTTGGGAGATATGATACTGAAAATATACATTTTACTTTCTATTTTCATTTGCCATAAATTTTCTGGAAATAAGTTGTTTCAAAATGTGTAATGTGTGATATTTTCATCTTGTTTAATACACATTGGGTGACATTTTCTAAAAACAAACAAAAACATCCGTCCAGATTTATTGTAAACATGTATTCTCTGTAACTACCGCCCACACGTCTGCGCAGTTGCGGCAGATTTCATACAGAGAGATATTTCTGGAGGCGGTTGTAAATCTTTGGCAATAATCCTTTTTTATATGTCCCAATTTGAGCATCAGCTGTTGAATACTATCAGCCTTTTCTGGAAGAACCGTACAAATGGAATCAAGATACAGACTGTACGGAGAGATAAGACTTCTTGATTGGGAACTTTATATTTTTGTAAAAGAACATTTTGGGGGAAATATAATAGGATGAGATATTCAGAAAGTGAGAGATTTGGTAAGAAATGTCCATTTAAAAAAAAAAGCAGCAATCATTTACACTGCAAAATCAAACTGGTTTGCAGATTAGCGTTTGACGTTGCACACCTGTACTACACATGTGGGTCCAGAGCAGGTGCAAAGTACCAGGTATCAGTACAGGTATGTAGCCGGATTCGGTATGAAATCCAGACGGTCAAAATCCCGAATGGGTGAAAAACCCGACAAGGACAAATCCCGACAAGGTCAAAATCCTGACATTTAAAATCCCGGCAAGGACAAAATCCCGACATTTAAAATCCCGACAAGGTCAAAATACCGACATATAGAATGTACAGGTGAAACAGTCAACATGACTTTGTGTCGACAGGTCACCAGGTCGACATGGGTTTTTTACTGTGTTTTTTTTACCCGAATGTCGACACAGTCGACATGGACACAGTTGGAAGTGAACCGCAGCCCCTCGCATCGCTCTCTTCACTCGCAATGCTTCGGGCACACTATTTTATTCTCCCACCAAGCCCTAGTGGATGGTAGGGCATGAAATACTGCCTGTCGGCACATGTCGGGTCAAAAAACAGTGAAAAAAAACATGTCGACCGGTACTTATGTATTATCTGGACTCCCATGTTAAATGCACCCCATTTTTTCATACCCCTACTATCCAACTACGCATGGAGTTGATTTTATATAGTGTGGCAAGTGCAGCGAGCCACCGTGCCCGAAGCGTGGCAAGTGTTGACTGTTTCACCTGTACATTCTATATGCCGGTATTTTGACCTTGTCGGGATTTTAAATGTCGGGATTTTGTCCTTGTCGGGATTTTAAATGTCGGGATTTTGACCTTGTCGGGATTTTGTCCTTGTCGGTATTTTGACCCATTCAGGATTTTGACCCTGTCGGGATTTTGACTGCATCCCATGTAGCCTCATTTATCTGGCCAATTTTCATTATGCAAATCCGAAACAAGAAATTAAGAAGCAGATAATTATCCACACATCCTGAAGAAGCCCCTCGTTAGGGGGAAAAGTGTAGATAGGAGAAAAAGGTCTACCAACAGACACCATCGGAAGAGATACCATTATATTGTCATATGACATCAAAAAACCAACCCAAGGAATCAGTATTTGGGTGAGCAAACCACTGAAAGGTAGATATAGAGAGTACAAGGCACCTGGTGTGTCCTGTTAGCAGTTTATGCTGATAGTGTAGTAAGGTATTCTTCTTCTATATATTATTTACATGTCTGTGTGTTGTATACCATATCAGTACACAAGAACTGAATTTATTTATATTGGATGTACGAATAAAATACATGTATTATACAATTTATAAACCACAGTAGGGATGCCAATCATGGGGCATTTTTTTTTTTATCCCAGAATTCGAGATTGTAAAATGCCCGTTCTCGGGATTGGCTTCCCTAATTAAAAAAAAAAGTGAAGCCGGGAGCTGGGTGGGTGGGTGCTCAGTAAAGCCGGGAGATGGGCAATGCAGTCATGGTGGGAGGGCAGGCAGTACGCCCAGGATGGTGCTGTGTGGCCTGTGCAGAGTGACCTCTGACCTCATCACTCTGCGCAGAGCCGCACTGCCAGGGAAGGAAGACGCTGGGCTGCATCTGAGCGCCCGCTCAGATGCTGCCTGGCATTAGACTGCCGAAATTCTGGGAATGTAATCTTCAATCCTGGGATTAAATCCTGGTGTTTTAGGGGCCAAATCCCGGGATCCTGCCAATTCCCGATCCCAGGATAGCCCACCCTAAACCACAGTCTAGAGTACTATTTTCCTAGAGATGCGCAGGAAATATTTTTGCTTATTGTCCCCCTGAAATATAATTTGATAAAAAGGCCTCATTAAAAAATAGCAGCCATTTAATGTTAAACAGGGCTCCTTATAATGCATACAGCCTATATAAGCTAAGAGTTCTCCTCATAACTCCTCATATACTGTATTCCTTATACTTTCAGAACCAGATTATCACTAGAAGGTAGATTTGTCGCGCAGGTTTCCTCTGCAGCACGCAGAAACGCATGCTGGTACGTGGCTGAGATAACCGTGGCCTGAGGACAAGGATGAGTCACGGAACACTGTCATACAAATGAAACTGTAAGATTTAGCTAATTTCACAGGGCAATAAAACATAATTAGGGCTCTGTCAGGCTGTAGGGGAGGCAGGAAGCTGAGATACTGTCATTTCTTCTACTTCTCCCAACAAGCAGAACTTTATATATATCTTGTCCGCAGCAGAACAAAAACGGTTTATTTTTAAAAACAGAACTAGACTCTAAAGATCAAATACTCCTAGTCGTAACGTAACAGTCAATTTATACTCAGAGACCTGAATGCGTCACTAGGGGGTGCAGGCTGTGGGATACGGTTGTCAGGTCGGCAACAATAAGGTCGACACTCAATCGATCGACTACTTTTGGTTGACAGGACTTAGGTCGACACATGTAAAGGTCGACATGGTCAAACGGTCGACACCGGCAATATGCTGACGTGGAAAAGTCGACATGAGTTTTTCACTTTCTTTTTTATTCAAAAAGGTGTTTTTTCATACTTTACCATCCAAGTGGGCACAGAGTTAGATTATATAATAGTTTGCCAAGCGTAGCGAAGCATCATACCCGAAGCATGGCGACGTAGACACCTGTGTGTCATCCTCCAAGGGTGACAACAAAGTGCCGACTTCTCATCAGTGGCACAAGCCGGGTGCTGCCCTGTGACATTATGGGCAAGAAAGAGCAATCCGCACAGTCTGTAAATTGGTTGAAACAGCAAAGTGATTTGGGGATGAAACCAAGCAGGATGAATTATGTCTCAAGATTATGGCCCTTATTCTGGTTCACTCTCAGAGGCAAATTCCTTCTCAAATGGACAAAACCATGTGCACTGCAGGTGGGGCAGATGTAACTTGTGCAGAGAGTTAGATTTGGGTGGGGTTTTACTTCAAAGTGAGATCTATATTGCAGTGTAAAAATAGAACAGTCAGTATTTTCCCTGCACAGAAACAAAATTACTCACCCAAATCTAATTCTTTCTGCACATTACATCTGCCCCCCCCCCCCTGTAGTGCACATGGTGTTGTCCATTTGAGAAGGAATTTGCCTCTGAGAGTGAACCAGAATAAGGCCCTAACACACAAATGTCTAATCTATGAGGCACTCATTTGATCTTCGCACACAAATGATGAGATTTAATCTCAATTATAATTCTTCTCTCCCCAATATTCAATAAGATATACCATGTCCAACAATTGCACATATAACTGGATTCTAACCAAGATAGACCCATATCTATAAACCTTAACAGCCAATTGATCTGGATACAATCATATTGAATACAGGGGGAGAATACATTCAGTAGCTGGAACCATTCTACAAATCAGTGTAGTCAACTGGAAGCTAGAATAGCTAATAAAAGAAACTGTTGCAGATTAACATTAACCATTTGGCACATCGATAAGTGCAACAGTGTATCCCAGTTCTACACACAGTTCCCTACTATACTGATACCCCTTTCACGCCAGCATAAATTCCCGGGTTGGGCCGCAACTAGAGCTGGTGTGTAATGTTTCCGGGCCAAAATCCTGGGAAAAATTCCCAGGATTTCAACCCTGCTATGGAGCAGGGTTGATCCCGAGTTCAACCTGGGGCCCTGGCCAGTGTGAAAGGGGTAGGGGTACTTACCTGGATTGCCAGTCCTCAGTGCGCGCTGTCAGACGGGCATCCACACTGGCGGCGGGTGCAGATGACTGCACCGAGGACCAGCAACCGGGGTGAGTACTCCGCTGCCATTCCGCACCCATCCCACCACCTGCAGGCCTCCTCCCCGCCTCCTTCACACACCAGAAAATGCAGGGACTTTTCTGGTGTGAAAGGGGCCAACCCGGGAATGGCCCTGCATGGTCCCTGGGCCATATTCCCTGGGTGGGTCCCTGCATTTTCTGGTGTGAAAGGGGTATGAGGAGCATGGATTGTAGGTAACTACATTTATCATTTCAGGCTGAGTGGGCCCAATTTCACCACATCAATAATTGAGTGATATTATACCACAAATAATACAAACAAACAGATACACACAGTGGACATATATTTATAATTATTTTAATACATTTCACATAAATTTTGATTATTCATTTTTTCACTTATTTATTCACTTTTTTTTAAAATAATGTTCTTAAATATTTTGCTTGTCTTTTATATAACTAATAAAAGTTAAGTTTTAATAAAAAAATTTGAGACACACAATGACCAATGGATAATGTCAGACATTACCATCCATGTACTGTACGCTAGTTTTGTGTGCCACGTCAACCTTTTGCTCCTGTTAACCTTTCGTCTATGTCGAACTTGTACATTTCTAACTTTTAGGGATAAATGTAATAGTGTGAGAGAATCAGAAAGTGTGAGATTTGGTATGAAATCTCCAGTTTTATTTAAAGCGGCAATCATTTACACAGCAAAACCAGTGTGTAAAAAAATTGCTGCCCCGGCGTCCCTGCAGTGCTGGGGCGGTCAGGGGTGTCCGTGCCGTAGGGGTACCTGCGGCGCCATCATGTGTATAAAGCTGGCTGCGGCCGGCGGGGTCCCTGTAGTGAATAGCAAATAACTAGCGCTTCCCGTGCCGCCGTGCGCATAGCGCTAGTTATTTGCTATTCACTACAGGGACCCCGCCGGCCGCAGCCAGCTTTATACACATGACGGCGCCGCAGGTACCCCTACGGCACGGACACCCCTGACCGCCCCAGCACTGCAGGGACGCCGGGGCAGCAATTTTTTTACACAGTTCGCTGGGGGTGAGGGGCGAACTGCCACCCTCCAGGTGCCGGCGCCCTAGGCAAATGCCTAGAGCTGCCTAGTGGTGGCGCCGGCCCTGCCCCTTGGAGGAGTGTGCAGGCCACAACCCCATAGTGATGCCACTGTTTCATACAAAACTTTAAAAGTACTGGAAAAGTACAAAACAGTGTGACCATAGAAACCAAAGTGTATAATTACTGCACCTGCAGGATTAACACACACAAACAAGGTTTTAAACTATGCGTATTGTGTGTCACAATGGAAAAGAATGCAGCTTTGTGGTTGTGATCACCACTTGTGATTGATGTCCACTATTATTAGACTGTTAAATTGGGCTAGTAAGCATATACAAAGTAAATAAAGTATTGCTGATCAATCCTGCCTAGTAATTAACACAGTGAAAAAAAAAATCACTTTTGGGTGAAAACACACAATATTTACAAGTGTGACCATGAAAACGGGTCATTTATCAGGGATTTTTGTCTCCCGCCAAAGTCAGTAACTTTGCACTAAGACAAGCTTGTACTCTTTCTACTATGCTAAAGTATATTAATGAACCACTCTAAAGGCCCATACACACTGGGCGACTTTGACAGCAGGTTTGAGCGGCTTTCAGCTCAAAGCCGCTCAGTGTGTATGCCCCGGCGGTGATCGCTGCTGCGCGCTCCCGCATCATTGCCAGGAAAGCCGTTCATCTGCTGGTAATACCAGCAGATGAGCGGCTTTGAGGATGGCTTTGCATAGCTCTGCGCTATGCAACGCCGTCCTCCCCCTGCTGTTGGCGCCGTGCAGGGGGAAAGCTGCTCAGTGTGTATGCACTGAGCAGCTTTCCCCCCAGCGATGAAAACGATCATCGCTGTCCATACATGCTGGGCATAGTCACCCTTTGTGTATGGACCTTAAGACATCCTTACATCATTTTAACTAGATCGGAGCTTCTTCGTACATTTCGTCATTTTCATCTAAAAAGCTAAACTTTAGGTGTCTTGTCGGAACAGAAGATATTGACTCAGAGCAAAACGCTTTTGCACGTTTCTTATTCAGGTCAAGTCACAACTTTTCACACTAGCCGATTTTGAATTTCAATTTCAACTTTTTCACTCCACCCTAGTATGTAGTAATAGGACAATGGTCTACAACAAGTAACAATGCAAAACACACATAACTGATTCATGGGTGCTTCTTTTTTTATTTTTTTTTATAAATGTTTTACTGAAACACCATTAAGCACAGTTTACAATAGAGATACAAGTAATTTTTTTTTTGACAGAGCCAGTTTATGCATAGGAATTTACATTATTGCTCAATGTTACAGAAATAAACATACAGGGTGAGATTTAATAGGATGAGAGATTCAGAAAGTGAGAGATTTGGTAAGAAATCTCCAGGTTTTTTTAAAGCGGCAATCATTTACACTGCTAAACCCATTTGATTTTGAAGTGTAAATGATTGCCGCTTTAAAAAAACCTGGAGATTTCTCACCAAATCTCTCACTTTCTGAAAATCTCATCCTATTAAATCTCACCCACAGTGCCAATAATGAAAAAAAACAAAAGAGGTGTCCACTCCGTCTCTTATTATTAAATAAGCATCCAATATGGCCCAGGGTTGCCACAGTTCAAAAACCGTGTGGAAATATCTCACAACCAGTGGAGTAACTATAAATTTTGCTCCCCCCTGCCAAAAAGTTTGTGGACCCCCCCGGCTCCTCTCCAGCGTGTTTCCCCAGCGTGCGACGTGATGACATCACACGCATAACAGAGAAGCTGAAGCAGGAGAGAGGAAGAGAGACAAGCAGACACTGCTGCTTCCCTTGGCTCCGAAGGCTGCCCTAGCACGCCCATCCGCCCGCCCATCCTGTACACAGTAGCCAATAGCCGGCTCTATGTACAGTCAATTGAATAAGTGGGGGGATTTATCGTCTCTGCCATGGCCGCATCTGCGCTACGGCTGACTCACTTCAGGTGCTCAGCAAGTGGTCATCGGCAGGCAGCAGCATGTCAGTGCGTCGAGCGGGTGCCGGCTCCCACATAGACTCCTTGTGGTTTGCTCCCCCAAGTGGCAGCTAGGGCTGCCTTACAGTAGTTACGCCACTGCTCACAACTAATTAACCAACCCCAGAGAGAATTCCCAACATATACCATTGAGTATGTCTAAAAGAATCATGAAGCTTGGTCCTCATCTCCAATGGGAGTATTCTTATATAACTCTCCCATGTGTAATGTAAGAATTTCTTTGTATAAAGTTCTTTGTTCAATCCAATCCATGTATAAAACATGGAATAATTTAGTCCTAAATAGCTGTAACGAGGGAGGGGTAGCATTGATCCACGTCTGCAGGATGGCTTTACGCGCCACCGCACCAACAATTAGCAAAAGTCGTTTACTTTCCCTTGGTTATTCTCTGGTCCTCGGGCAGTATACCAAATATAGCCCAATGATCTGTCAAGGGTACGTTATTCACCGGGTGATCGAGTGTAAACTTCCTGACCTGAAGCCAAAACAATTCAGGGGCAGCCCCAAAAATAATGATAATGGTTCGCTTCACTAGTGTGACATCTAGGACATCCCAGCGAGGAACTGTCGGCAGGGGGAAAAAATCTGCTTTATGAAAAACATTTCCTGATATTGTAACGTAGGCAGCAGTTTCCTGGAATGTAACGAAGCGTTGGTCAACTGAGTAGTACAGGTCAGAGTGGGCATTGCCGAGGTCCAAGCTTTCATACCAGTGTTAATGGTATCATGATCTATCATTTGTATAAAGAAATTATAATGCATAGATATAGCCTTTCGCTTGGTCACCCCAGTCAAAAGCATCGTATCCAGGGTGTTTGTCCAGTCCGCCTCCGAAAAATGACGTATTACCCCCGTTACATAATGTTTGTCCTGTATATAGGCCAAATGATGGGAAGGCCTCCAAAGCCTTTTCATATGACAACGGCTTTTTCATATCTATGTCAATCAGAGCTCTAACGGAGGACAAACAATTGGCGCTTTTTTAATGGAATACAGTTCTAAAAAGCAAAAGTCTTTGGTGAAAGGTATTACTGGTTGCTAGCGGCAGAGGGGCGTTCATAAGGGTGGGCACAGCATTAGTGGATGCCTGTTCACCCCTAACACTCAATTTGCGCACGCCTATGTATGTCCTGCCCATTGGGGGGCTGCAACCCCAAACATGGCCAGCATGCCCCTGTCTCCGTTGCTAGATTGCGCAGCCAGTGATGTGCAAATACTTCAAAGTGTAGCAAAGTGCTTGCCACTTTAGCGATGTGCCCGCAAATTTTTCTGGGCACATTGTAGGTGCAGCCCATAGAAGCTGGATAGGGCTGTGTGAAAAGGCTGGGTGTGTCTTCCCACAGACAGCCAGATATCTTCTTATTGTAGCCTGGTCTGGCAGCCCAGAGGAAGGGAACACCTCCCAATGGGACCCAATGAGACTGCCCGTCATGACTTCCAATAGGAAGTCATTGCCAATCACAGTGTAGCCAGTGCAGTCTCACGTACTGGGGGGATCTGCAGTCCTGCAGCCCATAGGTAAAAGCCACGGCTGGTTAGCTGTATCTGAAAAATTGCCTATGGCCCTTTGTCACCTCACATATGCTAAAACACAGTGGCTTGGAAAGACTGCAAGTATTTTATTACCAGAGCAGTGGCATGTGTCATCCAAACAGGTTATGATCAAAGGCTAAAACGGCCTCCAAATGAGGATTATATATTCCACTGTCTATTTACTAAATATTAAGTCAAACTTTATTTTTATAATAATAGTGTGTGTAGAAACTACCAGTATGGTTTACACTGGAATCGTAATTACAAACCGGCAGCTGGTTGCGGATTTAATCTTCCAATTGACAATAAACAGCTGCAGTCTATAATTACAGTATATAACTGGCGACCTACAAGGGTTATTTTGTGTATCAGAAGCTCTGTTTTTGGATAAGAAGGTGTTCATCACAGATGACTCTCTATATAGCAGCCTGGTAAACAGGGCCGGTGCAAGGCACCGGAGCGCCCCAGGCGAGTCGGGGTGGGGGCGCCCCGGTGCCGGGGGGAGGGGGGGGGGTGGTACCTGTGTAAAAAAATTGCGGCCCCGGCGTCCCTGCAGTGCTGGGGCGGTCAGGGGTGTCCGTGCCGTAGGGGTACCTGCGGCGCCGTCATGTGTATAAAGCTGGCTGCGGCCGGCGGGGTCCCTGTAGTGAATAGCAAATAACTAGCGCTTCCCGCGCCGCCGTGCGCATAGCGCTAGTTATTTGCTATTCACTACAGGGACCCCGCCGGCCGCAGCCAGCTTTATACACATGACGGCGCCGCAGGTACCCCTACGGCATGGACACCGCTGACCACCCCAGCACTGCAGGGACGCCGGGGCAGCAATTTTTTTACACAGTTCGCTGGGGGTGAGGGGCGAACTGCCGCCCTCCAGGTGCCGGCGCCCTAGGCAAATGCCTAGAGCTGCCTAGTGGTGGCGCCGGCCCTGCTGGTAAATGATTTCATGAGCTCTGTTTTGTCATTTATGTAAAGGTCGGATGCTGTAAGTAAGAAACGTCCGTATAACAGAATCGTTTGATCTCATATGGCAATTTCAGGATGTGACGATGAGCTACTGTATGTACTGTGGTGGGACAGGATAGGTCCTTGTAGAACCCCAGCCATGCTCCGTCTCCTGGATGATGGATCACACAGTGGGGTTCTAGTATCAGAGTTTCCTGAAGTGGTGGATTATAAAAGATAAATACCTGGGAAACCAATTTAATGAGCTAAATGCAATTTCCTCTGTCTTGCCGGGTGAAAGACAATTATTTTTATTAGAAACCTGGCAGAGTCAGAGGGTAACACACACAGACACAAACACCTGCGCAGACACACACACACTCACTCAACTGTGTAGACACACACACAGCCACATTGCCACAAAATCAGAGAACTTGGGAAGTGACTTGAATTCAGTTCTGATGGTATAACAAGAAGTCACATAGGGCCCAATTCAGAACCATTCTGACAGCTGCGAATTCGCAGTCTAACCGATAATCAAAAGAGCGTGCATACACACAGCCCGCAGTGTGCATGCGTGGACTCCCCCTGTGTACGGACCATGCAAAGGCTAGCCTCCGATTGCCGAATGCAAGGTGATTGACAGGCGCCAGGCGTTAAGGGACGGAAAACTGTGCACTGGGCAAGCCATGTAACAATGCAAGGGGCACATATATTGTTATTACTTTGTGCTCCATGCAGTGAGCCCCGTTAGGGGTGTGGGTGTGCAGTCTAGGGCCCCCCTCTTCCCATATAGTGAGCCCCGCTGTACCTGGTACCGGCAGCTACATGTTTGTGGTGATTAATTTCTCAAACTCGGGCCCCAGGACCCCACACAGTTCACGTTTTCCAGATCACCCAACAGGTGTGTATCAATGTGCCCCGGTGCTGGGATAGCTTCCCTGCTCCCAGCACCGGAGCAGTGCAGGCACAGGGAGAGCGAGCTGTGCCCTCCCCAGGGCATGGCTCCCCCCAGCACGGGGATCGGCTATCTGATCCCTGCGCCTATGGTGCGGGTGGCGAAGTGGTGTCGGGCGGCAGTGTAAACGGAGCGGGGCTTTGAATTTGGCGCAGCTGGGGCCGCCAATCCAAAGCGCCACTCGAGGCAGTTTTACTTTCCCGCCATTCAGGAGCCAATCACGGCTTCCTAATTGGCAGCTAATAGGAGATGGCTGCGGCGAGCCAATCAGCGCTCGATGTACCGTACTCTACCCCGCCCCCGGTGTCTGATGTCAGACGCCACTGGAAAGCGAAGCGGTAGGTCGGAAGCCCGCCAGCAGAGGGCAGGTGCACCTATGAAGAATGAAGACATCGCTGGATAGGAAAGAAGACAGCGGCGAGGAGAAGAACAGATCCGGCGGCCACTAAAGAGGCCAGAAGACACTGGCTCAAGAAGGAGAATCGCCGGCGCCTCCTGGACGAGGAGATGAAGCGGCACCGCCGCTAGCCAGGACGGGCCAGCGGCAGAAGATGGAAAATGGCGGCCGCCCACGGAGAGGCCAGCGGGAGCAATAGAGCTGAAGAGGCTCCCCAGGCTGCCTCTCCCAGCATCCGGCCACCTACCCCTACCCTAGATCACCGGGTGTTCGGGCACTAGGCCCATGGGCATAGTCAGGCCCTTCTGGCCTGTGGGCATACTAGTCGGGCCCTCCCGGCCCATGGGCACATAATTGTTGGGCCCTCCAGGCCCTTAGGTCATTTAGGTGGGTCATCCTGCCCCAAGGCCCCCCATAGCCGGACACAAGGCCCGAGGCCAAATAGCCGGGCACTAGGCCCGTGGGCTCAATTAGCCAGGCCCTAGGCCTGTGCCCCCACTCAGGCTTCCAGGCCTGTGCCCCAGTCAGGCACTAGGAGTGTGGCCACTGACACGCACTAGACCTGAGCCGCAGTTAGGATCTGCTGCATTGGAAGTGATTTTGGCATTAGGCCAAAGTCACTCTATTGAGGATAGGCAGGCGCTAGGCCTGTGAGTGTTACTCAGGCCCCTAGGCCTGCAGGTTAGTAAGAAAGGGCCCTAGACCCAATATTGTGGTTTACCCAGGGCGTGGGGTTTCCCGTGGGCGCTAGGCAATGTTCCCTCTAATTTTACGAAGGTTGTGTGCGGCTAAAGAGTTTGCCTGTGCAACTTTGGAATTAAATTTAAATTTTTGTGCGTCACTTATATATAACTGGAAAATGACGTTCAGCATTTGTGTGAACTTTACTTCAAAATTATATTAAACATTGAAACATACAAAACACAGCACACAATGTCGTTAATGGGTGAAACACACATTAATTGAGTCCACAACTGCAAAAAGGGACCACTGCTGCTTTGTGCGCTCAGTTGTAGTGTCTGTGCGCACGCTCTTCAAGGTGTGTGCGCGCGCACGTGCGCACAGCTTAGAGGGAACACTGGCGCTAGGCCCCTAGTAGGGAATGGGAATATTTAGAGTGTGTAAGCTGGCCAGCTCTAGGTAGGAAGGGTAACATCAAAAGGTAGGCAGAGGTTCGAAGGGATTGTTTTGTGTGAAGTCTTGTACTGTTTGTATATTGTGTCCGTGCAGGGCAAAGTTGTTTAGGTCGTTATTTTTGTGTCACCACACACACTTCATCAGTTCTAGGGATTTGTGTTGTAGTTTAAGTAGTTGTGCAACATTTAGGTTGTGTTAGGCTCTGCACGTGTCTGGTGTTTTTGTCTCCTTACGGGGACCTGTAAGGGACGTTTTTGGAGAAGGTACAAGATTGACGACGGTGAGTGTAATCTTGTCTGCCCTTCCTTCCTCAATTCAGGGCATACCTGGACCTCGCACCTCCGTGCAAGGTCAAGGCCCCACCTAGGTGAGCGAGTGCCCATAGGTGACACTCCGGGCTCTGAGGCCATGCGCCGATGATGATGGAGCCTGGAGAGTGCCTCTGTAGAGACATCGCGGGACGAAGGGCGCATCGGTCTTCATCCAGGAGGAACAGCTCTCACCTGTTTTAGCTTTAACCTGTATATTACATAGTTACCTACCATCCTGCATTCTGCAGGAGACTCCCTGAAATAGCAGCAATCTCCCTCTCTCCCTCATTAGTCTAGCAATCTCCCTCATGTCACCTAGCCCACATTACACTGTTACATTTTTTGGGAATAAAGGAATGAAATATAGATACAATTACATTGAACCATCAGCACCATTTCCCACCACATTACCAAGTATAAGTATCTCTTACTAACTGCTGTGGGGCTCATCTACATTTGGATATAAGTCATTTTAAAATATTCCTCTCAGATGTAGCAGTACACACCCACGCTTCTAGGTGCCACGTTCACAATCTCTTTTCACAATCTCTCCATATGTGGAACTAGACACGCCCTTTGGGTGGAGTATGACACCCCTCCCCCCCTCAATGGGGCGCTGTGCAAAATTCTACTACCAACTATAATCTCCCTGAAACTAGTTTTCAAAAGTAGGCAAGTATGGTATATTAGGTGATCAATAAAGTAGGGTGAATGACGCCTGGAAATCGTCGCTCCCTGCTCTCCTTCATGCTGGGTGCCCTGTGCTGCTCCAGGTAGAATACATCCAGGTTACTTACATGAAGCCTAATTGGAGGCAGTGAATGTGCTCGTACTTGTGCTGGTTCAGTGCTTGTCAATATACTTGACTGAACACATAAAAATGAAAGCACTAACAGTACTGTTCTTAGCATGCTGTACAAATGACGAGTCCGGGAACACCCTTAGTACGCACACGCCCTTCTCCTCCTCCAACATGTTCCCCTCTCGCTGCTCGTGACATGGAGTGTTGGAGTCAGCACATTTTGGACCGTGTATGTTTTTTGTTTTTACTGTTCTGCATCTGCGCTTCTCACTGTATTGTTCTCCCATGGAAACCGGAGCACCTTCATTTATTAGTTACACACAGAAGGCACAAAGCATATGCATGTTATTGCTTGTGTCCTCTATAGGTACAATCCCCGGAATGCTCGGAGTTCTGTATTTTACAGGAATTATTGTCCTAAATGGTTAATGGAATCAGATCGGTTCTAACCGGAAAACACTTTGAGCATATTTTTTGGCTATCAAAAATAAGGGCCTGATTCAGAGAAGCAAATGCATTTGCAGCTGCGAATCTGTGCGGAGCAGCTGTGCGAGGATATGCTAAGGTCGCTGTCACCGGTGGCTTTGCTAATCCAAGCGACACAGGATTAAGGCACCTATTGAATTATAATGATTGACATTTAACCTTAAATTAAATCTGTATTACCCCTAGAAATAAATCACACAGGCCCCTTATCCTAAAAAATAACGACATGGACAACAGCTGCATAAGATAAAAGGTCATGGATATTTATTAAGTGGTATGACCCTATTGTAAAGAGACGGCCATAAAAAGTTCTCGGAGACCAGCTCCAGTCAAAAGGTTAATCACGGCGGCGACTACAACACCCCAATTTATAACACGGGCGATGAAACGGCCCCCATCCATTTAAGGTGCAGCCCGAGCTGTGACGATCTTACCGCCCCTTCTATGGTATGGCGTGGACACTTCCAGGAAGTGGCTAATGTCCCCCCACGGAGGCAGGACTCACCAGCCGTCCTATCAAAGGGGGGCAATACCGCACAGTGACCACCAGTACTTCAAAATGACCGCTGGTTGAGAGCGCCTTCCCGACAATTTTAATTAAAGATTTTTGTAAAGCCGAATTAGGTGATAGCCAACAGGCCAGGTAGCAATTGAGAGAGCAAGGGAAGGGAGGGTGGGATTCCAGACTTAAAGAGAAAGTAGCATTATCTGACTCCTCCTATTATACCCCTGCACAAGCTACCACCCCCTGGTTACCTAATTGGCTGAACCATCTAAGCCTCTATGGGTAATATATATATATATATATATATATATATATATATATATATATATATAAGGGATGGATTTGTCCGGCACTCTCGTCGAAAGGTTCAAGGTGCCCCGGTGCCTTCCTCAGGATGAATATACAAGCAGCTGTCCCAGGAGTGTGTGACCCCTATAACAGACAGGCGGCACTCACGGGTGTTGGTTGTATCCAAATTTTATATAAGGTTAAATGGTGATACACGATAATTAAAGCATGGTCGACGTTTCAAAGCCGTGTCGGCTTTTTCCTCAGGACGTGTGCTTCTGAAAAGTGCTGATAGTGCTGTGCAAAAAAAGATCAGAGCAGTGAGCTCTCCTACCTTATCTAGCAGCTTGTGCGAATGAAAAAACCTCACAGACGCCGGTGATCCCCGGCCGAGCTTCCGGGTTGTCAGTTCCGCCCACTCGATGACGCGGGCCGTTGCTGAGTTACCATAGACGCTGGCTTCAGGTTCTCATCGGCTCCGTGTCTGGCTTGTGAAATTAAGACCAGCAGTAATAGACTGTTGGATAGAAAACAAATGTGATCAAAAAATGACACTTCTAAAAAACGCTGCTAGGTTAAAAAACGTGAATAGACATAGCTAAATAAAAACAAGGGGAATTTTTCTTAGGAAGGTTAAAAAGCGATGGTAGCCAAATATATGTTCAATGTAATTATATAATGGACAGAATAATCGGGGGACGGCTAATCATATGTGTGGCATCCACACAGTAATATCTGCTCTTTTCATAAGCAACACTACATAATAAAGGTGCAATAAACATTTGTTGATCATAGTTAAACAAAGCACTTAAACAATTATTTGTGTGTACTAAAAGGTTGTGGTCAAATGAACGCATTCCATGCTATTTTTTCATTTAATCCATTGGGTGCCATGGTATTTAACTTAAAGATCCATTGCGATTCTCTTTTTGTTAGTAACTGCTGGCGATCTCCTCCTCGGCTGAGGGGGGGGATATGGTCAATGATTTGACTCTTCAAATCACTCAGTGTGTGGCCACTTGTTTTAAAATGTTTGGCCACCGGCTGTTCAATTTTTTCTCCTCTCAAACAGGCATTGATCGCTGTTCTGTGTAGGGCCATTCTGTCCCGGAAAGTTCTTATGGTTTGGCCTACGTACTGTTTGCCACAGGTACAGGATAAAAGATATATAATGTATTGCGACTTGCAGGAAACTACATGCCGTCTACCCTACATAAACAAAAAATCCAGGTACTTAACACCCCAAGAGCAAATCTGTTACAGCCAAGCAAGAAAAAATCCATTGACCAGAAAATACCATTCGTCACGACGTACACCCCAGCGAGCCAAGTACTGCCACGGGCCCTACATGCAGTCTGGCCACTGGTAAAAAGTGACAAACAATTACCTTGTTTCAAAAACAAATCCATAATGCCCAGCTACAAAAGAGGAAAAAATCTAAGGGACATGCTTGTTAGAACTAATTTGACTCCACAAACCCCAGAGAGAACCATCTTCAATGTTCAACATAAAAAACCGGGCTGCTATCGGTGCCCCAAATGCACCACATGCAACTCTATGATCTCAGGAAACACTTTCCAAAACTCTCAAACAGGACAAACGTTCAAAATCCGGCATGTAGTTTCCTGCAAGTCGCAATACATTATATATCTTTTATCCTGTACCTGTGGCAAACAGTACGTAGGCCAAACCATAAGAACTTTCCGGGACAGAATGGCCCTACACAGAACAGCGATCAATGCCTGTTTGAGAGGAGAAAAAATTGAACAGCCGGTGGCCAAACATTTTAAAACAAGTGGCCACACACTGAGTGATTTGAAGAGTCAAATCATTGACCATATCCCCCCCCTCAGCCGAGGAGGAGATCGCCAGCAGTTACTAACAAAAAGAGAATCGCAATGGATCTTTAAGTTAAATACCATGGCACCCAATGGATTAAATGAAAAAATAGCATGGAATGCGTTCATTTGACCACAACCTTTTAGTACACACAAATAATTGTTTAAGTGCTTTGTTTAACTATGATCAACAAATGTTTATTGCACCTTTATTATGTAGTGTTGCTTATGAAAAGAGCAGATATTACTGTGTGGATGCCACACATATGATTAGCCGTCCCCCGAATATTCTGTCCATTATATAATTACATTGAACATATATTTGGCTACCATCGCTTTTTAACCTTCCTAAGAAAAATTCCCCTTGTTTTTATTTAGCTATGTCTATTCACGTTTTTTAACCTAGCAGCGTTTTTTAGAAGTGTCATTTTTTGATCACATTTGTTTTCTATCCAACAGTCTATTACTGCTGGTCTTAATTTCACAAGCCAGACACGGAGCCGATGAGAACCTGAAGCCAGCGTCTATGGTAACTCAGCAACGGCCCGCGTCATCGAGTGGGCGGAACTGACAACCCGGAAGCTCGGCCGGGGATCACCGGCGTCTGTGAGGTTTTTTCATTCGCACAAGCTGCTAGATAAGGTAGGAGAGCTCACTGCTCTGATCTTTTTTTGCACAGCACTATCAGCACTTTTCAGAAGCACACGTCCTGAGGAAAAAGCCGACACGGCTTTGAAACGTCGACCATGCTTTAATTATCGTGTATCACCATTTAACCTTATATAAAATTTGGATACAACCAACACCCGTGAGTGCCGCCTGTCTGTTATAGGGGTCACACACTCCTGGGACAGCTGCTTGTATATATATATATATATATATATCTACAACAACAACTTTATTGAGACAATCACAAAATTCACAGGCTCTTAAATGCCCTCATGCCTATGCAGCCCTCACTTAATCAATTCACATATCAGTCAATTAACAAATTCTCATTGTTCCTATAGTGCAGGGGTGGGGAACCTTTTTTGTGCCAAGGGCCGTTTGTATGGGGAAAAAAATCCTTCGGGGGGCCATATGTAAAAATGTCTCTTACAAATTGTCCTGCTGCAGCCGTCCCACGCTTCGGCGGCTGCCTCTGAATAGGACTGACAGTCTCCAGTTGCTGTTGATTAGGAGGAATCTTGCGAGAACTACCGACCTCTCGCCAGAATTCCCCTTTACTTGATTACCGGCAAAGCCGCCTGGTGGGTGGGAGGGCCACTCAGAAGACTACGGGGGCCGCATACGGCCCCAGGGCCTGAGGTTCCCCACCCCTGCTATAGTGCTACGGTACAACTGCAGGAAGTTAGACGACAGAAACACTGCAGCTGTGCATAGGAACGTAGTTACATCCTCCTGTGTTTTGTCACCACTTCCCTCAATCCCTTTCCAAATAAATCCTCATGGCACGTGTATGTGACATAGAGACAGGCACAAAGTGACATAGATGCATTTGCAGAGTGACAGAGAAGCATGCGCCGAATGACTTAGATGCATTTGCAGTGTGACTTAGATGCATGTGCAGAGTGAGTTAGATGCATGATAAAAAATTGGACTGATTGTACAATAAAATCAATACATTTTATTCAATACAGTGAATGACCGTTTGGGGGAGTGCTGGTATGAGATGCAAGGTAGTCCCACATAAGAAAGGGGGAAGGGACTGTCCGTTCCTAGTGTGCCTTGAGTTGGGACCATATAAAGTGCAAGTGCAAAAATGGGTTACCGTCCACCTGTTTGTTGGGGACCGGGGTGTGTTGTTGGTCCTCCCAGGGACTCAAGGCCCGGATGGGATGGGCCGAGTCAACCTTCAAGATTGAGGAAAGGTCAAAGGACCTTTGATAAAACCACTGAGACGGTGAAACACATCAGGTGACTTGCCCACTCACATTTAAGGACTTATCCGGACCAGCCTTGAAACCCCCCTTCTTTAGACCGCACCAGCCACCAATCTCTTGGACCCTGCCACTTGCACTGGAGGACCCTTGTACCATCATCAATGACGGCAGCCCTTGGGTGTACTCCCTCAATCTTAAAGGTTGACTCGGCCCAGCCCATCCGGGCCTTGAGTCCCTGGGAGGACCAAGAACACACCCCGGTCTTCAACAAACAGGTGGACGGTAACCCATTTTTGCAATTTATATGGTCTCAACTCAAGGCACACTAGTCCCTTCCCCCTTTCTTATGTGGGACTACCTTGCATCTCATACCAGCACTCCCCCAAACGGTCATTCACTGTAATGAATAAAATGTATTGATTTTATTGTACAATCAGTCCAATTTTTTATCATAGTTATATTTAATTTAATTTATTCAGCGCTGCTATCTCCCCCCTTATTTTTCTTTGGTACTGTACAGTTCAGGCCTGACTAGCCTGACAATCTTTAGCAGCTGCTAGTGATCCAGCTCAAGTCACAGCGCCACCTGCCCCTCCTCTCTTGTGGGGGAACACCCAATTGAGTTAGATGCATGTGCAGTGTGACAAAGAAGCATGCGCAGAGTGACTTAGATGCATGTGCAGAGTTACTTAGATGCATGTGCAGTGTGACAGAGAAGCATGCGCAGTGACTTAGATGCATGTGCAGTGTGACAGATGCATGTGCAGTGTGACTTAAATGCATGTGCAGTGTGACTTAGATGCATGTGCGGGATGCAGTTAAAATCCCGGCGGTCAGAATCCCGACACCGGAATCTCGACCGCCGAAATCCCGACACATTCTCCCTCCGTGGGTGTCCACGACACCCCTGGAGGGAGAATAAATTAGTGTGCCGAGCGTAGCGAGGCACCGGGCCCGCTGCGTGGCGAGCGCAGCGAGCCCACAAGGGGGGGCGATCCACGTCCCCCCCTTGTCGGGATTTTGGCTGTCGGGATTCTGAACGCCGGGATCCCGACCGCCGGGATTCAGTACTGAATCCGCATGTGCATGTGCAGTGTGATAGAGAAGCATGTGCAGAGTGACTTAGATGCATGTGCAGTGTGACAGAGAAGCATGTGCAGTGTGACATAGATGCATGTGCAGTGTGACAGAGAAGCATGCGCAGAGTGACTTAGAGGCATGTGCAGAGTTACTTAGATGCATGTGCAGTGTGACAGAGAAGCATGTGCAGAGTGCCTTAGATGCATGTGCAGTGTGACAGAGAAGCATGCGCAGAGTGACTTAGAGGCATGTGCAGAGTTACTTAGATGCATGTGCAGTGTGACAGAGAAGCATGCACCGAGTGACTTACTGTAGATGCATGTGCAGTGTGACAGCGATGCATGTGCAGGGTGACTTAGATGCATGTGCAGGGTGACTTAGATGCATGTGCAGTGTGACTTAGATGCATGTGCAGTGTGACTTAGATGCATGTGCAGTGTGACAGAGAAGCATGCGCAGAGTGACTTAGATGCATGTGCAGTGTGACTTAGATGAATGTGCAAAATGAGTTAGATGCATGTGCATAGTGAGTTAGATGCACGTGACGAGTGAATTAGATGCATCTGCAGTGTGACAGAGAAGCATGCATATAGTGCCTTAGATGCATGTGCAAAGTGCCTTAGATGCATGTGCAGTGTGAGTTAGATGCATGTGCAGTGTGACAGAGAAGCAAGCATATAGTGACTTAGAAGCATGCGCAGAGTAACCTGGATGCATGCGCAGAGTGACTTAGATGCACGTGAAGAGTGAGTTAGATGCATGTGCCGTGTGACAGAGAAGCATGCATATAGTGATTTAGATGCATGTGCAGTGTGACTTAGATGCATGTGCAGTGTGACTTAGATGCATCTGCAGTGTGACAGAGAAGCATCTGCAGTGTGAGTTAGATGCATGTGCAGTGTGACGGAGAAGCATGCGCAGAGTGACTTAGATGCATGTGCAGAGTTAGTTAGATGCATGTGCAGAGTGACTTAGATGCATGTGCAGAGTTACTTACATGCATGTGCAGAGTGACTTAGATGCATGTGCAGTGTGACAGTGAAGCATGCGCAGAGTGACTTAGATGCATGTGCAGTGTGACTTAGATGAATGTGCAACGTGAGTTAGATGCATGTGCATAGTGAGTTAGATGCATGTGCAGAGTGACTTAGATGCACGTGACAAGTGAATTAGATGCACCTGCAGTGTGACAGAGAAGCATGCATATAGTGACTTAGATGCATGTTCAAAGTGCCTTAGATGCATGTGCAGTGTGACAGAGAAGTAAGATGCATGCGCAGAGTAACTTGGATGCATGTGCAGAGTGACTTAGATTCACGTGAAGAGTGAGTTAGATGCATGTGCAGTGTGACAGAGAAGTAAGATGCATGCGCAGAGTAACTTGGATGCATGCGCAGAGTGACTTAGATTCACGTGAAGAGTGAGTTAGATGCATGTGCAGTGTGACAGAGAAGCATGCATATAGTGACTTAGATGCATGTGCAGTGTGACAGAGAAGCATGCATATAGTGACTTAGATGCATGTGCAGTGTGACAGATGCATGTGCAAAGTGACTTATACGCATGCGCAGAGTGACTTAGATGCATGTGCAGTGTGACATAGATGCATGTGCAGAGTGACTTAGATGCATGTGCAGTGTGACAGATGCATGTGCAGTGTGACATAGATGCATGTGCAGAGTGATTTAGATGCATGTGCAGTGTGACTTAGATGCATGTGCAGTGTGACTTAGATGCATGTGCAGTGTGACATAGAAGCATGTGCAGATTGATTTAAATGCATGTGCAGTTTGACAGAGAAGCATGCATACAGTGACTTAGATGCATTTGCAGTGTGACTTAGATGCATGTGCAGTGTGACATAGAAGCATGCGCAGAGTGACTTAGATGCATGTGCAGAGTGACTTAGATGCATGTGCAGTGTGACATAGAAGCATGTGCAGTGTGACTTAGATGCATGTGCAGTGTGACTTAGATGCATGTGCAGTGTGACTTAGATGCATGTGCAGTGTGACTTAGATGCATGTGCAGTGTGACATAGGAGCATGTGCAGTGTGACATAGAAGCATGTGCAGTGATTAAGATGTATGTGCAGTGTGACAGAGAAGCATGTGCAGAGTGACATAGAAGCATGTGCAGTGTGACATAGAAGCATGTGCAGTGTGACATAGAAGCATGTGCAGGGTGACTTAGATGCATGTGCAGTGTGACTTAGATGCATGTGCAGTGTGACTTAGATGCATGTGCAGTGTGACTTAGATGTATGTGCAGTGTGATTTAGATGCATGCGGACCACCCTCTCCTCCTATATATACTTCTCTCCCTCGGTCTGACTTATACTGCCGTCTCCTGGCTATCCTATGTCTGCTCTAATGACTCCAATCTCCTCCCCACTTCCTTTACCAGTAGGTGTTCCCCAATGATCTGTTCTTAGATCTCCTCTATTCTCCCTCTATATGTCCGCTTTGGGTAAGCTCATCTGAACTTAAGACCTCCAATAGTAATATCCATGCTTATGCCACTCAGGGTGAGATGTCCTCTGACATCTCACCCTCTCTCCCCTCTCATAGCCTTTATTTCCCAGTGCTTTCTTACACTTAACATGTCTAAAGGCCCCCATACACTACGCGATTTGGGCCCGAATTCACCCGATTCTGGAGGATCGGGCTGAGAAATTGGGTGAAATTGCCCAAATCGCGTAGGGTATGACTTACTCTTTTCTTACTCTGGAGGCCACTACACACTGATCATCTCCATATTGTATACCTGTAACCTCGTCCTATCTCCCCTCCCTGCCTCCCACTCCAATGTGTTCTCAATGCTACTGCCCAACTCATCTTCATCTCCAGACGTACTACATCTGCCTACGCTCACCTACAAGCCCTAAACTGGCTCCTGTTCCCCCATTTACATCTCTGACCTCATATCTCTTTATGCTTCCACCAGTTGACTCCCGCCTCCAAGACTTTACCTGTGTTGTTCCTTACCACTGGGACGTCCCATTTCCACTCTCTTTATTGAAGCCTTCCAGCTCTCATTTTGCTTGTTTTATTTCCATTCTTTGTGCATAATTATTATTGTTATTCTTCTTCAGCAATAAAGGTTTCAAACAAGGCTTAACGCCAATGTTCTACAATGAACCATATAATGACCCCTGATTGGGTGCCTTGTCTGGAATGTAGAATACTGGAAGAAGCTGTGGACTCATGTTTTGGTTCGTGAAATATTTTCTTAAGGATTACACAAAGATATTACAATTATATCACAGCAGATTATCTCTTTGCCGGAGTGGAAGAGCCATGGCCAATGCCTTTCCAGTGCCTGAGATTTAAAATTGTTCTGCATCAATTCAATTTTAATTTGACAAAAACAGGCTTTCCATGTGGTGTGTAAATATATATAGTCTCCCCCCATGCAGTTGCCCATTGATCGTGGATCCTTTAAACTGGGCCCCTTATGGGCACTTCCCCATTAGATCTTTCAGATTACCAGCCTGTAGTACATTCTAGATCCCACAAGACATCTAATACCAGCATGTTTATACATACTCTCCAATGACATTTCCCCCTAGCATTCTTACCCATGGAGTTTACATGTACTCTCCCAACAACTTTGGAGTTTACATGTACTCACGTAGCGCAATGTTCCTACCTTTGCTTTATAACATGTCCATACATTTCAACTTGCCTCCTAGTTTATTTGAACTAGTCAGTGACATTGTACATATGTATGATCTACATGCAGGACTTTGCTGCTAATATCGCCACTTGCTGTTATCTGTTATTTTAACGAGTCTATGGGCTGTAAGGTTATACTTATACTAAGATCTGCACCTGTCTTCTGCACGGATCACTAGATCCCATTCACTATTACAGGACTTTCATCGGGCTGCTCCCATCCTATGGAATGCCCTTCCACGCACAATAAGACTCTCCACTAGCCTCAAAACTTTCAAGCATTCCCTGAAAACTCACCTCTTCAGGCAAGCCTATCATATTTAAGTTCTACACGCATAACCCTCTGAGGCACTTATGTATTATATAGCTTCCCTTCTGGACTTGTAACTTGGTGGGACTGCTATGCTATTACTGGTGCCTGTCCTTGTGTTTCCCTCCTATATCCCTATAGATTGTAAGCTTGCAGCAGAGCTCTCCTACCTCCAAGTCTGTATGTTGTTACCCAGTTTGTTTTATCTCAGTCTACAATTGTAAAACGCAACGGCATCTGCTGCACTATATAAGAAACTGTAACAGAATCTGCTGCACTATATAAGACACTGTAACGGAATCTGCTGCGCTATATAAGAAACTGTATCGGAATCTGCTGCGCTATATAAGACACTGTAACAGAATCTGCTGCGCTATATTAGAAACTGTAACGGAATCTGCTGCACTATATAAGAATCTGTAACGGAATCTGCTGCGCTATATAAGACGCTGTAACGGAATCTGCTGCGCTATATAAGACACTGTAACGGAATCTGCTGCGCTATATAAGACACTGTAACGGAATCTGCTGCGCTATATAAGACGCTATATAAGACGCTGTAACGGAATCTGCTGCGCTATATAAGACACTGTAACGGAATCTGCTGCGCTATATAAGACACTGTAACGGAATCTGCTGCACTATATAAGAATCTGTAACGGAATCTGCTGCGCTATATAAGACGCTGTAACGGAATCTGCTGCGCTATATAAGACACTGTAACGGAATCTGCTGCGCTATATAAGACACTGTAACGGAATCTGCTGCGCTATATAAGACGCTGTAACGGAATCTGCTGCGCTATATAAGACACTGTAACGGAATCTTCTGCGCTATATAAGACACTGTAACAGAATCTGCTGCGCTATATAAGACATTGTAACGGAATATGCTGCGCTATATAAGACACTGTAACGGAATCTGCTGTGCTATATAAGGTGCTGTAACGGAATCTGCTGCGCTATATAAGACACTGTAACAGAATCTGCTGCGCTATATAAGACGCTGTAACGGAATCTGCTGCGCTATATAAGACACTGTAACGGAATCTGCTGCGCTATATAAGACACTGTAACAGAATCTGCTGCGCTATATAAGACGCTGTAACGGAATCTGCTGCGCTATATAAGACACTGTAACGGAATCTGCTGCGCTATATAAGACACTGTAACGGAATCTGCCACGCTATATAAGACACTGTAACGGAATCTGCCACGCTATATAAGACACTGTAAATAAATACATACTGTCTTTGTTTGACAGTGTAATATTCTCCCGTGCAGTTTGCGGCCAGTAATGACAAGAGGGGGTCTTTGGGGCCCCCCGAAGGCTTAATCCGGCCCAGGGGGCAGGGGAGGGAGCTTGGCAGGGTGGCGGGGAGGCATTTAAATGCACGCTGGGCTGCAAATAATCTGTATCTCTCTGAGCTTTGATACATCTCACCCTTAAGGGGCATACACATGGAGCGATTCCCTTAGAAATGGAGCACTAATTGCTCCGTGTGTATACCCTTGAGTGTCACTATCGCCCACAGGGCTTTCCCTAGATTGTGGGGCTTTGCCTATAAACAATAGGCAAATCCCCGTTAAGCACGTTCCCTGGTGGGGTGCATCCTGTGTGTACTGCGATGTGTGCTGAGCGACCATGCTTAACCCCATCGCTCAGCACTGAGGACGGGTCATCCGGTGTGTATGGGGCTTTAGCAGGGACGTGCAGTCAGGGGAGGCAGAGCCTCCCCTGTCATAATGATGAAAATTATAAAAAGAAGATATATATATATATCTTCTTTTATTATTTTCATAATTTCTACCTCTCCGGCTGCCTCCCACCTTCTTACACTGCTGCATGTGAGGGTGGGAGGCAGCGGGAGAGGTGCCTCCGGCTGTTAACATTAAAACTCCAGGAAGCGGGGGGCGGGTAGGGGTGGGCAGGGGGCAGGGTGCAGCAATGGGCTGTAAAAGCCCATTGAAAATGAATGGGGAAGCGGCACTTATACTGATTGCCTCCCCAGGCAATGACCTCACCGCACGTCACTGGGCTTTAGAGTAAAATGCGCACCACCACCTTATATTACTCTATGTCTCTGTGTGTCCAATGCAAGGTCATTTATGTTCTTTTTTTTGTAATTAAAGATGCCAAAAAAAATGAACAGGCAAAACAATAAAAGAAGTAACTGTGTTCCAGGGGAATAAATGGAAATGTCAGGAGTTTGCCAATGACGTAGCCGCACTCGCTGGAATGCATCAGTTCTATTATATTTGGCGATGTTCCGTTCTTGCAGTATTCTGAATGTTGTAGCACCCCGGGAACCGGCTGCCTGGAACAAGGCTGATCCGTAACATAATATTTATGGTGTAATATACCTCATGTATTATATTATACATACCACACTGTGGGGCAGATGTATTATGCCTGGTACAGAGATGACGTGGAGATAAAGTGGAAGGTGATAATGCACCAGCCCATCAACACGCCGACCATCCAATGATTTCTCTAGTGCTCGTACATCTAGAGGCCCCCATACACTATGCGATTTGGGCACGATTTCACCCGATTCGGATGAATCGGGCCATGTAATCGGGCCAAATCGCATGTTTAAACATCCCCTCCGATCCGATGCACGGTCCCGTGCGCATCTTATGTGCAGCCTCCGGGCAGCAGGGGGGGGACACTGCGAGGGCAGTGAGAGAGGCGGGCAGTAGCAGCGAGCGGGGGACGCCGGAGAGCCGAGCCGGGCAGAGTCAGTGGCGGCAGATGCTGGGGACCTGCAGGGGGGGAGCCGGGCATGGTACGCTGTCAAATAGGCAGCGGGCGGGGGGCACTGGAGAGCCGGGCAGGGGACACAGAGGCGGCACGCAGGGGTACGCCGGTGAACCGACTAGGGAGCTGGGCAGGAGGATCAGGGACTCACTCTGCAGCTGCAAGCAGAGCCAGATTAAGGTCTAAATAGGCCTGGAGCTGAAAATGATCAAGGGCCTATTATGCGCAATAATAGGGGTTGTGGCCAGCACCTAATAATGTGGGAGGCGTGACCAGTGTTCTGTTTGGGTGTTCTGCTCATGGGTGTGTCTGTATTTGTGTAAATACTTTCAACTAATTATATATGCCTGGAAAAAGGCAGGGGGCTGGCATAGGAAAAATGCAGGGAGATATATTGGCGGGTGCCCTCCTAAGGTGCACCTGCAGGATGCCGACGTCCTAAGATACTTGCGGGTTGAAGCGGCATTCCAGTAAAAAAAATACTGGAAGCCGAAACTTGGTAGACCACACCATATACCCCTTATACAAATCATGCAACACAATAGTAACCCCCTTGTACTGTACTTGCCTTACACATTATGCCACATGGAATGAGCCAAAATTCACACTATAGCACACAGATTGAGTCACAGTTCACGTTATGCCACACAGATTAAGTCAAACTTCACATTTTGCCACATGGATTGAGCAAAAATACACACTATACCAGGCATGTCCAAACAGTGGCCCTCCAGCTGTTGTAAAACTACACGTCCCAGCATGCCTTGACATAGTTTTAGCATTTCCTAATAGCAAAACTGTGGCAATACATGATGGGACTTGTAGTTTGGACATGCCTGCACTATACCAAACAGATTGAGCAATAATGCACAATATGCTTCATAAATAGGGGCATTCCATGTTCATTGCCAGGGGTTCCATGCTCGTTGCCATGTGGGATTACATGCTCATTGCCAAGGGGAATACATGCTTGCGGTAACTGGGGGTTAGCTGCCGCCGGGCAGAAATGACAGCCATTGACAGCTGGGCAGAGAGCAGGGGCTTCCTGGCTGTATTCAGAGCACTGCATGTCGCGGCTATTTGAAATAATACCCCTATCATACCAGAAAATGCAGGGACTTACCCAGGAATATGGTCCCAGGATCATGCAGGGACATTCCCGGACTGGCCCCTTTTACACCAGCCTAGTCCCTGCATTTTCTGATGTGAGGGGGAGAGAAAACCACCCCTGCCCCCCTTTAAACAACCAGCTATATCTTCGGAACCAACTGACCCATTTACATGTAGGCTTCTAATGATTTTGGTCCCATGAAACTGGGCTGTTTGGTTCCAGAGAAATCTGTCCTCAAACAACATGAACAGCCATGAAATTACATTTCAGAAATGAAAAAAAAATTGGTTTACACGCAATATCTCTAGAACCAATGAACCCATATTGACCAGGTATCAGATTGAAGGCCCAGCGAATTGGGTTTGACTAAGATCAATCTCGAGCTTCTGTGATGCCGAAGGGGGAACTGGCAGCCGTTGCAACCGTGTGGAGGTCGGAATTAGCGGGTCCCATTTTATCCTATGGGGAAAACGTTAAAGGTTTGCCTGGTGGTATCTCCGGTTCCCGGGGTGCTAGCAACACGAGGCTGGGCTCGTTGGAAAGCCCTGGCCCTCGGCTACAAAATGGTCCTATTTGGAGAGTGGGCCTGGAGCTGTAGCTCCATCAGGCCCATTGTTAATCCGGCCCTGGCTGCAAGGATAAAAACCAATACAAATGAATGGGCAGCCAGTGATTGGCTGAGAGCTCTCTCAGCCAATTGCTGATTGGCTGAGAGCTCTCTCAGCCAATTGCTGATTGGCTGAGAGAGCTCACAGCCAATCACTGGCTGCCCATTCATTTGTAATGGTTTTTTATTTTTCCTCCCTTGCAGAGTGAGTTCCCGTTCCTCTTGCCCAGCTCCCTCGTCGGTTCACCGGCGTACCCCCGCGCGCTGCCTCTGTGTCCCCTGCCCGGCTCTCCAGCAACCGCTGCCTATTTGACAGCTTACCATGCTCGGCTCCCCCCCTGCAGGTCCCCAGCATCTGCCGCCGCTGACTCTGCCCTGCTCTCCCCCTGCCTGCATCTCCCACTGCAGCTCCCCGGGAGATGCATATGATAAATCGCATGGCGATTTATCATATACAAAACTTGGCACATCAAGTGCCTAATCATGTGTTCCCCGCCCGGGGAGCTGCCGGGGGAAATCAGGTCCGACTTGTCCTAGGGGGCTAATGTATGGGGGCCTTAAGACTCTCTCTGTTGTCTTAAATCTGCGGCGCCCCTGTACGAGGCTGCACATGCGCATAAATGCTTATGGCGCATGTGCAGTCTCTAAAGATCGTTCCCCTGTGCAATCTCTAAAGATCGTTCCCCTGTGCAATCACGGAGGGGATCGAATGAATTGAGGTGAAATGCGTCAGTAAAATTCCAGACACACATTTTGGAACAACCTTGGATATCTGAAAGGGAAATCTACATGGATCATGCATTGTCCTGACTTATGCTATTACCAGATTGATAGCTGCACAATTTTTAAGACTTAAAACAGCCGACATGACTTGTAAAAGCTTTGTTGGCAGAATACATCATAAACCTCAGTCAGGACTGGAACACTATAGGATGTAAAACAGCTGTAAAACTCCAGTTCTTTCTCTTCTGATGACGTTTAAGGTTAAAGCCACTCACTAGAACTATATATGACGTGTTGTTTTACTGCACAGATATCAGACTAGAAGATGCCAGGATGGGTGTAACTAGTGGGCCTGCAGCGGGTATGGGGTATGTGTAGCTGGTAATGTTCTGTGCAGAGCTGCAAGCATGCATCTGCAAGTGCCGTACCCTGTGCCTATGCGCTTGGCTGATTGGAGCTCACATCTGCACTTTGCAGTGTTAAGGGGCAGATAAGTGGGCGGGGCCAGATGATGATCGAGGGCAGGTCAGATGATAAGTGTGGGTGGGCCTGATGATAAGCAGGGGTGGCCCTAATGAGAAGTGTGACACGCCCCCAACTTGCTGACAAGAAGGGAAGGGCTGAAGCAGTGGACAGGCCCCCATTTCCGATCTTAAGTGCCACAGGCCCCCCAAATGCTTAATATGGCCTTGACTCTTGCGGGCACCATACCAAATGTTAAAGGCACTCTTGCAAAATACATTCTGTGCTTATAATTGTGTTCACCCTTTCACTCCTCTGACGTTTTTGCCGCACAATGAGAGAGTGAGATGCAGAGGACAGCGGTAGAGGCTGAGCAGAGGTCTTGCATAAGATCATGGGCATGAAGTGTCACTGATAAGCTGCAAACAGTGAAGTTGACCCTGGGGGGTTGGTCTCCTTAGCCTCGGGGCCCCATGGCACAATGGCACCCCCTGCACCAGCTATAATTACGCTCCTGCCTGTTTCATCTACTCTAGGCAGTGCAGTCACAGGGGAATAGGACAGTACCCACGCAGATCATAATGAACAGTACATTTGCGGCTAAAGAATGCTGTGAACGCCAACGTTATCTCTATGACCAGGAAGTACACAGTGGTGTTATCTAACTAAGATACTGTAAGTGAAAGAGGTTTGTTCCTTATTCCCTAATTCTTAACTTTGGTGAATGGATCAAAATTTAAAAGACATCTTATTCAAATGAATGATGAATGGGGATGCTAGCATCACCCCCCCCCCCCCCTATCCTAACACACCCATACAGTATGTCGTGCGTAAACAAACAAAAAATTGTAGTGGCCACGGTACCCACAGAACTCCCACTCCAGGGCTGAGGCAGCCATTGGTTGTCGTTGTTACTATTGTTCTGGAAAAATAGGTTCAGGAATTCCGGGTCTAGGGGCGGAGCTATTTATTAATAAAACTTATATTGCTATATAGACAGAAATAAAGTTCCTACTGAAAAATAGCATGGGTTGCCGTCACCTGGAATAGATCCGGAATACCAATATGTGTACAGACGCAGAAACATCTCCGGGCAAGATCACTGTAGAATGCAGCAATCGGCATTTTTCTCCTTTATGTGTGCCGCCTATGTTACATGAGAAGAATGCTGAAGGCTTTATTGTGAACAAAAATGCTGTTGAGTAAAGCGTCTATACATTTAGGGGGCCGATTCAGGATCGCTCGCTGCTATCCAAACTCGAATTGAATGTACGCTGCCTAGCGAGCCAACCTGAATTAGGCCCTTATTGTGATTGTATCCAATCAAAACCTTTAAGCTGCAGTAGCTTATCAACTTAAAATAACGACATAGACAACAATTGCGTCGGATTAAAAGGTCATTAATATCTTTTTTATTTAGCTGAACATTGCGGTAACTGAAACGCCCCATCTGAACATAGGCAAAACCTGCGTTGAGACGGTCTCGCTACCTCTTACTATGGCACAGTGTGGACACTCCCGAAGAAGTGTGCCCAATTGTCCACCCACAAGGGCAGGACACACCCACCGACTTTCAAATGGGTACGTGCGTCCCAACGCCCACATATGCCACATGTCACCACTGGCAAGTAACTGGCAAGTGATTAGTAATCTAATAAAATTAGGATTAAATCGAATTGAGGTGGGTGGGGCTTCCAAACCGACAAGAGGAAGTCAGGATATTCAAATTCCCTTTTTATACTCTGACTAAGTACAGTATATGCCCCTTAACTCACTGAAGGTGGGATGTACTAAGCTAAAAATGCGGTAAAACCCCCGTTTTCGGGGGTTTTACTGCATTTCCTAATGTATAACTGGCTGCCGCGTCACCGCATAGCAGGGTATCACAACCTTTGGGTGGAGATACCCAATAGAAGCCTATGGACTTCTTATTGCCGCCCGCCGCCTCTGCCACAAACCCGCCGACCCCCCTCTCCCCTCCCTTTGGCTTACCTTGCTGCAGGTCCTGCTGGAAGGTAAACCACTCCTCCCCCTAGCAACGCAGCCCGACGTCCTTCCGGCTGCAGGGAGGAAGAGGAGGCGCCGGGGATGGTCTGCTTAGCTGTCCCGGCGTGAGGTGAGGATGAGGCGCCGGGGACGACCTGCTTAGCTGTCCCAGCATGAGGGGAGGAGGAGGCGCCCAGGGAGGTGACGGAGACCCCCCGCACACCACATAACAGGTATCACGGGGGGCCTCCATCACCGCAGTGCGATGCTAGCCACATATGTTAATACATATGCGCTAGCATTGCGGCGGTGTGGCGATATATATTAATAAATCCTGCCCTGATAGGCTAAACCCTAACCAGCCACACAACTTCAACCAAACTTGATTTCTTGATTTGCCTAGCAAATACTATATCTTGGTTACCCAATCACAAAAATATAAGACTCATAAATAGTCCTATGCATCCCTCACTTAATCTAATTATTTACTTCTGAACACATGGGTGTCGCAGAATCAACACATCTTCTTTAAACAGCCACTATGTGAAATGTATATATAGCAAACAAGAGATGCGGGTATAGAGTTTGAGAAAGCTGTAACAGAAGTGCACATCTGGACACTATCTTAATAGTGGGGTTAACGCAATACTTTATAACACACCGGCAGCAGAACGTCACCTTCATTCTTGGTAATGTATTTTATGTCCATATCTGAAAATTTAAGTTTTACAGTAAAGCGGTCCTTTAAAAAGTGATTTTGTTGGAATGGAACTACAGTAACTATGACAATGAAATCATCCGTATTAAAAGTCCTTGCTAGAGGCGTCTAGTCGTTTCTTTGAAGTGAAACATGAGTATTCTCTCTGCAGATCTGTAACCTCTGCTGACAGGGAGCTGTCATGAGGGTCTCTCACAATGGCCAATACAGTGTTGTACGTTTTAAGACAAACGACTGAAGAACAATTCCGATTGAAATGTTCAGATGTTGTGAGAATGTTTTGACCGAGTTGTGCAGGTCATTAAGGCTCACTAGAAAAGTATTCAAAATTGTGTCTACAGCAGAACGCCATATTGTGACCTCATACGGTGATTTTACCTCATAAGTTGATTTTGGCTCAAATTTACCGTGTTTATGGGGAAGGGCAGGGATGGCAAGAAGTAGGCCAAGATGGCAGCTATGTCGGTGTGCGCGTGCCAAATTTACCATTACTTAGCTTGTAAGCAGCACCACTCTATCATTATCTTATAAGTTATAATTGCCTTTCATTAATAATTGTATAGATTTTGGGGGGGAAACAATAGTTTTTGCCTCCCCTGTTCATGCCTGACATAACTATACAATTGTTTCTGGTAATGTGGCAAGCAGGGGAGGCTTCAAAAGACCAGGCTGCAGCACAGTTCAAAATTCAAATAGGGGAGCCGCACCCACTGCCACCAACTGCCATTCCAAATTGACTCAATGGCAGTTGGTGTTTCTCCCCTATTTGAATTTTGAACTGCGCTGCTGCCCCACCTCTGAAGCCGCCACTGGTGATGAGTAGAAATGTGCCAAACTGTATTTTTCAAATCGTGCCTAGTACTTTCCTCGGGTTTAGCCATTTTGCGCTGCTAAACCATCCATATTCTTCAATTGCTGTAGTGTCGGAACCTTTTCCCCTCACTAGTAAAGAACGGCTAGGTAGAAACTATACAATTATTTAACCAATTTGCCAATAATCGGGTGTCTGCCCTGTGTTATTGTATAGTATGTACAAACAATCATGTTGGTGTTGTGCGGACTAACTAGAGAAATCATGGCCACAAACAGGCTGCGTCAGTTATCAGATCGGTCGGCCTTTAAGGTACGTTCACACTGAGCGAAATTCTTAACAATTTTTTTATTCCAACGAGTTGCAATGACAAAGTAAGAAGGTTGTCCAGTGTGTACTGTTAATGGCGATTAAATATGACCCAAGAAACAATAAGTGAAAAGCGCGAGTTACATATTAAGTCCGTAACCAGCGTACCCTTTATGCCTAGCTACGTGCGAACAAAACGTAGCGCAGCGTAGCGTACCTTTATCGTGTATTATACACCAAAGAACCAATACCTCAATAAGAGATCCTTTCGCAGTACTTTGACTCTGATCTGCGAATATACCTTTTAAGGACAGAGTCCGTAATAAACCTTTATCGCTAAATGCGAATAACAGACACAACCACGGTATAGAAGTAAGGAGATAGGAACTCCACAAAAAGATGTATTTAAGTCCCTAATGGACAAAAGGGGGTTACAGAAATAGAAAATACAGGTATAACAAGTTATACAATAGTCTAACAAAGTATATACTATACAGGCTCTGCTAAGGGAAGAAAAACAGATACAAGACACAATCAGCCAACAATACACTAAGGATAAATACCGTTAATGCAACCGTTTACCGTCTCATCAAATATGCGAAGCGCAGTCCGGTCAGAGCTCGCTATCGTTCAGGGATGAACTATAGCCCGGTGGATAGTCAGGGAAAGGTAGATGTGCCGAAGTGACCGGGCAGCCTTGGGTCACCTATCTTATAGGGTCAGAAGGGGGAGGTCAAAGGCCATTCCCATTGGTCAGAGATCGTAAGTCAGGTCCACTGTAATTGGGGGTAAGATGATACAACTGGTTTGACTAGGTGCAGGGGAGTGAACTTTAAGAGTCCTTTGTTTGATGGTTTCGGCGTCAGCAGTGATAAGAACCAGTTTCATCCAGATTCCTTTGTTACATACTTTCAACAGAAACTGTCCCTGGAATATGGATTATGTCCATAACTATCGGGCCGTGTATATTGCGAAATATTCGCAATGACCGGAATACTTCGCACAATGAACGGAACGGAACGGTACTAAACATGATACAGACAGATGTATGCAGGGCTAACTAAGCTATGTGTGGCGTTCTAAACCTTTAACTACATTTTACTTAGTGTCAGTATGTATTTATGAATTTATGTGTGATAGTATGGCTACTCTTCTGGTCCACTTTGTCACACATACTCGGGTATGGAAACTTTATTTGCGCAACTCTGCGAACCAAAATGGCGGCCATACTATCCTAAAATGGAGTGTGTGCAACTAGACTTCCACAGTCCACCCTTTAACAGTAAATATGAAACTGTTACATTACAAAACATTTTACACGACAATACAGAAATTCATAATCCTAACAAAGAAATTGGGATCCATGAAATAAACATATAAGGGGAGTAAACCATCTGCTCTTGGCCGATCCAGGATCACGGATAAACGATGGGCCGCATTTATCGAACAATCTACTCAGGGTCACGAAGGATAATGTACAATTTTGGGATAAAAATAAAAACAAGGGAGGTTACGACATATACACGTTCACAATTATGGTTTCTTTAAAGGGAGGTGGTTTCAATTCTAGGGTCATATACCAAACCCTGGTCTTCCTCTGCATCTCTCGTTCTTACACTCATGATTTCGGTACGTTTTGTCCTTCCCCGGGTCATCACCTTTAAACATTTGAACAGCAGCACAAAGACTATGATGGCACCACCGATACAGAGAAGGAGTTTTCCTATGCTAGCTATGATTCCTTGCGCCCATTCTCCTAAACCGGAGAACCAGTGCATTGGATTCAACCAGGAGGTCCATTCGCTAACTTTGTTACCTATTTCTGCCAGGCTGATATTATGTTCCCTTCTAAATTCCCATTTAAGCTGAAGAATCTCATCCATCCGATGATCGATGATTTCTTCTGGGTCTTCAGTATTGTTGGTGATATATGTACAACATTTCACCCCAAACTGTGTAGAGAGGGTGACACAATATCCTCCTGTCATAGCTGTCAGATAGTTCAACACCATCCGATGTTGGACTAGCTCTCTTTTATATGCTTGCAACTCCTTCCCAGTGTATCTAAAAGTGTCATCATAAATCTCAGTGATGTTATCTACCAAGCTGGCTAATGCTTGTATACTGTATACTTAAAATTTATGACTCCTCTGGCGGTATGGGTGATATCTAATGCAATGAGAAGTTGGATACCGAATGACTCGTGTATCATTTCAGAAGCTAGGGGTTCTTTCCTGATTGTTAAATCCCTTTTATGGATTTGATCATAATGGGTATGAGTGTAAGGAGGAGGTATGCCTCTGTGTATGCTCACCATCTCATCATGGGTGAGGGTCATCACTTCAGGTAACACTCTGCCTAGGTAACAAATTCCAACGTAGTTCATGGAGAGCCATTTGTACGCCCTTCTACCACAAATATAATAAACATCGTCAGGGAGAAAATAAGGGACAGAGTATTTCATGATCTTGTCACGCATTATCCATAAGAACATTCCCGTCCCCTGCTCCCTGACTTGTTCCTCACAAGTTTCTGGCTGTAGGGTCATATTACAGTAGCCGGCTGATACTCTGCCGGCCATCATTTTACTTTTCTTCACCGTGTAGACATATTTATAGTGTCTCCCACTGGTTCGGATTTTTAACAACAATTCTTTATCAATAGGCTCTCCATCTGGACGCTGGGAGTAAGTTATTGTCTGGTTATGCCATGTCACTTCCCAAGTACCAATCGCTCTGGAACTCGAGAAGTTCATACATACCAGGGATTTATCCACTTGGTATGGGTGTAATCTAAGACTAGGGGACCTGGTATACAGGTATCTCTTATCCAATGGCCTCCCCTTATTTAATACGCTTATCTCTGAAATATTAAGCGGGTATGGGACTAGGCCTACGCTACTCCTTTTATGTAACACTTGTGAACACACCCAGCATTCTGTTTGGTTTAAGACCTTACCCACTAGTGAGTGGTAGTCACTCAAAGGATGTCGGCCTGTAGTTGCCTTACTTGTCGACTGACATCGCTGGATGCATTCTTCTTTCATTTTAGGTTGACAATATCTACAGACACAGTACTCACCAGACAATAACTCATCACATAGCCCTTGAACTATGTTTCCCTCATACCTTTTACCTTCTCCTGTCATGGGCAAAGTGTCAAGCTGGTTTAGGGATTCTACCTCACCCATATCTGGGTCCATTATTACACTGTCAGAACTCCGCTCCGATCGCTCTAGAATGTGGCAGCCACCGAGTATCTTGGGATGAAGAAAAGAACACAGAAAGAAAACAAAGAAATATATGCATAACTGTGAACCTGTTGCTTGGAGTCCTTCCATCATCTCTACCAGGGGACTTTTATTTTGCTCTGCTCTTGGACCTTTGTTCGCTCAGGTTGCTCGACCTTGGCTGCTTCTCAGTGTTCCCGAAACAATGCTTCTAGCGACACTTCTTCTCTTTCGCTCTCTGCACACTGGGATTCTGGGTTACTGGCTTTCTTGCAGTGGGACGAATGTATCCAAGTCTCTCTCTCTGCGACTTTAATTGATGTAGTGCTGGTCAACAAAACTTGGTACGGTCCTTCCCAACGGTCTATCAAACAACCTGAGCGTAAAAAATTTCGGATCATGACAAAGTCTCCTGGTTTAAGATTATGACAATTCTCGGTAGGCATATCAGGGTTCAGTAAATTCAGCTGCTTTTGTTGTTTCCTTAGCTGTTTGTTTAGCTTTAGGATATACTGTACAGTTAACTCATTATTACATTTGAGATCATCCTGTGGGTCTATCATGATGTGTGGCTGCCGACCAAACAATATCTCGAAGGGGGACAAGTTGAGCGGAGTCCTGGGAGTGGTCCTAATGCTATACAGCACAATAGGCAATGCCTCTGGCCATAACAACCCTGTTTCAGCCATAACTTTACCCAATTTGTTCTTAATAGTACCATTCATTCTCTCAACTTTGGCGCTCGCCTGGGGACGATATGGAGTATGAAGTTTACTATTAATCCCCAGGAGTTTACACATGATTTGGAAGACCTCTCCTGTGAAATGAGTGCCTCTGTCACTCTCAATGACCTTTGGGATACCATATCTACAGACAAACTCCTGACATATTTTCTTTGCTGTAAATGTAGCAGTGTTGGAGGCAGCGGGGAAAGCCTCCACCCAGCTGAAAAACATGTCAACACAAACTAATACATATTTCAAATTTCTACAGGGTGGTAACTGTATGAAGTCGATTTGTATTACCTGGAAAGGGCCTTCTGTAGGAGGGATGTGGGATGGCTCTGTTGGGATGGCTTTTCCCACGTTCTTCCTCAAACAGGTGAGGCATGACATTGCCACTCTACCTGCTTGAGAAGCGAACCCTGGTGCACACCAGTAGGCCTTTACCAGCTTGCACATACCTTCCTTCCCAAGATGTGTCAGCCCATGGGCCGCCTCGGCTAAACTAGGAAGGTATGCCCTGGGGGCCACTGGTTTCCCGTGTCCATCTCTCCAAAGTCCGGTGGACTCTTGGCCACATCCCTTCGACTTCCATACTGCTCTTTCCTGTGGGGAACACAAATTCTGCATGTCTATCAGTTTGGATGTAGATACCATGTTCAGTGTACAAAGGTTGGTAGGATGGGTGAAAATATTTACAGGGCATGCGGCCCTTTTCGCTGCCTCATCAGCGCGGCTGTTACCAAGTGACACCGGGTCCTTCTCTGATGTGTGAGCTTTGCACTTGATAACAGCCACTCTGTCTGGAAGCTGAATAGCTCCCAGAAGTCTCCTAATGTATGTCGCATGCACCACTGGTGTGCCAGCCGCCGTCATGAAATTTCGGAGGCGCCATAGGGCTCCAAAATCATGCACTACTCCGAAAGCATATCTGGAGTCGGTATATATGTTAACTGATTTTCCTTTGGCCAGTTCACATGCTCTGGTCAGTGCCACCAGTTCCGCTACTTGTGCTGAGTGAGGTGGTCCCAAGGGTTCAGCTTCCACAATACCTTCTCCATCTACTACCGCGTAGCCTGTGCACAGCTCTCCCGTCTCCGTCTGTCTATGACAGTTACCATCAGTGAATAAGGTTATGTCTACCTCACTTAATGGGCTGTCGCTTATGTCAGGACGTGCTGTGAAGGTCTGATTCAGGTAGGTCATGCAATCATGTTTGTCCTCACCCTCACTAAACTCTGCTTTACCATTTTCAGCAACATTCCCATCACCCTCCACCCTTTGTGCCTTGGAGGGCACATGAGGGAGGAATGTGGCTGGGTTTAGTGTGTTGCATCTTTTAATGGTAATATTTACTGGGGCCATCAGCGCCAGTTCCCACTTGGTGAACCGTGCTGAGGACACATGACGTGTTTGGGCAGAATTTAGGAGGGCAGAGACAGCATGGGGAGCATGAACAGTTAAATCGTGTCCCAACACTACGTCCTCACTCTTACTTACTAGTTGTGCTATTGCGGCCACACTTCGTAAGCAAGTTGGGAGTGAGCGTGCTACTGTGTCCAGCTGGGCACTGTAGTACGCTATTGGTCGGTTGGCATCACCATGTTTTTGTACAAGTACTCCTGCCGCACACCCACCTGATTCAGTTCCGTACAGTTCAAAGGGTTTCCCATAATCTGGCATTCCCAGTGCTGGGGCCTTTGTTAGGCTCACCTTTAGTTCCTCGAAAGCCAGCTCAGATTCCTCAGTATGAGAGACCCGATCTGGCTTAGTTGAGGAAACCATCTCTTGTAGTGGTAATGCCAGAATAGAGAATCCTGGGATCCAATTGCGACAGTATCCACACATGCCTAGGAACGTACGTATCTGGTGCTGGGTCTGTGGCAGTACCATGTTCTGAATCGCTTGGATTCGGTCGTCGGTGAGGTGTCTCAGCCCTTGGGTAAGGCAGTGGCCCAGATACTTAACCCTGGTCTGGAATAACTGCAGCTTATCCTTTGATACTTTATGTCCTGTCTCTGAGAGATGCATCAGCAGCTGTCTAGTGTCATCCACTGATGACTCCAGTGACTCAGAACACAACAACAAGTCATCGACATATTGTATCAGTATCGAACCACTCATGGGTTGAAAGGATTGTAAACAATCATGCAAGGCCTGGGAGAAGATGCTGGGGCTGTCTATGAATCCTTGGGGGAGTCGTGTCCAGGTATACTGTACTCCTCTGTAAGTAAAGGCGAACAGATACTGGCTGTCAGGGTGCAAAGGGACGGAGAAGAACGCTGAACACAAATCAATGACTGTGAAATGAGTACAGTGAGGTGGGATTTGCATTAGGATGACAGCTGGGTTTGGCACTACGGGGAATTGGCTCTCAACTACTTTGTTTACCCCTCTTAAATCCTGCACTAGTCTGTAGCCCCTCCCCCCGCTCATTTTCACAGGAAAGATGGGACTATTGGCCGTGCTGGAAGTTCTAACTAGGATTTCCTGTTGGAGCAATCGTTGGATCACTGGGAATACTCCTAGCTCAACTTCAGGTTTTAAAGGGTACTGCGGTATTTTTGGGGCTATCCTGCCTTCTTTTAAGCGGATTTCTACTGGAGCTACATTTGCCATCAGCCCAGCGTCCTGTCCATCTTTAGTCCAAAGGGAACTCGGTATTTGTGCTGTAATTTCAGCTACCCTAGATGGATTTGATTCTACAACAGTGGAATACAACATTAGCCTCTGAGGACTGTCCAGCATATCTTGCACTTCTTGTGTAAGATTTCTAGGAGTGTCCAGAAATACCCCATCGGAGGTGCAATAGATGACACATCCCATTTTGCATAGTAAATCTCTACCCAGAAGGTTAGTCGGGGCCGCTGCAGCCAACAGAAAAGAGTGTTTGGTATGCAGAGGCCCGATTGTAACCTCTGCTGGTTTCGTCAGTGGGTAATGTTGTATTTTTCCTGTTACCCCAATTGCTGCTACTGATTTGTCAGTGAAACCCAAGTGAAGAGGAGTGTTGAGAACAGATCTGGCCGCCCCTGTATCAACCAAGAAGGTTTGCCTTACTCCAGCTATATCAACCTTCACCTGAGGTTCCTCTCTAAGGTGTTGAGTTAATCTAACTGGCTGTAGGATACAGGTATGACCTGTTTCCTATTGCCTGACCTGGGTTGCCCTTAGCACAGTGTCAGCCATCAGATGGGGAGGAGGCATGTTGCGTGACCTGTCTGTCTCCTCCCATTGTCTAGGGGCTGGGTATCTTCGTGTCTCACCTTTGTGAGATTCCCATTCTCGCTTATGTGTCTGATAACTCCTGGGGTTTCCTGACCTACAATGAGCTGCGTAGTGACCTTCCCTATTGCAGTTGTAACAGATAATTGGCTTTCTACCTGTGTCCCTGGTGTTTCGTTGGTATGCAGCTTTGTTTGGGGCATTAGTAATGGCTTGGATGCTAACCATCATCAGTTTGTCAGTTTGCAGTTCCCTGTGCTTTGATATGTTTTTGTCATGGGCTACGGCAGATTCCCGTAGGGCATCTACTGTCATTCCTCGCCAATTTGGGAACGATGTTTGGAACCTGTTCTTCAATTTCTCTCTCAGCCCCTCCACTAACACAGAGACAACCATCTCCCTCAGGTGTGGGTTATCCTTAAGATCGGCGACACCAGTGTGTTTTGATACCGTCATCAAACCCCGGTTGAAATATTCGCTAGCTGATTCACTATCTTTTTGTTTGATAGTGAATATCTTGCTATATTCCACTGCTGCAGGAAAATACACTCCCAACTGCAAGTTGATTAGGCGTATATTTTCCTGGTTGATCTCATCATTTATCTCCTTGTCCACCTTCAATCCACTATCCTGAATGAATTTCGGGATATCGATGTGAGTGGGGAGACAGGCCCTCAACATGATTCTCCAATCCTTGTTGGTGGGCTCATCAGAGTTTCCCAGATCCCTTACAAATTTCTGACATAATGTCAGATCTTTCCTAGGATCAGGGAAATCTGAAATGATGGACCGCAGCTCTAACCGTGTCCATGGGTTTAGCATGGTCATCTTTCTGGTAGGTATCACACCCTCTCTGTCTGCCTTACCGTAGGGAACCTCCAGTGTGCGCATAGGATATGTTTGTACCACATCCGCATTACTGGGACCTGCTTGGGAGTCGTCTGTGTCTGTGCTGTGTAGTGCATCCTTACCTGAGTCCAATACTACGCTGTTGGCATCAGCCGTCTCCTCCTCCTGTGCTGGAACCTCAACAGCGGGTTGAGCTTTTCCCTCAATCATATTAATTGCATGGGAGACGGCCAGTGCCAACAGCTGCTCGTTTTCCTCTCGGGTTTCCTTATAAGGGGATAAGACAGGGTACAAGTTAGCAACAGGTAAATTACTACTCAGGTCTCGCTTTTTAGTCATTAACCCCTTCGGCACATATGGGGGTGGGGGAGCGATTGCGGCTATGGTTGCATTTTTATTGTGGCTGATTGTATCTGGCACTGCCAGACATTTGATTCCCCATTGTTCCTGCCCTTCCTTCTGCCACAATTTAAGAATTTCTATGTGCTTCACTCTCTTTTTACGACTGGAGAGTAGACATATTTCATCCTTTACTGCAGATAAGATTTCTGGATCGAAGCTACCAACACTGGGAAATTCTAACTTGCTGCCTTGTGTCATTCTTCTCCATTTATTTTGGTAAACAACTGCGAGTTCACCGTGCTTCCTGCACATAATGAAAGCCGCCGACCCTTTGGGTCGACTAGATTCCTCCCTAACTGACTCGGTATCCCTGTGTGACCCGTTATTACCCATAATTACAGGAATAAACGTTCACAGCTAGCAGAAACCGGAGGGCCGTTTATCAGTGAGTCACTCCCAAATCACTCCTTCTCCACAAAATGGCACTATTCCGCAATCAAGCGTGAAGCCCACTATGCGAGGTAATGTACTCAATCACCAAGTCTTTCAACTAGTAGCGAACTGCTAGCCAACTTGCAAGGTGCGGCAGTTTTTCCAGGGCACAGCAAAACTTGTTTTTCCTGTACCCCCAAAAACTGGTATTTCTAAAGTAGCTAATCGGATCACTGGGTTCCGATGTATCTCTTGTACCCTCCCAGTGGATCAAAATAGGTAGTTCCATGGAAGGGGCAGTTCCTATGTGTACGTCGGCACGTACACCCTGTCCTAACTGGACTGTCCTACACTGGACTACACTGCGCTTGAGTCGTGCCGTCACACACCCGTTCGCCTCAGTTATTTTTCACACTGGGCGCTAGTTACACCTTGGTCTTATGCTTATTTTTGAAATATTTCTGTACAGAAAATCTTCCCAGGCCGGTAGCTTTTCACTAGATACTTATGCAGGTATAAATCCCTTATAATACGCTATAGGAATCTATTAAAATAATGCTTGAGTTGTTTGCTTAAAAAAAAAATGAACAAAAAGAAAAACTTATTTTCTTTTATTAATCACCGCCCCATTCGCAGTATATTACTATACTGTTTAAATAAGGCTAGTGGTTTAATACTGTTCACCTTTGAGTTCCTATGTGTGCTGCATGTGCAGTACCAATGAACAGCCACGTGTGTACGTGCGCTGTTCACAGGCCGCCGATGAATCGGCCACCCACGTGTTCTATAGTGTATTTGCAAGGTTGCGCTCGGGTTTCGCTATACGCAGTAATTGCGCCTAAATGTGGAATAAATCCCTTAACTCCGTCCGAAAGTTACGTATCAAGATGCGAAATAAATCCCTCACTTAGGCCCTTATTCTGATTGACGCGGACTTTACCGCGTACTTACGGATCGCGTCTTTATGACGTCTGCGCATGCGTGGAGAACGCTACGCGCATGTGCCACGCCTTGACTCGGTACCAGTTCGGCCAAATCCCGTCCAAAACTGTTCACCGCTATCAGTCGGGAAATAGGGGCGTATTATGGGCGTCATGCGGAATGACACATGGGCGTAGTTTCAAAGTGGGCAAAACGGGGCGGAAACATGGGCGGACACGGGGGAGTACACTTATGTTGGGGGCCGTACATTCGGAAACCACTCCGAATGCACGCGATCAAAAAGGGCAGAAATGTGCGGTGTCCACAAGTGTACTATTGCTTTGCGGACACCACTCGTTCATGCGGTAGGCGAACGTACGCCTAATGACTACAACCATTAACACCTGAACCCAATAGAATCTACTCCTTTACTCATTACTCACTAATAGGACGCTTGTCAGTGCTTTAATTGAAACCATTGCACTTCAATTGCTGTAAGGGTTAATGTGTGCAATGCATGTGTTAGGCATGCTTGTAAGGATATATTGGCATCTAATTGATTCCAATTCCAAATAAGCAGTTTTTTATGAGGATAGGTAATTGAATAAGTGGGTCATGTGATGTATTGCAGAAGATACTTCATAGTGGGTTGTTTGGCGTAAATACTCCGCTTACGTGCGGTAGCACCGCTTGGCTCCCGTTCGGATGCGGTATTCCCGAGCATACTCTGTAATACTCTGTAATACCGTGCCGAATCGGAGTGTTTCTCCCGCACACGCATGGTTTGTATGTCGTCCGTAAACACGCCCTGTTCTTAAAGAGTGAGTCCGTCCGAATGCGGAGGACACGTGGGCGTTTCTACGGACGATGGCCGCACGCGGCAAAACACCGTGGCGTGCGGACCGCACCGTAAGAATGCGGGAATATCCGCACCGATCAGAATAAGGGCCAAGATCCGTAAATCACGTACAAAGATGCGAAACTTTCCCGATGTGGGCACGTGCGCGCGCACCTTGCGTAATACACAATAGACGCTTTACGTTACTGCAAAAGGCCCAGGACTTGTCGCCACGTGGCGGAGTCCCTGTTTTTGCAGTAACTAACAATAAACAGTTATAGTTTTGCACAGAGGGGATCCTCTATGTACTATAATAAACACAGACTCCACGTGTGCGAACCTTATCGCACATGGTACATATACTGTAATGAACAAGCAACTCAAGACACTATACCCCGTTAAACTACTTGTGGCAGGCAGAAGTACAGTTTACTAAACACTTAATATATGCTTTAAAACACGTGGCTTTCACTTATTGTGCTTCGGGTTCAACGCTAGCACTTCCCGAACCCCGCACCGCCGCGGACCTGGCCTATCCAGCAATGGAAACAATAAATACTTCCACCCTTTTGCTGGTATAGGTCAGGTCGCACACCTGGTACTGAGTTCTGGAATGTGGAGCGGACGGACGAGCCCTCAATTGTTAATGGCGATTAAATATGACCCAAGAAACAATAAGTGAAAAGCGCGAGTTACGTATTAAGTCCGTAACCAGCGTACCCTTTATGCCTAGCTACGTGCGAACAAAACGTAGCGCAGCGTAGCGTACCTTTATCGTGTATTATACACCAAAGAACCAATACCTCAATAAGAGATCCTTTCGCAGTACTTTGACTCTGATCTGCGAATATACCTTTTAAGGACAGAGTCCGTAATAAACCTTTATCGCTAAATGCGAATAACAGACACAACCACGGTATAGAAGTAAGGAGATAGGAACTCCACAAAAAGATGTATTTAAGTCCCTAATGGACAAAAGGGGGTTACAGAAATAGAAAATACAGGTATAACAAGTTATACAATAGTCTAACAAAGTATATACTATACAGGCTCTGCTAAGGGAAGAAAAACAGATACAAGACACAATCAGCCAACAATACACTAAGGATAAATACCGTTAATGCAACCGTTTACCGTCTCATCAAATATGCGAAGCGCAGTCCGGTCAGAGCTCGCTATCGTTCAGGGATGAACTATAGCCCGGTGGATAGTCAGGGAAAGGTAGATGTGCCGAAGTGACCGGGCAGCCCTGGGTCACCTATCTTATAGGGTCAGAAGGGGGAGGTCAAAGGCCATTCCCATTGGTCAGAGATCGTATGTCAGGTCCACTGTGATTGGGGGTAAGATGATACAACTGGTTTGACTAGGTGCAGGGGAGTGAACTTTAAGAGTCCTTTGTTTGATGGTTTCAGCGTCAGCAGTGATAAGAACCAGTTTCATCCAGATTCCTTTGTTACATACTTTCAACAGAAACTGTCCCTGGAATATGGATTATGTCCATAACTATCGGGCCGTGTATATTGCGAAATATTCGCAATGACCGGAATACTTCCCACAATGAACGGAACGGAACGGTACTAAACATGATACAGACAGATGTATGCAGGGCTAACTAAGCTATGTGTGGCGTTCTAAACCTTTAACTACATTTTACTTAGTGTCAGTATGTATTTATGAATTTATGTGTGATAGTATGGCTACTCTTCTGGTCCACTTTGTCACACATACTCGGGTATGGAAACTTTATTTGCGCAACTCTGCGAACCAAAATGGCGGCCATACTATCCTAAAATGGCGTGTGTGCAACTAGACTTCCACAGTACTTACTTTGTGCATGCAGGGATGACAAGAGACATCGCTAGCGAGGGACAAGCTGCGGAATGCAGTATCCCCCCCCGCCATCTCTCCTTGTGGCCAGCATCGGCAAGTGTTTATGTACTTGGCAATACCAGTACTCTTCCTGGCCCCCATGTTGTACCATGTCCTTGGGTACAAACATTGTTAAGTGTGTACCCAGCATTAGGACGAGATGCACTAAAGAAAAAATGCAGTAAAAAACTGTTATCTGGATTTTTACCGCATTTTCGTATGCAGGAAAACCCGCACGCCGGGTTTCTGCTGAGGGGGGTATCGTCAGCAAAAGCTGGCGATACTTCATAGAAGCCTGTGGGCTTCTTACCGCATCCACGCCGCCCAGCATGACCCTGCTCCTCCCCGTGCCACCCCCCTCACCTGATGTCCGTGCAGTCTCCGGCCGTGCTGCCCGGACCAGTGACTTCCTCCTCACTAGCACCTTCCGGGTGCAGGGAAGAGGAGGCGGAGCCCGACAGTCCCTGCGGCCACCTGAGCAAGGGGCTGCTGGGCAGATGAGGAAGGGGAGAGCCGCGGGGTGACCCGCTCATCCCCCGCCGGCTGCTTCGCCATGGATAGCTCTTATCGCAAGGAGGCGAAGGAGGGCAAGCAAATTCACCTGAATGCAAGTAGGGAACACATCATTTTAAGCTTAGAAAAACAACAACAAAAAAAGATATAATAATAATAAAACATGTCTTGAAACATCGAATGTTTTATTATGTCTGGAACGGGTGCATATTAGAGCATCATCACCTAAAACAGCAGCAATATAACACATAAAGATAAAAATAAGACACATTTATAGCAATCCTATTATAAATCTAAGATTACCTCAGAAAGGCAAAACATCTTCCTGTAATTGAATTACCAGGCAAACTCCTGTACAGTAGCAGTGGCACGGTCCCACTAATTGCAGCAGCCAAGCAGACAGGGGCCTGTGGATTTATAATGTAACAGAAGAAGAAATGAAACCATTAAAACATGGTATTACCGTCAGTAACTCTCACTTTTATGACAGACTATTTGCCGTAAAGCCAGAAACCAGCATTTGTATAGGCATTTTATACCACAATTAAATGCAATGGGGTAATAGTAGGATGGCAGTATAAATCAGGATGTCTGCATTCTTTCAGGCTTTAGCCAACACATTTGAAGAAAGAATATTATCCTGTATTAAAGTGACTCGATGAAATGGTAATTGATATATATAAAAAACAGCAGGGGAATTGTCAGTTACTAGGGGGAGATCGGCGGTGTTGGCGGGGGAGGTGGCAGACAGTGGCGGGGAGCTTCATTGCCATGGGGCACGCGAGCTTCTCGTGCATGCGCCTGTTGGGAGCTGGCGGATGGCCGGGGGCTGGCGATGGAAGCACCATCGCTTGCAAGAGTGAGAGGCGTTCCATCTGTAGCAGGACTGAGGGGGAGATGAAGTACCAACCAATTTGCTTCTGTAATTTTTCAAACACAGCCTGTAAAGCAGGCATGTCCAAACTTTGGCCCTCCAGCTGTTATGAAACTACAAATTCCAACATGCCTTGCCAAGGTTTTGCTATCAAGGAATGACTATGGCATAGTATGCTGGATGTATAGTTTTACAGCAGCTGGAGGGCCACAGTTTGGACATGGCTTCTGAAAAGTGACTGTTACAAGTTGGATGGTTAGTACTTTGGGCGGGATAACATCCGTCGCCCCTTACTGCCCACCTCCGCCGGCTACCACCTGGATACTAAATGCATATGCTCTAACATTGTTATGATCCAGGGAGTAACTCAGGTCCAGAATGCCGCCCAGACTGGACTGTACCGATATCCTCACACTGACTCTATTGGCCTTCTCTGACTGGTGACCACAGACTGCTAGACACTAAGCTTCGCTTATAACCGCCACATTTGAAAGGGCGAGTTAAGCCCGCCCTAGCTCCGGTGCAGCCAGGTGTTAAGGGGAGACAAGCCTGTGGCGACCGTCAGAAATAGATCCAAGAGGAAATCTGACTAAATTAATAAACCCCAGCTATAAAAGGATAACGCCGAAGTACAAATCCCTATTGTTACACAAGTATAGTAAAAACGGCTAAATAAATACAGGTGTACCGAAATAACGATAAAACGAATACAGCGACTGTGTGGCAACCAAAACCAAAGCCAAGCGACCCTGTCGCAACCAAAACCAACCGACCTTGTCGCAAACAGTAAAGTTGTTCCCTGCACAACTTTAAGGGGTTTAACCCTACACAAACCAAAAGGAGGAATAATGCCCAACCTCCACTAGGGCAACTGACATGCAATAAAAAGCAACCTAACCGCAGCCTCAGACTACTCCCGACACCAGGTATAAGATGGAAGATGGTAGTCCCAAGATGTTCGCTAGTCAAGCAGGCTCACGCAGATAGGTAGAAGCAGTACGTCCCAGGAACAATCCTCCATCAGGCCCAGGATGATTATCACCGGCATCTGTCTTCCTGTGAGGGCTCCTAAAAAGGAGTCCCCCACCAATGATCTCAGAAGCCGTAGCCCTGCCCTCTGATTATCAAGTTGTGTGATAATAACAGCGGTGTCCTGGCTGCTTAACAACAGCCAGGACGCACCGCCCGGCGTCTAACGGTTCCCTAGCAGCCGGCCGGGAGTTCCTGTGAACTCTTGGAAACTGCGCGCCGGACTGGTTGCTAAGCAACCCTACCTGTCCTGCACACAGACGCCGCAGTACCTCGCGCCCGCCCGCCTGTCACGAGCGCCGGGGGACCTCCACCATCAGGTACTGGACGCCGGGGATCCCGTGCGGTCACCGGATCTGCCCCGGTCCGTGCACTCACGGGACCCTGGGTCCTAACAAACATATGCGATAAGTAAGTAAAGGACAGTTCTTGCGTTAAGGTTTGTCCTTTGCGAAGCACCTCTGTCTCTGGACTTCCTGGTATGAGACCCGGAATTCCATCTGCGCATGTGCAGTAAATGCTGGCAGGAATCTGTGATGGATCCCTCACACAGCAGAGTGGAGAGAAGCCCATAGGCTTCTATAGGGAATTGCCAGCAAAAGCTGGAGATTCCCTCCGCAGCGCTGACTTGGCAAGCAGGCAATAGATCATGCTAAAATGTGGTAAAAACCCTGATAACGTGTTTTTTTACTGCATTTTCGCTTTAGAGCATCTCCACCTTTGTCTCTCTTAACTTTACATTTCCCCATCAAACAGTAATGAGGGGATGGCGTCACACTCACAGCAGGAAATAAGTTAGATGTACCAGGGTCAGGAGTTCAGAGTGGGGCTCAGATCAAAGGTCAGGCAGGGGTTAATTACAAGGAGTCAAATGCTAAAACAAACAGGACAAAGAATATCAGATAAAACAGAGGCGGCAATGGCACAGGGATGGGGGAGTGGATGGACCTGTCACACAAAACACTACTGGAGAACCCAGTTTCCACGTGGACTCCATTAGAGGTCCATGTGCTCAGGTGTTTTTATTTGTCGACATTTCTGTGTCAAACGTTTGCCACTGTTGACCTTTTGGTGTCGACTTGTCAACGTAATATAGCCTCCCCCAGTGCTGCCCTCAAGTACCCAGAGTGAGGAATGTAGCAGAATCAGAACAAGGTAGCCCCAGGGTAACAATGGGACAGGGAAGACTGGATCCACAAGGATAATGCACAGCTGGGAGGTGCATGGCCAGAACCTGAGAGAAGAATACAGCAGATCAGGGGACAAGAACATGCCACAAAATGCTCCAGCAACTTCCACAGTTTTTAGCAGACCTTATGTATTCCCTGCGGTTGCTGTGAGGCATTATGGGACTGAAGAGAGTCATTGAACTTTTTGTTATTAAAAAGATTATTAAATTATTCTTGGAGCTGTGTGTGTTTATTCCTTATTTAATAGGATTCTTGTATCGATTTATTGGAACAATGCAAATGTACAGTATACAACACTCGTTAGATTACAGTCTTTATCGTTCAATTCCACATATAATGTGTATCAGTGTGGATTTCTTCTATCATCATACAATTGTGGTTAGAGACACTGTTTCTATATCAGAGTGTTCTGAGTATATCGTTACATTTATTTCTTTTGCAACAGTCATCAACTGTTGCAAAATAAATAAATGTAACAATATACTAGTTCCACCACTGCGGATGGACTGTCCTGTGATAATTGGGTCAGTTGGGAGGTATTGTTAAACTAATGCAGGAATAATCGGCCGGGCGGGCTCTCAGATGGTGGGATGTACTAAAAACAGAAATGCATTATATACTCAATATACCCATTTGTACCAAGCTCTAGAATGCAGCCTGAATTAGGAATGGAAATTCAATGCTGCTTGGAAGTAGCTTTAACCTCCCGTCTGGATACATCTCAGTAGAATAGGCGCCTCCACATGTAGCTGTGATCTCGACAGTATGGTGGCCAATGTCGCAATCTGAGATCCAACATCGCGCCCATTGTTAGGCTGACGGCCAGTTGAGCAATGTAGGGTACACACCAGGGCGACCCGCTCACGATGCACATCGTGAGCGGGTCGTCAGTCTCGTCAGACCCGCTCACGGTGACGCGGGGGGGCACGACCCACTCACGATGTGCACCGTGAGCGGGTCCGATCCGATGGCGACCCGCACCCGGCTGTATGGTCGTCATTGAGATCCTACCTGCAGCAGGTAGGATCTCAATAACGACCGACCGACCCGCGGGACCGCGCATCGGATCGGTATCGGTCCACACCAGGACAGAAAAGGGCCCAATCAGCACACAATCTACATCCAATTGGTCGGAATTGGATCTAGATTGAGGGGATCGGGCCCTAGTCGTCCTGGTGTGTACCCAGCATTAGCCTCAGATAGTGCAGCTGTCCAACAGAAGTGGGGGCCTTGTGAGGCCAGGAAGTCTGTGTGACTCTCTCCTCCCAGAAACTGGGTGACACGCCCCCATTTCTGGGAACGGAGGCCTCCTCTTGCCCCCTCTTAGCCCCGTTAACGCAGCTGTCTGTCAATCAGGCAGAGGCAGGGGGCCACTCTGGTTAAGAACACAAGGCTCTTTCTGCACATGTGTAGACTGGACCCTAAAATCATGTACCTGAATGGTTACCCATATGTGCGTCCACCTCTGGAACAGGCCAACATTATGGAGCTTGGACCCGGTGGTTAATGTCATCTTCAGATGACATTACCATTACCCAATCTGTTTCCCCCGAGTCCCAGCATCCCTTTTTTGGAAGCAGAATAATTCTGCAGATGAAGGAGCTGCCTATTAATTGTATTTCTAGGTACGTACTGGAGTTATTATCATTGGTATGGACCCAGAATGTATTACATGGTAGATGCCCAGAGCATGTAAGCATGGCAGGGATAGCACACATTAACAGCCAGGCCAAGGAGAGGCTCCCAGCAGGTTACCCAGAGTAAATGATTTAATTCTAGATCAGCACATGAACAAGCCAATGTTTTCTGGTGACAAAGTGCTAACCAACATGTTTGTGTCTCCAGGAATTCGGAGATAATAGCTACGTGTGTCTCTGATCTGTGTCCTTGGGGCGCAGGCGTGACAGATAAGGAAAGTGCATACTTCTCTTAAACCTAATGCTGTTCTGCCCAGCGAAAGAAAGATGTAGAGCTGGCAACAGAAATCTTGGGGCCCCATACAGTGATGTCTCTGGGGTCCCCCACCTCCCTCATCCACCATCAAACCCCCCCCAATGCTGTAATGTAAACTGGTAGCACCCTGTTCCCGCTTCTGGAGCACTGCCACATAAACACACATAGATACACACACACACACACACACACACACACACACACACACACACATATACACGTATATATAGCTACATGCAGGACCTTATTCTGGTCTATTCGCAGGGCCGTGTTCATTCGCATGTGCATGCGCTGTGTGCGGGCTATGGTAGGGAGCATTTGCAAGAGCCGGTTTATGGTGTGATTACCTGTATGCTGCTGCCTGTAACTACGCTGGCCGGTGGAATAAGGGCCAGTTGCACTAAGCTTCAAAAGTGATAAAATGGAGAGTGATCAACAACCAACCAATCAGCTCCTGCCTGAAATTTTTAAACACAAACTGTGACATGGCAGGTAGGAGCTGATTGGCTGGCTGTTTATCACTCTCCATTTTATCATTTTTGAAGCTTGGGGCATCTGGCCCTAAATCTGGTATGCTGTGACCTGCTTTATAAATCCTTCATCTGAATCCCTGTGTGTGTGTGTGTGTGTGTGTGTGTGTGTGTGTGTGTGTGTTATTTTTGGGGTGAGGGTTTGTGTTTTTTTTTTTGTGAAATTTTTGCAGCCGGGGGGAGTTTTTGTATTTTCTGGCTGCGTGTGTGTGTGTGTTATTTTTGGGGTGAGGGTTTGTGGTTTTTTTTGTGAAATTTTTGCATCCGGGGGGAGTTTTTGTATTTTCTGGCTGTGTGTGTGTGTGTGTGTTATTTTTGGGGTGAGGGTTTGTGTGTTTTTTTTTTGTGTGAAATTTTTGCAGCGGGGGGGGGGGGGGGGGGGAGGTTTTGTATTTTCTGGCTGTGTGTGTGTGTGTGTGTGTGTGTGTGATCCTTGTCACAGTATATTAGACACTTTCATCACCATCATAAGTACAAGAAGAAAAATATTCTTAAACAGACGATTGCCTTTTTAATTTGATTCCGCATACCTCCCCGCCTATTGGGAGAGATTTCTAAGAGGGGGGCAGTAAGTGACAGGGGTTGAGGTGATGGGTGAGGACGTTGAACCTCGCTCTCCTGGTCGCCGGCACCAGCCTCGGCTGTCACTGGCTATGCCCTCCCCTACCCAGTGCTCGGGTCACATGACCCCCTAGCCCCCCCGTCGCTGATCCCAGCTGCTGAACCTCGCTGTCCTGGTAACCAGCACCTGCCTCGGCTGTCACTGGCTATGCCCTCCCCTACCCAGTGCTCGGGTCTCATGACCCCCTAGCCCCCCCGTCGCTGATCCTGGCCGCTGAACCTCACTGTCCTGGTCGCTGGCACCTGCCTCGGCTGTCACTGGCTATGCCCTCCCCTACCCAGTGCTCGGGTCACATGACCCCCTAGCCCCCCCGTCGCTGATCCTGGCCGCTGAACCTCACTGTCCTGGTCGCCGGCACCTGCCTCGGCTGTCACTGGCTATGCCCTCCCCTACCTAGAACCCGGGTAACGTGTCCCCCTAGCCCCTCCCCCCTGTAGTTCCGGCCCTGCACAAGGGATCTGCATCGCTCAGTTACAGAGTTCATAAATAAGTAAACAAAACAAGAAAACAGTGATTTACAGTTCAAGAACAATTACAGGGCACATAAACATATACTACGATACTACGATACTAAAATATGTATTAGGGTGGCGTAAAACTGAGGGATTAGATACCGTCGAAGGGAGTATGGAGATGGTTTAGGTAAAAGAAGGGCACATGAGTGAAGGGGGCCCTGCTCGTGAGAAGAAGTAGAACAATTGGTTGATGGCGCTAAGTTAAGTATTCATATGATTCCCTCATAGGTTGAAGGTCAGTTTCCACCAGAGATAGTTTCATATAGGAAACACGTAAATAAACTTCAATACCCTTATACGCGGATTCACCTGCTACTAAGTGTGAGTGAGGGTCCGGCTCTGCATGCCCATCGTCCCACCCCTATCCCATACTTTCACCAGACAAGCTGGACATTGGTGTTTATTTCTGTTTTACCTACAGTGTATGAAGCTATCTCTGTGGGGAAAGTGACCTAACTGCATTCAGTTCTGCATCAGCCACCACATATTTATATTGGATTCTGCCTATAGCTGCAGCTCTGTGAGGGCCATAGTCAGCTGACTCCACACTCAGGTAACAATGCGGATATAGGCCCTTATTCTGATCGGTGCGGATTTTTCCGCATGCGGTCGTACCGCCGATGGTTGTCGACTGCGCATGTGCAGAGGTCACTCTGCGCATGTGCAAGCGGTTTCGCCGAACGTATTCTTTAGACGCCGGAGAGGGGCGTGAAGGGCTACTTAGCCTCATTACCCTATGCATACACCCCGCGTTTCATGGGCGTTCCCATGCAAACGCAGGGCGTATGCATGGTAATGAAGCCGTGACGCATGTGTAGGGGGCGGGCATCTGACATCGCCGGATGTCAGCTGCCCGCCCCCATACATGATTTCATACGGACAAGTGTCCGTGTGGTCTAGGGTGGCGGGCGCTGGTGGAGCGTGCGGCCCTGCATTCGATGTTCGGCGACCATCGAATGCAGGGGCTGCTCCCAAGATGGAGGAGGCGTATCCCCGTCCACTTTCATGCGGACCGCCACATATCCGCGTACGGACGGAGGTGGCGATCCGTATGGAAGGCGGGGATTCGCCTGCACGGTCCTGGCCGCATATTCTGATCGGGCCGCACTGATCAGAATAAGGGCCATACTGTCAGTAATGATGTCGGGCTAAGCAATTTCAAGTATTTTCATTTTTAATATATACTGTATATAAGGTATATCTATAAAAAAATAACTGGTATTGGCAGAGTCTGAGACCCTAGGCAATAATATCTAATATTTATGCTAAGGAGCCGCACTAGCTCTGCAAATACGACGGAATGAACAATTTTGCTATGAATCAGAATACTGTGAATTCCAGGCAGCAGAATTCTAGCATTAACGCCAGCTAAGAGCACACAGATGGGTGTTTCTGTGCCCACAGTCGCCGTAACATCACCGGCTGCTTCTGTGAGCACAGTCACCATAGCATCACCGTCATGGATTCTGGTTAAAGGTCGGCATTAATAACATGTTGAAGTACTTTACAAGCGCTGGATGTGATTACTACCACCTCTATATCATTTCAGCATCCACTTCTACAGACTGGCCCTTATTCAGGTTCACTCGCAAAGGTAAATTCCTTCTTAAATGGACAAAGCCATGTGCACTGCGGGTGGGGCAGATGTAACATGTGCAGAGAGAATTAGATTTGGGAGAGTTATTTTGTTTCTGTGCAGGGTAAATACTGCCTGCTGTATTTTTACACTGCAATATAGATCTCACTTTGAAGTAAAACCCCACCCAAATCTAATTCTCTCTGCACATGTTAAATCTGCCCCACCTGCAGTGCACAAGGTTTTGTCTATTTGAGAAGGAATTTGCCTTTTGAGTGAACCAGAATAAGGGCCACTGAACCCTGCAATCACTCATGCATGAGTGTCTTACTATGTGATTGTACAAGAGCCGTCCAGTTGTTATAAGCCTCCAAGGTAGTACAGTAGCTTTCATACTTCAAAATGAAAAACTAATGTACCTGGAATTGAATGTTGTGTTGTATATCGGCGCATCACTTGAACCTGTCCATCGGCTCTCTGAAATGCAATTTGCAATTGATTCTGATTTATTAGATTGTAATCTTTCCGCTGAGCAGGGCCCTCCCTTCCTTTTTTCATGTGTCCATTTATTTTCATACATTTCCCTTTCCCTACTTTTTTTTCTGGTCTTGTCGGATCTTGCGTAAAACAAGAATAATCTGTGTCCTTACAGGGCACAGTGGCACAGAGTAACGCTCTGCATCTGCTACAACTGCGCCAGCTACATCTGTAAAGATTTTATGCTCATTGCCAGGATTACTTGCTCCTTGCCTGGGTTTATATATGCTCGTTGCCAGGGGTTAACATGCTCGTTGCCAGGTGTAACATGCTCATTGCCTGGGTAAGAAATCCCCTGAAAACGAGCATGTAACCACAGGCAACGAGCATATGTGACATATGCTCGTTGCCTGTGGTTACATGCTCGTTTTCAGGGGATTTCTTACTCATTGTCAGGGGGTTACATACTCATTGCCAGGGGGTTACATACTTATTGTCAGGGGGGTTACATGCTCATTGCCAGAGGGTTACATGCTCATTGTTAGGGGGTTACACCAGCGCACCAGCTGGCTAGCACTTGGCATGCTGACTTGCCCTGACAGACACTAGGGGTGAGATTTAATGGGATGAGAGATTCAGAAAATGAGAGATTTGGTGAGAAATCTCCAGTTTTTTTAAAGCGGCAATCATTTACACTGCAAAATCAAACTGGATTAGCAGTGTAAATGATTGCTGCTTTAAAAAAAACTGGAGAATTCTCACCAAATCTCTCGCTTTTTGAATCTCTCATCCCATTAAATCTCACCCTAGAGGTCCATTAAGTCATCTGTCTCCTAGAAGGTGGCAGCCATGCTTGGGAGGCCAGTATTGCAGATTCCATGCCATCCGCATGAAATCTGTAGAGACCCAGCTCTCCACAGCCGCAGCTTCCAGTAGTAAATACTGTAAAGTCGCAGCTTGGGCCTGCATGACCCCCCCAGGACCCAGCCCTCCATTCTGCAGCCTGATCAGCCTATTGGTTGATCATGCCCTGATTATATACCAATTCAATTTGCCTTTTCTGAATCTCCCCCTATATCTGCAATACGGAATAAGGAAATAAGTAACATGAAGAACACTTGCTCTGACCGTGGGGGACACTAACCAGGAAATAGTATGTTAGCACGACACTCTCACACGTCTCCCAGCTGTTCACCAGAACAGGCTCATATTATTGACGACTGTTTCCTGGAAAGAGATCGTTATTAAATATACAGTATGTGAAAAATATTTATTTTCACTTCACAAATTTGGGGGGGCTATTGTTTTTTTTGGTGTCTATGTCATTTTTTTTATTATTTGAGGGATCTATATTATTTTTTTTCTTTAGAAGCGCCGTATTAATATGTTCTTAATTTTTTGTGGTATTCCCCCCCCCATGATGCATTTTTTTCACACAGACTATTCTACCCAGGATTCCCCTCAGTTATTACCTATGATTCACCTCTTCTTCCTCACTCCTTCGTTTGGACTTTGAGGAGATACACAGCTTTTGACACATCAGCTGATTTGGAATCCTTTTTTTTTAAGCTACTTTGTGTTTTTCTGCATTTCTCTGCAATATTTCAACACTAACTACAAATGGAACCATCAACTCCTCGTACGCCAGATTGGTCAATGCTCGCCGTCAGGGGTGGCGAGCAGCTAACACGCTGAATAGGGCGAGCAGGAGGCATGGCAAGGGGTAGAAAAAATGACCGAAAAATGGAGAACGCTGTGCTCACCGGAGCATTGAATACACCCCTCAGACCTGGAGTTTGAGGTCTATGTCAGTTACCATAGAGAAATAAATTACCATATTAGCACGATCAACAGTGGTTTCATACCACTGACCATTGCGGTATTGCTCTGAAACGTTTCCACTCCCTCTTTCCTTTATAACGTTAGACAAAAACTGAAAAACACAGACAATGATTGCGCTCATTCTGCAGATGTCGACATTAATGATGTCAACATTTTAATCTTGCTGACATCACACATGTTGACCTTCTCGTTACGCTATTCTGAACGTCGTCCTTCTGATTGCAGAGTTCATGCCTGTGTACCGTCTAACCCCGGTCTAATATAATGTCATAGGTAAAATGTAATGACCAGTCACAGAATGTGCACTTTAGCTCAGTAGCTATATATAACTCTCTTGTTGTCTCCGTCATGTTGAAGTTTATGGTTATACGAGAATGAGTCACATGTCAGTCACATGTCAGTCACATGTCTGGTGGTTTAATGGACTTTCACACCTCATGGCATTATTCTCCTGTAACTATGATGTAAATAGTATATACAATACACAAGTGGTATCCGGTAGATACAGTATGTCGACATTCTCTAGGTCAAAAGACAATAGGTCGACCACTGTTGGTTGACAGGCAATAGGTCAGCACATGAAAAAGGTTGACATGGTCCTGGTCGACATTGACAAATGGTCAACACAAACAAAGGGTGTACATGTCATTCGAGGGGACATGGTACAGATGTCGACATAGACACACAAAAAACAGCACTAAGGCCACAACCCTGTATGGATGTATACCTGCTTCCAGCACATCACCCTGGGGCGGGGGAAAGAGTACTCAGATGAGATATAAACGCTATATATATAATGGGTGCAGAGATGTCAGAGAAAGATGAGGGGGTGGGAACAGATGAGAGAGGATGAGAGTCTGATAGGGGAGCGATAACAGAGAGAAGATTAATGGGTGGCAGAGATGAGTGACAAGTGAGGAAAGAGATGGAGACAGGAAGTGGGGAATGAGATGAGACAGAGACAGATGGGGAAGGGTATACAGATGAGAGACAAATAGTTGGGGGAAGGGGCAGGAGGGACAGAGTTGAGAGAAAAGGACAAGCAGAGACGGGGTTAGTGATAGTGATGACAGCAGGTAGGATCTGAAGAACGACCGACCCGCGGGACCACACCATGACAGAAAAGGGCCCAATCACCACACAATCCACATCCAATCGGTTGGAATTGGATCTAGATTGATGGGATCGGACCCTTGTCATCCTGGTGTGTACCCAGCATAAGACCTCACCTACATACTTTCCCTTGATGCATACTTCCCTACTTTGCTGCCCCCTCCTCCTTGCACTCTGTTGTGGGTAGCAAAGGTAGGCCTCCAGGAAAAGTCAGCCATTCCAGGAGGGTAGGCAACCCAGCATGGATGGCGAATGCAAAACTCTATCCAGATTTCTAGATGGAGGTGGAGACTAGGGGGTAAAATGAATACGTTGGGAGTTCTATTGAACATGGGATATTGCTCATAGCAACCAACCAAATCCGATTCTATCTTATATCTTCTAGAAAGTGCTAAACAAATAAGAAGTAGAATCTGATTGGTTGCTATGGGCAACATCCTATCTTCAATAGATCTTAAGCTGTGTACACACCGGGGAGATATATTGCTCAGTGTCTCCTTTTCATCAGCGACCAGAGATGGTCACTGATGAAAGGGAACCTCTGCCAGGGGTGCCGCAGAGGGAGCTTGCTCCTGCGACCAACGATCATAAGGGGGCTAAAATGCGGTAAAACTGAGGTTTTATTGCATTTTCCTATGTACCAATACCCGTCCGCCCCGTCTTCGCCTGGCAGGGTATCGCCACCCTCTGGGTGGCGATACCCTATAGAAGCTTATGGGCTTCTATCGCCGCCCACCGCCCGTGCGCCCCCCCTCCCATCCTCCATAGTCTCCTCCTCCCCCAGCAGGTGTCACAGCCGGGAGGACATTATTATTATTATTATTATTATAATTTTATTTAAAATTAGACATCCAGCTGCAGGGGGGAGGAGGAGACACAGGGGGACACTGGCAGCCGCTGGGATGTCACGGAGACCCCCGCAGACCACATTACAGGTATCGCGGGGGTCTCCGTCACCGCAACCCGATGCTAGCCACATATGTTAGTACATATGCGGCAGCATCGCAGCGGCTGCCAGGCGAAGGGTGGCGATGTATATTAATACATCCTGCCCTTAGCGACCATATTGCCAGCAATAAATGCCTGTGTGTACTCACTGTTAGTAAAATGTACCCGTAGATGCTAGGACAAAGTGTCACGCAGCAGTAAGAAGAGACTCACTACATAGCAGATCAATCGGAGCCATTCTACACGTGTTTCACCCAGTATTGCCTGGCCATGCAGATGAACAGATTTGTCCTCATACATATTGTAGTGTATTAAAGGTCAGTTTTCATTGATTTACAATTGATGTTGTGTTACAGCCAAGTTTTTGTATTGATATTTAAATGTTAGTAAATGTGTATCTTAGCCCCTGAAACACAATTAGAATTTAGATAGATTATAAGCATTTTGCAATCAATAAAAATCACTGGAAAGCATTTATACTCTGTACGGACCCTCACCATGACTAAGACCCTCCGAGACCCTCTGAGATGCATTTTATTCGCATCTCAGACCAAGCAAAACTCCACTCAGGGGACACTGCTGACACTGCGCTGCAACTTTATCCACACAGGAATTAGTACAAAGCTGCAGATGAAGAACATCAGAACTTGGCATGAGAAATGCTGCATCGGAGCATTTCCTAAACAGATCCTGACATAGGAGGTAACTTAGACCACGAATTACATGGCAGCCGATGCGTACTGCCCAGGCCCATGCGTACAGCCCATAGTACGCATGCAAGACACCGTCCTGCTATGAAGTCCTGCTACTTTTTATGATCATATACTAGGTGATTAACAGGAAGTAGGTGTCTGTAGGTGGTAACAATCCGTTTCATGGGAGTGCCAAGAAAAACACTAGGCTTGTCAGAAAAAATGCTGGGAGGGACAGGGAAAAAGCTAGATGTGCCCAAGCTTTTTAGCAGAGGGTACTTGCCATCCAGGAGCACCGACAGGTAATTCGGGCCCTGGTAAAATGGAGGTGGGCATGGCTGGGGATGTGACTGATGACGGGGGTAGTCACATCCCTCTGAAGAATAAAAAAATATTCGGTACTTCCTCATCTTTGCGGCCACCACTTATGCCAGTTACGTTAGCCACTTTCAGAATAGCAACATCGTCCCTTCGCGGGCTTGCTTCGCTCGCCATGCTTCGGGCTCAGTGGCTCGCTCCACTCCGCTTCACTCGCCACAACTTTATTAAAGTTAATAGATGGTGACGTGGACACAGGAGAGTGGCGTGGACCCAGGATGGTGGCGTGGTATGCAAAGATTCCTACGTAAATTCTGTAGCATACGCAGTGGCCAAAAAGATGTGGAAGTTCCAAATATATTCGATTTTGCAAATGGGTAGCGGGGTGAAGGGAGTGGTGGTATAGGTGGGTCGGATCGCACACAGGGAGAGAGAGGACAGGCTGCCGCTGCTACTGCCTCTCTCCCCAGCTCAGCACACTGACCTGGGGAGAGCGGCCATACTGCACCGGCAGCCTATTCTTTCTCTCAGACTACCCGGCTTTCAGCAATGCGTGAGAGGAAAGCAGGCCCCGGGCCCCGCCATCAAACCCCAGCCTGAGTAAAAAGTACCCGGTCCTTCCCCCTCCCTTTGGGCACCACTGGTGACATCAGCAACAGGACTGATATGCCTGTTTTCATCACTGCCGCCAATTAAGTATCTGGCTACCCAATGTATAAATTATTCGATGGTGAGCGGTTTACGAATGACTCTGAACATATCTGCAGCCGTACACATCTATTTGTACAGCGAGCACATTCATTCGCAAGGCGGGATTTTACTTTGGCGGGGTGGAGTGTACCAAAACGCTGGCCGCTGGCATTTACGGCCGTGTGATCAGGTGATTGTGAATGTGATGCATTCCGTCACTCACTACGGTTCTACCATTAGCCAGCTTTAGGTATCTGTCCACTTTTTGGGGATTTATGTAATAGAAAAATACAATTTATCTTACTTAAAAAAAAAAATAAGAATAAAAAGCATTGATGTGAATGTTGTGCGGAATTCCACTCTCTGCGTGACTTTATTTCCATCTGTTATATCACAAAATATTGCTGGAATAACATAAACAACTTTCTTCGTGTTGAGCAAGAAGCGGGAGAACTATCTGTAGGAACTATGTGGCAGCGTATACAGTATCTTACATTCCCCGATATAACACGCCCTGTGATTGTTGAAAGCAGAGAAAACTTTGCACATGAACGAAACGATTGCCGTCTCTGTAGGTGAACGTTTCTTGGCAGTAGACCTAGTGCCGCTCAGTTGAGACAGTACACTATTAAAATGTAGAAACATCATCTAGCTGATCATTACAAGACTCGACAAGTTATCCTCAGACTGATGCTAGAAGTCAGTTCTAGGAAACAAGCAGTACTGTACCGCAGACTTACGGCGGGCTTACCTGCGTGTGCTTGTCAGGAAACATCCAGTCCTCTAAGGAAGAGCAAGGACCTTAAATAAATCTTTATTATTAATAGATGTTTTATAATGTTAGAAAACATACTGTACAGCCAGAGTCAAGTGCCCTAAAGGGTCACACCTATTTTTAGAGAGGGAATTCCTTTGCAAAGAATCCAAAACATAAGGCAAGGTCTGTACATTGCCCTATGTGCATGGACATAACTGTAAGCATACCTCACAACTTTTTGTCATGCCGAGGAGGGACAAAGGCGCACACCGCAAAATTAGGGTGTGTGGCTTGCCAGGGAGGGGGCATGGTCTATAATCAGCATCGTCTCGCAAGGCCATGCCCCCTTTTTGACGCTGTGGGGGCATGGCACAGAGGCTCTGTGAGCCTCTAGCCACGCCCCCAGTCCCTCTGGCTGCGGGAATAGATGCTGTGCGCATGTGCACAGCAACTATTTACCGCTGGCCAGCAACTAACAGGGGGGACTCCCAACTGACCCCCCCCCCCTGCCGCAGGACGCGGGAAAATCCCCAAAAACCGGGACGTTCCCAGGGTAATCGGAATGGTTGGGAGGTATGTGAAAGGGGTGTCATTGCTATGGGTCTCAGAGTCTAAACCCTGGACCCAGGTAATAGGGTTGCCTACCCAGAGGTGTAGCTAGGTGACATGGTGCCTGGAGCAAGATTATTTTTCGGAAACCCCCCCATTAGCCATTATTCCTTCTTAAAGTAATGCCCCTTACACATTATGCAACACACCACATTATTCCCCTTACACATTATGCAACACACCACATTATGCCACGCACCGTAATGCCCCTTACACAAAATGCCACACAAACAGTAATGCCAATTGCACATTATGTCACACAAACCGTAATGCCCATTACACATTATGCCACACACCGTAATGCCCATTACACATGATACCAAATGCCATAATGCCCATTACACCACACACTGTATTGCTTATTACATATTATTCCACATAAGTGCCACTTACCTACATGCTTGTTGCCAGGAGTTACATGCTCTTTGCCAGGGGTTACATGCTTGTTGGAACTGAGCTCTGTGACAGTGTGCCAGAATTAAGATTTCAATTTCTCTTAATTAAATCCCTATATTATTTGAATTTTTGATTTAAAAGACAACTGTACCGATAAAAGAAATGTATCTTATAAATAACTGTTGTAGGACCATTACATAACTGCTCAGGTTTATTCACGGAAAGTATAATTACAATATTGTTTACCAATAGTAAATAAGGAGAAAGTTCTGGAGTAACATATGGGGGATAATACAAATAAAGGGATATACTGTATGTGCACAATGGGAGTTGTAAGTTATAAAATGAAAATATTCTAAAAGCCTTGATGATTGGTCTTATTAGAAGACGTTCCCCACGGTGGAGTTTATCCCAGGGTTTACATGATGGGGGACATTTACCAAAATGGATTCGTAGAAAAAAGGTGTATTCGTAGGGAGAAATACACCTTTTTTTTACGAATTTGTATTTTCGGGATTTACAATCCCAAAAATACAACAATTCGTAGTCCTAAAGATGGGACATTCATATTTGTAGTTACAAATACGAATGTCCTACACCATCGATAGGATACGACAGAAATCACCATTCAAAAGAATGGTGGTTCCTGATGTACTAAGCAGCCGTACTGATAATACGGCTGCTAAGTGGTGTAAAACACCCACGCAAATACGACAGGAAAATAGAACACCATTTTCCTGTTCTATTTGCGTTTTAGCCTGCACGGATCAGTCAGATCCGTGCAGGCTTCAGTGTAAAAAAATAGAAAAAAAAAAAAAATATTAAAAAAAAAAACGGCGTGGGGTCCCCCCCACAGCCGAAACCAGCACCAGGCTGAAGGAGCCGGGGCCGGTAATTAAAAATCAGGGAACCCGACAAATAGGGGTTCCCCGATTTTTAACAACCAGCCCCAGGCTCCAGGTCCGGGGCTGGTTCCCAAAATACGGGGGACAAAATGACTAGGGATCCCCCGTATTTCAAGAACCAGTCCCAGGCACAACCAGCCAGCAGGGTAATGTCACAGCCGGGGGACACTTATGATATAAGGTCCCGCGGCCAAAACATTAACCCTACCGACCAGTCAGCCTGGCCAGGGGCCCTGGGGGAGTGGGGACCCCCCCAATGAAGGGGTCCCCCCCCTCCATGACTTACCTGACCAGGCTGAAACCTGGTACTGTCTCCCCGATGCCCCTGGGCGGTGGGCATCGGGCTGATTATGGTGTAAAAAATAGATTAAACTATTGTTTTTTACTGTGGCACTACAAGTGCCAGCAAGCCTCCCCAGCAAGCTGGGACTTGGAGAACCACAAGTCCCAGCCTGCTGGGCATTAAAGGGCCCGCTGGCACTTGTAGTTCCACAGTTAAAAAAATAGTACACAAAACACACTGACACACTTTTAAAATAAAACTTTAATACATACAAAGCTCACACATACTAATACTTACCTATCTTCTTTCCGTAGGTAGCCCTGGTCCTGTGTCGTCGTCTTCTGGTCCTGTGTCGTCTTCTGCCTCCATGTCGACCGTCGCTGTCGCCGTCCGGATCCGACGAAATCCATTTGGGAAGCTGTGGAAGGAAACCATACTCACCTGTCCCAGCGCGACGTAGTCCAGGTAAGTGTCTTGGCAAAAAAACAAACCGAACACCCCGAAACCAGCCGGACTGAGGGAGTCGCACGGTACTCTGTGTACATCGTGCGGCTCCGCCTCCCGAATGCCGCTATTGGCCGCCTTGCGGCCTAGCGGCCAATCAGGAGCCGCTAGGCCGCAAGGCGGCCAATAGCGGCATTCGGGGGCGGAGCCGCACGATGTAAACAAACACCGTGCGACTCTCAGTCCGGCTGGTTTCGGGGTGTTCGGTTTGTTTTTTCCCCCCGATATTAGGAGGTTATACAACAGCTAAAAGCCTTGAAAGAGTCAGTATCCTACTTATATAATATAGATTTTTGTGAGTCAGAACCGCGTTTTAATTAGACTTCTCAGCCCTGTCCCCACGCCCCTAGCTGCAACGAGAGACTCCGTGAGTCCTATTTTAACCTCTCCCAAAGTCAAATTAACTCAGACACAGATTTTTTTTAGATAACTATGCCCCAGGTAGCACTAAAAGGCTCATAAATCAGTGAGTGAAGGACAGTAGGAGATGGATCAGCATTTTTCAACAAAACGCAATAAATAAAAAATACTTCAGCTCTTGTGGAGAAGGTGAGAGAACAGAAAAGGAACACAAGAACTTCTTCCTCCTATATCTATTTACTAGAGATGTGCGGCGGCCACTTTTTCGGGTTTTGGTTTTGGATCTGGATCTCCCTTCGTGTTTTGGATCTGGATTGGTTTTGGCAAAACCACCCTTGTGGGTTTTGGTTTTGGATCTGGTTTTTAATGAAAAAATGCTAAAAATGGCAAAAATAACAGAATTTGGGCCTGTTTTTGCCCCTAAAGTATTATTAACCTCAATAACATTAGTTTCCACTCATTTCTAGTCAATTTTGATCACTTCACAGCTTACAAAATTGTTTTCATTTACTGTAGTTGGGCCAAAAGGGTATACCGAGGTAGCTGGATGACTAAGCTAAGCGACAGCAGTCGGCATCACATACATGTGGACCTTACACTTCCAACCTGGCAGAGCTGCACTGCAGGGGCAGACAGGGTGGCAGTTTAATAAACTATCCCAAAAAAAGAGAAATGCTCCAAACAGCAAATACAAAGAGGTATCGGCCTTGTCATTACTGGTGGTAGCAGCTTCAGCACTCCCACTATTTCCTCCTCCATCATCCTCCAAAAATGTGTTTTTATTTTATTTATTACTTTTATCTATTTTTCTTACTTTACACTGGACACAGCCTGTCACACTGGACACAGCCCCTTGGACACTGGACACTGCCCCTGGACACAGCCCCTGGACACTGGACACAGCCTGTCACCCTGGACACAGCCCCTGGACAATGGACACAGCCTCTGGACACAGCTCCTGTACACTGGACACAGCCGTCACACTGGACACAGCCCCTGGACAATGGACACAGCCGTCACACTGGACACAGCCTCTGAACACAGCCCCTGGACACAGCTTCTGTACACTGGACAATGGATATATGTCACGCTGGACACTGGATATATGCCGTCACACAATGGTTAGATGTCACACTGGCCACTGGATATATGTCGTCACACTGGACACAGGATATATGTCGTTACACTGGACACAGGATATATGTCGTCACACTGGACACTGGATATATGTCGTCACAGTGGACACAGGATATATGTCGTCACACTGGACACAGGATATATGTCGTCACACTGGACACTGAATATATGTCGTCACACTGGACACTGGGTATATGTCGTCACACTGGACAATGGATATATGTCACGCTGGATACAGGATATATGCCGGCACACATTACATGTCACACTGGACACAGGATATATGTTGTGACTTGTGACACTGGACACAGGATATATTGTCGTCACACTGGCCACTGGATATATGTCGTCACACTGGACACAGGATATATGTCGTCACACTGGACACAGGATATATGTCGTCACACTGGAGACTGGATATATGTGGTCACACTGGACACTGGATATATGTCGTCACACTGGACACTGGATATATGTCGTCACACTGGACACTGGATATATGTCGCCACACTGGACACTGGATATATGTCGTCACACTGGACACTGGATATATGTCGTCACACTGGACACTGGATATATGTCGTCACACTGGACAATGGATATATGTCACGCTGGACACAGGATATATGCCGGCACACATTACATGTCACACTGGACACAGGATATATGTTGTGACTTGTGACACTGGACACAGGATATATTGTCGTCACACTGGCCACTGGATATATGTCGTCACACTGGACACAGGATATATGTCGTCACACTGGACAATGGATATATGTCACACTGGACACAGGATATATGTCGTCACACTGGACACAGGATATGTCGTCAGTCGTCACACAGGACAGGACACAGGGCCTTATTCTGGTTGGTGCGGCCGGGCCGTACGCGTACGTCCCGGGGTTTTTTATGATCTGCGCATGCGTACATTCGCTAATGCGCAGGCGCGAACACTCCACAACGCTTACGGACGGGTCTCAACGTGCGAAAAAACCTATACGCGAGTGTACGGGCATTGGGGGCGGCATAGGGGCGTGATGAGGGGAGCGGCCGAAATAATGAGGGAAAATGGGCGTAAATATGGGCGTACACGGGGGTGTGCACCAAAAATGAGCGGTGCTACTACCGCACGATCGACTAAGGCACCGTTCATTTCGGACACAAAACAGGCGGCCGCCAACCGCCATCTCAAACCACCCCTACAGATACCGCATGCCAGCGTGCGCCTGGGTTTGCTAATTAACGCAGATTACTACTCAAACACATACACCTGAATGTAATAAGCAATGCTGCAGTCTATTAAGTCCAAACCATGATTTCACTACCTGCAAGCCACACACAGCACTCAAACACATTGGAAGCTTATCTTTCTATACTTCTCTACATTTAAAGGTTTGTTTAATTTAAGGTAAGAATCTTTTTAAGACCTGCTTATATATGCTAAGGTAGCTATTTGCTAAACAGTTAGACACATTCACTACGTGCTTTCATAGACTTTACACAGTAGCACACTCAATCTACACAAGTCGACATGTGTCAACGTGTTCACTCTAATACAAACATAGGTTTTGTATTTATGATACAATAACATAAACCACATCTAACACCTACAAAGGATGTTTCAGCAATGTTTTAAGCCCATGCCCACTATTTTGCACACAATCTTTGTATAGTACCCAAAATACAGAACTGTACCACTATCTGATCTGCTATGAATTGGATTTGACTACACTCTGGATGTAAGATGCCACCAATCACATTATTGCACTCACATCTCTCTAACAAAGGATTCCTACATCTGCTTATGACACTGTAAAATCATATATATGTAAAAACTTATACATGTTTGTTCACAAGCAATTTTCTCATGTTTGGCCGATTCACACATCTTTTTTTAGGGAGGACACATATGCATTCCTACACAAATGTACCTTTTGACCCTTGTTTTTAATAATAAATATGTTAGAGGGCTTGTAAGGGTAGGTACATACAGATGTGTAATGTAAGTTATATTTGTAATTTGAGGTGAGGGGTAATGATTGATGTGTGAATGTGTGTGTTTTTGAGTAAAATAACACATAGTGAAAATGCATGAATGTTTAATGTTGTTAGATTAAAACATCACACATAACATCAGGGTAGGTATACATGTTACACATTTTGGACAAACTAATTATGGACATAATTTAGTACATATACAGAAACACCAACATAACTTGATTTAAAAGTAACAGCAATATGGGGACACATAGATAGTGATTAAAATGCCACATTAGAACATAACAAATATACATGTAATGAGGGTTAAAATGTTGTTTTATTAGGGTCTTTATTAAGGTAGACAATTGAGTTAATAGAAAACAATAATTGAATAACAAATAGAATAATTAATTAATTGTCAGAATTCTAGTTGAAAGGCAAGATTTGCAGGTCCATATATGTGAAGGGTATGCCAGCGTACACGGACGTACGCTCACTCTCACGAGCGGTGACATGAGCTGAGTTTTCCATTGAAAACAATAGGGACCCGTCCGTGCAAGCTGGCGTACGCTCAGATTTCCGAAAGAAGTCGGCGGGAAGACGGACGAGAGACGTCCGTAAACGGTGGCGTACGCTCAGTTGTACGCCAGTTGTCGGAGTGTAAGGGCTGGCCCGTCCGTGTACGTTGGCGTACGCTCAATTGTACGCCACTCCCCTTTGACGTTGTTTCTGGCCGTACGTATGCGGCTGACTTGTGGGTGGACTTAACCCCAACGGCCGCGTACGGATAGCGTACGTTGTTTTGGAACGTACGCACGTTTGGCCGCTCCGATCAGAATAACCTCCACAGTGACAGGATATATGTCGTGAGTGACTCGTGACACTGGACAATGGATAAGATATAGGCCGTCACACTGGACACAGCCCCTTGTATTAATGCTGCCCCTGTACACAGTGTACTACTCAGCAGCACTGCAGCCCCTGCGTGTGAGCACTGCAGCACTGAGTTAGTTAGTTAAATCACAAAAAAAACACAGGGTTCAGGGCTAAATAAATCACAACACAGGGCTTAGGGCTAAATAAATCACAACAGGGCACGGGCCACAGGACAGCCCCTGGACAGTGGACACTGCAGCCCCTGCGTGTGAGCACTGCAGCACCTAGTTAGTTAAATCACACTACAGGGCTCAGGCCTATAAACAGTCACTGACTCTCAAGTCTACAACACAGGGCAGTGAGGGCAGGTCACGGAGCACAGCACAGCACAGCACGGAGCACAGGGCAGTGAGGGCAGGTCACGGAGCACAGCACAGCACGGAGCACATGGCACGGAGCACAGCACAGGGCAGTGAGGGCACAGGTCAGGTCACGGAGCACATGGCACAGAGCACAGCACGGAGCACACAGAGCTTCCCAACCACCCTCTTCCCTCTCCAAGATTGGAGTGAAGATGGCGGGGCGCGCGTGCATCTTTTATAAGATCCCGCTCCCGTGAGAATCCGACAGCGCGATGATGACGTTCGGCCTCGTTATTGGTCCGGAATTCAGGCGGGAACTCCCGAGCCGGCTCGGATCTGGCCCGGATCCCCGATATTCGGATCTGTCGGATCTCGGGAATCCGGACCCGCTCATCTCTACTATTTACTAACAGTTATTTATAAAGCGTACACATATTCCCATTAGGCCCTGGTTCCCAGGTCGCACAGCAGGGGGCATTGAAGGGGCTGTTTGGGGGAAGGGGTGGAATCGCAATTACGCCCTGCCCCTGCCTTACAATGCCCGCATTACTGGCATTGCAAAAGTGGGGGAGGGGCTACGATGTTGCGCTTTAGCATTCACGCCTTACGCTGGCCATTGGATGATGCCACGCCCCTGTTGTTCCAATATGACTGCCTTTACTGGATTGGGCAGCCAGAAAGTTGGTAAGTATGTCTCAAAGTCGCCCAGGCGGTTGCAGTATCTGCATATTTTCACACAGATTGGGTGGGATTCTCTAATAACCCCCGCAGCACATCTCCGGCACTCGCAATGTTAATAATCTCATATCCAGTAACATATGGGATTATTAACGCAAAAGCGATGGCCGGCGATGTGCAGCGGGTTCCCCCTCCCTCCCTGAACCCTTACCCGGCTGTGTGACGGCTCCTTTTCCTCCTCCCTGCACCAGGAAGCTGTGCAGGGAGGAGGAGATCACTGGTCCGGGCAGCACAGCAGGAGGCTGCCCGGACACAGGTGAGGGGGGGCATCGCGGATCGGCGGGGGGCGCGCAGGGCGGCAGGGGACGCAAAATTAAGCCCATAGGCTTCCATGGGGTTACGCCATCTAGAACTGGCGTAACCCCCACCTGTCCAATGGGTTTATATATATGATTTGTACTGTATTGTTTGTATGATTTGTATTATGATGTCTTTCAGGTTTGTTCTAATGATACCTGATAGGGGATTGGTATCGCTGTGTGTGTGGGCTGCGGTGTGGCAATTTTGCTCGCTCCGGACCCACGCATATGGTGAATTATCATACCCACTAGCAATTGTTCATAATTGCTTAAATAGATGTGCAAGTTCTTTTTTGTATTTAATACTTGTTTATTCTTTCCAGTAGTTTTATTGGTTCACTGGCAGCGCTCCGTCTGGGGAACTAGGAGTTTAGCCGCACTTCCGGGGGTGGTTGGCAGGCCGCAGATTGAGTGGTTGGCGGAAGTGACACAGCAGGTACATGCTGTCCTCCGTCTCCATCCACACTTCCGGTTGGCGGTTAACTACAGGAATGGCGACACAGGGACCCTTGTTCTCCGGCTGTCGGGCGGGGGGACACCTGCAGCTGAAGGACCTTCCGGTCTGCTCGGCGTGTGTAGCTGATCCCATGTGCCCGGTAGGTGAGCGCAATCAGTGAGTAATTGTGTGAGGGGCGGGCATTGTATTGGTATATATATGTGGCAGTATTTGACCTGTATGTGAATTGTATGCTGTTTGTCCCTGACGACGGGGGGGTGACCCCGAAACTGTTGGAGTAAAGGACCCATATACTTTAAGTCTGCTGAGTGTAGCCTCTTTCCTTCCTATATATATATAAATATATATATATATATATGTATGTATATAAAAAATACCACATGAAAAGCCTGTGTTTGTCCCTGTACCTGTAGGAGACCTGACAGGCTCAGTGCTGCCTCTTATTAAAATCCCTCCCATGACAAGGCCGCTGCTGCTGCTCTCCTCCATGGGCCTGAGAAGCATGTGATGAGGTCCACCAAGCAGAGCTCAGCACAAGCATCGGTTTGCCTTAGATCCCGATGCTCAGCACCATTAATTATTATCACATTGGCAGATAGGTGAAGCTGCAGCAGTACCCCACGCTCATGCAAAAAAACCTTTAGCTAAAAAAAAATAATAAAAAAAAATATATATTTTTTAAATATACATGCCAACCACAGGGGCCCCCTAGATAGAGAGGGGCCCAGGGGTAGTGACCCCCTTAATCCAGCCCTGCCTGTATGTGTTATGTATATCTGTACTGTCACTGTTGAACCTATCCGGTTTTCAGCTAGCTTTACAAAAAAAGAAAAGTTTATTGTATTATTTTATTTTCAGTGAAGGTTTTTTTTTTTTGGTCTCCTCTCTGCTCACGTCACCCAAACCTCGGTGCAATGATTCTGCATAACTTCAGTTGCTGACGATGGACCAAATAGTCTGATTGTGCAATGGCAGCTGGGATCTCTGCCCGTAATTAGCCACCTTAGGAGCATATTTCATGTAATTGCAGCTGTTATTAATTGGAGCCTTAGATGTTACTTTAGCAAAATGACAGCTACTTGGGATAGGAATATCTCTGTACAGGGACTTTGGCATAATGTATAATGCAGATTATCTAGCAGATAATGGTTCATGTTACGTCCTCCAAACTATATTAAAAGCCACATGGGAGACCTATGACCTTTATTTAGTATATACAGGTATCTTTATACATTAAATCTAAGGTTAGTTGTAATACCCAAATCAATAGATTGTAGGGGACTTGTCCTTTCCTGTTACGCTTGCTGTTACTATATTATTCATGATTGGATAATGAGTTGTGTGTTACAAATGTTTACATCCCTTTATCTAAAACAATAATTGATGTTTAATCACCATAAAGCTCCGTACATACGGAGCAATATAATCGCTGAGCAATTAACAATATATTGCAGTGTCCCTTTTTCATCAGCGACCAGAGATGGTTGCTTATAAAACTGAGACTCTCTGCCGGGGGATAGCCGCTGACCGCAGGAGCATGCTTCCGACCAGCGACCAACCCAGTCCTGATCCCGGGAGCGCAGGGCCGGCGCCACCACTAGGCAAATCTAGGCATTTGCCTAGGGCGCCGGCCACTGGAGGGCGGCATTTCGCCCCCCCCCCCCCCCCCGTGCCCCGGGGGTACCTGTCCTGCGGCTGTGTATATAAAGCTTGCGGCAGCAGCGGGGGGTCCCTGCAGTCAAAAAATAACGAGCGCTATCCGCCTGGCTACGCAGAAGCGCTTCTGTTGTGGAAACACTGGCCGCACGCTGATTGGCTGAGATTCAGCCAATCAGCGTGCGCCGTGCGGCCAGTGTTTTCACAACAGAAGCGCTTCTGCGTAGCCAGACGGATAGCGCTCGTTATTTCTTGACTGCAGGAACCCCCCGCTGCCACCGCCGCAAGCTTTATATACACAGCCGCAGGACAGGTACACCCCCCCCCCCCGGCACCGGGGCACCCCCACCACGACTCGCCTGGGGCGCTCCGGTGCCTTGCACCGGCCCTGCGGGAACGCACTCCCGGCAACAGTCGCCCCGTAGGGGGAATTAGGCGATTCATAAATACTGACAATCCCAGCTCCTGTGTCCTCTCTTAAGTGTACACTCTTGGCCCTGATTCTGGTCTGATTGCTCCCCTGCGGGTTTGCACAGGGAGTGATGTTTAGCTAGAGAAATAATTTGATGGTCGGGGGCCATAAAATGATTTCTGCCCCGCACGCAGACTGTAAATGGATGTTTACGCCAAGCATCCATTCGCATGTGTGCAGGTGAAATCTGCATGCGTGCGACGGGCATGTGTTTGTGTGGGCGGCAGGCGGCGTCTAGATGATAAATATTGCAGCCTTGCGGGTGAATCAGAATGACCTCCTCTGGGCCCATCGGGTATCCGGTCAGATTGTCAACTGTAACCATGTCAATTTTCTCAATATCGACATTTGAATTACTACATGGAGGGTAATTCAGATCTGACTACACAGCCGCAAATTTGCTTGATGGATCGAAACTCTGAGCATGTGTACGGCGCATAGAACCCTCCTGCAATGAAGTCCTGCTACTTGTTTTTTTATAACACTAGCCATACGCAAGATGATAGACCTCTGTGGGTGGTAAGCGGCCGTTTGATTAGAGTGCTAAGAAAAACGCTAGGAGTGTCAGGGAGAACGCAGTGTGCACAAGGGTTCTAGGGGACGGTGCGTGACGTCAGCTCCAGGAAGGCTATGCCGGTTTTCATTGCAGCCGGTGAGTACGTCTCTGGCTACTTTGAGGGAGCAATGACTGGTGCCCAGTGGAAAAATGATTTTGATGATAGTCAGATGGCTGTAAATAGAACTATTCGCGGCCGCACACATCCCTTAACACAGCGATCATGTTAATTTGCAAGGTGGGATTTCACTCTGGTGGGGCGGAGTCTACTAAAACGCTGGCCACTGCGAAATCAGGTCTGAATGTAAACATGCTCATAGTGTCGTTATCATCTGAAAGGTCACCATATGCATTGTTGACATTTGGATGATGATGATGGTTAGGAGCTGCTGGGAGGGTTAGGGTTATGTTATTGGGGGAGGAAAAGGTTTGTAGTTGGTGGGGAGGTGTACGTTAGGATATAGAGGGAGGGCGAGGGTTTATTTTTGGGTATAGTGGGTAAAATACTCACTAAAACACAGCTGGTGACCGGCTCGGCATGTGACCACTGAGACCCAGATGTCAGAAGATGCTGCCGGGGGAAGGTCAGGACATCCCTAGATAAACAGGGCATGATGACTGTTGTCAGTAAGACAGTGACATAGGCATCTCACATAAAGGTGGGCAAGCATGCCCTAGGGGTGTGGTATATTACATTGACAATAACTAAGTCAATAGGCACAATCGGAGTCCATCTGGGTGATTAAGTATGAAAAAGTTTAAATTATCCCCCCAAAAATCATGTGTCGACCGTACTCATGTTGACCATATTTTGTCAACCTATTTTCCCATCGTTAGAAGTGGACAGCAAGGATCGTGTCTGATACACTGGAAGCTCCCATGACATGCTAACAGCAAACCGAAATTCCTAGTACAGTATACGCAAGTATACCTGGCCAATAAGATGATTCTGATTGGAATCTAGAGCGTCATACTCATACCTGTGGCTCACACAGAGATAACTCTTTCTGCTTTTTCACACTTGTGTTCCAACTCAAGATAAATAACTAAGCAGAAATGATTGTTGTAAAAAAAATGGGAAAACCATACACAGGGCAACCTGCTATTTAATATTTAGTACATACTTGCCTACCTGACCCTCTCCGTGATGGAGAAAATGCTCTGTTCCTGGGCTTCCCTGGTAATGTATGATTGCCATCACCAGTGGGAAGCTACTGTAGGTAATTGATAAGAAAGGTGTCACCTATGGTGATGGCAATCATACATTACCATGGAAGTCCAGGAACAGAGCATTTTCTCCCTCACGGAGCGGGTCAGGTAGGCAAGTATGACTTCGTAGCAGCTGTACTGAGCCTTGGCTAGTGATAAAGTGGAGAGAAAAAAAAAACAGCCAACCAGCTCCTGTAATTTTTTCAAACAAAGCCTCTAACATGACAGTTAGGAGCTGATTGGCTGGTATTGCATCTTTCTCCATTTCTTCTCTATCCAATGCTTAGGACATCTCACCCTTAGAACCCATAGTTGCCCATTATGTCTGTGCCTATTTCAAAATCAGCAATTAAATAGGTCGACATGGCTAAGGTCGACAGGGTCCGGAGGTCAACACGAGCATTATGTCGACAATGGGAAGGTCGACAGTCAAAAGGTCAACATGAAATTTTCTAAAAATTTTGTCCTGAGTTTCGACACAGCCGACATGGACACCGTCTAAGTTTACTGCGGCACATGTCGGCTCAAAAGAAAAACCCGTGAAAAATTCATATTGATTGTCGACGTTCCCATCGTCAACCTAATGCTTATGTAGACCTTCCGACCCTGTCAATCTTAGCCGCGTCAACCTATTTCAGGTGTCGACCTTAAGTGGTCCTAGCGACTATATACCATATGTTTTGTTCACCCGGTACTTGTGTAATGTCTGGGCGCCCGATTTTTTCATTGTATTGCATCGCATCGCATTGCATGCAATATAGGGCAGTATTCAATGTGAATACTGGCGACGTGCAGCGAATCCTGTTTAGGATTCGCTGCACATTCGCCACTGCTCGCTGCGTTCCGGAGCCTCGCTGGCTCCGGTATTCAACGAGCCAGGGGCTCGCTGCCCCTGACCGGCGAATTTGAGCTCCTGCGGTGGACGCCGCAGGGAGCCTGAGGACGGTGGCAGGCAGGGAGATGGAAGTCTCCCTGCCTGCCCAAGAACGTTTGTGGGGGGGAGGTGGGCTCCCCGGGAGCCAGGCAGCACAGGCTGCCCCCCGGGGGTGCCAGCAGGGGACCGGGTATATTCACTACACCCGATCATGCATATGTAATGATCGGTTGAAGTGAATATATGAATATCTAATGAGCGGCTCGGCTCCCGGCCCCCTGCTGGCTGCTCTGTGTAAAAATATATATATATATATATATATATATATTTTTTTTAAATTAAATATATATTCATGTGCTTACAGCACATGAATAAAAATAGCATGCCCCTCCTCAGAATAAAATTCCTGATTTTTGGACTCCAATTGTAAAAAACAAAACACTTTATTTTAAAAGTTCACCTTCCACTTCACCATAAAAAGATAGCGATTGCTACTCAGTGAATCATGGTGAAAAAAACCTTGAAATGTATTCGCCATCTGGTCATTGAATAGGGTGATTCACCGTTTTAGTCAGAAATTTGCCTTACAGCACAAAATCGCCATAAAAACCTGGCGAATCAGCCTCATTGAATACCGCCCATAGTGGCATACAATTCATGCGATGCGATTTTTCATTGTAAAGACCCAATTTTTCATTGTATATTCATTCACCCATGGGTGATTTCATACCCCCACTATCCAACTACGCACGGAGCTGATTTCATATAGTGTGGCGAGCGCTGCGAGCCACCGAGCCCGAAGCATGGCGAGCGCAGCGAGCCCCGCGAGTGGACGCATAATACATGTAAAGTAATCCACGTCCCCTCACGAGGCTCGGGCTTCGGGCTCGGTGGCTCGTTGCGCTCGCCACACTATATACAATCAACTCCATGCGTAGTTGGATAGTGGGGGTATGAAATCACCCATGGATGACTATACAATTAAAAATTTGGTCTTTACAATGAAAAATCACATTGCATGCCTTAAGTAGTGGCATGCGATGAAAAAATCGGGCGACCAGATAATACACAAGTACCCTTCACCCTTTAACTTGGATTTTTCTAACTCCAGATGTTTGAATGTGGAGAGCTTGCGGCTCTGTTTAACCCCCTACCGCTTAAATGTAATCTGCGCGCTGGCATACGTCCCCAGTTGCTGTAATGGTTCTCTCTAGGTTGGATGTCACCAGTACCCGAAGCAATGATGAAATTACGTAACGTTCAGTGTGACACAGAAGACTGATTGCTGTAACTAGTCCTGTGTCTAGCAGCAGCCACTAACCAAGATGAATTCATTTTCTATAGATCACTCTTCCTATATGGCCAGAACCCAATTAATGATTATTTCTCTGATAACGAGATTAAGGTCCCATAAGAAATAACTGATTCATGAAGATAATAAGCAGCAAAGTGCTTTATGTGGTGTCACGCTCTCACTTTCCTCCTAATGACGCATACCACCACAAATATAATATATGAGTCATCTGACATTTAAAGGGTCTGTGTTGCCGGGGACCAGTTTGAGCCATGGGCATGTTCATATTTATTGATTATCTTTTATCCAGTAGTTATGTCATAATGTCAATTAAAAAATCAATGAGGGTATGACATCAAGGGTCACATGCTAGTTTATTTAATGCCTTGGCACTTTTTCTACACCATAGTAAGGGCCCTAGTTCTCATTAAGCCGCATAGCACCCCCAGGTCATATTCTGGCACATTGTAGTGCCTCCACTTCATATTATGCCACATTGTAGTAGCACAATTTCACATGATGTCACACAGTTCATATTATGCCACATAGTGAGCCCAGTTCATATAAAGCTACATAGTGCTCCCAGTTCACATTATGCCACGTTGTACTGCCCTATTTCATATTCTACCATACTATATTACCCCCTATGCACAACTTACTACATTGTACTGCTTCTATTTCATACTGTAGAACATGTTACTGCCATATGTCATATTATACCACATTGTACTAATTACATTTCACATTATGCCATTACCAGCATTAACTGCTTATAATCCTGCACCCTTACTTTGTACCTACATACACCCACCGGGTAGTGCTATGTAGGATACCCCGCTCCTCTCAAGCTTTGCTTTATCTTTAATGAAATGACTCCACAGTTTTTAAAAACTGTACTGTTCATAGTAGTAAGGTATCAAGGGGGGGGGGGGGGACTATGGTTAGACTGCGGGGGGGTGTGGAGGAATTATTCGGATGATCGGTGGTGGGGATGTCAGCATTCAGAATATCGACACCGGCATCCTGAAGGAGGGATTCCTGATGGGTCAGCTAAGTACAGTATGCTTTCCATACCCTGCCCCCCCCAACCCTTGCTCCTCACAGCCTTAATGTAACCCTACCCACTAGTGCCTCACCCCTGTACCCCGCTGCCTAAACCTAACACCTCTGGCAGTCAGGATTCCAGCGCTTGCATCCTCATTGATGACAGGATTCTGGCACCAGTCTCCTGGTGGTAGTAGTAATGTCAATGTTGGTATTGTGAATGCCGGCATCCCGACTGCCATGATGCTGAATGCATTCCGTGGGAGGGGATGGTTAAGGTGGCCATACACACACGCAGATTTATCTGCAGATCTGGCTGGTTGGAACAAAATCCTGGTTATGGATGAGAGCAAATGACAGTTGACCATTTGCTTGGAAATGCTGGAAAACTGATAAACTGTCACTCATCCATAACCATGTTTTTGTTCCAACCAGCCAGATCTGAAGATAAATCTTACTAGTGTATGGGCACCTTAAGGGTTAGGTTGTGGGAGGGGATAGTTAGGATTAGGCTGTGGGAGGGGATGGTTAGGGTTAGGTTGTGGGAGGGGAGGATTAGGGCTAGATTGTGGGAGGGGAGGGTTAGGTTGTTTTAGGGGAGGGTTAGGTTGTTTGAGGGGAGGGTTAGGGTTAGGTTGTGGGTGGTGAGAGTTAGGGTTAAGCTGCAGATAGGGAGGGTTAGCGGCAGGGGTTAGCATACTGTAGGTCTAGAGATAAACATGTACAAACACCACAGGCATTGATAGTATAATATTTAGCAGTGAATTAAATCCTTAGTAGTAATATATCTACCGACTTTGAAATAGATTCAATACTTCTTCTCTGATACTCCAGCGGTACTGCAGTAATCACTGGGTTGGCGCCCCAACAGTCTAATCCTCAACACATTTAAGTATGTACAGTAATTAGCTACCAGGCTGTAACAAGACCAGCTCATCTTTATTCTTCTGGTGGTAGCTTATAAAATGCTTTCACACATGATACTTTAGCAAGACACTGTTGCATAATTGCAGACAATTCTGTATACACTGTGACTGAACATATATGTCTTTTATCCGTTAATATTGCATTTGAAAATTGAAATCTGTCCCAAACCATAACAACAAACCAGCAGTTAGTAATCTATAGTCTGGGAAAAGCTGGTGCTATGCCGAGTTACCGGTTAGACGCCTCCCATGTGGCCAACAAACACACGCCCCCCTTCCCAGAGTGAACGGCCTCATTTGCATGCGAATAGATGTGTACGCTCACACATCCATTTGCATTCTGACCAGCGAATGATTGTTCCACCCGTTCACAAAGGAAAGTCGTCTAGGCTGAATTTTATTTACGAGCACCTGGACAAATTTATTTACAGCTGGCTGCCCCGAGCATGCATCAGCCCGCCTTCAGCCCCAGGGCGCTCCCCTGCTCCAGGCCGATGTCTGCCCCCGCCTTGTCCCCTCCCTCCGCTACGCATGCGAACATCAGTGAGTGTGATACTCGCCGAACGCATCTGCACATGCAAATTTTCGCCGATATGCATACGCAGAACCGCAACATCGATCCCTGGACCGAATTCGGCCAAATGCAAGCTCATTTGAATCACCTCCCTAGTGTATATACAATGTTGGTGAATATTAACTGCTTTGTATCATCTAACCGCAGGGGAAAGTACTAAGTTCTAACACTGGCTTCATACTGTTTATAGCTTGGTGTGGCTGCGGTTGACTAGTGCGGTATGTGATTATCTCTTTATTGCAGACAGGCAGAGACAACGTGACTGTGCAGTCTGCCGCAGCTCTATTGGTTCTGTGGAGGAAATGATAATGTAAATGACTTTTCTTCTCTCACCGAGAATGCACACAGCCTATTCCTTATCACAGGGCACGCAGGTCAGCGTACTGAATGCTAAATACCGCCGCACAGCATTTGCCTATATGACTGCTAAGCGGGCGACTGCCAAACTACTTTATGTATTGTTGTCAGGTACAGTAAAGAACATGACACCACCCAGTTATATATATAAAATAATATAAACTTTATATAGGTTATATAGGTTATACTTTGGTAATTACACCATTGTGTTTTTAGGTTATTCTAATGAGCCAGATAAGAAAACATTATACAAACCTCAATTTTATTATGATTAATATGGTACCACCAAGTGTCCGTGGCACCGGCTTGGGGATATGACACTGAGCTACTTTGATTCAATATAAAAAGGAGAAATAGATACAAAGGGATAAATAAAATAGTTATTCTGGTTCACTCGCAAAGGCAAATTCACTCTCTAATGGACAAAACCATGTGCACTGCAGGTGGGGCTGATGTAACAGGTGCAGAAAGATAAATTTGGGTGGGGGGTGTACTTCAAACAGATCTATATTGCAGTGTAAAAATAATGCAGGCAGTATTTACCCTGCACAGAAACAAAATAACTCACCCAAATCTAACTCTCTCTGCACCTGTTACATCTGCCCCACCTGCAGTGCACATGGTTTTGTCCATTAGAGAGTAAATTTTCCTTTGCGTGTGAGCCAGAATAACCCCCCTATGTGCCTGATTCAGGCCCACTCACTAGGCAGCGTATATTTGCTGCCTAACGAGCGGGTAAACTCCGCCCACGCACGCCGCCCACATCCCATCGCTAGCGTGCTGACCATGGAATGAGTTTTTAGAAATAAAAGTCGGGATCTCAATTCGGAGAAAACCGTGCAGCATAAAAGTAAGCTCTGGGCTACTTTTCTGCTACGTACAGAGGAGAAGTCATTCGATAGTGAGCAACCATCGACTGATTTTTTTCCTATGTGCGCACACATCCGCTTGCAGCGTAGCGAGGTCATCCTGCAGAGGGGGGCCGTGGCAAACGCAGAATTTTTAAAGGGGGGGTTACCAAATGTACTCCAGAATCTTCTACTTTGCAGTGCATTGGAGTCTGGGGAAGCGGTAACAGCCCCGGATATTGGTCTTTTTATACACTGGATTCTGCATAGAATACAGTATTACTATTTAACAGTACAGATGGTGTATAGTATAGGCTGTTTCAAAATTTAAATAAGTTAAGTGGTCAGGAAAATTACTAAACATCATTATAAATAAATACACAAACATAATAGAACCAGTACTGCACTTTCCAAGCTCACATTCTCCCACCTCATGGTAAGGCTCCTGTCTCTTCCTCCTGGTAGCTGCTCTCTGGTCCATTGCACGGTTTGCAGGCTCAGATCCACCCATACAGTAAATGTGGGAGAAGAAGCTGGTAGACTGGGCATGTGCAGAAGCTCTGCTCTGTCCCTTACACTGCATGATGTGGTGGCCGCTCTATTGTACATATTATATATCAGCGCTATTGTTGTAATCATTTAAGGCACAAGCCAAGAAAACAGGGGGGGGGGGGGGGGGTGTTTCTGGGCAACCAGAACCCCTCCCCCCCCCCTGCGTTTGCCAATGGGGTGTTTCATGTGTTCATCGGGGAGACATTAACCTGCTCACTGGGCTCCGAATACATGCAGCATATGGAGCAGGTCTGAATCAGGCCGTAAGGACGTCAATGCATCTGATGCTCCCCCACTAATGCTGCCTATTATTCTCTGATGTAGTCTCTCATTACATGAATGTGATCTTTGAAACTCAGTGAAGGAAAATGAATGGAGTCAGTTAAAAGAAAAAAAAAGAACTTGACTAATTTGTTATTAAATCATATATAATGTGACAAATTACAGCGTGAAAGGCAGCACGGATTTGCTTCTGGGTATTTATGTGCAACAAATCTCGCTGATTGTTTTAGAGCCGGTAACTGAAGTAATAGGTCATGGTGGATTAGTGCTCACTGCTGATGGCTTACTGTATTTCAGTTTAAGCAATGCATTCCTCAGTGTCCGGGGCGAATGCAGTTTCTTCAAGGGGGTTCTCCAATATCTTATTCAAATGTCATTTCTGTAAGTATGTTAAAATAATAAAATACCCTCTTCATTTGTACATGTGCCTGACTTTCCACATGATGAGATAACTGTGCAATTTAATGTGACTATACAATACGAATAATCATTTCCCGTCTCACACAATTAATATAAAAATTATTACAGCCCGCGCCAGGCTCCCCGCCGCTATTTTCAATTTAATGCACCGCCAGTAGTGTGCAGCAGGGAGGGAGGGTGGGAGAAGTAGTGTGCAGCAGGGAGGGTGGTTGTAGTAGTGTGCAGCAGGGAGGGAGGGTGGGAGAAGTAGTGTGCAGCAGGGAGGGAGGGAGGGTGGGAGCAGTAGTGTGGAGCAGGGAGGGAGGGTGGTTGCAGTAGTGTGCAGCAGGGAGGGAATGTGGGAGCAGTAGTATGCAGCAGGGAGGGAGGGTGGGTGGGAGCAGTAGTGTTGCAGTAGGGAGGGTGGGAGCAGTAATGTTTAGCAGGGAGGGAGGGTGGGAGCAGTAGTGTGCAGCAGGGAGGGAGGGTGGTTGCAGCAGTGTGCAGCAGGGAGGGAGGGTGGGAGCAGTAATGTGCAGCAGGGAGGGAGGGAGGGTGTGAGCAGTAGTGTGCAGCAGGGAGGGTGGGTGGTTGCAGTAGTGTGCAGCAGGGAGGGAAGGTGGGAGCAGTAGTATGCAGCAGGGAGGGAGGGTGGGAGCAGTAGTGTGCAGCAGGGAGGGAGGGAGAGTGGGAGCAGTAGTGTGCAGCAGGGAGGGAGTACACCTTACTTAGCCAGCCAGCCGCCATGGAGCCGCTCACCTCACCCCCCCCCCCCCCAACGCCCGAGCCGTCAGGGGCAGTGTGCGTCCGTGCTGACAGATGCAGCATGCGTGCGTTCGGTCGGCACCCCCCCCCCTGTCGCCGGGCCTGCCCGCTTCCGGCTCCCCGCTGTGTCCGGGAGACGTGCTGCTATGTAAAATTCATATCTCCCGCTGGACCGCTAGCCAATAGGCGCTCGCGGTCCAGCAGCCACCAGTTGATTGGCTGGTAGACCGCAAGCACCTATTGGCTAGCAGTCCAGCGGGAGACGTGAATTTTAAATAGCAGCACTTCTCCCGGACACAGCAGGCAGCGGGGAGTGGGCTAGGGAGTGGGCAGTGGAGCGGGCGGGGGAGCTGCCAGTACCGGCACAGCTCCGGCGTCCTACTATCTTCTGGCACTTGGAGCTTGCGCTCCGCCGGCTCCGCCCTCGCTACGCCTCTCCATTTTATCACTTTTCAAGCTTAGTACACCAGGCCCTTATGTGAGATGTAAAACATAAAATATGCCCAATGCAGCCAATCAGCTTCTGTGATAGTGAGTGTCAGACACTTGTGTATGAGACCTCACTCGTACTCGTTTTATCCACATGCGTCTGACACAGTCACGGTGTCTCTATTGGAGAGCTGTACAGAGCCGTGCTAGGCCACATGAATGGATCCTGCCCTCACTTTCTTTTCATAACCCCAAGAACCCTTATCCGACTTTTGCCAAAGTCCAGCTCTTTAGAAAGCAGATTTACTACACAACTTTCCCGGGTATTTTACACACCGAGGACAAAAATACCCGCCCTCAAACATGACTAGTTCATCACATTATATATATATATTCTTTACAACTTTGCTGTAAAATTTTCTTTTTTATAAAACACATTCCTCCACAGCACACACTATAAAATGTTTTATTTCTGAGCACTCCCAGGGGATGATGGTACGATTTCTCACCCGGAGCCTTCCAATAAGGGCAGAGGGTCCTGATGTATGCTGCAACATATTCAGGCGGCACTCCAGGATTTATAAATGTGCAAAAAAACTTTTATTGCACCAACATGTTTCTGCCAAAATAGCCAGTCCTCAGGGATCCCTAAGGATGGGCTATTTTGCCCGAAACATGTCAGAGCAATGAAAGTTTTTTGCACATTTATAAATCCCGGAGTGCCGCCTGAATACTTTGCAGCATATATATATATATATATATATATATATCAATCACACAATTCCTAGATTTGCGCTAATCCTAATTGGTACAGGATGGTCGCTTATAGCACTTAGCCCCCTACTAGTAAGGCTACAACAATCAATTACCACCACAATAGTGCTATATAGCGCCCAGTAACTATAATTGTCTTTCCTATCTCAAAACATCCATAGACACATTTCTCAGATATAAAACATTTATTTTAAAAAACACTTTTAAAACAAGTAATTTTTCACACAGTAGTTTCTTAACAGAGGATTTTCTTTTAGACAGTGGATGTATACAAAAGCACGACGTGTTTCGTCTCACTACGAGACTTCATCAGGGGTGCTTTAAAAATATCTATGAATAGAACATATTGATAAGCAAATCAGACAAGGAAAGACATAATAATACATACAATTTATTTTTTACAGATTGTCTACACAGATGAGGAACAGATGGACTCTTAGTTGTTTATTTTTAGTTCTTAATGTCCTTTTGACAGTATATTCTTAAAAAGAAGAAATTTCAAAATACATATATCGGGGAGACTTTAGTCTTTATACTCCCTATAATAATTAAAGAAATAAAAACAATTATATATATATATATATATATATATATATATATATGTCTGACTGTCACCTATATGAGATTTATATGTGCATTTTCTTATTTTATCTTCTACGCATCAGCCCTCATTGCTGGAAACGTTTGTGTTTAATCAGCTCGTACAATGATTAAACTTTGATGTATACATTTTTTTGATGCTTTGATTGTGGGAGTTGCAGACCTACTGTATACACCTCCTATCTCGCAGGTCAGGACCGATATCTCGCAGGTCATGACCCGTAACAAGTGACATGGACACACACTAAGATCATTTAAAGGTCAGATGAGTAATGACTCTTTCGACATGCCTTCCTGAAAGATTTAAAATAAAACACTGATATAGTTTTCTTATTTTCAGATATCACTGACTACTTCAATGTTAGGTTTTTAGTGTTAAAAGGTTCTATATATTAAATCTAATGATTGAAAATCTAATAATAATAATAATAATAATAATAATAATTTTATTTATACAGCTCTTTTCTCCAAGATCTGTTTGAGTAATTGTGATTTCTTTAATTCTTTGTTACGCTTTTTACTTGAAGAAAAAAAACAAATGTAATAACGACTTCGCTAATGACAGGTTTTGTCATGTATAGGCAACTGCAAGGGGGGTTTCCAGTTGCCTAGAAACCCCCCTTTTTTCTCCACAGCCTGAAATTTGGGTCCCTCCCCGGAAGGTGGACAAGTCTTCCACTTTCACTGCATGGGGGGGGGGGGGGGTGTATTTGCTATAACACAAATTGTGCTTTTTTATTTCCCCACGAAACACCACGATTTGTTGTTTCTGCAAAGGGGAGGCAGGGCTAAAATGACACAAAATTACGTGATTTGCATCATTATAGTGAATTTTGGTATTTTCTAGACGGGGAAGGGGGGTGCAGGGGCAATATTCAGCAATGCAGAAGGGCCAAAAATGGGGGCGTGGCACAGATGTTGAGAGGTATGCCCTCACCACAACCCCTCTTGTCTTCTTGCATATTGTCACTTTTGGTAACAGTGCAATCATACTGAATTTCCTTCATTACAAATACAAAATAAATAGACTGCACCTACAACATGTACATCTACTGTATATAATCTTCCCAGCTTAAACTGAAAATGCAATTTATTTATTTTTCTTTCTCACGTGTCATCATATTTTTACTGTTCGGGTGGAAACGTGCTGTGAAATCATTGTGAAACCAAAGGAAGTAACGCAAGCACTGCACACAGCCCGTGTTTATCAGGAAGAGATGGTTAAGAAGCTTGTTATTTATTTCAGCAATGTACAAAAAGCCAGTGCGGTCATGTCTTTTATTGCAGGTTAACAGCCCATAAGTGAAACCTAATGTACGTACACAAAGGAACGTAAACACCTAACAAGAACACACATCGATAGGGGAGGTACAAAGGTCAGTGCTCATATTAGGAATACAGTCAATAGCTGCAGGGAATATATCTGTAGTAGATAAGAGGGCAGATGATGAGAAAATAGAGAGCAAGATAAACTACCAACCAATTGACTCCTGTTATTTTTCAAACACAGCCTGCAACATGGCAGTTATTAGCTGATTGGCTGGGACTTTATATCTCTCCGCAATACCACTCTCCAAGTCTTAGTACATCTCATTATTGAGGAAAAATTTTAAATCCATCCCAAAAAGTTTTTAAATCCAATTTTTGTATAGATACATGAATAGCAAAAGATGAATATGGGGCAGTACGGATGGTGTAATGGTTGGCATTACTGCCTCACAGCGCTGAGGTCATTGGTTCAATTCCCAACATGGCCCTAACTGTGTGCAGTTTGTATATTCTCCTCATGCTTGTGTGGGTTTCCTCCGGGTACTCCGGTTTCCTCCCACAATCCAAAAATATACTGGTAGGCTAATTGGCTCCCAACAAAATTAACCTTAGAATGCATACTTGCCTACTTTTGAAAACTAGTTTCTGGGAGATTATAGTTGGTAGTAGAATTTTGGGTACTTATGTATTATCTGGACTTCCATGTTAAATGCACCCCATTTTTTCATACCCCTACTATCCAACTACGCATGGAGTTGTTTTTATATAGTGTAGCGAGCGCAGCGAGCCACCGTGCCCGAAGCGTGGTGAGCGCAGCGAGCCCCGCGAGGGGACGCGGTCTCATAAGAAAAACGGGAGTCCAGATATTACATAAGTACCGAATTTTGCACAGCGCCCCCATGCTCCACCCAAAGGGCGTGTCTAATTCCATATATGGAGAGATTGTGAAAATAGACTGTGAACATGGCACCTAGAAGCGTGGGTGTGTACTGCTACATCTGAGAGGAATCTTTGATAAAATGACTTATATCCAAATGTAGTTGGGCCCCAAAGCAGTTAGTAAGAGCTACTATACTTGGTAAAGTGCTGGGAAATGGTGCTGATGATTCAATGTAAATGTATCTATCTCTCATTCCTTTTTTCTCCAAAAATGGAACAGTGTAATTTGGGTTAGGTGAAATGAGGGAGATTGCTAGACTAATTAGGGAGAGAGGGAGATTTCTGCAGTTTCAGGGAGTCTCCTGCAGAATGCAGGAGGGTAGATAACTATGCTAGAATGTCTGCGTGTGCGTGTACATGTGGTAGGGAATATAGATTGTAAGCTCCACTGGGGCAGGGACTGAAGTGAATGTTCAAATATTCTCTGTAAAGCGCTGCGGAATATGTGTGCGCTATATAAGAAACTGGTAATAAATAAATAAGAGAACATTGGCCCCTTAACCAATGTTAATGGAAATAGCATTACTGCGGATACATTTATTTCATCTGTCTTTACTAGGGAGGAGCAGACAGTGGAGAATTATATTACTGTGTATTTTAAGCTGGGAGCACAAATATAACGTGTGCCATTCATAAAACTGCAAAATTGCGGTTAGTAATAAGCTAATAAGATTGGACAGAGATGTCGGGGCACCGAGTGATACGACCTGATGAACATTGTGTTGCTGTGTGACCCATGAGCTGTGAATCACTGACCTAAAGTTGTACGCACATTTCACACAAAAATACAATAATCCATCAATAGTAAAATTTGCTAAGTAATTAGATGAGTCTGACAGGTATTTTCATTTGCAGAATGCTAAGTACTAATGACTCGTGGTTGTCTCCGGGGACGTACAGAATGACCGTTTTTAAACAACAGTATTAGATTACTGATTTATTGCCTTTAGCCAAGATGAACTTTTTCAATAAATTAGCCCAGACAATGACCTCGCCGATGGAGGGCGGACTGATCTTTCAGAAGCCTAACATTATATTGGTATTAATTATTGGTGATTTTTCCAGCCGGGGTGCATCATTTGTTGTAACACCACTGCTCCCACAATCCAAAATTATACTGGTAGGTTAACTGGCTCCCAACAAAATTAACACTAGAATGTCTCTCTCTGGCCCTTATTCTGATCGGTGCGTACTTTCCCGAATTCTTACGGTGCGGTCCGCACGCCACGCTGTGCGGCGGCGTGCGGGCATCGTCCGTAGAAACGCCCACGTGTCCTCCGCATTCGGACGGACTCACTCTTTAAGAACAGGGCGTGTGTACGGACGACATACAAACCGTGCGTGTGCGGTGGAAACGTACAGATTCTTGCACGGTCTTCCCGCACAAGCACGGTCTTACCGTGTCAGAACGTACGGGAAGCTGTCCGTATGCACCGATGCAGAGTATTTACGCACAATCCAACACTTTTGTACTGAGTACACACAGCGATCACATGACCCACTTAGGCTATTAGGCAACCTCCTGAAAAAGGGATTGTTATCAATTTTAATCAATTAAATGCTCATCTATACTGACCCACATTCCTACTACATTCATGACACACATTAACCCTTACAGCATGTGACCCTAACATACATCTATATACACTATGTACATTTTGCTTATTTTAAAGATTTTAAACAAGTTACACATATACTTTAGCATGTTAGAAAAAAACACTGACAACTTTGAACTTTAAATAAATATTTATTCCAAAACAAGTGTCTAAAACATCAAAATTAATTTTCGGCATCAATGATGCGGTCCATTTCCGCCAACATTTGGCGCATCAGGCCTCGCAGTCTAAGGAGGGCCCCACAGCGACCCTCCTCTGCTTGGGCAGGCTCATCTGTGGAGGAAATTCAAATTGAAAAATGACTAATGATATTCATGCATACATTTAACATAGTCAAACCTACTTTTTAAACATGCACCGTGACAGGTGTGTGTGTATATATATATATATATATATATACACACATATATAACTATATATATGAGACATACACCTATACATACATGCATACATACTACATGGAAAGCCTGATTTTGGCCCTCTACCCTTTACTCTGTCGAACACCTCACAGTCATACTGCTCCTTCTCAATCCAAACCCACCCATGACTAAGCTCTGAGAAGCATGTCACGCGCTGCACCAATCACAATTCGGCAAACAAAGTTCAGTGTCTCTTATATGATGGAGCCTGGCAGGGGAGTTACACAACTCTCAGGAATGCTCAGTACATTTGTGCAATCAAGCATGGCTTGCCTGCTGATGGACTGCTCCAGAAATCATTGTCAGAATGCCAGTTAGGGGAAACTGCAGCACTAACCCACTCCCATGCTCAAAAGCATTACTAAGACCAAATCCACACACAATTATGGTGCAAAACATACATGCAGACCGCAGGGGGTGGTTAGCTAGAGGAGGGCCCAGGGGCACTGACCACTTGTTACTCCAGTCTAAGCCACGCCTGTCCATACTCCATTTATGCCATACTGAATCTAGTTTACAAAGATCATTCACCAGTAAACTCTACTCACCCTATATGAGGCTACAGATTGTATGCAAGCAGCAGGGACATGAAACACTTACATTAGCAAGTCATCCCTTTCTTCCAGGATACAGATTAACTACACAGGTTCAGTGGCACTTAAAATCGATATGAAAGACATCCTCACAACCTGTGTCATTAATATGTGTCCTGGATGAAAGGGATGGTTTGCCCACCCTATCTAACCCCAAAGTGTGTCTGTTGCTATCCCGTTTGTTTTGTCACTTTATAGTATTGTAAAAATCAATTGAATCACCAGTGCTACATAGCAAACAGTAAATGCCAAACGGATAAATGAATCCTTATGTATACATACCAATTCCGGCCGCCTGGACGACCTCACAGGCCTCCACCTCCTCCTCAGGGGCCTCCAATGCTCCCACCTCGTCCTCCCCTTGGATGACGTCCTCCTCGGGTGGCAGCGCCTCCACAGCCCACCCCTCCTCATCCTCAACTTCTTGGGCCCCCTCCTCCGGCCTCCCTTCCTGAGGAAGGTCCTCCAGGGCCACCTCTGCCTCCTCCTCCTCCATTTCCTGGGCCCCCTCCTCCGGGCTCCCTTCCTGCGGAAGGTCCTCCAGGGCCACCTCTGCCTCCTCCCGGGCCTGTCTTGCGCGATCACGTGCTGTGTATGGGAAAAATAAAAAAAAGTGGCAATTAGTGGTAATTACTATTAAGCCTTATCAAGCTATAAATGCAAAGGTTAGAAGTACAGATAATTGTACAGGCAAACAGCTCCTTAGTGGCCTTTACAAAACACAGCCTGTAACATGGCAGGTATGCTGTGACATTTGGCCCATTGTAAGCATCACAAGCATTAATCCTCCCCAATAACATATTTTATGACCATTACAGGGTGTCAAACAGGAAGTAGCACTCATATATTGTATGCCATGTTTAACTCATGATCAGGCTGGTGACCTTAGTGGATTAAATAATGTCAGGTAAGCAATCATGTCCAAATCCCCATTTACTGTTGAATTACTCACATCTAGCAATGCTGGCCCTTATTTGTTGCAGTCTCTCTGGCTCCCTGCGCCTGAGGTCGGACCACCGCCGCTCCAGCTGAGCGATGGTCCGCCGCACCTGGGTGCGTGCGAATATACGGCGGCGGGCCACCGCATAGGCATTGCGCTTCTGGCGGTTGGTAATAAAGGGGCCCGCCCGCCCCAGCCTGGTCTCCATAACGGAGACCAGAGTTCTCAGCTCCGCGGGTGAGAATGGGGCTGCTCTCCCATAGGCCGCCATCTTAGCAATGGCACAAATCAAACAATCATGTACTGTCATTGGTTGATCAGAGTGATATTTGGTATTAACTTTATTGTTTATTTTTACACTAACAGCGTGTATGCGCCCGAACAGACGGCTAACCCATTGCATCGCACACCCATCCTAAACAGACAGTGTAAAATAAGATGGAAACACATTATATATAATCTATACCAGTGGTCGAAGTGGGCCGGTATACAGCGGTATGTCATACCGGCACTTCTTCGACCACTGACACAGATGCCGGCTCTAATTCACCTGTAATACCCCAGGGCATTACGTATCGGCGGACTTTTGATTGACAGGTCCGCAGCAGGAGGCGGGACAAGAAGCCCTGATTAATGGGGAGGAGGAAGATGTGACGGAGGAAGCGTGCAGGAAAAAGAGAGAGAGAGGAGTAGCAGCGCATGTGGGGGAAGGACGAAAAGAAGGAGAGGAGAGCAGCGTGGCCGGCAGCTTGAAAGGGGGACCGAGCGGAGTAGTGCACCTCTCAAGTGGCAGGACCTAGCGGAGGTGCAAGGGCATGTTTTACAACTGATGCGCCCTGCTCACTGTTAGGCTGGATGGGAGGGACAAGGTGGCATCTGCCCCCAGGCCCTGGTGAGTGCAGGCTGCCTCTAGGACTCGCACTCTTGTCCTCCAAAGGAAACCGCTCTTCCCCGGGACCATACTGACTTGCCAGATGGGGCCAGCCTGATGTCCGCACTGCTGTCCTGCCAGACTATAATGATCAGTGCGGCAGCCAACCAAGGAGGGCAGCAATTAAGGAGGTGCTGAAGGAAGTCCGGCCGGGATTCAGCTCAGCCCCTGGAAGGAGACTACAATACCGAGGGGGAAGGCAAAGCGGCTTTGCCTGGTTTGTGGGAGATTCCCTCAAGACACGGTGACCGCACAGTATGGAGAGGATGCTGTGCTGCCAGCCCGGGTTCCCCATGGGGACACGAGCAGCTATACCCACGCCTACTACGACATCACTAAGCTGCTGGGCGCACCACCCAAGAGGCCAAGGACACAGGTGAGACTCACTACATTGGGATTTGGGACCTTACCCTACCTATTACAGGCATTACTCAGACAGTGGTAGGGTCATGGGGATCTGCACTGAGGTTGGGAGCACTGCCCTGTACACGTTTCAATTTGCCACAGATTAATATTCTACAGTGTGTACAAGCTTTTTTTGCCATTTGCAGGGCATCAAGCAATATAAGAAGGTTTGATTAATGCATTTATGACTGGTTGCTTGGGCATAATATTTAGTGTGATGTACACTACTACATCTTGGGGCATAATGGGGTGGAAGGTGCCCTGTACTCCTTTACCCATGTGTCTCTGGCACCTTGTACTCCCCTCTCATTGATTGGCACATGTACCCTGTGTGTATTACACCATATACCCCCCTAACCCTGTTTATGTATAAACACTCTGTACCCTTTTCCTCCATGTGACAATGTACACCCCTAATCCCTGTGTGACACCCTGTACTGTACTGGAGGAGTGTTGTGCGGTGCCACGGTCAACTCCAGGGTGGGAGGGAAGGACATCTGACCTTCCCACCCTCCCTGGAGTTGACCGTGGCACCACACAACACTCCACCTGTTCTGTACTGGAGGAGTGTTGTGCGGTGCCATGGTCAACTCCAGGGAGGGAGGGAAGATCAGAAGCCCGTTTGATGGACCACGCCCCCTTTTGATTGACCACACCCCTTTTTAAATTGCCCACACCCCTTTTCAGAAGCGCGCGCGTATGTGCTTATCTTGCCATACCCCCACTTTAAAATTTCCACTTCGAGCACTGATCTATACCATCCACCAAACATGGGTATAAGCAACAGGTGAAATAGTCTGCATCACTAGACACTTACACCTAACTCCACAAGGTTCTAAACAGCTATTTTATAATGAAAGCTATGCAGCAGAAACATAGCAAATAGTGGCAGACCTTTTCCAAAAATTAGGCCATGCTGCCATGTGTACACTTACCTTCTACTGGTCCCTACTACAGAGGTGGAATGAAAAGTAGCTAGCATCCAGCCTGAATTTGGAGTGCTTTCACATGTGATTTGGATGCTAGCACTGATTACTTGTGGCTAAGTGGTGGACTGGATTGACATATGGAATGGGTAGTGTCAGTTGTACTACATACCAAACAAGTGCACAGTACAGATGTACATTCAAATATACATTTCATGTGTGACCTCAGTTTTATTTTGTCATTGGTGTTGGAATCTGCATTTAGCTACTAAATCAGACTTACTCAGTTTGCCAGGTTTTTGATAAATAATTGTCCACACCAAGGGGCGTCCCGTATGCGCCGCACGGTTGACGCTGGCGTACGGAACGCGGCTGTACGGAACGCAGGTAGCAGCTGATTAACGCCAATTACAGAAATAGTATTTAAAGTTGTCCTAGAAAGGCAAACAGTTGTTGCAAACATGGCTGGCTCAGAGTCAGAGGAAGAACAGGTGGTGCAGAATCTCTTGTCCCGCATGGAAGCCAACACCACCTATGTCCCCCTCAACCCAGAGCAGCCAGATGGGCCATCAACATCAGGCCAATCAGCAGCTGGCCCATCCTCAGCATCAGCAGAATCATTGGGAACACAGCAGGTGGCTTCCCAACAGAGTAGCCAGCCCAGCACTTCAAGTACAGCAACCGGTGCCCGTGGCAGTGCCAGTGGCAGGGGCGGTGCCAGTGGCCGTGCCCGTGGCCACAGTCGGGCAACAGAGGAACCAACCACAAGAAACATGGCATATGAACCGCAGGAGCTTGACATCCTGGTGACCCGGGCACGTTATTTAATAGAGTGCCCAGCGGTAAAGTTGACACACACAAGGAGATGGAAGATCTGGGAGGAGATAATGGCGGAGATTAATGCAGTGGCTCCACAAGTTCGTGAGGCGGAGCACGTTAAGAAGAGGCAAGAAGTATGTGTGTTACATTTGAGCAGTACAAGTCCAGTAATGTTTTCATTCAATATTAGATGGAGTTGGTCAATGGGTGTTCACGTTGCTTGGAGGCACAGACATGTTGGCCATGACATTGAATTGATAGTTATTGGAGGGTGACTGTTGTTGTATCTTCTAAGGGTTGGTTTTAAAAATGAATATAATGTAAGTTTGGTGTCAGTAGGCACATGTTGTATTATGTTTCAGATTGCAATGGGTGCTACAGCAAACATGAGGAGTTACATGTATTAATATGTACACTTTGATTGCAGGTGGCACGACTTCAAAGGCAACCTCAAGAAGAAATTGACCCAGCGGTGGGAACACAGCCACACCTCTGGGGCTGGCCCCATGCCTGGCAAGCTGAAGCTCACCCCCCTGGAAGAGATGGCACAGTGCTGCATTGCAGTGGAGGAGGTCCGGGGGGTGAGCACCATAGACAGCGAGTCCCCAGCGGAAGTGATGGCTTCTACGCTTGAAGGTAATTATTTGCCAGGCCATAAGTAGATGTTTTGAATTTGGCATGGAATGTGTGGTAATTGGTAATTTCTCGTTCAACAGCATCCCCACCACTTGGTCCAGATTCTCTTGAGGAGGTTGTGAAGTCTGTGCCACCTGGCCCCAGTAGCAGGCCCGTGCAGCAGCAGCCGGAAATGTCCGCGGCTGAATTGTCCACGTGGGGCCGTGTGCTAGACAGTATTGTGCAGCAGGGAGACTCGGCATTCGAGCGGGTGCGTAGGGCCGAGGAGGTGCTGCAGGGTTTGACCACCAGCCACCAGAGTATTGCTGCGAGCCTGCAGGCTATGAGTGCCAGCCAGCAAGCTATGAGTGACAGCCAGCAAGCTATTGCTGCTAGCCTGCAGGTGCTGGCTGATCAAGCCCTGCAGCAAAATGAACTCCTCCTCCGCCATAATGAACTTATGGTGGAGCTAGTTACCACCAATAGGGTCCTAATGTCACCCGCTTCTGGTGCTTTACCAACATCATCACTCCCTGCTGCCAGAGGGGGAAGAAGATCCCCAGCATGTGCTCCACGTGACCCACCATCTGACTGTGGCCGTGGGTGAGGCCGAAGAGCTGCTGTACGTGGCAAGGAGCCTGCCAGGGGCAAACGTGCCCGCAAACGAAGTGTCCCCATTAATCTCCACCGTTATGTCTTCCCAAATCTTCCATTGAGCTGCAGTGGTGCAAGTAGAATTTTTTTCTTGGTGGTACTGATAGCCTCCACCAAAAATGGGCGTGGCCAGGTGTAATGAGGGGGCGTGGTCACACAAAGCTAGAGGAGTGACTAAATGCCAATACTGGCATCAGGAGACAGAATGAGAAACAGGGAATGACGGGTGGGTTGGCTCTTGCTTGGGGGAGAGCTGGGCAGCTTGTGCTTACAATTGTGGATTTTTGGCGGGGCACAGAGCTTCTCAGCTCAACAGACCGCCTTCCTACTTCACCTCAGACCTGGGAATTTCCCGTGTCTGCCCCTTTAACACTGTGCTTTCCATGGTCTGCCTTCCAACAAGTGTATGGAATTTGATTGGGTGTTGGGAAATTTGTACAAATTGCTGTAAATGGCTGTTTAAAAACCAGCTTTTATTGGCTGGCTGTCACATATCTCATGATTACATCCACCAATGAGCTTGTTTTTTGGCATCATGTGTGAAAAACCCGGGTGTAGCCTGTTCACACTGCCATACACCAGTGTATTACCCAGGAAAAACCCTGCAAAAAACCTGTGTGTAATTCCCAGGGCATAACACCCGGGAATTTCACAAAGACCCTTTTACACTGAGACAGGACACGGGAAATTACTGCTTGCTCTGGCAAAAAAACAGGTTTTTGCGGCAGTGAGAACGGGGTATAAATCAGCAGTAGCCGGTAGCTGTATACAACACCAATCATAACGCTGGGTGGGCAGGCTGCGGATGCATTATATTTAGACTTAAAATAAAAATAGAATTGACAGTGGGTCAGGGGGTAAGTGGTACTGCGTACCTGCAGCATATTTCTTACAGGTACTCCGTACCACGCCGTACCCCCTTTCTTGCAACACTGTTGAGCTGTGTGTGTCAGCATCCTGTGTCAAAATCCGTGCCGAGGGTCACCACATTTGCCCGCGGTTCAAATGTCATGTTTGGTTCCCCTGTTGCCCTGTTTCGGCTAGCATTACTGTGTGCTGTACTTGAAGTGTTGGTGCTGTACTTTTGTTGTGAAGCCACCTGATGTGTTCCTAATGATTCTGCTGTGGCTATTTATTATATATTATTTACTTTTAGTCCTGTTATGGTACCATTTGTTTTGTGATGTTTTTGACATTTTTGGCAAAGTTTCTTTAATAAATGTTATTTGGGCCCCACAAATGTCTGTATTAATTGATACACGCAGAAGTGACATGTGTATTAGTATTATTAATATTAAGTTGTGTTGATTATTTGCTGTGTAAAAGTGTGTGACAAGTGCAGCATGTAATGTTCTCTTTAAGCTGCAATGCTTCCAATTGTAGCAGTGAGAAGCGTGTCATTAACAAGTAATGAGTAAAGTAGGTGATTGTATTGTGTTCAGCTGACATTGGTTGAGGTGCGTCCGTCCTGATTAGGCGTTCCGATTGCCTAGCGCATGACTGAGTGGTGTCCGCAAAGCAATACTAGCCTTTTGGACACCGCACATTTCTACCCTTTTTGTTCGAGTGCATTCGGCGTGCTGTCCGAATGCACGCCTACCCAAATATGTGTACTCCCCCGTGTCCGCCCAGTTTAGCCCACTTTGAAACTACGCCCCTGTGTCATTCCGCATGACGCCCATAACACACCCATATTGGCCGAATGATTGCGGTGCACATTTCTGTACGGTATTAGTGAGAACAAGTACGGAGACCATACGTGGCACATGCGCATAGCGTTCCCCACGCATGCGCAGACGGCTAAAAAACGCGATCTGAAAGAATTCGGGAAAGTACGCACCGATCAGAATAAGGGCCTCTGTGTGAACATATTGTACGGAATTTAGATTGTAAGCTCCACTGGGCCAGGGACTGATGTGAATGTTTAAATATTTTCTGTAAAGCGCTGCGGAATATGTGTGCGCTATATAAGAAGCTGTTAATAAATAATACTTATATGATACACAAGACTAGAGAGACATTGAGCTACAAAGAGTCAGCTTCGTGACTACAGGTTTCACAAATATATGTAAGTTTTAAGTTTAAAACAAGAATTAGCGTAAAAAAAGTGCAGCAATATTTAAATATTACTAGGTGGCTCGTGCGAAAATTTTGCATGCAAATGTTCCAAAAGTCAATTTTTAACTGATTTTTAAACAAACAATACAATGGGCAATATTAAATGAACAATTCGTCAGAAGCAGAAAACTATGAAGGGAGAAGTATGAAGGGAGAAAAAGGGATCGTCACCACCAAAAATCACCTCTTAGAAATAATACCAATGGGACAAAACTCAATTTTTCATTTTGGCATGTCAGTAAAACGTAGGGGAAGAGGGATAGGGAAAGCCCTGCACAGGCCAAAGTGAACTGAGAAAGGTGTCTTGATGTTTATCAAAAATGCTAATTCCTCTGCCATGTTTGAGGGTGCTGCCATGTTTGAGGGTGCTGCTATACATTGAATCCATACTGCAACAATATCAAAATATGTCAATTTGCTGGCGCACTATTTCAATTGTTATTATTTATCATATCTGCCTATAAATACAATTTTATGATGTAAAAAAATCAAATAAAAAAGTAGTTAAAAAACGTATGTGTGCGTGTATCATGGCTTCGTTCTTTATTTTAATCTGTATGCCCTTAAATAAGGGTCTGTGTGTTATACACACTTTGGGGGTAAATTTACTAAGAGGCTGATTAAGACCCGTTCGCAGTCAGTGCTGTCTTTCCCATTGGGCTTAATGGCCAGTTGCCCAGGGGCCCAAGGAAGATGGCACAGCCCCGGGGAGTTGCTGCGGTGGTATCGGGAGCCGGGCATCGGCGGCTGGAAGCTTGTAGCACTATTTGCTGGGCGGATGATGATTTGCCAGACGCTCAACCAATCAGTTACCGGCCAGTCTTTTTAAAATCAGCAGCGCTTCCCGCCTCGCCACCCGGCAAATAGCGCACAAAAACATTGGCGCAGGCGTGTTGATACCTGCTTGGGTTGGGCGGCTGATGCCACATGACGCTAGCACCCTCCTGAATTTTGATGACAGCGTCCAAATGAAAAGTAAACCCTGGGTTACTTTTCATTCCAAATGGAGGAAAAGTCATTTGATGGTGAGCGACCTTCGAATACGTTTTCCTCTCTGCAGGCGCGCCCCCTGGCAATGGAGCCTGCCTCCGGTCCCCGCGGTTTCCGCAGTGTATTAACTGTCCAATTCAAGCTTCACTTTGCATTCCATCTGAGCCCAATAGGAACAGGATCCCTACCAAGGAGGATCATTTTATATAAAGATATATAATTTTTTATATGTAAAAGATTTACATAAACTGATTCCTTTATTCATTGTAATTCGAGTGCTGCTTCTTTGCCTTTTTTCCTAAATAGTCGCTCCCCTGAAACATTCCGGATAAATGCTAAATTTCAGGAAGTTCTTTTTGATTCCAAGGTGATCTTGAGCGCATCTGCCCATGGCACTAGTTAAACGGACAAGACAAGGGACTTGATGCAACTAATCATGTCCTCACAGCCTACAACAGGCCGCCTTGCCACTTGGAACACCCCTCCTAGTGGATTTATGGACAGAATACTTTTCAGAATAAAAAAATGGCCACCTCTAGAGTAATGACATGTCAATTGTTGGCAGGACCAATATTTATGGGCGAGTGCAATAGCATAACAAAGTTGCCTGGAGGCAAGATAGATGTAACCCCCCTTTGCGTCCGTTAAGCTAATCTTTCACCTCTAAAGTTGCAGGGAACTCACCTATACATGTCGCCCTGCCAGTACTGCAGTAACCAGTACAAGCCATGCATAGTTGTAGTGCTGCTACATTTAGGAAAAAACAGTGGTGCCACTTGAAAGGGGAGAATGGGGGTGAGTAGTGCAGCATGTACTGGGGAGAGCAGTCAGAGGTGCTGCAGCTGCTTTTTTGCATGTCTGTCTCTGGCACCGCCACTCCAGTCTAGGGAATTGAGAGCTCACAACTCCTCCCACTCTCAAGACTTGATCAGGACAGACAGAGATGTCAGCCCTCCGTGTTCTGCAGCAGCACTGGCGGTGGCTGGCAAATCCTGCATTTTAGTCATTCTCTCCTCCGGCTGTCAAACTAGTAATAGAGTTGGAGCTTCAGCTGCTGGGAAGATGGAGTGGAGGGGGAAGTGCCCCATTCAGGGCTTGGTGCCCGGCAGCAGGAGCCTCCATTGTTTCCTGGAGTACCAACACTGTGGGGAGGTGCCTAAGCAGGTTTAAAAGGTCCAGGTTTGAAAGGTATCCATGGTCCAGCTCAGATGGTTCAATAAAATTGACTGAGGTACTAATTAAGTCACCTGTGGCCAAGCATTACTTAAAACCTTGACCTGCTCTAGGCTATAGTTGTTAAGTGTTTTTACAAATATTAGATGAAAAATACAGCAATGTGTTACTTGAGAGTGCTTTTCTGTGGGATATAAGATGTCATATACTTTTTGTGGTCAAACGTTGGTTTTTAAAATGCACTGACTTCTATCTAATGATGATAGAGTATTACATCAGCAATGTATCTCAGGTCTTACCTATAATGCAAGCACTTCACTTGTTTTCCTGCTTGCTGTAGAGAGCGCTGTTCATTTGTGGTCTGTGGTAGCAAGACCTGGTCATATTGCACATTTTCTATGCTACATTAGTTGCTGTATTCTGCTTGTTATGCCACATCTATTTCCAGTAAGGTATGCCTTGCATGATACTACTTTATTTATTTGACCTAACTTTATTGCTCAAGGCACCACGGACAAATGGTCACAAGTTGCCAGGAGACGGTGGTCATGTTAAAATATATAGCACAAAACATGGATATTTCAGGTGGTTGAAAAGTGAATAGTCTTCTGCAAAATAACACAGTCCTTGCGATGAGTCGTCATCCCAATTACAGTCCGTGGTTATAAAACGTGAAGGATGTTCTATAAAGATATTACATTTACATTCGCACAACCCAAATGTTGTGGTAAAAGAATCTCATGAGCACAAAAACAAACAACAGTGTAAAAATATCAAAAATAAAAAATATAGACCAAAAATGTAAAAATTTTTAAAAAAATGTAACGTTTCGGCGATTTGAAATACAGGAAACCCAAATGCAACAGATCTCTCCCCAAAAACTTTTAATAAAATAAGCTTCTAATTTTTTTATTTGCAAGAGCTTTTTTTTTGGTATTTTTGTGACAACAGGTTGCTCCTGCAAAATTCCCCTTCATATATCCATTTATTCCTGTAACTGTTATAAATGAAAACTACCACAGGTTGTTTAATTTAATAGTGTCGTAACTATAAATGTTGCTCCCCCTCTACAAACATGTTGTGGCGCATTTTGATAAGACAAATATTTGAGTGTAATATATTACGCTGCACAGAATTCTCTGCCTGGCAGGAACAATGCATCTCTATTGTTTTTTTTTTTTTTTTATATATGAAGTGCACGCGTCCCTGAGTGTTCTGCTCTCCCAGGCTCCTCTCTTTCTCCCTTTGGGTGTGATGTCACACGCAGTACTCAGGACACAGAGGAAGGTCCATGGGAGAGAGAGACTTGGAGAAAAACATGATGGGGGGAGGAGGAGAGAGAGAGAGAATGGATGGAAGAGCTTGCACGCAGAGCTGTCAGGTGTCATCAGCATTCTAACCGCCGGCACCCAATGTCCGCTGATCATCTGTATGATACATTAAATGTATGCATTCTTCACATTCATTTTGCATTGCAGTCCCACGGCTGGTTGTAACACTGCAACAATGCTTGCAGCCATGTACTAGAACAAATCTATTTAAATATATTGTCCTTTATTCCGCTCGCTTAGTCAAGCACCTCTCCTTCCATCCCCCCCTCAGTCATGCACCTCTCCTTCGATCCCCCTCTCTCAGTCATGCACCTCATCTTCCAACCTCCTCTCTCAGTCATGCACCTCATCTTCCAACCCCCTCTCTCAGTCATGCACCTCTCCTTCCATCCCCCTCTCTCAGTCATGTACCTCATCTTCCATCCCCCTCTCTCAGTCATGCACCTAATCTTCCATCCCCCTCTCTGTCATGCACCTCTCCTTCCATACCACTCTCTCAGTCATGTACCTCATCTTCCATACCCCTCTCTCAGTCATGCACCTCTCCTTCCATCCCCCACTCTCAGTCATGTACCTCATCTTCCATACCCCTCTCTCAGTCATCCACCTCTCCTTCCATCCCCCTCTCTCAGTCATGTACCTGTCCTTCCATCCCCCTCTCTGTCATGTACCTCTCCTTCCATCCCCCTCTCTCAGTCATGTACCTCATCTTCCATCCTCCTCTCTCAGTCATGCACCTCTCCTTCCATCCCCCTCTCTCAGGCATGTACCTCATCTTCCATCCCCCTCTCTGTCATGCACCTCATCTTCCAACCTCCTCTCTCAGCCATGAACCTCATCTTCCAACCCCCTCTCCTATTCATGCACCTCTCCTTTAATCCCCCTCTCTCAGCCATGCACCTCACCTTTCATTACCCTCTCTAAGCCATGCACCTCTCCTTCCATCCCCCTCTCAGTCATACACCTCAACTTCCATTTCCCTCCCTCAGCCATGCACCTCTCCTTCCACCCCCTCTATCGGCCCTGCACCTCTCCTTCCACCCCCTCTCAGTCATGCACCTCACCTTCCATTTCCCTCCCTCAGTCATGCACCTGTCATTTCATCCCCCTCTCTCATCCATGAACCTCACCTTCCATCCCCCTCTCTCAGACATGCACCTCTTCTTCCATCCTCCCCTCTCAGCCATTCACCTCTCCTTCCATCCCCATCTCTGAGCCATACAGCTCTCCTTCCATCCCCCTCTCTCAGTCATACACTTTACCTTCCATTACCCATCTCAGCCATGCATCTCTCCTTCTATCCTCCTCTCTCAGCCCCACTCTTTTTCTTCCACCCCCCTTCTTAGCCATGCACCTCTCCATCCATCCTCCTCTCAGTCATGTTCCTCTCCTTTATTCCCTCTTTCTGTAACTCTCACACTGACTCCCCTGCATGCTAGCTGGCCTCCTCTTCTACTGCCCCATGCCACCTTTTCTTTTCTATAAGGGGTGGGGGGTGTACAGTTATCCAGGTGCATCACTCAAAATTATGAAGTGCAGTGGGTGCCCAGTAACCTGAAACTGTAGAGGCATGCCATCAAGTCACTTGGTGTAGGAGCAACTTTCAGTAGACTCTATTATTTCCAAGAGTTCCGCGTTAATCGCGTTGGGCAGGGCTGCAGGAATTGTACTAGAACTAATAGTTAGTTATCGCTAGGTCTGTGCCGAAGTGGTGGTATCACACTGCAGGCGCCACTGTGCTGTATCTCCCTGCTGCAGCAGCTTATTTATTTTCAGCGGGTCCCTCAGACCCCACCGGCGCTGGCTCTCCCAAGCCACCGTGGGGTCCACAGCACCATTGTTACGCCACTGATCTTGAATAGGAGGATTACCCTGGGTAAAATAGTCTACCCATAAAAGTGACGACACAGAGTTGCACCTCTCAGCAGAAACATTGCTCCTGAATAAAAGTTAGTAAACACATCAGTCACACATATTAATCCCACATGTTAATATCCTTGTAGAATAATTACTACCTAGTAATATTGGCTGCTGTATGCAGTAGTATACATGAAGCACCTGAAGGCTACATATTGCATTTATGATACAGAACAAGTATATTTGTAATGATGTGACTTTTATTTTACAAAGTGCATAAATGGAAATACTACACTTAGATGGTTGTAATATATTGTAATACACAATAAAGCATCTTATCCCCGGATTATGTATTTAATACACATACTTTTACATTAATTAGTTCTTGATCTTTGGGGCAGCTGTTTAGCATATATATTGGAAGCTTATGAAATTAAATATTACATTTGTTCTCTCACTGCTTACTGTAGAACAATAAGCTCTATCCAGACAGATATTGTGCTTAAAGAATATTATTTGGTAATTTGTTACAGGGCTGCATAACTTTTCAGGTATCTTTATACTAGTTAAAACCCGGTCGAAATGGCGGCTTCTGCAGTGTACTTCCACTTTGAGCTGTGACAGTTTTTACTTTCACTTTGAGCTGTGACAGCTTTTAGCCCAGACACTCCCCACCTCCAGTCCCTATCTGCTCCTACCTCCAATCTCTGTCTTCACAGCTCCCTCTGTCCATATGCAGCAAGTATAAAACAGATCAGTGTCCCTGCAAAAATTGCTTTCACTTTCTGTCATGTCATCGTTTAACACACAAAGGAGTAATTTGGTCTGTCAGAGTGGCCTCTAGTGGTCAGCGGCGGTACTTCACCTCATAGAGTTGAGGAGTAGTTAGATTTTATATATATATATATATATATATATATATATATATATATATATATATATATATATATAGATTGACTTTTGTTTATGTACACTTTCTTGTTTTACGCTAGTCTCAACATAGGGGCTGATTCAGACGCGCTTGTTTGGGTTCCAAATTTGGTACCTTAGTGGTGGGGGGGAACCCTTTGAGCAAACCTGCACGAAGCCTGAACCCTTTTCGGCCATCTCCATCTGAAATAAGTCAGTTTAGACTGTCTTTTATTACCGATGGGGATACAAATCATTCGATGGTTGGCGACCATCAAATGATTTCTGCTCCCTTTGGCCCGATGTGTTCTCGTACACACCCCCCCGCATGTTTAGCATCCCCGTGGTCAGGTGGAATACTGACGCCAGAATCTAAACACTGGTCAGAACACTGGCGCCGGTATATTGCCATCGCTCACAATGCCGGTGCACTTCCAACTGTCAGCATCCCGATCGTAAGTATAATGGGGCTGCTTAGGGCTTGGCCACGGGGGTATGTGTGTGTGTGTGGTGGGGGTGTTAGGTTTGGGCAGTAGAGCGAGTGTTAAGCTGCAGGGCAGGGGGCACTAAAGGGTTAGGATGCGGGAGGGTGCAAGGTTTTGGGATAGGCTGCCGGTAGGGAGGGTTACGGGGATAGGGTTGGAGGTTACTATGCTTACCTAAAAAGTGTTGCGATCCTCACCACCGGATACCGCATCCCAAGCACCAGGATTCTGATACCATCCCATAAGTAAGTACATACAGAAGGAGCCACTGTGCCAATGAGGGGCGTGTGCATGTGAGACGCTCATACGTCCCTGTCCCGGTGTATTGTTGAGCGTGGTCCCATCTGTAGCAGGTTGTACTGTGTATTTGTGAGATGCCAACTTCAGGACTAACAGCAAATATATCAGAATCAGAATCAGCTGTATTGGCCAGTTATACTTGCGTATACTAGCAATTTGACTGGGATTGCTGTGCAACAGCCAGTTAGGTAACCGTTAAACAGTGACAGATATATGAACACAAACAGGTATACACAACCCAATAGAGTTAAACAGTGCCCATATATATTTTATCAATATAGTAAATTCAGTCTTTCCGCTTGTTGTAAAATTATCAACCAAGACTTCTTTTCAAATATAAAACATTTATTATAAAACATATAAAAAGTAGATACTCTTGGAGTAGAAGTATTCACTTGGATTTAGGATTGTACCAAGTACCCGACGCGTTTCGTCTCTTTATGAGACTTCATCAGGGGTTAGATACATATAGTAAGAATCTTCAAAGGATTAAAGATGTTTTTTACTCGTAAGACAGTTTGAATGGTTTATTCCCACTGGATGTTCAAATGGTACAATTACTGTTGTTGTCCTTTAATTAGGGAATTAAATTCTTTATTTCAATAATAGAGTTGAACCATTTGTGAGTAAAATATATGATCCCATTTTTGTTAAGGGGCTTTTAAAGGAAAGTGACTCCTAAAATAGTTTGGCTCAAGCCTAGTTGGATAAGGGTAGCCAATTATGGCAAGGTCCCAGGGACGTGTGGTGAGGTAAATGGCTCAAGAGTCCCTGGCAAGTACCAGAGCCAGATATGCACACAATATATGAGCCCAGGGGTACATGCCGGCATTATACACATGTGCAGCAGTATACACTGCTGGAGATTCACTGAGTTTTGATAAGAGATGTGCAGAAAAGGTAGCCAGGTGAGGCACTGCCTCACCTGCCATAGACTTTTTCCTCCAGAGTTTTGACTATAAAAATGAATAGAATCATAAAAATAAAATTTTTAAAATATATTATTTGTAATTTTGACATATTTTATAAATTTAAAACTCCAGCATATATGCTAGTATGACAGGAAAGGCTGTGCCTCACCTGCCTCACCCCACCGCACGCCACTGCAAGGTCCCTCAGTCCTTAACCTCCAATAGATGGTCCCTTAATTGATTTTTAGGTTCAAGATAAGGGTACAATAGCAAGCATGCAGTGTTTAGCCTCCGGATTGGTGATGTAATCACTTTTCTAGTTTTTAGGGGCGAAATTAGAGATCCCCTTAGTGTAGCCTCAGCATGTGAACTCTCCAATGTCCAAAGGGATACAGGTATACGCTAGAAGTGCCCTGGGAGATATAGACTCAGGGAGCACATACCCGCTGAGCTGCACAGCGCCTAGGCAGCCATCAGGTAGGTAACAATACAAGCAGAGACAGTACAGTTATTACACAGGGAACACCTACCTGCCGAGCTGCACAGCGCCTAGGCAGCCATCAGTGGCGCCACTGGTCGTTGCAGCAGCCAGGTAGGTAACAATATAAGCAGTACAGTTATTACACAGGCAACACCTACCTGCCGAGCTGCACAGCGCCTAGTCAGCCATCAGCGGCGCCACTGGTCGTTGCAGCAGCCAGGTAGGAAACAATACAAGGTATTGTTACCTACCTGGCTAATTCTGCCACTCCCCTTCAACAAAATCTGCACTGGCTCCCATTCCCCTACAGAATCCTCTTCAAACACCTCACACTCACATACTGGGCCATCTCTAATTCCATTGCTCCATATATCTCTAACCTCATCTCCATTCATACACCCTGTTGTCTCTCCTCCACCCTGATCACTGCTTCCCATGCTAGAGTACAGGACTTTGCCCGTGCTGCACCCCTTCAGTGGAACGCACTCCCTCGCTCCATTAGACTCTCCCCGACCTTGCAAAGCTTCAAACGGGCACTGAAAACTCACCTATTCATCAAAGAGTACCCTTCCACTGCATAAACCAGCTGGTTCTCCGACCCCTTGCCTGTTTACATCCTGCTATCTAACCACCACCCACTCGCGTGCACCTCTTGTAATCTGTCTGTCTCCCCTTCCTACTAGATTGTAAGCTCCTCTGAGCAGGGCCCTCTTCCCTCCTGTTGTCAAAGCCCACTTCTCTTCACATTTCACTCACAGCTCTCCTATACTCCAACACTCAGTGACCATCTTTGTCCGCATACTCATCTCCATCATTGGCATCTAGCCTCTAGTTGTATGTTGATTGAGTCCTCACTACTTACATTTAAGCTGTAATGTGTATTGATCTGTGGCGCTCTTTATTTGTACTGGATTTTTGTTATTTATTCAATGTTATGCCAAGCTTTGTCTCCCTGTATTGTTCCTTTGTACGGTGCTGCGAAACACTTGTGGCGCCTTATAAATAAAATTATAATAATAATAAAAGGTAACAATACAAGCAGAGGCAGTACAGTTCTCTACAGTTATATAGAAAGACAGACATACACATTTATACAACAAACCCTTCGGTGAGGAAATTACTGTTGTGATAAAGAACATCATAACATCACATAACCCAATAATTACCTTGTCGGCCTCTCATTATTTATTTATTAAAAGATCACCTTGCAGTACACAAGGAATTGTGAATTGACATAAAGTCACATGACATTCGTGGGTAATCACATTAGCTACTGTACGCACATTTCTGCCAAACGCACCTGTTCTCCATCGTCTATTTAAATAGGATTTAAACAGCTATTGACAGGAATATGGATTACATGTCTGTTGGTGGTTTGTCTAATTTCCTGTGTCAAGGAAGAGAAAATTATTATGAGAAATGACAATTAGAACCAGTGACGGCTGCAGCCCCTGCGATCAACAAGAGATCAGCACATATATTACATACATGATATGTGCTTAGCTATTCCTCCTGATTATAAGGCAAAAACATGCATTATAATAAGTGATATTCTCTTTAAAAAAAAATCGTCCGAATTTGGCTGGCATTCGGGCGTTGATACATACTGCCCTTGAGGTCAGGGTGACAAAATCCAGAATGTCGATAATCAAAATATTGACATCATAGTATCGACACGTTTTGAATGTCAGCATTCAGGATGTTGACAGATGTGACAGCATGTTGCCTCCATAGCACACATACAATTTATCATCTATGTTTTCTAATATATACAGGTAATAAATGGAAGCCAGCACATCCAAATTTATTATTGCAAAAAAAGTCTTTATATTCAATAAGGTGATAAATCCATACAAGTAAAACAGGACTCCATGGGACAAGTTTACATCAAGTCCGGACACAAGAACAACACTTATGGTCACAGGAATAACTCGCCATGGAGGTCCAGAGTGGATTACTCATGCCCGACAGCCGTTTCGATGGGGTCTCACCGTCATCAGGAGCATGAGTAAACCCTTCCCCAGACCGGATATATATGGTATAAGCAATCATAGTCAAGTAGTCACATCTGCTCACCTGAATCAAGTAGGTATGATCACGTCAGTGTGCACCATATAAACCACCACACAAGTGCGCCATGCAGAACTGCACGCAGGAATCAGCAAACGCCGGTCACCGCGTGTGTCTGCGAGGCATACACTTCTGGCTCACAATGCTGGCGTCATCACATGTGACTAGACGCCGGGTAGGGAACCACCCCCAAACACCATCCATCACTGTGGAAACAACCATACCAAAGTGTTTACTAGGGCGCAATCGTATCTGATGCGGCAGGGACCAAAACAAATCAGAAGCCACCGAATCAGTACTTGTATCGCACTCTAGAACTTGGGCGCTTATCAAGGACAATATATATATATACATGGAAGAGAAAGGGGAGAATAGATGTGTGCCCTATGTTATTTTCACTTCAAGGATTACACAGAATTAAAAAGCTGGTTTTATTCAGATTATTAGTACATAGATTTTCATTTCAGATTATTAGATCCAATACAAGATCCAACACCGACAGGTGTTCACAAGGAAAATGACACAGATTTTACGCGTTTTGTCCGTTAGGACTTCCTCAGGGGTGATCTGGATCTAAGATCTAAGTCAATGCAAATGGTCTAGAAATCTCAGACGAAATTCATTTTAAAACCACCAGACAATATAAAAGGCTGAAGTCATCAGACTCTGTGTGAAAAACCCTTGTCACACTGAGGGTTCCAGAATGGCCAGGGGACAAACCATATCGAATGTAGGGGCTATCCACTTATTGGTGGGTATCACTTTAAAACAGCTGTTTTTAGAAAAAGTGTCACTTCCAAATGGATATTCAATGGTATGTTCAGTTGGCCAGAAAAGTAATGTCTCCAATTGGAAGCAGCAACCTGGCCAACTGAACATACCATTGAATATCCATTTGGAAGTGACACTTTCCGATGCCGATGTAAGGGTACTAGAATTTATTTTAGTATTACTAAATTCCAACAGTGAACGAATGAGTGAGCGAGCGCATCTGGATGTTCGTCGGTCTGGCGAGCTGCGCTTTCCCGCTCGCCAAGCAGCGTATATACGCTTGCTTGCGGAGCGAGTCTGAAACACACCTTCCATATGCTCTGGGTATGCTATAAAATAAATTACAAAAAGTCGTCAAATTACCCCCAAAAAACAAAAATAAAAATGTGAAAATATATTGTAACATTGATAGAAAATGTAATTTGAAAGCCAGATATTGGAAGCAATGCGCGGAATTACGTACGAGAACCTGGAATATATCAAATGGGAAAAAACAGATGGAACTTTTGTGACTGTTAAAATGAGTTTTATAAATCTGGGATTCTCAAACTTCTAAATTATTCAGAAAATACACATCGCTGTTCAAGTGATTCACATCTCACTCTCTTGACCTTCTTAAAAGTAACATTATTTCATACTTGACAGAGTAACTAAATCAGAATATAAAGATGGAATGTGAACAAACTCAATCTATCTAATACTGAAATATAACATTCCTTGTCTACTTGAATTCTATACCTGGAAACATTTCATTGTACGTAAAAAGATCATATTTGTGCAATAATTATTTAGCTGCCTCTTGGAGTGTCTCAAATGATGTAGGAGGATTGATTATATCAATGGCAAAGCTAGGCTTTCTGTTTTCTGTGGTATGGTGCAAAGACTTATCTCACCCCCCCCCCCCCCTTCCTCCCCATCAGTGTATCTCCAATGTCTTGAGACTTGAATTAAGTATTGCTACCAGTACTACACAACCTCACCCAGCAGAGAGCATTGCAGTGACTACCATATAATACAGAGAACATCACAGTGACTGCCATGTAATACAGAGAACATCACAGTGACTGCCATATAATGCACAGAACATCCCAGTGACTACCATATAATACAGAGAACATCACAGTGACTACCATATAATACAGAGAACATCACAGTGACTGCCATATAATAAAGAGAACATCACAGTGACTGTCATATCATACAGAGAACATCATAGAGACTGCCATACAATGCACAGAACATCACAGTGACTACCATATAATACAGAGAACATCACAGTGACTGCTATATAATACAGAGAACATCACAGTGACTGCCATATAATACAGAGAACATCACAGTGACCACCATATAATACAGAAAGCATCACAGTGACTACCATATTGTACAGAGAACATCACAGTGGAACATCACAGTGACTGCCATGTAATACAGTGAACATCATAGTGACCACCATGTAATACAGAGTGCATCACAATGTCCACCATACAGAGAACATCACAGTGACTGGCATATAATACAGAGAATATCACAGTGACTGCCATAAAATACAGAGAACATCACAGTGACTGCCGCATAATACAGATAACATCACAGTGACTACCGCATAATACAGAGAACATCACAGTGACTGCCGCATAATACAGAGAGAAGTGCAGTGACTACCGCATAATACAGAGAGTATTGCAGTGACTACCGCATAATACAGAGAGTATTGCAGTGACTACAGCATAATACAGAGAGTATTGCAGTGACTACCGCAAAATACAGAGAGCATCACAGTGACCACCGCATAATACAGAGAGTATTGCAATGACTACCGCATAATACAGAGAGCATCACAGTAACAACTGCATAATACAGAGAGTATTGCAGTAACTACCGAATAATACAGAGAGCATTGTAGTGACTACCGCATAATACAGAGAGTATTGCAGTGACTACCGCATAATACAGAGAGTATTGCAGTGACTACCGCATAATACAGAGAGCATCACAGTGACCACCGCATAATACAGAGAGCATTGTAGTGACTACCGCATAATACAGAGAGTATTGCAGTAACTACCGCATAATACAGAGAGTATTGCAGTGACTACCGCATAATACAGAGAGTATTGCAGTGACTACCGAATAATACAGAGAGCATTGTAGTGACTACCGCATAATACAGAGAGCATAACAGTGACTACAGCATAATACAGAGAGCATCATAGTGACTACCGCATAATACAGAGAGCATCACAGTAACAACTGCATAATACAGAGAGTATTGCAGTAACTACCGAATAATACAGAGAGCATTGTAGTGACTACCGCATAATACAGAGAGTATTGTAGTGACTACCGCATAATACAGAGAGCATCACAGTGACCACCGCATAATACAGAGAGTATTGCAGTAACTACCGAATAATACAGAGAGCATTGTAGTGACTACCGCATAATACAGAGAGCATCACAGTGACCACCGCATAATACAGAGAGTATTGCAGTAACTACCGAATAATACAGAGAGCATTGTAGTGACTACAGCATAATACAGAGAGCATAACAGTGACTACAGCATAATACAGAGAGCATCATAGTGACTACCGCATAATACAGAGAGCATCATAGTGACTACAGCATAATACAGAGAGTATTGCAGTGACTACCGCATAATACAGAGAGCATCATAGTGACTACTGCATAATACAGAGAGCATCATAGTGACTACCGCATAATACAGAGAGCATCATAGTGACTACCGCATAATACAGAGTATTGCAGTGACTACCGCATAATACAGAGAGCATAACAGTGACTACAGCATAATACAGAGAGCATCATAGTGACTACCGCATAATACAGAGAGCATTGTAGTGACTAATGCTAATCAGAATTTGGGCGTATTCTCTAGGTCAGTGGTTTCAAAAGGGAAAATACAAAATTGTCATTGGTGCTATAGCGAATGATGATCTATCAATTCCTATGTATATCAGCAGCCACTTATGCCAGCCTCCAAAAACAGACCACTTGGTTCATGTTGTTTCAATGGTTTACAAATGTTCTTGAATCACAGCGCCCTAGAGTATCAGCATTTTTTTTATGGGTACCCATTGGGAGCTGCTGATCTAGGTAATGGGGCTTAATTATTTTCAGGGCTATCCACAGGGATCAACTATAAATGAATCACTTGCTTAGACTGCATGCTATACAGGAGTTTGCAAACCACCAGTGGCGTAACTATCGTCCCGCAGCCCCCGCGGTGGCGATAAGACGCTGAGGGTATGTGGGCGCCGGGGGGGGGGGGCTGCGGGACGATAGTTACTCACTGGTTGCCTTCTGCCACCGGTGGTCTTATTTGCACCGGTCCCAGCTCTCCCGAGTCCCGGCAGCCGCAGCGCTTCTAATACAAAAAGGTGACACTTGGAAAATGGCTGCCCCCATATCGCAGACAGTTTTTCGTCTGCAGTATGGGGGCAGCCATTTTCCATGTGTCACTTTTTCATTAGCAGCAGTAAACAGGAGAGCCGCCCGGGACCCGGCGCACACGTCACACATACATACAAACACAACCCCCCCCCGCCGTACCCCGGCTCCCCTCCGCTCCGTTTTTTCTTACCGGGGGGGGGGGGGCCTCCTGCATTGTCGGCAGGGGGGCGCAGAAAATCTAGTTACGCCGCTGCAAACCACCATAGATTGGATGTGGTGTAAGATTCCACCCTGCTAACAACAGAACAATACTGACCAATAAAAAGCATCAGTGGCAGGGTTTACCTATGAGCTTCAGAACTGCAGCCACCCAGGTAAAATCTGCCACTGTGCTCAGCCTTAGTGAAGCCAGATGCAGTCCTTGAGACTGTACTGGCTTCATTGTGACTGTCAGTGACTTTCTATTGGAAGTGTGACCTGCCAGTCACAGTAAGGCATACCCTCCCTATGGGACTGCCAGTCCGGGCTGCTATAAGAAGAGAGCTGGCTTCCTGTAAAGCCACACCCTTCCTTGCTGTGCAACCCAAATTAGCTTCTATGTTCTGCAGCTGCCAGCTGGTGTAGCCCATTGAAGCGGGGGTATGCTCATGCGCTGGTCCTGGCGCCTGTCAATTGAACTGTACAGGTTCCCGGGTTGATCAGGAGCAGTGGCAGTGAGTAGCGGTGAGGGGCAGTGGCATGTGGAGGGGTGGGGTGTTTGCCGGCAGCACTGCAGGAGGTATGTTTCGCCACTGGAAATCAGATTAGTTGCTATGGACTATGACACAAAATTACTTGGTAAAAACCTTTAAAGGATAAAGCAAGAAGCAAATAATGCAGTGTTCACACTGCAAGTGTGAACATCACGGCTTTTACACAGCATTTTAATGCCGGGGACTGCAGCGCTGGACCCCGTTCTCAGTGCAAAGACAAATTCCCGGGTGAAGCAGTTCTACCCGGTAATTTGTCTTTTAACACAGTTTTTTTTGCAGTGTGAACTGTTTGATGATTCACTTCCTGTTTGAAGGTATATAAACCCTAGAGCATATTCATTGTGGTACACCTTTGATAAAGTTGTCTGAGGACGATGAAACGCGTCAGTCAAGCCACATTCCCTGTTGGACTCTTGAACTTTTTATTGATTATCCCACTCGGACCAGCTCTCCTCTTAATCGGTATCCACCATCTAACTGGACACTTCCATTTTGTACACCACCACCTGCTTACTCTTGGAGCCTATCCCGATCATGAGTTAAAATACCCCTTCTTCACGAGTGGAAGCAGATTACAAGGCCTCCAGCCAGGTATATGGACACCCACCATACCAGTTTACTATGGACTCTAATGTGATACATCACACTTAATTACTGGAGGAGAGCAATACTAGGAACAAGCGGGACTTGCCTAAGTATATTTTCCATTGTCCTTCCATTTTACACCAGGGTGCATTTTTTATGCTTTTTGTGTGTGCTTTTTATTGTGTATTTTATATTGTTTTTTTATCATTTATTTATATACTTTATTATACATTAGATTAAGTAAATCTTAATGTGATACCCAGTTGATCATAACAGATTGTTTCATATATTACCAATATATTACACCTGAGCGCTCCACAATCATTTTTTCCTTTTCCAATACCTTTTCTGGGGTCTGACCACCCCTTAGTGTGAGCAGCTGGCACAACCACCCACCCCCTAAGCGCCTGTATTATTACTTCGGTGATTTTCTCTCTTTTTCTCTCTTATTAAAAAATAATAAAGACTATGGTGGAAAAAATGGATCAAGCGATTACTTTTCTATCGTCAAGCTACTATTCTCATTGTTGCTAATGATTGCAGGAGCTTAATGATAAGTGAATGACTTCTTAAGTAGTTTGATGATCTTCTAATTACGTAAGAACGGTCTCTCTATACTGTATTTTGTTTTATATGGGTAGTTTGATGACCAAGCAACAACAAACAAAGAAATGAAAAAGACATTATAGAATACATTATAAAACAGCTCAAGTCTTCATTTACACTTATCTGCTGAAAGACATTCTGTTCTTTAATTTACATTTTACGGGTAATTTCAGAAGGCATTAGATACGTATAGCTGGATGGGTGAAACCACACAGACAGCTGGCATAGATTTCTCATTGTTCTCCTAGTATGGGAAGGGAAATGATGGGTAAAATCACATTTACACAGTACATCAACACTTTTACACAAAGGCATAACCCAGGTTGGACCCAGGTCAGCATTGGTGTAAAAGGGGCCAACACAGGTCCAGTAACACTGGTCTCCTACCCAGGTCCTGACCAGGGTTGAACACTGGTTGGACCTGGGTCGTGGGCGTTGTAAATGGTCCCAACCCAGGTTGGGACATCCGGGTAGTGCTGAAAGGATACCAGAAGTGCTGGACGCCTTTCCACAGTGCGCTGCAGTGGCATGCGGCAGCAGCCAGGGAAGATATGGGCAGTGCACACAGAAATCATAATTGGATAATTGGATGCAGAATCATTTTTATATTTTTTGGGGGTGGGGTGTGTGGGGGGGGGGGGGGGGGCTGGGGAGCACATGGGAGATTCGGTCTGCTGCTGCAGGGGAAGGGGCTGGGGGGAGCACATGGGTGATGCTGCACCTTTATACCGCTATGTGTGCTGCTTGAGCACTGAATAAAACTTTTTGAAAATATTTTACAAAATAAACAAACCAACATTTTCTAATGCTAACTTGTCATGTCTTTTAATTTTTATTTTACATCATTGAGGGACGGTTGGATGGCAGTTTATCAGTCCTAAAATGGACATTTTTAATGTCATCCATTGGGAAAAGTAGGGCTGACCCAGGTTCAGTGTAAACGGCGGAGACCTGGGTCCGACCTGGGTCACAGTGCTGTGTAAATGGGGTATGAAGCTGGGTCCAACCCTGGAAACTCCCGTTTTCAAAGACCAGGGTCCAACCAGGGAGTTTGGTGTAAAAGGGGTATAATTCTGTTCAACACCAACATTTTTTACACACATTCTTTGCATACACACATGTATTTCACAAGCATTCCATTTTACACATACATGTTGGTTCACCCACTGACGCATTCTGCCGGATACACATATAAATAATACACACATTACCCTACAAACTCACAGGCATCTTTATATCATGTATTTCCTCTGTGTACACAAAATGGTGCTCCAACCAATCAGGAACTAACTGTCATGTGATTCAAAGATGACAGTTAGGGGCTGATTGGCTTGAGCACCATTTACCAAACACAACAACAGATAAAAAGAATATCACTCATTGATAAATCTGCTCATTAAGGCTCCCATACACTTGTGTGAGGTATCGCATACATCCTTCGTACGCATTACCCTGCCGGGGATTTGCTGGGCTCCCAGGTGGCAGGATTGCATATGATACAGTCCTTTTGCAGTTTCGTATGTGATCCTAGCAAGGGATGCAGTATCCAACAAATCCTCTGTGCAGCCCCTGGGGTCTCCAGCTCTGATCCAATGCACGCGGGACCACACATCGGATTGGAATAGGATGTTAGGCACATACTGTAGGATTGGATATTTTTCCCTCGATTTCTTGGCTTGATGCATCACAATTGGGTGAAAAGTGCTGAAATCATATAAGTGTTTGGGCACGTTAAGACATAGGTTGAGAAATTAGAGTTTGACAATATATCCCAAAATTTATCCAATGTGCTATTAGGCTACAATATTAATACTCTGGTTCTGAGTTGGGAATAAAGTAAGACGTAGCTGGTAACTTTAAGCCTTTGTAAAACCATGACGCAGGTGGGGCAGATGAAAAATGATGGTAGTTACTAGAAATCTCACTAGAACACGTGTAGAGGCCATAGCAATAATGATGCATGTCCCCGCACGCCAGTATCACCTGGTGATTAATATCCAGCATGCTTGATAAATCTACCTACATCTCCGGTCATGACCAGTGTTCCTGAGAACACTGGCCCTGACAGATCGCCCAGCACACATCGCTGGCTCATCGATGTGCAGCGATGTCTGCTGAGCGATCTTGCTGAGCATTCTGAGCAATCTTGCATCTCAGAACGCTCAGCAAAATCTCCCCGTGTGTAGGCCCCTTTATCAGAATTCAGAATATGGTTACATATATTTGCAAAGATATGGATAAGCCCCGAAGCCGTTGTCAAGGCTTCTCTGTGTACTGGGGGTCCCGATTGCTATATCTAGGTATTACTGAACATATATGTCAAAGTGACAACATAAACTTACTTTATAAACACAGCAATAAGATACCTTCCGGCAGGGCCGCCACTAGTAATGTTGGGGCCCGGGACTGACCTTCAGCCCGGGCCCCGAGCGGCACCCCTCGCGTGCGCCGCCCCCCCTCTCGCGCGCCCGCACCCAGCCTACCACTACTCCCCCCAATTACTATAACTTACCAGTGCTGGCGGCAGCGCAACATCTCCCAGGCTCAAGCAGCGGCAGCGCAGCATCCTCTCCCTCCTTCATGTCGGGAGTCGGCACTCGGAGCACTCACTGCACAGTGCAGCCTGCAGAGCGCCGAGCCTAGGATAGAGAGGGGCTCGGCGCTCTTCAGGCTGCACTGTGTATTGTGCGTGCCTCGCCGCCGGCGCTGGGTGGAGGATGCATTGTGCGGGGGGGGGGGGGTTTAGTGGTGGTGGTGCCTTGCCACTGTGGGCAGTTGCCCGGGCCCCTCCAGAGGCCAGGGCCTGGGGCAGCTGTACCCCTGGCACCCCCCTGTCGGCGGCCCTGCCTTCTGGAAATAGAGTGTAATAGAATAGATCACATAAAGTTGTATTACAGAAGGGTTGAGTCTTCTTGAAAAACAGAAGATGTATTACTCAATAGTGTATTTGTTTTCTTACCTCGTGATGATGGACAGTGCTCAGTACATTAATCTTCCATCATGCGTCCACTGCATGAACTAATACCTCTGGGGGGCAGCAGATTGCCGCTGAAAAGCCGGGCTGGGGGGGGGTCGGCCGCCGGAGATTGACAGGGGTTGCTGCGGTGTGTGTCCAGCGCACCGGGGGTTGGGGGGGGTGGGGGGTGGGGGGATTTGCTGCTGGATGCTGACGACGAGCCAGGGATGGGGACAAGCAGCAAGTTTAACACGGGCGGGCTCCGGCGGGGGGGATCACTCACTGAATAGCTGTGACTGACTGTGAGTAGTCCTTGCTTGGCAGATCGATGCAGCTTCCTTCCTCCGGCTCTCCTCTGCGGAAGCTTGCCCAGCTCACTACCGCCCTCCAGTGTCCCCAGGTCTCGCGAGAATCCGACGGCGGGAAGATGACGTTCGGCCTCGTTTTGAACACAGAAAAATGGCGGCGACCATCGAACCTCGGATCAGGTAAGTTAGTGGGGGTTCGGATCTCAAGCGGATGCGGATTACTTGACCTTTATTCTGCATCCCCTCACGGGGCTCGCCACGCTTTGGGCACTTTATAAAATCAATTCTACACTGACATGGATAGTGGGAGTATGAAAAGGTCAGGAGGGGGGCTCACCATGCTTCGGGGTGATGTGGATAGTGGGGGTGTGCTAAATCGCATTGCATGGCATCGCACGGTATCACACACAATAGAATTGCATGCGATCGCGTGCAATTTGCATGCGATGCGATCCACAGTCAGGGGTGGTGTGAAATTTGACATTTACAATCGCATCGACGATTCAATGCGATCCATGGCCAGGGGTGCCATGAAATTTAAAAAGAGCCATTGCATCACATGTGATCTCTACGCCGGCGTACATAGTCAAATTGGGCGCCATGATAATACACAAGTACCATTATTATTGCCTACAATCTTAAATGTCTTTTGTTTTAAACATTACTTCCTTCCAATAAAAAAAAATATTTTATTAATTATTGCTTATCAATATTTGTATTTATTAATAGAGTATTAATTGATGAATTAATACATCTATAATGTGACTCTTTATTATATTCTATCCAGGTGGACAGCTCTGATTGCAGGAGGGTCGCAGAATGTGTCTGTCCAGAGCCATCTTGGAGCGTTTCTGGTGAATTTTCAGTGAGAGTTCAGCAATTTTGTACTTTCTTGCTTGCCACAAAACGCATGAAAACTTGCCATCGATTGTTTGTCGCGTTTTACATCTGCTGACTGAGGGGTAGTTCTAAAAATGTTTTTTGGAGAGGTGATGTTACCCACAGCAACCAATCAGATTCTGTCTATTATTTGTCTATATTATCCTGGAAAATGATAGACAGAATCTGATTGATTAGTATCATCATCTCTTTAAATGTATTTAAGAATAACTAGGTTGCACCTAATGATATGCCCACACTCAGCTGCCTCGAGGGGGGCGGGTACTTTTTACCAGGGCCCGGGTCTGTAGGATGGTCCCGCTCCCTCCTCCCCCATTGCAGGTAGCTGGGCAGTGGGGAGAGCGATGCAGCACAGCCTCTCTCTCCAGCTCAGCACATGCTGCTCAGTGCCGTGTGCTGACCTGTGGAGAGAGGCAGCTGCAGCCTCTCTCTTCCTCTCATTTATTTTGGTACTTGTATCCTAGCACGGTGCCAGCGATAAAAATTGTATCGCATCGCATGCAACCAAATCGCATGCGATGCGATCAATGCGATTTTTTACATTGGAACCAACGTAAAATGGTCCCTGAGACCCGATTTTACATTGGCCCCAATGTTAAATGCCTCCCAGACCCCAATTTTCATTGTATCCCCACCCTGATGGGTCAAATGCCCCCCCATTGTTAACGCCACCCCACGATTAACGCCAACCCGAAGCATGGCGAGGGACGGCGGTATGCGTCCTCCGACCTTTTCATACCCCCACCATCCACGTCGGCGTGGAGTTGATTTTATATAGTGTGGCGAGCGCAGCGAGCCACCGAGCCCGAAGCGTGGCGAGCGCAGCGCCGCTTCGGGCCCCGATTCGGGCCCCGATTCGGGCTCGGTGGCTCGCTGTGCTCGCCACACTATATAAAATCAACTCCACGCCGACGTGGATAGTGGGGGTATGAAAAGATTGGAGGACGCGTTCCGCCGCCCCTCGCGGGCTTGCTGCGCTCGCCACGCTTCGCTCGCCACGCTTCGCTCGCCACGCTTCAGGTTGGCGTTCATTGTGGGGTTGCGTTAAAGATGGGGGTGGGGGGGATTTTACATACAAATTACCCATCAGGGTGGGTATACAATCAAAAATCGGGTCCATTGGGCCATTTAACATTGTTCCCTATGTAAAATCGGGTCCATCGCATTGGTCGCATTGTATGCCATTATAATTTCATACAATGGACCCGATTTTACATAGGAATTTAACATTGAATACAATGCATTCATTGTTAAATCGTGTTGGTCGCATCACATTCCTTAACTTAAGGCATGCGATGGATGCAATTTTTTAATTGTCGGGGAAAAGGCTAAAAATAGCCCTAAAATCGCGTCGGTCACGTCCATCGCATACCTTAAGTTACCTTAACTTAAGGTATGCGATCACCCATGACGGGCGCCGTGCTAGGAAACAAGTACCTTTATTTATTTTCACGTGTTCGTGGTCATGCCCCCTCTAAGAGACTCTGCCCCTGCCAGTGGATACGCCGCCTCCATTTTATTGGGGCCCAGCCAACCTGTTAGCGCCCCTGCCCACACTTGCCCAGTTGTGGGGCAAATAATGGAACTACTGTAAATCATAAGAAACTATAGTGTTTTTTAATGACAAAAGAATAAATTGCCATCTTTGTGTGGTTGTGATCACTACGCTGTAAGACTAAACCACTTGGCACCAAAGGGATTTATCTATAAACCTGCTTCATAAAATAATAACTTCAACTTCTGGAAAGTATTTGGTATATTTGAGTGACTGCTCTTAAGAGCTGAGATTTAAGCATTATTATTATTATTATCATTATTATTATTGCATTGGGAAGTTTAGATATGAAACGACACGCCAATTTTGTAAGTCAGATGCCTTCGAGAGTAGAGGATGGGATTTACAAAGCACTCAGTGAATGAAGAATTCCGAATGAAATCAAAGTAAAATCCCTACAGTAAGCCCGACGCTTTATTTCCAATGATTAAGTACATTTTTCCTTCTTTAATACTTTATCAAAATGTGTCATCTTGCTTTTTGTTTTCCCAACGCAATGATGATAACAAAAAGTCAAAGGAACCAAAGTTCCATCATATATTTTGAAATGATTCAGATGGAAACCAAACTTCCCTCACTGCAGAAAAGATCCTCACACTTATAAAGCCAGGATGGTGAGATTTCCATGGTCAGCAAAATGCGTGTGGACTTTTTTATTGCACATTTCAGGGTTGATTTATATACATACTTGTAGTAGCAAGTTTCTGATTTCATCATATATTTTGAAATAATTCAGATGTAACGTAATTGCCCAGACTACAGACAGCCCCATGTCTTTTCTGAAGCCACAGAGTGATAGTCAGCAAAGTGTGGGGTTACATCACATTGGAAGGCAGGATGAGTTAAGCATCCCGGCTGTCAGGGTACCGGGGTTCACTATATTGGGGTGTATTTAATGCTCCGGCAAGCACCTCACAGCGTTCTCCATTTTTCGTTTGCTGTGCATTCTCCATTTTTTCTACCCCTCGCCATGCCTCCTGCTCACCCTATTCAACATGCCAGCTATTCGCCACCCCTGACGGTGAGAATTGACCAATGCAGCGTATGAGGAGTTAATGGCAGTGTTAAAATATTGCAGAGATATGCAAAAAAACGCAAATTAGCCTAAAAAAATGATTGCAAAGCAGCTAAACGTGTGAAAATCTCCAAACGAAGGTGAATCTGAGGTGAATCATTGGGTAGAATAAGCAGTGAGAAAAAAATACATCATGGTGGGAAAAAATGACCACAATTTTTTTTTAAATATATTAATGTGGTGCTTCAAATAATAAAAAAATAGACTTGTAGACACAAAAAAATCCAATAAAAACATTTATTTTATAAGTACTTAAGTTGAGTTCATCTAAAAAAGATGCCGAGAGCAAAATGGAGAGCTATACCAAAGAAAAAAAAAATGGTGAGCAGCGGTCTCCATTTTTGAATTGAATACACAAACGGCAGGTACTCAAAATTCCCCAAAAGAAAGCAACTGCAAGTAACGGCGATGACCAAGCGGGGAACCGAGCAAAGTTCTCTGTTTATTTATGGTGGGCCAGGAGCGTTGAATAGAGCGAGGAACATTTTTGGAGAGATGACTGCCCTTCTCGCCAAAAAATAGCCAACCTCACTGGAAAAAACAAAACAAAATGGGAGCATTGAATATTGCCCATTGACTTGTAACCAAAGAGAAAGTTTTGAAGTTTAATATGAAGCTGCTAGGGTTGGCTGATCATGCACGCCCTGTCATATAACATTATTAAGTCTGATACTAATTATTTTTGAATGTCCAATATAGTTTAAAGACTTTGTTCCATATAGTTGCAGGTTGCCGCCTACTGAACATATGACTTGTCTGTCATCACTCGCTGAGTCATTGTCCAATGTCCTCCTGGTGTACACAGCAGTAAGTGGCAGAGGTTGAAGACATCTCCTATGGGAGAGTTCTTCAAAAGAGCATTAAGAACACGCCACAGGAAATCGACGTCCCTTTCGGCATTTCGAAAGGGTTGTTTACAGCACATGACTTGCATTTTTGAGCTGCTGGGAAATATGTCTCAGATTGCCGAATTTCAGACAGTATTGTTGTTTATTTGATTCCTGGTGATTCCTTTCCAGCAGGGATTCTGCCCACAGAATGTGCCAAGAGGAAAACAGCCTGTTTTAAATCACACTTCCCCAAACAATGTGCTGTAAGGAGCACCAGTTTTTGGACACTTTTTAATTTTGACAATGAGACACAGTAATACGATAGAGTAATATACTCAAGAGGCAATAAGATTACTAAAAAGAAGTCTTATGAAGAACAGATGGACATTTTTAAGGGTTTAACATTTGTCATATTTCTGCAGCTGTTTTTTTTATACTTTAAATCTTTATTGTAATACAAAAAAAACTTACAAACATTTTTCCTTACATTTCATTACATTCACAGACATCACATATATACAAACATAGTACAATACATTACATCAACACTATACCTACATACATCTTGCATGGGTGCCTTATCTTACGTTCTAATTAAGGTGCCTTGTGCCATATTTTAACTTTTTATAGCTAGCTGCTCTATTGTCGTCCCTTCACTTATCTGCCACTTTTTTTTCCTTCTTGTCCCCTTCCCTCCCCTCCTCCCCCCTCCCCCACCCTCCATCGGCTCTTCCATGTTCACGCATTATTCCCCTATTGGGCCCTTCATCTGATATCTATAATAGCCGGAGAGAGGGGAAGAGAAAAAAATAAAAAATAAAGGAGAGAAGGGGGATACACCATTTGGTGTTATGATTAAATACTTTTTTTTTTCCTTTCAGTTATAGTGTTTAATTACTCTATCTAAACGTGAACATATATAGAACTTTTTCTTAGTGTGTCAATTATCACTTTCAGTTGTGTGCTGTGTTTTCCTCCTATTATATATGATGTTCTTATGTGTTATTCATTACTTCCGTTTCCCTCCCTCCTCCCCCCTGTCTCCCCTCTCCCCCTCATTATCTACACCCTTCGGGTTTCAGATCGTTAATATCATGTAGAAAGGGAGGAAAAGAGGGAATGAGAGAAAAAAAAGAAAAAGAAAAGAGAAACAGAAGCAACAGATCTCAAGCTTATATTTATGTGTCTACTTCTTACTGTGACATAATTTTTTCATAAAGTATGGATGAAAGTACCTGGGGAGTTTTTACATTTAGGGCAGGCCGATGAACTTCTCCCTGCAAATTTTTCTAGTCTTATTGCCGTCATGTATGATCTGTGGAGGATAAAAAGCTGTGTCTGCTGAATTTGTAGCGAATTTGTTGCTTTTGCAACTGCCATCCTCGCCACAGACCATTCTGCTTCATTCATCTCTCCTATCTCTATTTCCCATTTTTCCTTTAATGCTATTAAGCCATCCTTATTTTTGTTTTCCATTAGGGTACCATAGACTCGTGATATTAATTTTTTGTTATTAGGGGCTATAATAATCTTTTTCATTTCTGACTCACCAAACCGTGGATTTCTATTTTTTTTATATGTTTCCACTTATCTTCTTAGTTGAATGTATCTAAAAATATATGTGTTAGGTAGATTGTATTTCTCTTTTAGTTGTGGGAATGATTTTATTCCATTTGGATCGTACAGCTGGGAGATATAATTTATTGACAATGGATGCCAGGCTTCTGCTAATTGCAGGGCCTTGGCTTCCTTAGATGGTATTATATCAATTACTCTATATTCTTTGTCAATAAATTCATTATCCAATATCTGGTTTCCTTCCTGCCATATTTTTACTGCCTGCACGACCAATGGTAGATCTCCTTGCTGTTTCTTCCCCTGAATTAATCTATGTTTAGGGGGTATATTTGGGGTGGAGACCTTTACTAATTAGTTTACCAAATGGCTATTCGGCTCTTCTTCCTTGAACCACGACTTTAATTGTGCCATTTGTGATGCTATATAGTATAGCCTGAGGTCTGGCAATCCTAGCCCACCCTTTGACTTTGGTATCATTAGGTCGTTTATTTTAATCTTTGGACGGCTATTATTCCAAATAAAGGAGCTTATTATACTATTAAATTTTCTAAATATAGCTTTAGGCAGGTAAACCGGTGAGTTATTCAGTATGTACAAAAATTTAGGGAGCACGGCCATTTTTACTAAATTTATCCTCCCAGTGGCTATCAGGGGCAATCCACTCCATACTTTTTTTTTTAGCCATTCCATCAAGGGGCGTAAGTTTAAATCTATATATTCCTTTGGATCCCTGGATACATATATCCCAAGATACTTAAGGACAGTTATCCATTTCAGTTGATATGAGGATACTTGTGTATAATTGCCCGGGTTACCCACTGGGAGCACACTTGACTTTGCCGAGTTTATCCATAAAGCCCGTATAATCTCCATATTCCTCTATCATCTTCAAGATCAATGGAAGGGACTCCCTATAATCCTTTAAAATTATTAGCAAGTCATCCACATATAGAGTAATCCTCTCCATTTGATCTTTTACCCTATAGCCTATATCCTCTGGATGTTGCCTAATCAAGCAAGCCAAAAGTTCTATCGCCAGGGCGAACAGGGCAGGGGATAGCGGGCATCCCTACCGTGTTCCCCTACCGATGCTGAAGGGCGGCGATGTCCAACCATTAACAGATACTCGGGCCGATGGCTCCGAATTTAACAGCTGAATCCACCTCAGGAAGTTTGGACCGAATCCATATGTCCGGAGAGCCTGCCACAGGTAGGCCCACTCCACCGCATCAAAGGCTTTTATGGCATCTAATGAGACCACCGCCCCTAGTTTCTCATCAGCGCCCCTCAGCTGCAAATGCGAATATAGCCTTCGGATGTTGATACTGGTCTCCTTACCAGGGATAAACCCTGTCTGATCACTATGAACAAGTTTTGAAATATGTTTATTAAGTCTATTGGCAAATATTTTAGCTGTCACTTTGGCCTCCACAGAAATAAGGGAGATCGGCCTATAGGATTCCATATCTACAGGGTTCTTATCTGATTTCAAAATCAATATGATTTTAGCTTCAGTCATAGATTTTGGTATAATCCCCTTATCGAATCCTTCCACAAGGGTTTTATACAGCATAGGGGCTAATGTGTCAATATATTTTTTGTAAATCTCAGCGGGTATCCCATCAAGGCCTGAGGCTTTTCCTAAAGGGCCCCACACACAGCACAATTTTCAGGCATTTTCTGAGCGATTTTACTAAATCACTCAGAAAATGCCTGAAAATGCATGTAAATCGCTGTGTGTATACCCCACACAGCGATTTGCATGCACGCCCCCGCCGTTCTAAATCTGCACAAGATTCAGAACGGACCTGCCCGTCAATCAATAGCAGTCGCTCAGAAGCTCCTGCTCATATGTGGCCTCGGATGTGAGCAGGGCCTTCTGAGCGACGCTGAACGCCGCCCTGATGTCCCCTGCTCACCGCCCCCTTGACACGCCGGATGCCGCCTCCCCCTGCTCGCCGCACGAAGACGCACGAAGATGCCGCCCCACCGCCGCCCCCTGCTCCCTCCCCCCTCCCCCTGCTCGCCGCACGGAGACGGAGCAGGGGGGAAAAGCAGCAGCAGCAGCTCCCGGTCCCCCTGTCACCTGTCCTCTGGCGGCGAAGTGATTCAAGCCGCCGCCCGCCCGCTCACACGTCCCCCTGCTGCCGCAGCTCCACTGCCACCAATGATAAGTTTCTTTATAGAATATAATATATATATAAACCACTGCCACCAATGACAAGGCTTCCATATATATATATATACTAGGTGATTCATCGCGCCCTACGGGCGCTCTTCACACCGTCGTAAGGGGCTGCGCCCCCTTAATTTGTGAACATTTGCATATGAGAAAGATGGTTAGAATTGTATGAAAGATGCCTGTATTGCAACTTGAGTTATAGGTGAAATGTGTTAAATAGAGAGCATATGATGTAAAAGGGGGTGTGTATTGTTTTGTTTAATTAAAAAGCGGTTACAGAGTAAGATGTACATTGATAGTGTGGATGGTACAGTGACATTTGTGGGTGTGGGGGGGGGGGGCTGTGTGTGCGTGTTGTTTAGGTGTGTGTGTGCAATAGTATAGTAGGGTGTTTCTAAGTCAGCGGCTCCCCACTGACGGAGGTCACGACACAGGAAAACAGGAGGATGGGTAGTAATAGGGGTGTGTGGGCATAAGGGGGACTAAAGAGGAGGGTGGGAGATACTGTGCAGCTTCTGCCAGTGGGTGAGGGTCCAGCGTGGCAGTACAGGAGTACAGGATGGTGGCCCTTAGTCAGTGTCTCCTCCTACTGGGTGGGAGTTCGGGTGCATGAGAGCTGGAGGCTGGGCTATGAGGCATGATAGGGGCATGTGGGCAAAACAGCGTCAGCGACTCCCCAGTGGTGGAAGTTACGGTTCAGGAGAGCAGGAAGCTGGGTAGTGATAGGGGTGTGTGAATATACGGGGGACTAAAGTGGGGCTTAGGGGTGCTGCCGTGGGTGGTGTGGGTACCGCGAATTGTGGGAGGGGGGGGGCGCGGGGGGTTGCAGTGAATCGCGGGATGGTGGCCCTTAGTCAGTGTCTCCTCCTACTGGGTGGGAGTTCGGGTGCATGAGAGCTGGAGGCTGGGCTATGAGGCATGATAGGGGCATGTGGGCAAAACAGCGTCACTTTGGCCTCCACAGAAATAAGGGAGATCGGCCTATAGGATTCCATATCTACAGGGTTCTTATCTGATTTCAAAATCAATATGATTTTAGCTTCAGTCATAGATTTTGGTATAATCCCCTTATCGAATCCTTCCACAAGGGTTTTATACAGCATAGGGGCTAATGTGTCAATATATTTTTTGTAAATCTCAGCGGGTATCCCATCAAGGCCTGAGGCTTTTCCTAAAGGGCCCCACACACAGCACAATTTTCAGGCATTTTCTGAGCGATTTTACTAAATCACTCAGAAAATGCCTGAAAATGCATGTAAATCGCTGTGTGTATACCCCACACAGCGATTTGCATGCACGCCCCCGCCGTTCTAAATCTGCACAAGATTCAGAACGGACCTGCCCGTCAATCAATAGCAGTCGCTCAGAAGCTCCTGCTCATATGTGGCCTCGGATGTGAGCAGGGCCTTCTGAGCGACGCTGAACGCCGCCCTGATGTCCCCTGCTCACCGCCCCCTTGACACGCCGGACGCCGCCTCCCCCTGCTCGCCGCACGAAGACGCACGAAGATGCCGCCCCACCGCCGCCCCCTGCTCCCTCCCCCCTCCCCCTGCTCGCCGCACGGAGACGGAGCAGGGGGGAAAAGCAGCAGCAGCAGCTCCCGGTCCCCCTGTCACCTGTCCTCTGGCGGCGAAGTGATTCAAGCCGCCGCCCGCCCGCTCACACGTCCCCCTGCTGCCGCAGCTCCACTGCCACCAATGATAAGTTTCTTTATAGAATATAATATATATATAAACCACTGCCACCAATGACAAGGCTTCCATATATATATATATACTAGGTGATTCATCGCGCCCTACGGGCGCTCTTCACACCGTCGTAAGGGGCTGCGCCCCCTTAATTTGTGAACATTTGCATATGAGAAAGATGGTTAGAATTGTATGAAAGATGCCTGTATTGCAACTTGAGTTATAGGTGAAATGTGTTAAATAGAGAGCATATGATGTAAAAGGGGGTGTGTATTGTTTTGTTTAATTAAAAAGCGGTTACAGAGTAAGATGTACATTGATAGTGTGGATGGTACAGTGACATTTGTGGGTGTGGGGGGGGGGGGCTGTGTGTGCGTGTTGTTTAGGTATAGTAGGGTGTTTTCTAAGTCAGCGGCTCCCCACTGACGGAGGTCACGACACAGGAAAACAGGAGATGGGTAGTAATAGGGGTGTGTGGGCATAAGGGGGACTAAAGAGGAGGGTGGGAGATACTGTGCAGCTTCTGCCAGTGGGTGAGGGTCCAGCGTGGCAGTACAGGAGTACAGGATGGTGGCCCTTAGTCAGTGTCTCCTCCTACTGGGTGGGAGTTCGGGTGCATGAGAGCTGGAGGCTGGGCTATGAGGCATGATAGGGGCATGTGGGCAAAACAGCGTCAGCGACTCCCCAGTGGTGGAAGTTACGGTTCAGGAGAGCAGGAAGCTGGGTAGTGATAGGGGTGTGTGAATATACGGGGGACTAAAGTGGGGCTTAGGGGTGCTGCCGTGGGTGGTGTGGGTACCGCGAATTGTGGGAGGGGGGGGGGGGGCGCGGGGGGTTGCAGTGAATCGCGGGAGGGTGGGTTGCGGGGGCGGGGGGTTGCAGCAATGACAGGAGGGGGGTCAGGGGTGGGAATCGCGGTAGGGGGGTCGTGGGGGCACCGTGAACAGTGGGAGGGGGGGCCCGGGGGTTTGGCGCGAATCGTGGGAGGGGGGGTCGCGGGGTGCCACAATCGCAGGAGGGGGGGGGTGTCACGGGGTGGGGCCGCGAATCGCAGGAGTCACCGGGGGTGCCGCGAATTGCGGGGGGTGTGCTGCAAATCGCGGGAGGGGGTCGCGGGGGTGCCGCGAATCACGCCACAAGAAAAATCAACACAGAAAGTTCAACACATGTAAATGTTGACATAAGTGTGGCACTTCATCGGTGTCCATGTCGACACATGAGAATGAATATGAAAACATAAAAAAAAAGAAAAATAAATCTTCAAAACTCATGTCAACCTTTTTCATTGTCGACCATAGTCGTGCCACTGTTTTGCATGTGCCATTTAATCCTGGGGATGCTGTGAATCGCGGGAGGAGGGGTCGTGGGTGGATGCCGTGAATTGCGGGAGGGGGGGTCGCGGGGGGGGGGGGTGTGTGGGTGCTGCGAATTGTGGAGGGGGGGCGCGGGGGGGGGGGGTTTGCAGTGAATCGCGGGAGGGTGGGTCGCGGGGCGGGGGGTTGCCGCAATGACAGGAGGGGGGGTCAGGGGGTGGGGAATCGCGGTAGGGGAGTTGTGGGGGGCACCGTGACCGCGGGAGGGGGGCCCGGGGGGTTGGCGCGAATCGTGGGAGGGGGGGTCGTGGGGTGCCGCGAATCGCAGGAGGGGGGCTGTCACGGGGTGGGGCCGTGAATCGCAAGAGTCACCGGGGGTGCCGCGAATTGTGGGGGGTGTGCTGCAAGTCCAGGGAGGGGGGTCGTGGGGGGTGCCGCGAATTGCCACAAGAAAAAATCAACACAGAAAGGTCAACACATGTAAATGTTGACATAAGTGTGGCACTTCATTGGTGTCCATGTCGACACATGAGAATGAATATGAAAACATTGAAAAAGTGAAAAATAAATCTTGTCAACCTTTTTCATTGTCGACCATAGCCATGTCAGTGTTTTGCATGTGCCATTTAATCGTGGGGATGCCGTAAATGGGGGCAGGGAGGGAGGTGCATACCTCCCAACATGACCCTCTCCAGGAGGGACACATTGCTCTGTTTCTGGACATTCTTCTTAATTTATGGATTACCATCACCTGTGCACTGTGCTTAAACACCTTTCTTATCAATTACCCTGTTTAAAACAGGTGATGACAATCATAAATTAAGATGGAAGTCCACAACCCAGCGTTACAGCTCCAGACACACTTTGAGTGACCGCAGCACCCACACCCCCCCCCCCCGCGACCCCCCCTCCCGCAATTCACGGCATCCACCCACGACCCCTCCTCCCGCGATTCACGGCATCCCCAGGATTAAATGGCACATGCAAAACAGTGGCACGACTATGGTCGACAATGAAAAAGGTTGACATGAGTTTTTGAAGATTTATTTTTCTTTTTTTTTTATGTTTTCATATTCATTCTCATGTGTCGACATGGACACCGATGAAGTGCCACACTTATGTCAACATTTACATGTGTTGAACTTTCTGTGTTGATTTA